>NC_092046.1:69379928-70123333 GCF_003086295.3 Arachis hypogaea | reverse complement strand
TTACTCGAGGCTGGGATTATTTATCCTATTTCTGAAAGCCCCTGGGTGAGCCCTGTTCAAGTCGTCCCAAAAAAGGGAGGCATGACAGTGATCCATAATGAAAAAATGAACTGGTTCCTACAAGAACAGTTACATGGTGGCGCATGTGTATTGACTACAGAAGGCTCAATACAGCCACCAGAAAGGATCATTTTCCATTACCATTCATAGACCAGATGCTAGAAAGACTAGCAGGTCATGATTATTACTGCTTTTTGGATGGCTACTCAGGCTATAACCAGATTGCAGTAGATCCCCAGGATCAACAGAAAATACCATTCCCATGTCCATCTGGAGTGTTTGCTTATAGAAGGATGCCATTTGGGCTATGTAATGCGCCTGCAACCTTCCAGAGATGCATGCTCTCTATTTTCTCTGATATGGTGAAAAAATTTTTGGAAGTATTCATGGATGACTTCTCAGTATATGGAGACTCATTCAGCTCCTGTCTTGATCACCTGAAACTTGTTCTGAAAAGATGCCAAGAAACCAACCTAGTTTTAAACTGGGAAAAGTGTCACTTCATGGTGACTGAAGGAATTGTCCTTGGGCATAAAATCTCAAACAAGGGAATAGAGGTGGATCAAGCAAAAATAGAGGTAATTGAAAAATTAGCACCACCTGCCAATGTTAAGGCAATCAGAAGCTTTCTGGGGCATGCAGGATTCTATAGGAGGTTTATAAAGGATTTTTCAAAAATCGCAAAACCCCTAAGCAATCTGCTAGCTGCTGACACGCCATTTGTGTTTGACACAGAGTGCCTGCAAGCGTTTGAAACGCTGAAAGCTAAGCTGGTCACAGCACCAGTCATTTCTGCACCAGACTGGACGTTACCATTTGAGCTAATGTGTGATGCCAGTGATCATGCCATTGGTGCAGTATTGGGACAGAGGCATGACAAGCTTCTGCATGTCATTTATTATGCCAGTCGCGTTCTAAATGATGCCCAGAAAAATTACACAACCACAGAAAAAGAATTACTTGCAGTGGTTTACGCCATTGACAAGTTCAGATCATACTTAGTTGGATCAAAAGTGATTGTGTATACTGACCATGCTGCTCTTAAATATCTACTCACGAAGCAGGATTCAAAACCCAGGCTCATCAGATGGGTATTGCTTCTGCAAGAGTTTGATATAGAAATAAGAGACAGAAAAGGGATAGAGAACCAAGTGGCTGATCATCTGTCCCGGATAGAGCCAGTGGAAGGGACGTCCCTCCCCTTTCTTGAGATCTCTGAGACGTTTCCTGATGAGCATTTATTTGCCATTCAGGAAGCACCATGGTTTGCCAATATTGCAAACTATAAAGCTGCAAGGTTCATACCCAAGGAGTACAACAGGATACAAAAGAAGAAATTAATTACTGATGCAAAGTATTACTTGTGGGATGAACCTTATCTCTTTAAGAGATGTGCAGACGGAATAATCCGTTGGTGCGTGCCTAGAGAAGAAGCATAGAGGATCCTGTGGCATTGCCATGGATCTCAATATGGAGGCCATTTCGGAGGTGAGCGAACAGCCACCAAGGTCCTCCAATGTGGCTTCTATTGGCCCACACTCTATAAAGATTCCCGAGAGTTTGTACGTAATTGTGACAGTTGCCAAAGAGCTAGTAATCTGCCCCATGGTTACGCCATGCCTCAACAAGGAATCTTAGAAATTGAGTTGTTTGACGTATGGGGAATTGACTTCATGGGACCTTTCCCACCATCATACTCAAACACTTATATTCTGGTGGCAGTTGACTATGTATCAAAATGGGTTGAGGCTATTGCCAGACCCACCAATGATACTAAAACGGTGCTGAAGTTCCTCCAGAAACACATCTTTAGCAGGTTTGGTGTCCCTAGAGTACTAATCAGTGATGGGGGCACTCACTTCTGCAATAAACAGCTTTACTCTGCCATGGTTCGGTATGGAATTCGCCATAAGGTGGCCACTCCATATCATCCATAAACCAATGGGCAAGCTGAAGTCTCTAATAGAGAATTAAAGAGAATCCTGGAACGGACAGTAAATACCCGTAGAAAGGATTGGGCACGGAGCTTGGATGATGCTCTGTGGGCTTACAGGACAGCATTCAAGACCCCTATAGGTACCTCTCCATACCAACTCATGTATGGTAAGGCATGTCACCTGCCCGTGGAACTGGAATATAAGGCCTACTGGGCAACCAGATTCCTAAACTTTGATGCCAAACTAGCAGGAGAAAAACGATTGCTCCAGCTAAATGAGCTAGAGGAATTCAAATTCACAACTTTCGAAAATGCCAAGCTCTATAAAGAAAAATAAAAAAAGTGGCATGACAGAAAGCTGTCATCTAGAATCTTTGAACAAGGACAGAAGGTTCTGTTGTTTAACTCTAGACTCAGGCTATTCCCCGGGAAACTGAAATCCCGGTGGAGGGGACCATACGTGATTACAAGTGTATCACCATATGGTTATGTGGAGCTTCAAGATATTGATTCTGATAAGAAGTTCATTGTCAATGGACAGAGAATCAAGCACTATCTTGAAGGCAACATTGAGCAAGAATGCTCAAGGCTGAAGCTAGATTAAAAAGCTTAGCAAGGTCCAGCTAAAGACAATAAAGAAGCGCTTGCTGGGAGGCAACCCAGCCATGGGGCAACAATCCTCTAAGCATTTTGCCCTATTTTTATTTTTATTTGTTTATATAAAGTTCACTGACACTAAGGTGAGGAATCATTTACAGAAGACCTCGGCACACAAAACAGAGAAAAAGAGCTCACTGGCAAGAAAACGCCAGTAAAAGTGCATTTTGGGCGTTCAACGCCCAAAATGGGCATCCACTGGGCGCTGAACGCCAGTAATGGTAGCAATCTGGGCGTTCAATGCCAGAAATGGGCACCCACTGGGCGTTGAACGCCAGTAATGGCAGCAGCTGGGCGTTGAACGCCCAGGAGAGCAGCATTTGGGCGCTGAACGCCCAAAACATGCAGTGTTTGGGCGTTTAAACGCCAGGAAGGCAGGGAGGAGCCAAATTCATTTTTTTCCACACGTATTTCCATTCTAATTTCAAATTTTATGTTTCAATGCATGATTTTTACATGAACATGTTAAGAACCCTGATTTCTAAAATCCTTAATTTCTAAAAATCCCTTTTTCCAAATTCAATCCAACTCTTTTCAAATCTTTTCTGAAAATAAATCTATCTTTTTCACTCTAAAATCTTTTCAACTAATCCATATCTTTTTCAAATCTCCATATTATCTTTTTCAAAATTCAGATTTATCTTTTTCAAAAATCTATCATATCTCTTCAAAATTAAACTATATCTTCTATCTTATCTTTTTCAACTCAATCTTTTTATCTTATCTTTTCCAATTTTTTGAAAACCCACCCCCCATCCCTTTAAATTTGGGTCCGGCCTCCCTCCTCCTCCATCAACAATTGCACCTAGCTCTCCCTCTATCCCTCTCCTTTCTTTTCTTTTGCTTGAGGACAAGCAAACCTCTAAGTTTGGTGTGTTTATCTGAGATCACTAAGATCATGGCTCCTAAAGGAAAACAACCCACTCCAAGAGGAAAGAAAGAGAGCGTTCCAAAACCACTTTGGAATCAAGGGAAGTTCTTATCTAAAGAACATTCAGACCATTATCTTAAAATAATGGGTCTGAGATCAGTGATCCCGGAAGTTAGATTCGATCTGAAAGAAGATGAATATCCGGAGATCCAGGAACAAATTCGAATTAGGAACTGGGAAGTCCAAGCTAATCCTGAAACGAAAGTGGGAAGGAACATGGTCCAGGAGTTCTATGCTAATATGTGGCAAACTGACAAGCAGAAACTATCTGGAACTGCTTTCTATGACTATCGGACCATGGTCAGAGGAAAGATTGTTCATACCCACCCTGACAGAATCAGGGAGATCTTAAAGCTACCTCAGCTAAAGGATGATCCAGACTCCTTCAATAGGAGGATGATGAGAGCAGACATTGGCCTGGATAAGATTCTAGAGGACATATGTATCCCTGGAGCCAGGTGGACCACCAACACAAAGGGTGTCCTAAATCAACTCAAGAGAGAGGATCTCAAACCAGTCGCCAGAGGATGGCTAGACTTCATTGGGCATTCTTTGTTGCCTACTAGCAACCGTTCTGAAGTCACAGTTAAAAGAGCAGTGATGATCCATTGCATCATGATGGGAAAGGAAGTGGAGGTTCATCAGCTGATTTCAGCTGAACTCTACAAAATTGCTAACAAAAATTCTAAAGAGGCCAGGTTGGCTTATCCAAGCGTGATTTCTCTGCTCTGCAAGGACGCTGGAGTAAAGATGGGAATAACTGAGTATATCTCAATTGAGAAGCCAATCACCAAAGCATCAATGGAAAAACAACAAGCACAGGATGATCCCATCAAGAAGAGAGCACAGGAATTCCTCCCAGAGATCCCTCAATCTGAATACTGGGAGTATCTTGAGACGTCTGTTACCAAGATACGGGAAGCTATGGAGCAAATAATAAAAGAACAGAAGGAACACAGTCAAATGCTGACCTATATGTTTAAAGAACAAGAGGAGCAAGGGCGTGACTTAAGGGAATTGAAGCGCCAAAAGTCTTCTCTTGTAGGACCAAGCACCCCAAGGATCAGAGGAACCCCCGTGCCCCCAGAATAAAGGTTGTTAATTTCCAATTTCTGCCTTAACTCTGTGACAGTGTCCTTATAGAAGTTTACCTTAGGAGTCATATAATACTAATTAGTATCTATTTTGATTTTATCTCCAATTAAGCTATAGTTTATTTTTTCTCATCATCAGCAAACATGAATAAAGTAGTAGATCTTTTGAATAAGAGGCAATAAAATTTCGAGTTTTAAGAAGAGAAATTCTAATTAGTTAAATGTGGTGGCAATGCTTTCTGTCTTCTGAATGAATGCTTGAACAGTGCATATGTCTTTTGAATTTGTTGTTTAAGACTGTTAAATATGTTGGCTCTTGAAAGAATGATGAACATGAGATATGTTATTGATAATCTGAAAAATCATAAAAATGATTCTTGAAGCAAGAAAAAGCAGCAAAGAACAAAGCTTGCAGAAAAAAAAAAAAAAAGAGAGAAAAAGCAAGCAGAAAAAGCCAAAAGCTCTTAAAACCAAAAGGCAAGGGCAAATAAAAAGGATCCCAAGGCTTTGAGCATCAGTGGATAGGAGGGCCTAAAGGACTAAAATCCTGGTCTAAGCGGCTAAACCAAGCTATCCCTAACCATGTGCTTGTGGCGTGAAGGTGTCAAGTGAAAACTTGAGACTGAGCGGTTAAAGTCAAGGTCCAAGGCAAAAAGAAGAGTGTGCTTAAGAACTCTGGACACCTCTAATTGGGGGCTTTAGCAAAGCTGAGCCACAATCTGAAAAGGTTCACCCAATTATGTGTCTGTGGCATTTATGTATCCGGTGGTAATACTGGAAAACAAAGTGCTTAGGGCCACGGCCAAGACTCATAAAATAGCTGTGTTCAAGAATCATCACACTGAAATAGGAGAATCAATAACACTATCTGAATTCTAAGTTCCTATAGATGCCAATCACTCTGAGCTTCAATGGATAAAGTGAGATGCCAAAACTATTCAGAAGCAAAAAGCTACTAGTCCCGCTCATCTAATTAGAATCTGAGCTTCAATCAAAAACTCTGAGATATTATTGCTTCTCAACCTATTAGTCTTCTATTTTATTTGTCTAGTTGCTTGAGGACAAGCAACAGTTTAAGTTTGGTGTTGTGATGAGCGGATATTTTATACGCTTTTTGGGGTTAATTTCATATAGTTTTTGAGTATGTTTTAGTTAGTTTTTAGTCTATTTTCATTAGTTTTTAGGAAAAATTCATATTTCTGGACTTTACTATGAGTTGTGTGTTTTTCTGTAATTTCAGGTATTTTTCTGGCTGAAATTGAAGGAGCTGAGCAAAAATCTGATTCAGGCTGAAAAAGGACTGCTGATGCTGTTGGATTCTGACCTCCCTGCACTCAAAGTGAATTTTCTGAAGCTACAGAACTCGAAATGGCTTGCTTTTAATTGCTTTGGAAAGTAGACATCCAGGGCTTTCCAGCAATATATAATAATCCATACTTTGCACAAGGATAGATGACGTAAACTGGCGTTCAACGCCAGTTCTCTGCCCAATTCTGGCGTCCAGCGCCAGAAAAGGATCAAAAGCTGGAGTTGAACGCCCAAACTGGCACAAAAACTGGCGTTCAACTCCACAAATGGCCTCTGCACGTGGATTGCTTAATTCTCAGCCCCAGCACACACCAAGTGGGCCCCAGAAGTGGATCTCTGCATCATCCATCATAGTTTACTCATTCGTTGTAAACCTAGGCTACTAGTTTAGTATTTAAACAACTTTTAGAGACTTATTTTGTATCTCATGACATTTTAGATCTGAACTTTGTATTCTTTGATGGCATGAGTCTCTAAACTCCATTGTTGGGGGTGAGGAGCTCTGCTGTGTCTCGATGAATTAATGCAAGTATTTCTGTTTTCTATTCAAACACGCTTGTTCCTATCTAAGATGTTCATTCGCGCCTAACTGTGATGAAGGTGATGATCTGTGACACTCATCACCATTCTCAACCCATGAACGTGTGCCTGACAACCACCTCCGTTCTATATCAGATTGAATGAGTATCTCTTAGATCTCTTAATCAGAATCTTCGTGGTATAAGCTAGAATTGATGGCGGCATTCATGAGAATCCGGAGAATCCGGAAAGTCTAAACCTTGTCTATGGTATTCCGAGTAGGATTCAAGGATTGAATGACTGTGACGAGCTTCAAACTCCTGAAGGCTGGGCGTTAGTGACAAACGCAAAGGAATCAAGGGATTCTATTCCAACCGAATCGAGAACCAACCGGTGATTAGCCGTGCTGTGACAGAGCGCGTGAGCGTAGTTTTCACTGGAAGGATGGAAGGTAGCCATTGACAACGGTGATCCACCAACACACAGCTTGCCATAGGAGGACGTGCGTGCGTGAACAAGAAGACAGAGGAAAGCAGAGATTCAGAAGACAAAGCATCTCCAAAACTCCAACATATTCTCCATTACTGCATAACAAGTAACCTTTAATCCATGCTCTCTTGTTTATTTGCAATTCAACTGATAAACATAATTGACTTCCTGACTAAGATTTACAAGATAACCATAGATTGCTTCAAACCAACAATCTCCATGGGATTCGACCCTTACTCACGTGAGGTATTACTTGGACGACCCAGTGCACTTGCTGGTCAGTGGTACGAGTTGTGAAAAGTGTGATTCACAATTCGTGCACCAGGCGTTCAGAAAAATGCCCAATAAAGAAGGATTCCTGGTGTTTAACGCCAGCCAGGGTATCTGGCTGGGCGTTAAACGCCCAAAAAGGTAGCCAAGTGGGCGTTAAACGCCAGAATGGATAGCATTCTGGGCGTTTAACGCCAGGATGACACAAGGGAGGTAATTTTGTTTCCAATTCAATTTTTTTTCAAATTTTCATGTTTTAATTCATAATTTTTTGCATCAAAACATAATTTAAACGTTCATCTTTCAATTTCTATTTTCAAAAATTTATAATCTTTCCAATTCTTTTTAATTCTTTTTCAATACTTTTCAAATCCTTCCAAAATGTTTTCGAAACTTACATGTCTTTTCAAATTCTTTTCAACTCTTTTTTTTTTAATTTTACTTATATACAGTAATATGTTTTCATAATTAATTGCATCATTCTTCTTCTACTCCCTTCTATCTTATTTTGCTCGAGGACGAGTAAAGCTTCTAAGTTTGGGGTGGAAAAGCTCAGCTTTTTGCTTTCCATAACCACTAATGGAACCCAAGGCCAGAGAAACCTCTAGGAAGAGGAGCAAAAAAGGCAAGGAAGATACATAGAGGAGCTCAAGAACTCCATTGGTTCTTTTAAAAGGAAGACAGAGCCACTATCACTAAGGTGGACCCATTCTTTAATCTCCTTGTTTATTTTCTTTTCTGTTTTCGGTTTATGCTTTATGTTTTGACTATGTTTGTGTCTTCATTACATGATCATTAGTGTTTAGTGTCTATGTCTTAAAGCTATGAATGTTCCATGAATCCTTCACCTTTCTTAAATGAAAAATATTTTCTGAAAAAGAAAAAGAAGTACATGAATTTCGAATTCTATCTTGAAAATAGTTTAATTATTTTGATGTGGTGGCAATACTTTTTTTTTTCTGAATGAATGCTTGAACAGTGCATATTTTTTGATAGTGAAGTTTAGGGTTTAGGGTTCAGTGAAAAACAAAAGCTTGCGAGAAAAAAAATGGCAAAAAAAAAGAAAATAAAAAAAAGGAAAAGAAAAAGCAAGCAGAAAAAGCCAATAACCCTTTAAACCAAAAGGCAAGGGTAAAAAGGATCCAAGGCTTTGAGCATTAATCGATAGGAGGGCCCAAAGGAATAAAATCCTGGCCTAAGCGGCTAAACCAAGCTGTCCCTAACCATGTGCTTGTGGCGTGAAGGTGTCAAGTGAAAAGCTTGAGGCTGAGCGGTTAAAGTTGTGGTCCAAAGCAAAAAGAGTGTGCTTAAGAGCTCTGGGCACCTCTAACTGGGGACTCTAGCAAAGCTCAATCTGAAAAGGTTCACCCAGTTATGTGTCTATGGCATTTATGTATCCGGTGGTAATACTGGAAAACAAAATGCTTAGGGTCATGACCAAGACTCATAAAGTAGCTGTGTTCAAGAATCAACATACTGAACTACGAGAATCAATAACACTATCTGAATTTTGAGTTCCTATGGATGTCAATCATTTTGAACTTCAAAGGATAAAGTGAGATGTCAAAACTGTTCAGAAGCAAAAAGCTACTAGTCCCGCTCATCTAATTGAACCTAATCTTCATTGATATTTTTGAAATTTATTGTATATTCTCTTTTTTTTTATCCTATTTTGTTTTTGGTTTCTTGGGGACAAGCAACAGTTTAAGTTTGGTGTTGTGATGAGCAGATAATTTATATCCTTTTTGGCACTGTTTTTACATAGTTTTTAGTATGTTTTAATTACTTTTTATTATATTTTTATTAGTTTTTATTCAAAAATCACATTTCTGGACTTTACTATGAGTTTGTGTGTTTTTCTGTAATTTCAGGTAATTTTTGGCTGAAATTGAGAGACTTGAGCAAAAATCTGATTCAGAGGCTGAGAAAGGACTGTAGATGCTGTTGGATTCTGACCCTCCTACACTCGAAGTGGATTTTCTGGAGCTACAGAAGCCCAATTGGTGCGCTCTTATGTGAGCTGGAAAGTAGACATCTTGGGCTTTCCAGCAATATATAATAGTCCATACTTTGCTCGAGATTTGATGGCCCAAACTGGCGTTAAAAACCAGCCAAAAACTTTCTGGCGTAAAACGCAAGAACTAGCACATTTCTTGGCGTTTTACGCCTATTCTGGCACCCAGGGTGTCGTTTAACTCCCACTTGAGGCATATGCACGTGAAAGCTTGAAAGTTCAGCCAAAACACTCACCAAGTGGGTCCCGGAAGTGGATTTCTTCACTATCTGCACTTAGTTACTCATTTCCTGTAAACCTAAGTTACTAGTCTAGTATAAAAACTACTTTTAGAGATTCATTTTGTAACTCATGACATTTTTTACATTCCATATTGTATCTTTGACGGCATGAGTCTCTAAATCCCATAGATGGGGGTGAGGAGCTATGCTGTGTTTCAATGGATTAATGCAATTACTACTATTTTCTATTCAATCACGCTTGATTCTATTCTAAGATACTCACTCGTACTTCAATCTAGAGAAGATGATGATCCGTGACACTCATCATTATTCTCAATTCCATGAATGCGTGCCTGACAACCACTCCCATTCTATCTGAGCTCAACGTAGTCATTGGGCGACAGCTTGAGTGCGTATCTCTTGGGTCTCTAATTCATGGACCGAGTCCGTGAGATCAGAACCTTCGTGGTAAAGGCTAGAACCAATTGGCAGCATTACTGGGATCTGGAAAGTCTAAACGTTGTCTGTGGTATTCTAAGTAGGATCTGGGAAGGGATGACTATGACGAGCTTCAAACCTGTGAATGTTGGGCGCAGTGACAATGTGCAAAAGGACAAGGGTCCTATTCCGACGCTAGTGGGAACCGACAGATGATTAGCCGTGCGGTAGCTGTACCTGGTATTTTTCATCCGAGACGAGAAATCCAACAGTTGATTAGCCGTGCAGAGACCGTGCCTGGTATTTTTCATCCGAGAGGATCATGCAGCTTGCTATTGAAGGAAGCCATGCGTGTTTGGAGAAGAAAGTAGAAGAAAGTAGAGATTCAGACGACAGAGCATCTCCAGAACCTCAACCTGTTCCTCATTTCTGAATCACAAGTACCTTTTAATTCATGTTATTTACTTTTCATAAAAAAAATCATTTTTATCATTAATCTCCTGACTAATATTTACAAGATAACCATAGCTTGCCTCAAGCCGGCAATCTCCGTGGGATCGACCCTTACTCACGTAAGGTATTACTTGGACGACCCAGTGCACTTGCTGGTTAGTTGTGCGGAGTTGCAAAGGTGTGATTGCAATTTCGTGCACCAGTCCACCATAAACTATTATATATCGCTTGAAAGCTCTGGATATTAGCTTTCTAATGCTACTAGAAACGCTTCATTTGGACCTCTATAACTCAGGTTATACTCGTTGGAATATGAGAGGGTCATTGTCTTGGCATATAATACGCCAAGAGTGGCGTGCAACAAAGAATGGTGATTTGCACTCTCAGATTCAGTATCCTCTTTGAACTATTATATATCATTGGAAAGCTCCAAAAGTTGGCATTTTAATGTCATTGAAACAACTTCATTTGGACCTCTCTAACTCAAGTTATCCTTGTTGGAGTATGGAGAGGTTAGGGTTGCAATTTCTCTTTGAACTTCCTTGGGCTTTTTCCAACTCTTGCTTCCCTGGGAGTGTGCTTCCTCTTGTATACCACCTTTTTTGTTTCTCTCAAAGGCTTCTTTGATTGTATTTCTCCTCACTTGTTCTTGCCTCAAATCTTTCAACAACTCCTTAAACATATCAAAGCACAAAGCAACTCCAAGAAACATTGATTAAAGGACAAAAATCTCAAATAACATAAGGAATTTACTAACTTTGTTCAAAGAAGGAAACTTCAACAAACATTAATTAAAAGCATAAAAATCTTAATAAAAATAAGAGATCACTAACTTTATTTAAAGAAAGAATGACTAAAAATAACTAAAGATGCTCATGCTTCACAATACCAAACTCAAGATCTTGCTTGTCCCCAAGTAAGAAAAAAACTATGCACAAAAGAATTTCTTGATTGAATTGTGTTGAAGAATTTCTTGAGGTCTAAGTAAGTAACATGACCAAGAGATAATGGGGTGAACTTAATCATATGCTTAGGCATGAATTCCAATACTTGTTAGTCCTTATACTTGAAAGTCTTAGAGTTTAGGAAATTCATTCAGATGATATTATGGAAGAGTCAGCTTTTTATACATTTTCACGTTGAAGACAACATTTCTTTTTTTTTTCTTGTTGTGATCATTGTTTTCTCTTCTTAATCCTTTTATTTTTGTGGTGATTACACTTGGCTTTGACTCTAAGTGTTCTATCTCAAGGCGGCTTTTAAATTAAGCTTTCAATCAACACTCCTGAACCAGTTGGTTCAAGGTATCGAGTGTTGAAACACCCCTAGGATTTACTTGCTCAAGCTTTTCTCCTTGACATAGCAACACCACAAGCACATAATTAAGAAATCAACTTCTTTGAAGTTTTGTTTCTTTTTATACTTCTTAATCATTGGTGCTCAGAGCCTTAGGCCTTGCTTTTTAGTTGTCTTTCTCTTTTCTTTTCTTGCTACTTCTAGGTTATATAGATTTTTGAAAACCTCCATAATAATTCTTTAAATGCCTTTCCCTGTCTGGAATTCTCATGCAAGTTTTCACAAGTACGAAACTTATTACCTAATCACATTATCAAACCTCCACTTTTCTTAATCTTACTTACTCTATTATTTTAAAAATTTTCTTCAACTTTTCCATTCTTTCAGAAACTCTTTGTAGCATGCTCAAATATATTGGGTACAAGCAATCTCAAAAGTAGGGTAAATTGAAGAGAAATAAATCATGATTATCAACCAAAGGCAAAAATATCTATAAAGAATTAAAGCCAAAAATAGGGTTGTCACCTTTTTTGTCCTTCTAGGCTATGTTTTACATAGTCTTCAACACCAAACTTAGAATAGTTGCTTATCCTCAAGCAACAAAGAACAACAGTGGTGACGGAATTATGAATCATTATGATTATCTAGTCAAAAACAGTGAATGATGCAAAAGCTTATTCAAATAAAACAAAGGAAATTATTTTTTTATGCAGGAGAGAACCAAGCTTATTATCATAATGTGCATGGAGCAAGCAGGATGCATGAAGTGGAATTAGCTAAAGAAACAACCAAATTAGACTAAGATATAAGCAAAAATATGAATGTGTGCAATAGTGTGTCAAGTCCTAGTAGACTTGGTGTGTACACCAAACTTAGTGCTTTACTCGTCATTGAATTTGGCTAGATAGCCCTCATTGCTTCTTGTGCATGTGATATATGCATGTGAAAAATAGATGAGAATTGATGTATGCAAGCTACCACAGTGAGTGTATGTGCTAGCAAGGTGCTTAAGGTGTGCCTCATCACACATCTATACATGTAAAAACAGAGCAAATAATCATGAGAGCTTGGCATGCATGAATATATATAATCCCAATAACAAATGAAATCCTTGTATGCATGCATATATATAAATACCAGTAACAAATGAGAGCCATGCATGCTTGAAAAGTCAAAGAATAATTATGATGCATATTATGGAACATTAAAGACCACTGAAAAGTAACTAAATGAAAATAGAAGATGAAACTAGCCAATGTGATTGTTTGACATAGTGGTGCTCAAGTATGGAAAACTTTGCAATGATGAAATGTGATTTCATGGCAACACCAAATTTAGTGTGGTACATTCACCTTAGAGTGTTGTCCCAATCCCAATTAGAATAAAACTCACATTTTTGTGTGCTAACACCAAACTTTTTTCATACAATGCACATTAAGATTAATTGAGCACTAAAAGAAAAGTGTCAGAAAATGAGTTACCAAAAGATTGTGGTTCTTGCTAAACTTGCGTCCTCTTTCTCTTCTTCTAGTTGGTTAAGAGAAAAGACTTCAATAGATACGAGGAGAAAATGGATACCCATTGAAAATTAACCCCCATGCATCTCTCTAATTCACCAAGACCAAGGAAAGCATATTCGTGTGTTGGAGGGAGATGCTTGAATTCAAATGTGGGTGGTGCATTCAAATTTTTCTTCTCAGGGGCTTGCATGCATAGAGTTGAAGGGACTTGCATGGCATCCTCCTTAATTGTTGGAACGTGCTTGTATGGAGTGTGTATGGCTTCCTTCTTTGTTTGTGCATCTTTCCCTTCTTCTATGTGTGAGGGTGGAGAGTTTTCTAATACACTTGAGTAAGGACTCCTTTCATTGATTTCTTTACATTCTTTTGTAGGATTTTGCATTGTTTCTCTTGGGAAGTGTTCATACCATGGGTCGAGCTACATGATCCAGATCGGACGAAGGAAAAAGCGACCGACCTCTCGTAAAGGTTGGTCGTTACCAACCTCTCTCTAAAGAGCTCGGCCAAACCACTAGAGGCCCTAACAAGGCCCAAGACCGAAGGACACAGCCCACCTCAAAGGCGGCTGGCCACAAGATAGATGATCTTATCAAAGATAAGATAAGATAACAAACTTATCTCAAGGGAGGTCACTCAAATGCTACTATAAATGCCCTGGAGCCCCCAGGTATAATTCATACTCTGATTCTACACAAAAAATGTGCTTAAATCCCGTGCTAACTTAAGCATCAGAGTCTCTTGCAGGTACCACCACCCTCCGATGATCAAGGATCATCAACATCTCCCGAGTCAGCAAGTCAGACACGATAGCTCCGGCCACAACAACAGAACTCCTCCGAGATCGACGTTCGGTTCAGGTAACCCTCGGAACATTGGCGCCGTTTCTGAGGAACCTGGAAGTCATCCCATCATCATGGAGGACAACCTTGACAACAATCATAATTCTGGCTTGGAGGACAGAACGCCGCACAAGAACACGGATACCATACCAAACGATATACCTCAAAATAAAGGAGATAAACAACCCCCAAACACCGAAATGTTGGAAGCTATCGGTGAACAACAGCATCGACTTAAACAACTTGGACAAGAAGCCGACCGGTAAAGCCTTCCCGACCACTTTGACCAAGACGGCAATCAAGTGGTTCGACAGCTTGCCGCCAAGATCAATAGCAAGCTTCGATGACCTTGCCAAGAAATTCTCAGCTAGATTCTCCATCCAGAAAGACAAAGCCAAGCATGCACTAAGCTTGCTAGGGATTAAGCAAGGAGATCGGAAAAGCCTCCGTAGCTATATGGAAAGATTCAACAAAGCATGTCTGGACATACAAAATCTTCCAACAGAAGCAGCCATCATGGGTCTTATTAATGGCCTGCGAGATGGACCCTTTAGCTACTTGATAAACCACTATTTTATGGTTTATCTTGTGCTCAATTGAGTGAATTTTATCAACTCTTTACCCACTTATTCATACTATTTGCATGAGTTTACATTCTCCTTCCTGATTTTGTGCTATGATTAAAAATGTGCTTCTTTGGCCTTATATTTGCTAATATTAATCCTCTCTTATTACCATTAGATGCCTTGATATGTGTGTTAAGTGATTTCAGAGTTTATAGGGCAGGAATGGCTTAGAGGATGGAAAGAAAGCATGCAAAAGTGGAAGGAATACAAGAAACTGAAGGAACTGCTAAAGCTGTCCAGCCTGACCTCTCTGCACTCCAACGGTCATAACTTGAGCTACAGAGGTCCAAATGATGCAGTTGGAAAGCTACAGAGGCTTCGATTTGATATATAATTTGCCACAGCTGCCCCAACGTTAGGTGACGTGAACGCGTGAATGACGCGCCCGCATCGCATCTGCGAATTGCAATCCACGCGAACGCGTGGACGACGCCTTCGCGTCACTTTCCCGTGACCTGAACGTAACAGAAATCACTGGGAGCGATTTTTGAGCTGTTTCTGACCCAGTTTTCAACCCAGAACACACAGATTAGAGGCTATAAAGTGGGGAAATGCATCCATTCATCAAGAAGCTCTCATAATTCACTTTTCATAGGATTTAGATGTAGTTTTTAGAGAGAGAGGTTCTCTCCTCTCTCTTAGGATTAGGATTTAGGATTTCTCTTAGTTTTAGGAGTGCCTCTCAATCCCAGGTTCAATGTTCTTTTACTTTATATTTATCTCTTACTCTCAGATACTTTAATGCTTATATTAGTTATGTTGCCTATTTGGCTTATGCTACATTCATGTTATGATTTTCTTAATTAATATTATTTGATGTATTTCAGATTTAAGATTGCTTTGCTTTATTTATATTGATGCTTTTAATTTAATTTAGAATTTTTCCTCTTGGCTTTGGTTGAGTCATTGGAGATACTTGAGTTATCAAACTCATTGTTGATTGAAAATTGGAATTCTTCAAGAATTAATTCGAGTTCTAATAACTCTAACTTTTCTCAAAGAAAGACTAGGATCTGAGGAATAAAAATTAATTCATCCACTTAACTTACCTTCATAGTTAGAGGTTAACAAAGTGGGAGAAAAATCCAATTCTCATCACAATTGATAAGGATAACTAGGATAGGACTTCCAGTTCCTATACCTTGCCAAGAGCTTTGTTATTTATTATTTTAACGACTTGTTATCTTACATTACTTGCTCCTTCTTTCCAAAACCCCCAATTTACAAGACTCATAACTAATAATAAGAACATACCTCCCTGTAATTACTTGAGAAGACGACCCGAGGTTTAAATACTCGGTTATCAATTTATTTAGGGGTTTGTTACTTCTGACAACCAAAACGTTTGTATGAAAGGACTTTTGAAGGTTTAGAAACTATACTTGCAACGAGGATTTATCCGCAAATTTTTAGACCACGCAAAAGTTCTCTCATCAAAATGGCGCCGTTGCCGGGGAATTGCAAACGTATGCCTTATTATTGGTTATTGTAAATATTTGCTTTTTACTTGTTTATTTGTTTTTATTTTTGAAGTTTATTTTTTGCTTTTTTGTAAATTAAGAGGTTATTGCTCTTCAAACCTTTTCAAAATTTAAATCTTTTTCAAATTTTTAGCTTATATTGTTGACTTTTTTTTTAATTGAAATTTCAAAATTTAAAAATTCAAATTTAAAAAATTTTCAAATTTCAAAATTTTCAATTTTCAAATTTCAAAATTCAAATTTCAAATTTCAAATTTCAAATTTTCAAATTTCAAAAATTTCAATTTTTAAAATTAAAAATTTAATTTTCAAAATTTAAATTTCAATAACCTTTTAATTTAAATTTGTTTTTATTTTCGTTTTTAATTTTTATTAGCTACTATGAACTCTTACCCCTCTGGCTATGAGTCTGGTTACAATTATGTTGCAGGAAGAAGAAATTACAATGAGAACAGGCATCAAAGTTGGAACAATCAAAGATGGGAGGAGCCACAAGGATTTGATCAACCCTCTTGGCGACAACCACCTCCAATGGACTATCAACAACTACCACCATATGCCTATGAACCCTTTCCTCAACATAACTTTGGACCACCATACTCACAAGCCCCTTTCCGCCAATCACCTCCATATGATCCTAACCCGTATCCGCCATACCAACCACCTTATGACCCAAATGAACCATACACAGAACCACCACCTTTCCAACACAACTACTCTCATGAACCACCTTCCTATTGTGAACCCTCTCTCCCATCCAATGAATCTTCATATCCACCCCCAACCTCCAATGGATGACAGACTTCGTGTTATTCTTCAAAGGCAAGAAAGGATGAATAAGAGTGTGCTAAATTTTGCGGCCGCCTTAGGCGAGTTAGTAAATATAATAGCTTCCCAATATCTGAGCACTCAAAGAACTCCCATGGCTACATGTGGAAAATCGAAAGAAGAGCAAAGCATGAAGGGGACACTAGAAACTTCGGTGGACAATGAGGAACATGGCTTTGTATTGGAACAAGTGGAGGAAGCCATAATAGTTGCAGAGGAAGAAGTGGTTGAAGACTTAGGAGATGCTGAACCTCCATGTGAAAGTCAGGTTATAAAACCTCCTTCCAAGGCGATTGAAATTGATGCTGAGGAGAGTGTACAACCTCCAATGCATATCATGACTAAGAACTTGGAAGAGGTCGATCAAGAGATGGAGATTAAAGAAGAAGAAGCACAGCCGCCCATGCCCTCGGTAAGAAATAAAGAAGAGATTGAATTGGAGAAAAGATACCAAGAGGAAGAGGTTGAAATTAAAGAAGTTTGCAAAGAGGTTGAAGTTGTCAAAGAGCACAAGGGAATGGAGCTTGAAATCACCTTGCCAAAGTTATTGGAGACCCCTCCCCCTAAGTTGCCATCATCTTTCACAACATTCAAGTGGGTAAAATTCATATCCCTTAGCTTTCTAATTCCACTTGAATATGGGCTACTGGAGACGGATGGTCAACTTAGAGCTCTTTGTGGCATTAAGAGTAAGAGAAAGATAGTTAGTGGTTGGAGTTGTCAAGCAAGGTTCAATATGGTTGCATACTCGAAGTTTAAACAGAAAGGTTGGTGTAAAGCTCAACTGAATGGGTCTAGGAAGTTGTTTGGACGCTTCAGTGAGAATTCTAAAGCTGAACCACCCGGATGGAATCATGATAATCAACAAGAAGACGGGTGCAAAAGCAAGATTTGGGACCCCGGAATTCAATCTAGAAATCAGCACTCTTGGGGCCTTGTCACTTGCTTTAACTTACTTGAAGGCTTTCTGCGCCTAGTTTGGGATCCCGGAGGCCATTGGAATTACAAACATTGGTGGAGATTCCTGGATGAGTTCAAGCACAAGCCGCCATGACAAGGAGCTCACCAAATATCCAACTTAAGGACTTTAATTAAAAGTGCTAGGTGGGAGACAACCCACCACGGTATGATCGTTCCTTTTCAATTTTAATTTTAATTTTATTTCATTTTGTTTGTTTTTGAGTTTTATTTTATTTCGTTGAACCTGGAATTTCTCATAACATCCATATCATTGTGCATCCTGCATAAAAAAAAAAAGAGAGAAGCACGCACGTAATGCGGTAGCGTCGCCCACGCGACCGCGTCACTCACGCGGCCGCGTGCCTCAGAATTCGACGTGAAAATCCTTGCCACGCGGACGCATGGCTCACGCCTCCGCGTCATATGCTTATAATGGCCACTCACGCGATCGCATGCCCCACGCGATCGCGTCACCCAATATTTGGCAATTAATTATTTTGAACAGAGAGTTGTGCGAGCGCGAGGCTGCCCTCGCGACAGTAGCATAAAACGGGTCACGCGACCGCGTGACCGACGCGACCGCGTCAATCAGTTTAAGCACAAGTCGCGCGACCGCGTGCCCCACGCGACCGCGTCGATTGCGCCGCACAGCTTACCTTGATTTGCCAAAATATCTTATTTTATCTTTACTTCTCCAAATCCTTATTTTTTATCCTTTCCTATTTCTTTCTTCTTCCTTTCTTATTTTCTTTCACTTCCATTTTATTTTATTTAATTTATTTGCATACTTTCATTTATTGCATATTTTTATTTATTATTTTACCATTGGTGTTCAAATGTTCTTATTCAACTGTTATATCTTTTCTGGTATTATCTTAGTGCTTATGACTTGTTTTATTCTAATTGGGTAACATTATTTAAATCAATGCTAATCTTTTATGATACTTGTACTTCACCTGCATTGATATGAACTTATACTATTTTGCATTACCCACATTTTCCTCTCCTTTGTTGCAAATTTTGCACCACTAGTATGCCATATGCTTATAATGTTTTCTCACGTACATGTTGAATCTTCCATATAAATGAGACCCTTATCATTTGGCATTAACCCAACCATACTTCATTTATTTTCTTATCTTTATTATTGGGTTACCTTTCTTCCCTTTTTCTTTCAGGCTGGCCACCAAAGACGGAAAAAGGGAGAAACTTCTAAAAACAGAAACAAGACAAGTCCATCTGCACAATCTTTGGAGAAAAGGGCCAGTTGGAACAACCCGTCCACCTGCACATCTCAGCATGCACCGAGGACGGTGCAATCTTTAAGTGTGGGGAGGTCGATACCGATCTCCATGGGTTAGCCATATTCTTCTTTTCAACACCATTGTTTTATTTTCTTTATTTGTTTATTGTTGCATCTGCATATTTTATTGCATATTTGTTTGATTTTATGCATTTAGTTACTACTTGGTTGAAGTAATATTTTCTTTTTCAAGAAATTTTATACTATTTCACTAATTTAAATCAAAATTTTTGTGTTAAATTTGTTTGAAGTTGTATTTGGAACATGATTTTTGAGCTAAAGAACACACAACCTGTGAGATTTGAGCTTATTTATATGGTTACATTATTTAACCGTAAATATTTTATTCATGTGTATTTCCTTCTCTATGATTGTGATCTATATTTTGTTCCAATCTATATGTTCATTATTTAGTGTATTTACATGCTTGCATATGATTGAGGCCATTGTTTATTTTTAGCTCACTTATCCCAAATAAGCCTACCCTTTAAATCACCTTTGTTAGCCACTTTGAGCCTTTTAATCCCCATTTGTTCTGTATTTTACCACATCACTAGCCTTAAGCAGAAAAACAATTAAATATCCTAATTGAATCCTTGGTTAGCTTAAGATAGGGATTGTGCAACAATTAAGTGTGGGGAAACTGTGGGAACTTGGGTTAATAAGGGAATGTATCATGTTTCTAATTTTGAATATTGGAAAATTTGGGTACCTACTCATGTAAAACAGAAAATTAAAAAAATTCCATATGCATTGATATGTTATTCTAGTGTTTATGTCTCTCTAAAAAAAAGAGAAAAAGAAAAAGAAAAAAAATATAATATAAATAAATAAATAAGGGGACAAAATTACCCCAATGTTAAGTTAATAAAAGATCAATGCATATGTGATAAAATTAAAAAAAATTTATACATGAGTATGTAATGCAAAAGTGAAGACTATGGGTAGCTAGGCATGATTCTAGAGTTATATAGAGTATATGTATGTTAGGTGAAAGCTTAGGTTAATTAAAGATTCAATTTATAAAGCTCACTCAGCCATATACATATACCCTTACCCTTACCTTAGCCCCATTACAACCTTGAAAAGACCTCATGATGTTTGCATTGGTATATTAAATATTGTTGATTGGTTAGGTGAAGAACAAATTTTAGAAAGCATGACTAGAGAAGAGTAGAGTGATTGACCCTAGACACTTGTGAGTTAGAGTGATATACACTACCAGTAAGGGTTCAGTGCTCAATTCTATGTTCCCTGCTTTCATGAGCTATCTTCTTACAAGTTTACTTGTCTTTTATTGTATAATTTGAATTAGGGAAATCTGATTTATGTTTGTCTTGGAGAACTTATTTATTTTTAAACCAAGTAGATAAAAACATTTTGCATGTAGTTGCATTCATATCGATAGGTTGCATTTCATATGTTTTACCATTCCTCTTCATCTTTATAGCTTCTCTTGAGCCTAGCATGAGGATATGCTATTGTTTAAGTGTGGGGAGGTTGATAAACCACTATTTTATGGTTTATCTTGTGCTCAATTGAGTGGATTTTATCAACTCTTTACCCACTTATTCATACTATTTGCATGAGTTTACATTCTCCTTCCTGATTTTGTGCTATGATTAAAAATGTGCTTCTTTGGCCTTATATTTGCTAATATTAATCCTCTCTTATTACCATTAGATGCCTTGATATGTGTATTAAGTGATTTCAGAGTTTATAGGGCAGGAATGGCTTAGAGGATGGAAAGGAAGCATGCAAAAGTGGAAGGAATACAAGAAACTGAAGGAACTGCTAAAGCTGTCCAGCCTGACCTCTCTGCACTCAAACGGTCATAACATGAGTTACAGAGGTCCAAATGAAGCGGTTTCAGTTGCGTTGGAAAGCTAACGTCCGGGGCTTCAATTTGATATATAATTTGTTATAGCTGCCCCAATGTTAGGCGTCGCATCTGCGAATTGCAATCCGTACGAACGCGTGGACGACGCCTCGGCGTCACTTTCCCGCGACCTGAACGTAACAGAAATTACTGGGAGCAATTTCTGAGCTGTTTCTAACCCAGTTTTCAGCCCAGAACACATAGATTAGAGGCTATAAAGTGGGAAAATGCATCCATTCATCAAGAAGCTCTCATAATTCACTTTTCATAGGATTTAGATGTAGTTTTTAGAGAGAGAGGTTCTCTCCTCTCTCTTAGGATTAGGATTTAGGATTTCTCTTAGTTTTAGGAGTGCCTCTCAATCCCAGGTTCAATGTTCTTTTACTTTATATTTATCTCTTACTCTCAGATACTTTAATGCTTATATTAGTTATGTTGCCTATTTAGCTTATGCTACATTCATGTTATGATTTTTTTAATTAATATTATTTGAGGTATTTCAGATTTAAGATTACTTTGCTTTATTTATATTGATGCTTTTAATTTAATTTAGAATTTTCCCTCTTGGCTTTGGTTGAGTCATTGGAGACAATTGAGTTATCAAACTCATTGTTGATTAAAAATTGGAATTCTTCAAGAATTAATTCGAGTTCCAATAACTCTAACTTTTCTCAAGGAAAGACTAGGATCTGAGGAATAAAAATTAATTCATCCACTTAACTTACCTTCATAGTTAGAGGTTAACAAAGTGGGAGAAAAATCCAATTCTCATCACAATTGATAAGGATAACCAGGATAGGACTTCCAGTTCCTATACCTTACCAAGAGCTTTGTTATTTATTATTTTAACGACTTGTTATCTTACATTACTTGCTCCTTCTTTCCAAAACCCCCAATTTACAAGACTCATAACCAATAATAAGAACATACCTCCCTGCAATTCCTTGAGAAGACGACCCGAGGTTTAAATACCCGGTTATCAATTTATTTAGGGGTTTGTTACTTGTGACAACCAAAACGTTTGTATGAAAGGACTTTTGAAGGTTTAGAAACTATACTTGAAACGAGAATTTATCCGCAAATTTTTAGACCACGCAAAAGTTCTCTCATCACTACTCCATATCCAAAAAGCACCCAACATCTCTAAACGAGGTATAAGAGCGGGCGGAAAAGTACATCAATATGGAGGAGAACTCTCAATTAGGAGAAACTTCAAAATTCGGATTCTCCTATCCACCTCGGGATAAGGGTAAAGAGTCCAGGAAAAAAGAAGATCAACCTCTTGAAAAACCTAGAAAATACCACAACTACACTCCCCTCAGGGTGTCCTTTGTGGATGTCTACAGAGAGATATGCAACACTGAGAAGATTCCGCCCCATCGTCTGATTATGCATAAAAAAGGAGGAAGTCGGACAGAGTATTGCGAATACCACCGAGTCTACGAGCACCCCACCAATGAATGCTACGACCTAAAGAACGTCATAGAGAAGCTAGCCCGGGAAGAAAGACTAGACAGATTCCTGGCTAACAAAATAGACGAACCAAAGAAGCGAAGAAGGGATGAAGAGGTCGAACGAGCTGAACGTCTCCCTCACACCCCTGAGAGGCATTGATGAGCGGATAATTTATACGCTTTTTGGCATTGTTTTTAGTATGTTTTTAGTAGGATCTAGTTACTTTTAGGGATGTTTTCATTAGTTTTTATGTTAAATTCACATTTCTGGACTTTACTATGAGTTTGTATGTTTTTCTGTTATTTCAGGTATTTTCTGGCTGAAATTTAGGGACTTGAGCAAAAATCAGATTCAGAGGTTGAAGAAGGACTGCTGATGCTGTTGGATTCTGACCTCCCTGCACTCAAAATAGATTTTCTGGAGCTACAGAACTCAAAATGGCGCGCTTTCAATTGCGTTGGAAAGTAGACATCCAGGGCGTTCCAGCAATATATAATAGTCCATACTTTGCCCAAGTTTAAATGACGCAAACTGGCGTTCAACGCCAGCTCTCTGCCCAATTCTGGCGTCCAGCGCCAGAAACAAGTTGCAAGGTGGAGTTCAACGCCCAAACTGGCACAAAAGCTGGCGTTCAACTCCAAGAATGACCTCTCCACGTGTAGACTTCAAGCTCAGCCCAAGCACACACCAAGTGGGCCCCGGAAGTGGATTTATGCATCAATTACTTACTTCTGTAAACCCTAGTGACTAGTTTATTATAAATAGAACTTTTTATCATTGTATTCGGAGTCTTGGTTACTCCGGTTCCCCTCTGGGGCCGAGACCAATGAACTCCTTCATTACTTATGTATTTTCAACGATAGAGTTTCTGCACTCCATAGATTAAGGTGTGGAGCTCTGCTGTTCCTCAAAGATTAATGCAAAGTACTACTGTTTTCTATTCAATTCATCTTATTTCGCTTCTAAGATATTCATTCGCTCTTCAACCTGAATGTGATGAACGTGACAATCATCATCATTCCCTATGAACGCGTGCCTGACAACCACTTTTGTTCTACCTTCGACTGAATGAGTATCTCTTATATCTCTTAATCAGAATATTCGTGGTGTAAGCTAGAATGATGGCGGCATTCAAGAGAATTCGGAAAGTCTAAACCTTGTCTGTGGTATTCCGAGTAGGATTCAATGATTGAATGACTGTGACGAGCTTCAAACTCGCGAGTGCTGGGCGTAGTGACAGACGCAAAAGGAGGGTGAATCCTATTCCAGCATGATCGGGAACCTCAGATGATTAGCCGTGCCGTGACAGGGCATCTTGGACCATTTTCACAAGAGGAGGGGATGTAGCCACTGACAACAGTGATGCCCTTGCATAAAGCCAGCCATAGAAAGGAGTAAGACTGATTGGATGAAGACAGCAGGAAAGCAGAGATTCAGAGGAACAAATGCATCTCTATACGCTTATCTGAAATTCTCACCAAGGAATTACATAAGTATTTCTATCCTTCTTTTATTACTTATTTTCGAAAACTCCATAACCATTTGATATCCGCCTGACTGAGATTTACAAGGTGACCATAGCTTGCTTCATACCAACAATCTCCGTGGGATTCGACCCTTACTCACGTAAGGTATTACTTGGACAACCCAGTGCACTTGCTGGTTAGTTATGCGAAGTTGTGAAGATATGTTTAGACCATGGTTCTGTGCATCCGTTTTTGGTGCCATTGCCAGGGAATCAATTTCGAACAATAATTCACAACTTGAGTAACAATTTCGCATACCAGGCATGTTCACATGATAAATGGTTGACTCGCAGGAGGAGGGATCTCTAAGTCGTCCCGTAAAAGACACCTCAAAGAGGTGTACCATGTTGGAGGAAGGGACAGGTCACCCGACCTCCCTACTATTACCTTCACTCAAAAAGACCATGTAGGGATCATCCCGGGGCATGATGACCCCGTAGTCATTACAATTACACTAGCTAATGCTAATCTCCACCGAACACTGGTAAACCAAGGAAGCTCCGCGGATATCCTATTCAAATCCCCCTCGACAAGCTCGGGTTACAAGAAAAAGAGCTCAGAGCGTATCCGAATAGTTCATTCGGGCTCGGAGACGCTCCAATTCACTGCTCCTATCCTTACCCTTGTGTTTGGATTCTTCATTCTTCTTCACCCCTATTCCTTTTCTTCTTCTACTAACAATAAGGAACCTCTTTACTGTGACATAGAGGATTTCTCTTCTTTTCTTGTTTTCTTCTCTTTCTTATGAGCAGGGACAAAGAAAAAGGCATTCTTGTTGAAGCTGATCCAGAACCTGAAAGGACTCTGAAGAGAAAACTAAGAGAAGCTAAATTACAACAATCCAGAGACAACCTTATTGAAAATTTCGAACAAGTAAAGGAGATGGCAGCCGAACCCAACAACAATAATGCAAGGAGAATGCTTGGTGACTTTACTGCACCTAATTCCAATTTACATGGAAGAAGTATCTCCATTCCTGCCATTGGAGCAAACAACTTTGAGCTGAAACCTCAGCTAGTTTCTCTGATGCAGCAGAACTGCAAGTTTCATGGACTTCCATCTGAAGATCCTTTTCAGTTCTTAACTGAATTCTTGCAGATCTGTGATACTGTTAAGACTAATGGAGTAGATCCTGAAGTCTACAGGATCATGCCTTTCCCTTTTGTTGTAAGAGACAGAGCTAGAGTGTGGTTGGACTCTCAACCCAAAGACTGCCTGAACTCTTGGGATAAGCTGGTCACAGCTTTCTTAGCCAAGTTCTTTCCTCCTCAAAAGCTGAGCAAGCTTAGAGTGGATGTTCAAACCTTCAGACAGAAAGAAGGTGAATCCCTCTATGAAGCTTGGGAAAGATACAAACAGCTGACCAAAAAGTGTCCTTCTGACATGCTTTTAGAATGGACCATCCTGGATATATTCTATGATGGTTTATCTGAGCTATCAAAGATGTCATTGGATACTTCTGCAGGTGGATCCATTCACCTAAAGAAAACGCCTGCAGAAGCTCAAGAACTCATTGACATGGTTGCTAATAACCACTTCATGTACACTTCTGAGAGGAATCCTGTAAGTAATGGGACGCCTATGAAGAAGGGAGTTCTTGAAATTGATATTCTGAATGCTATATTAGCTCAGAATAAAATATTGACTCAGCAAGTCAATATGATTTCTCAGAGTCTGAATGGAATGCAAGTTGCATCCAACAGTACTCAAGGGGCATCTTCTGAGGAAGAAGCTTATGATCCTGAGAACCTGCAATAGCAGATTTAAAATACATGGGTGAACCATATGGAAACACCTACAATCCATCATGGATAAATCACCCAAATCTCTCATGGAAGGATCAGCAAAATCCTCAACAAGGCTTTAATAATGGTGGAAGAAACAGGTTTAGCAATAGCAAGCCCTTTCCATCATCCACTCAGCAACAGACAGAGAATTCTGAGCAGAATCCATCTAGCTTAGCAAATTTAGTCTCTGATCTATCTAAGGCCACTATGAGTTTCATGAATGAAACAAGGTCTTCCATTAGAAATTTGAAAGCACAAGTGGGCCAGCTGAGTAAAAGGATCACTGAAATCCCTCCTAGTACTCTCCCGAGCAATACAGAAGAGAATCCAAAAGGAGAGTGCAAGGCCATTGAATTAATTACCATGGCCGAATCCACAAGAGAGGAGAAGGACGTGAATCCCAAGGAGGAAGACCTCCTGGGACGTCCATTGATCAATAAGGAGCTTCCCTCTGAGGAACCTAAGGAATCTGAGACTCATCTAGAGACCATAGAGATTCCATTGAACCTCTTTATGCCATTCATGAGCTCTGATGAGTATTCCTCTTCTGAAGAGAGTGAGGATGTTACTGAAGAGCAAGCTGCCAAGTTTCTTGGTGCAATCATGAAGCTAAATGCCAAATTATTTGGTATTGAAACTTGAGAAGATGAACCTCCCTTGTTCACCAATGAACTAAGTGATCTGGATCAACTGACATTGCCTCAGAAGAGACAGGATCCTGGAAAGTTCATAATACCTTGTACCATAGGCACCATGATCTTTAAGGCTCTGTGTGACCTTGGTTCAGGAATAAACCTCATGCCCCTCTCTGTAATAGATAAACTGGGAATCTATGGGGTGCAAGCTGCTAAAATCTCATTAGAGATGGCAGACAATTCAAGAAAACAGGCTTATGGACAAGTAGAGGACGTGTTAGTAAAGGTTGAAGGCCTTTACATCCCTGCTGATTTCATAGTCCTGGATACTGGAAAGGAAGAGGATGAATCCATCATCCTAGGAAGACCTTTCCTAGCCACAGCAAGAGCTGTGATTGATGTGGACAGAGGAGAATTGATCCTTCAATTAAATAAGGACAACCTTGTGTTTACAACTCAAGGATCTCTCTCTGCATCCATGGAGAGGAAGCAGAAAAAGCTTCTCTCAAAGCAGAGTCAACCAAAGCCCCCACAGTCAAACTCTAAGTTTGGTGTTGGGAGGCCACAACCAAACTCTATGTTTGGTGTTAAACCCCCATATCCAAACTCTAAGTTTGGTGTTGGGAGGTCTCAACAAAGCTCTGCACATCTGTGAGGCTCCATGAGAGCCCACTGTCAAGCTATTGACATTAAAGAAGCGCTTGTTGGGAGGCAACCCAATGTTTATTTATCTAATTTTATTTTTGTTTTTCATATTTTCTTAGGTTCAAGATCATGTGGAGTCACAAAATAAACGAAAAATTTAGAAACAGAATCAAAAACATCGGAAGAAAAATCACACCCTGGAGGAAGCACCTGTCTGGCGTTCAAACGCCAGAACAGAGCATGGTTCTGGCGCTGAACGCCCAAAATGGGCAGCATCTGGGCGCTGAACGCCAGAATTGCACCCTGGAGAAGAGCTGGCGCTGAACGCCCAGAACAAGCATGGTTCTAGCGTTCAACGCCAGAAATGGGCAACAAATGGGCATTGAATGCCCAAAATGGGCACCAACCTGGCGCTGAACGCCTAGAGTTGTGTGCAAGGGCATTTTACATGCCTAATTTGGTGCAAGGTTGTAAATCCTTAAACACCTCAGGATCTGTGGACCCCACAGGATCATCTCAGGATCTGTGAATCCCACAGGATCCCCACCCACCTCACCCTCTCCCTCTCCATTCATGGTCATCCCTTCTGTTTTCCATTCCCCACTCACATCTATACACACATCCCTCCATCTCCTCCATATCTTCTTCTTCTTCTATTCTTTTTTCTTTTGCTCGAGGGCGAGCAACATTCTAAGTTTGGTGTGGTAAAAGCATAAGCTTTTTGTTTTTCCATTACCATTGATGGCACCTAAGACCGGAAAAACCTCTAGAAAAGGGGAAGGGAAGATAAAGGCTTCCACCTCCGAGTCATGGGAGATGGAAAGATTCATCTCAAGGGTCTATAGCTCAGTGGTAGAACATGTGGCTGTAAATCAAGAGATCCCTGAGATACCTCAAGGGATGCACTTACCTCCACAAAACTATTGGGAGCAAATCAACACTTTCCTAGGAGAATTAAGTTCCAACATGGGACAATTAAGGGTGGAACATCAAGAGCACTCCATCATCCTTCATGAAATTAGAGAAGATCAAAAAGCAATGAGGGAGGAGCAACAAAGACAAGGAAGAGACATAGAAGAGCTCAAGGACATCATTGGTTCCTCAAGAAGGAAACGCCACCATCACTATGGTGGATTCATTCCTTGTTCTTATTTCTTCTATTTTTCGTTTTCTATGTTATGTGCTTATCTATGTTTGTGTCTTATTACATGATCATTAGTAGTTAGTAACTATGTCTTAAAGTTATGAATGTCCTATGAATCCATCACCTCTCTTAAATGAAAAATGTTTTAATTCAAAAGAATAAGAAGTACATGAGTTTCGAATTTATCCTTGAACTTAGCTTAATTATATTGATGTGGTGACAATGCTTCTTGTTTTCTGAATGAATGCTTGAACAGTGCATATGTCTTTTGAAGTTGTTGTTTAAGAATGTTAAATATGTTGGCTCTTGAAAGAATGATGACTAGGAGAGATGTTATTTGATAATCTGAAAAATCATAAAAATGATTCTTGAAGCAAGAAAAAGTAGCAAAGAACAAAGCTTGTAGAAAAAAAAATATAGGCGAAAAAAAAAATAGAAAGAAAAAGCAAGCAGAAAAAGCCAAAAGCTCTTAAAACCAAGAGGCAAGGGCAAAAAGCCAGTAACCCTTAAAACCAAAAGGCAAGGGTAAATAAAAAGGATCCCAAGGATTTGAGCATCAGTGGATAGGAGGGCCTAAAGGAATAAAATCCTGGTCTAAGCAGCTAAACCAAGCTGTCCCTAACCATGTGCTTGTGGCGTGTAGGTGTCAAGTGAAAACTTGAGACTGAGCGGTTAAAGTCAAGGTCCAAAGCAAAAAAAGAGTGTGCTTAAGAACCCTGGACACCTCTAATTGGGGACTTTAGCAAAGCTGAGTCACAATCTGAAAAAGGTTCACCCAATTATGTGTCTGTGGCATTTATGTATCCGGTGGTAATACTGGAAAACAAAGTGCTTAGGGCCACGGCCAAGACTCATAAAATAGCTGTGTTCAAGAATCATCATACTAAACTAGGAGAATCAATAACACTATCTGAACTCTGAGTTCCTATAGATGCCAATCATTCTGAACTTCAATGGATAAAGTGAGATGCCAAAACTATTCAAGAGGCAAAAAGCTATAAGTACCGCTCATTTAATTGGAGCTATGCTTCATTGATAGTTTGGAATTTATAGTATATTCTCTTCTTTTTATCCTATTTGATTTTCAGTTGCTTGGGGACAAGCAACAATTTAAGTTTGGTGTTGTGATGAGCGGATAATTTATACGCTTTTTGGCATTGTTTTTAGTATGTTTTTAGTAGGATCTAGTTACTTTTAGGGATGTTTTCATTAGTTTTTATGTTAAATTCACATTTCTAGACTTTACTATGAGTTTGTGTGTTTTTCTGTGATTTCAGGTATTTTCTGGCTAAAATTGAGGGACTTGAGCAAAAATCAGATTCAGAGGTTGAAGAAGGACTGCTGATGCTGTTGGATTCTGACCTCCCTGCATTCAAAATGGATTTTCTGGAGCTACAGAATTCAAAATGGCACGCTTCCAATTGCGTTGGAAAGTAGACATCCAGGGCTTTCCAGAAATATATAATAGTTCATACTTTGCCCAAGTTTAGATGACGAAAACGGGCGTTCAACGCCAGCTCTCTGCCCAATTCTGGCGTCCAGTGCCAGAAACAAGTTGCAAGGTGGAGTTCAACGCCCAAACTGGCACAAAAGCTGGCGTTCAACTCCAAGAATGACCTCTCCACATGTAGACTTCAAGCTCAGCCCAAGCACACACCAAGAGGGCCCCGGAAGTGGATTTATGCATCAATTACTTACTTCTGTAAACCCTAGTGACTAGTTTATTATAAATAGAACTTTTTATCATTGTATTCGGAGTCTTGGTTACTCCGGTTCCCCTCTGGGGCCAAGACCAATGAACTCCTTCATTACTATGTATTTTCAACGGTAGAGTTTCTGCACTCCATAGATTAAGGTGTGGAGCTCTGCTGTTCCTCAAAGATTAATGCAAAGTACTACTGTTTTCTATTCAATTCATCTTATTTCGCTTCTAAGATATTCATTCGCTCTTCAACCTGAATGTGATGAACGTGACAATCATCATCATTTCCTATGAACACGTGCCTGTCAACCACTTCCGTTCTACCTTCGACTGAATGAGTATCTCTTAGATCTCTTAATCAGAATCTTCGTGGTGTAAGCTAGAATGATAGCGGCATTCAAGAGAATCCGGAAAGTCTAAACCATGTCTGTGGTATTCCGAGTAGGATTCAATGATTGAATGACTGTGACGAGCTTCAAACTCGCGAGTGCTGGGCGTAGTGACAGACGCAAAAGGAGGGTGAATCCTGTTCCAGCATGATCGGGAACCTCAGATGATTAGCCGTGCCGTGACAGGGCATCTTGGACCATTTTCACAAGAGGAGGGGATGTAGCCACTGACAACGGTGATGCCCTTGCATAAAGCCAGCCATAGAAAGGAGTAAGACTGATTGGATGAAGACAGCAGGAAAGCAGAGATTCAGAGGAACAAATGCATCTCTATACGCTTATCTGAAATTCTCACCAAGGAATTACATAAGTATTTCTATCCTTCTTTTATTACTTATTTTCGAAAACTCCATAACCATTTGATATCTGCCTGACTGAGATTTACAAGGTGACCATAGCTTGCTTCATACCAACAATCTCCGTGGAATTTGACCCTTACTCACGTAAGGTATTACTTGGACGACCCAGTGCACTTGCTGGTTAGTTATGCGAAGTTGTGAAGATATGTTTAGACTATGGTTCTGCGCATCCGTTTTTGGTGCCATTGCCATGGAATCAATTTCAAACAATAATTCACAACCTGAGTAACAATTTCGCATACCAGGAATGTTCACATGATAAATGGTTGACTCACAGGAGGAGGGATCTCTAAGTCGTATCGTAAAAGACACCTCAAAGAGGTGTACCATGTTGGAGGAAGGGACAGGTCACCCGACCTCCCTACTATTACCTTCACTCAAAAAGACCATGCAGGCATCATCCCGGGGCATGATGACCCCGTAGTCATTACAATTACACTAGCTAATGCTAATCTCCACCGAACACTGGTAGACCAAGGAAGCTCCGCGGATATCCTGTTCAAATCCCCCTCGACAAGCTCGGGTTACAAGAAAAAGAGCTCAGAGCGTATCCGAATAGTTCATTCGGGCTCGGAGACGCTCCAATTCAACCACTAGGGTACATCCCACTTCACACAACCTTTGGAAAAGGAACTCGGTCTAAGACATTAAGCATAGACTACATAGTAGTCGACGTAAGCTCGGCCTACAACGCTCTGATAGGTCAGACAACGCTGAACCAGCTCACCGCGGTGGTCTTTACTCCACACCTGTGCATGAAGTTCCCAACCACAGAAGGGATAGCTACTATAAAGGGAGACCAAAAACTCACGCGACGCTGTTATAACGAGAGTCTGAACCTTAGAGGTGACCCTAGAGGAATGGAAACCAATACTATAGAACTCAGGGGAATTCGAGTTCGCGAAGAACTTCGCCCTCAACCAGAAGGTGAAACCAAAGAAGTTCAAATTGTAGACACTTAAGACAAAACAACAAGTATAAGGGCGAATCTGAAAGAAGACCTAAAGGAACTGCTAATAAAGCTCCAAAGGATAACTCCGACCTCTTTGTATGGAAGGCCGCTAACATGCCCGGTATTGATCCCAGACTAATGTGCCATAAGTTAGCCATATATCCAGGGTCTCAGCCAGTACAACAGAAACGTAGGAAACTCGGCCCAGAAAGGTCGCAAGTTGTAGAGGAGCAGGTACATGCTTTGCTAGAGGCAGGATTCATAAGGGAGGTAAAATATGCATTATGGCTAGCCAATGTAGTATTGGTAAAAAAGTCAAATGGGAAATAGCGGATGTGGAATGATTACACCGACCTTAACAAAGCCTGCCCAAAAGATCCTTATCCACTCCCGAATATAGATACACTAGTCGAGGCTTCGTTAGGCTATGAGTACCTCTCCTTCATGGACGCTTACTCAGGATATAATTAAATCCCAATGTATCCACCCGACCACTAGAAAACATCATTCTTAACCCCAAAAGTAAACTACTGCTATATAGTCATGCCCTTTGGACTCAAGAACGCAGGGGCTACCTACCAAAGATTGATGAACAAAGTCTTCGCCAATCACATTGGGAAGCTAATGGAAGTTTATGTCGATGACATGTTGGTAAAGACACAAAGCGAGGAAACGTTGCTATCCAACCTCACTAAAGTGTTCGATACCATAAGAAAGCATGTGATGAGACTTAATCCCACAAAATGCACTTTTGCAGTAGAAGCTGGTAAATTCTTGGGCTTCATGCTCACCCAAAGAGGAATTGAACCAAACCCAGATAAGTGCCAGGCCATACTTCTCATGAAAAGTCCGACCTGTATCAAAGAGGTCCAGCAGCTCAATGGAAGACTAGCGGCTCTGTCTAGGTTCCTAGCTGGAACAGCCTTAAGATCTCTCCCCTTCTATGCAACATTAAGGAAGGGAAAGAGGTTTGAGTGGACTCCAGAATGCGAACAAGCCTTTCAAGATTTCGAAAAATTTCTAGGGAAATCGCCCATCTTTACTCGACCTCAGGAAGGCGAAGAACTCATACTATACCTCGCCGTAGGAAGTCAGGCAATAGCTTCAGCATTAGTCAGAAAAGATGAAAGTGGGCAACAACTCATCTACTTCATTAGTAAGGCTTTACAAGGGGCTGAACTAAACTATCAAAAGATAGAAAAATTTGCCTACGCCCTCATACTAACTTCTCGAAGATTCCGCCCATACTTCCAAGATCACACCATCAAAGTACGGACTAACCAGCCCATAAAAGGTATTTTACAGAACATAGACTTAGTTGGAAGAATCCTACAATGGGCAGTCGAGTTATCAGAATTTGACCTCAAATATGAAGCTCGCACAGCTATTAAGTCACAGTACCTAGCCGACTTCATCGCAGAGTATACTGACACCTCGGGCACCCCCACAAAGTAGAGCCTCTATGTGGATGGCTCCTCGAACAAAACCGGGAGTGGTGCAGGTGTCATCTTAGAAAGTGATCAGGGAACCCAAATTGAGCTCTCGTTAAAGTTCGAGTTTCCCGCTTCAAATAACCAAGATGAATACGAAGCCCTACTGGCTGGTTTGAAGCTAGTTAGGGAGGTAGGAGCTCAGAAGCTTACCATTTTTAGCGATTCACAGGTAGTCACCTCATAAATAGAAGGGAGCTACCAGGCCAATGATCCCACCATGAGGAAATACCTAGACAAGACCAGAGAACAGCTCGGACATTCATGGAATATAAGATATGACGTATACCTAGAGAACAAAATGTCCGAGCTGATGTACTTTCCAAACTAGCCAGCACCAAACCAGGGGACAATAATAGAAGCCTCATCCAAGAAACATTACCAAATCCATCAACCATGGAAGAGAAAAAGGTCCTAAACATATCAGACCAGGACCAAGGGTGGATGACTCCTATAGTTAGCTATCTCAAGTTGGAAATACTTTCCGCAGACAAAAAGGAGGCAAAAAGGGTAGTACGAGAAGCACAGTACTACACCATAGTACATGACGTCCTATATAGGAGAAGAATCTCTACGCCCCTCCTAAAATGCGTCCCGACCTCCACTACAAGGGAAGTTCTCGAAGAAGTCCACAGTGGCATGTGCGGTGATGAACGGACTTTTGCTAGTAAAGAATTCACAATAAATCCTCGTTGCTAGTATAGTTTCTAAACCAACAAAGAATCCTTTCATAAAAAAATTTGTTTGTCACTAAGCAAACCCAATAAAATTAAACCGAAGCATTTAAACTTCGGGTCGTCTCTCAAGGAATTGCAGGGAAGTGTAGTTTATTATTGGTTATCGAAAAGTATCCTTTTAGGTTTTTGAAATAAGGAACAAGGAAATAAAATGGCAAGAAATTAAATTAATAACTAAGAAAGCTCTTGGCAAGGTATGAGAATTAGAAGTCCTATCCTAGCTATCCTTATCAATTGTGATATCAATTGTCTATTGCTCCCACTTAGTTAACCTCTAACAATGAAGGAAAGTCAAGTGGACAAATCAATTTGATTCCTCAAGTCCTAGTCAACTCCTAAAGAAAGACTAGCTTAGAGGGATTCAAATCAACGAGCAACTTTCAATTATCAATCAACAAAGGAGTTTGATAACTCAACAGTCTCCAATTACTCAACCAAAGCCAAGAATATAAAAGTCTAACTTAAAACCCACCCAAGCATTTTATCAAACACATGGAAGGCACAACATAAAAGCATAGAAAAGCAATAAGTGATAATAAATTCCAAACAACCGATTGCAAGCATCAACAATATAAATTTAAGAAAGCAATCATAAATATGAAATACCTCAAATTGCATTAAATAGAAAATCAAATCTAACATAGAGTTCATAAACCAAATTGGAGAATAAATAAATCAACAAGAGAAGATAAATAAACTAAAGTGCTAGAACAAATAAGAGTAGAAGAGAAACTAAATTAAAGTAAAGTAGAAATCTCAAATTGAAAATAGCTAAACCTAAGAATCCTAAAACTTAGAGAGAGGAGAGAGCCTCTCTCTCTAGAAAACTACATCTAAAACCCTCAAATTATGTGAATGAAAGTTATGTCTGAATGAATGGATGAATCCATGATTCCCCCACTCTGTAGCTTCTAATCTGTGTTTTTTGGGCCGAAAAATGGGTCCAGACTCAGTCCAAAATTGCCCCCAGCATTTTCTACGATTTCTGCACGTAAGGCATGTGACGCATACGCGTAGGTCACGTGTACGTGTCACTTGGCGAAATTCCTTGTCACGCGTACGCGTCAGTCACGCGTACGCGTCGCTGTGCAAATCTCCAGTTCACGCGCATGTGTGAGCCATGCGTGTGCGTCGATGCTCGCTGGTTGTCTCCTTTGTTTCTTGTGCTCCTTCCATTTTTGTAAGCTTCCTCTCTATCCTCTAAGCCATTCTTGCCCTATAAAGCCTGAAAAAACTTAACGCACGGATCACGGCATCGAATGGTATAAAGGGGAATTAAAATACACAATTTAAAGGCTTAGGAAGCAAGTTTTCATTCATAGAACAGAATTAGGAAGGAATTGTAAAATCATGCAAATTGTATGAATAAGTGTGTAAAGACTTGATAAAAACCACTCAATTGAGCACAAGATAAACCATAAAATAGTAGTTTATCAATCTCACCACACTTAAACATTAGCATGTCCTCATGCTAAGCTCAAGGAGATAAAAGGAAAGAATGGGGGAAAGCAAGACTCATGATATGCAACCTATATATGAATGCAACTATATGCTAGGATGTTTCTGCCTACTTAGTTAAAAGGAAACAAGTTGTCCAAGACAAACAAAAATCTGATTTCACCAATTCAAATCATACAGTAAAGACAAGTAAACTTGTAAGAAGATAGCTCATGAAAGCAGGGAACATAGAATCAAGCATTGAACCCTCACTGGTAGTGTATATGCACTCTAATCTCTCAAGTATCTAGGGTTGATCACTCTATTCTTCTCTAGTCATGCTTTCTAAAACTTTGTTCTTCATCTAACTAATTAACAAATATTTAGTAAACCAATGCAAACATCATGAGGTCTTTTCAGGGTTGTAATGGGACTAAGGTAAGGGTGAAGATATATGTATGGCTAAGTGAGCTATAATATGAATCTTTGACTAACCTAAGCTCTCACCTAACACACACACTCTATTCAATTCTAAAATTAAGCTTAGCTACCCAAAATTCCCACTTTTGCATCACATACTCATATATCAAATTTTTCTTTAGTTTCACCACATATGCATTGATCTTTTATTAAACTTAACATTGGGATAATTTTGTCCCCTAGTTATTTATTTATTTATTTTGTAAATTAAATATTTTTTCTTTTTTTTTTGGAACATGAAAACAAACATAACATTTCAATGCATATGGTTTTTCTAGTTTCACATGAGTAGGCACCCAAATTCCCAGTATTTAAATAAAGTAGAAACATAACACATTCCCTATTAACCGAAGTTTCCCACAATTCCCCACACTTAGTTAAGACACTATCTTAAGCTAACCAAAGATTCAAATCAGGTAATTAATTGTTTTGCCACTTAAGGCTAGTGATGTGGTAATATAAAGAACAAATGGGGATTAAAAGGCTCAAAGTGGCAAACAAAGGTAATTGAAATGGTAGGCTATTTGAGATAAGTGAGCTAATAACAATTGATGGCCTCAATCATATGTATCCATGTAAATACACTAAACAATGGACATATAGATTGGAACAAAGCAAAGATTGCAATCATAGATAAGAAAACACACAGGAATTAAAATTCATGGTTAAATAATGTAACCATATAATTAAGCTCAAAATCTCACAAATTTTCAATTTAAATTAGTGAAATATTATAAAAAGGGTCTTGAAGAAGAAATTTATTACTTCAACCAAGCAGTAGCTAAATGCACAAAATTAAACAAACATGCAATCAAATATGTAAATGCGACAACTAATTTAACAAATAAAATTAAACATTGGTGTTGAAATAGGAAATAACTAACCCACGGAAGTTGGTATCGACCTCCCCACACTTAAAGATTGCACCGTCCTCGGTGCATGCTAAGATGTGTAAGTGGCGGTTGGCTGCAACTGATGCTTTTCTCTCCAAAGAATGTGCAGATGGACTGGCCTGTCGTCCCATTGAGAAACTTCTCCTTTCCTTTCTCAGTGGCCATCCTGAAAGAAGAGGAAAAGAAGAAAAGTAACCCAGAAACAAAGATAGAAAACAAATAAAATATGGGTGGGTGAATGCCAAATAATCAGGGTCTCAATTACATGGTAGCTACAACATGCAAGTGAGAAAATAGTAGAAGCAAATGGCATATCAATAGTGCAAAAGTTGCAACAATGGGGAAGAGATAGTAGGTAATAAAAGACAATATAAATTCATGTCAATGCAAAAGGAATACATGTATCATAAAAGATTGGCATTGACAGATAAATAATGTCACCCAACAATATAAAATAAGTCACGAAGCACCAGAATAATGCAAGAGATATTCAACAGTTGAGCAAGAAAATTCAACACCGAAGAAAAAGTATCAAATTTAGAAAAGAAAATAAAAAGATGCACTAAATTAAAGTGCAGTGAGTGAAAGTATGTAAATGCAATAAGAAAAATAGAATGAAAGAGAATACGGATGAGAAGTTAACGAAATGAAGAAGAAGAAAGTAAGGAAGGATGAAGAAGGAAGGAGAAAGAAGAGAAGAAAGAAGTAAGAAATGAAAAACATGATGCGACGCGTGTGCGTACATCACGCGTACGCGTGAAAATGGAAGAAACCATGTGACGTGTAAGCGTCGCCCACGCGTACGCATGGGTGGCCAAACATTAACACTGATGTGTGAGCGTCTGCCATGCGTACCCGTGACTACTCCCGCGCGATTCCAGCACCATGGCATCACAACTCTCTGTTCAAGCAGCCTTTTACGCCGATTGGCAAGCCCACGCGTACGCGTCGCTGACGCTTACGCGTGGATTGGCAAATACATAGGGGATGCGTACGCGTGAGGCACGCGTACGCATGGGGTGGCTTTTGCGCCACGCACCCTCCGCGCGTCTTCATCGCAACTATCTGCCCCATTTATTAATAGTGCGAACTTGCATGGGATGCGTCTACGTTATCAAGGCACATAAAGCCTTCAAGAAAGTTAAAGCAAGTGACGAGGCCCCAGGAGTGTTGATTGTTAGAATGAATTCCGGGTCCCAAACCTTGCTTTTGCACCCGTCTTTGTATTGATCATCATTGTTCCAATCAGGTGGCAAGCAATTTGAATTCTCACTAAGGCATCCAAACAGTTTCCTAGACCTATTCAATTGAGCTCGACACCAATCCTTGCACTTCAACTTTGAGCATGCAATCGTATTGAACCTTGCCTGACAACTCTAACCACTACCCATCTCCCTCTTACTATTAAAGCCACAAAGAGCTATAAGTTGACCATCCGTCTCAAGTAACCCATATTCAATTGGGAGAGTGAAGGTTAAGGATAAGAATTTTACCCACTTGAATGTTGTATTAGATGGTAATGGCTTTGGGAGAGGTGTTTCTAATGATCTTGCAAGCTCCACTCCCTGATGCTTTCCTTGACAACTTCCACCTCTTTGCGAGCTTCTTCAACATTAACCTTTTCTTCAAGTTCATTGGGGGATGATTCAATTGTGGATAGAAATTCATTGATTCTTGAATCCATCTCTTGATCAACCTCTTCAAGTTCTCCAACTATAATATGCTTTGGAGGTTGTACACCCTCCTCAACATCAATTTCAAGCTTCTTTGAGGGAGGTTCTACGACTGGAGGTTCCCATGGAGGTTCCGCATCTCCTAAGTCTTCAACTACTTCCTCTTCTTTAATAATTTCGGCTTTCTCCTTTTTCTCGAATACAAAATCTAGCTCCTCCTTGATGACTTCCACCTCTTGATAACTTTCTTCAATTCCCCCTAATTCTTCAACTACTCCTTCATCTTCAAGGGTCTCTCTTACCTCCACTTTTTGAGCCTCCTCTTGCTTCTCTTGAATTATGTATGCGTGAACCCGGTCCATTACGTCCCTAAGACGATCCCTTCTCTCTTGTTCCATGTCAATAGCGTAATCGGGATCATGTTGCTCTAGGATTGATGCTCCAGAGCTTGAGGGTTGAGTATTGGGGGTAAAGGATGGATCCATATGAGATATAAAAGCTTGGAGAGTAGAGGTGAGACCGGTGAAAGTGGAGATAAGTGTGGTTTGAAGCTTCTGTTGCCCTTGGCCAATAACACTAAAGGTATCATCTATGGGAGCTTGGGGTGGATAGGAGGGTTCATTTGTTGGGAGAAAAGGCTCACATTACGGAGGTAGTTCTTCTTGATAACGGTATAGAGATGGTGTATAAGGGTTAGGGTCATATGGAGGTGAATGGTGGAAAGGAGCTTGTGAGTATGGTGGTTCAAAGCCATGTTGAGGAGGGGGTTCATAGGCATATGGAGGGGCTTGTTGGTAACAACAAGGGGGTCCACTATATCCATTGTCTTGGTATGCACCTTGGAATGGCTCTTGCTCATAGTAAGTTGGTGGAGGTTGTTGCCAAGAGGGTTGATCAAATCCTTGTGGCTCCTCCCATCTCTGATTGTCCCAACCTTGAGGCATGTTCTCATTATAGCTTCCACTCCCTACAACATAATTTGAACCATACTCATAGCCAAAGGGATGAGAATTCATTGTATCGAGAGAAGATATAAACAAAAACTAATAAGAAACTAATGAGAATAAATTCCTAAAACTAGAAACAATTAACAAAGAAACGAAAAAGCAAAATTATTCACAATATTCATAATAACTAATAATAAGGCACACGTTTGCAATTCCCCGGCAACGGCGCCATTTTGATGAACAGACTTTTGCTAGTAAAGAATTCACAATAAATTCTCGTTGCTAGTATAGTTTCTAAACCAACAAAGAATCCTTTCATACAAAAATTTGTTTGTCACTAAAGCAAACCCAATAAAATTAAATTGAAGTATTTAAACCTCGGGTCGTCTCTCAAGGAATTGCAGGGAAGTGTAGTTTATTATTGGTTATGGAAAAGTATCTTTTTAGGTTTTTGAAATAAGGAACAAGGAAATAAAATGGCAAGAAATTAAATTAATAACTAAGAAAGCTCTTAGCAAGGTATGAGAATTAGAAGTCCTATCCTAGCTATCCTTATCAATCGTGATATCAATTGTCCATTGCTCCCACTTAGTTAACCTCTAACAATGAAGGAAAGTCAAGTGGACAAATCAATTTGATTCCTCAAGTCCTAGTTAACTCCTAAGGAAAGACTAGTTTAGAGGGATTCAAATCAACTAGCAACTTTCAATTATCAATCAACAAAAGAGTTTGATAACTCAACAGTCTCCAATTACTCAACCAAAGCCAAGAATATAAAAGTCTAACTTAAAATCCTCCCAAGCATTTTATCAAACACTTGGAAGGAACAACATAAAAGCATAGAAAAGCAATAAGTGATAATAAATTCCAAACAACCAATTGCAAGCATCAACAATATAAATTTAAGAAAGAAATCATAAATATGAAATATCTCAAATTGCATTAAATAGAAAACCAAATCTAACATGGAGTTCATAAACTAAATTGGAGAATAAATAAATCAACAAGAGAATATAAATAAACTAAAGTGCTAGAACAAATAAGAGTATAAGAGAAACTAAAGTAAAGTAAAGTAGAAATCTCAAATTGAAAATAGCTAAACCTAAGAAACCTAAAACCTAGAGAGAGGAGAGAGCCTCTCTCTCTAGAAAACTACATCTAAAATCCTGAAATTATGTGAATGAAAGTTTTGTCTGAATGAATGGATGAATCCATGATTCCCCCACTCTGCAGCTTCTAATCTGTGTTTTCTAGGGCGAAAACTGGGTCCAGACTCAGCCCAAAATCGCCCCCAGCATTTTCTGCGATTTCTGCACGTGGCGCATGTCACGCGTACGTGTAGGTTACGCGTACGCATCGCTTGGCAAAATTCCTTGTCACGCATACGTGTCAGTCACGCGTACACGTCGCTGTGCAAATCTCCAGTTCACGCGCACGCATGAGCCATGCGTGCGCGTCGATGCTCGCTGGTTGTCTCCTTTGTTTGTTGTGCTCCTTCCATTTTTGCAAGCTTCCTCTCCATCCTCTAAGCCATTCCTGCCCTATAAAGCCTGAAAACACTTAACGCATGGATCACGGCATAAAATGGTATAAAGGGGAATTAAAATACACAATTTAAAGGCTTAGGAAGCAAGTTTTCAATCATAGAACAAAATTAAAAAGGAATTGTAAAATCATGCAAATTGTATGAATAAGTGTGTAAAGACTTGACAAAAACCACTCAATTGAGCACAAGATAAACCATTAAATAGTAGTTTATCATGCGGCAACCACCTTGGGGCGCGGGCTCTTTCCAAAAAGGTACTCAGAGATGGATTCTACTGGCCGACCTTGGGATAAGGATAAAGAGTGTTTGTCAAAACATGCCCCCATTCCAGAAGCATGCAAACTTTCACATCGCACCACCCGAAGAACTCATTTGTGTCACTTCACCTTGGCCATTTGCAAAATGGGGGCTCGACCTCCTCAGACCCTTCCCCCTGGGATCAGGGCATGTCAAGTTCCTCATTGTTGGAATATACTATTTCACAAAATAGATTGAGGCAGAACACTTGGCCACTGCCACCGCCCAAAGAAGTCGGAAGTTCTTATACAGAAATATTGTCGCAAGGTTTGGGGTGCCACACTCCATTACCACACTCCATTAAGCACCAGTTCACCTCTGTAGATCACCCAAAAGCCAATGGATAGGCGAAAGTTGCCAACAAAGTCATACTAGCCGGGTTAAAACGGAGACTACAGGACACCAAGGGAATCGCCACATTCAACCAATGGAGAATCGCCATTCCGACTTGCTTACGGATTGGAGGCAATGATTCTCGTGGAGGTAGAAGAAGGATCTCCCAGAATGATCCTCTATAATGAAGATACCAACTCCCAATCTCAAAGGGAAGATCTCGACCTACTTCCAGAAGTCCGAGAAAGAGTTCAGATTAGAGAGGAAGCCCTAAAGCGTTGAATGGCTCTGAGGTATAATCAGAAGGTAATCCAGCGAAGCTTCACCACCAATGATCTCATCTTAATCCGAAATGATATCGGAGCAGGTCGGTCAGGAGAAGGGAAGCTAGTAGCTAGCTGGAAAGGACCATACCGAGTAGCAGAAGTACTGGAAAAAGGTTACTACAAGGTGTCCAACCTCGAAGGGCGAGAGCTACCAAGGTCATGGCATGCCTGTAACCTAAGAAGGTACTATAGCTAGAAAATAGTAAAGATCTTAGGTCAAGGCGCACTCTTTTTCCTGAAAAGGTTTTTTAATGAGGCGCCAGGCCGAGATCTAAAAAAAAAAAAAAACTGTCCGATCTAGAAGGGTAAGTACTCGTATGTATACACTTTTATTTATATTTTTATCTCATTATTATTTAAAAGTTATCAATTCCCTAAAAAGTTTCCTACCAAGACCCATTAATCTAAGCTCATAAAACGCAAAATTCATCGCCCGATTACAAAGAGGTCGGCAAGGTGAAGCGATAGAAGCAAGTTAATGCAATAAGTTATAAAAAGTAACCCATAAAAAGCGACCTGACGAGGTCTGACTAAAAATGGATTACTAAAAATAACTTAAGACGGCCCGACAGAGAAGTCGAACTAATGAAAGGATCACTGAAAAGGGACAAAAACACCTCGCAAAGGCCAAGGAAAGGTTAAAGAACCAAAGGCCAGAAGTGCTTCGTCAAAAGGTACAAGTCTTGCAAAAAAGACACTACTTAAAAGGCCAAAGCACATGTAGAAACAGCGCTAAAAAGTCTTCCAAACAAACTATAAAGAAAAAGTTCCTCATCAGGAACACTACCTAAAAAGTTGTTGGAATATGACTAAAAAGCCCGAATAACAAGGTCGTGCGGGTCGATGCATAGGTATGATCTCAAGAAAAGAAAAAGCCAAAAAGGTTGAAAAACTTAAGGCTCAAAAGTGCCTAGCTAAAAGGGTGCAAACTCCGCTCAAAGAAGGCACGATCTTAAAAAGTCATCCGAGACTAAAAAGGTTCTATATAAAGAACACCGAAAAGTCATCGGACAAGTCGCTAGCAGCTCGGACACCAAGCCGCAAGGATAATTTGCCAAAAGCAAAGGGTTGACAAGTACCAACTCAAAGCAGGGCATAAATCCGAAAGGCCAACTCACATTACCACTCAAAGAAGGACGGACTCGAAAGTGCCGAACCTCTATAAAATCCGCAAAGATCGCAAGGATAAAACATTAGAGGTATGACCAACATATCAACAAAACGCGTCCAGCAAAACATTAAAGACTCAAAGGCCACCTAAAAGGCAGCCCAAGAGTTTAAAGTGTTTAAAACAAAGGTTGCTAAGCAGCAACCTAATGTCAGAAGAACCTACTACAAAAGACTTATAGAAAATTAGAACAAGTTCTCACAAAGTCCATAAGTCAGACTATACTAAATATTCAGAATAGAGATATTAAAAGAAACATCATAAGGGATCTAGACTCGCCCAAGTAGCCGTATCCTGGGCAGGAGAAGAAAGAGGCATGGTCGAGATCGGAGTAGCATTAACCACTCCATCAGGCCCATTCAAAATCTCCACGTCTGGCTTGGCCTCATGAGGGACGACCTCTGAAGGAATGGAAGAAGTTGAAGCTGCCGAAACTTTGGCTGATTGCACAAGAGGAGGACCCTCATCATCATCAGGAGCGAGTACAATCTTGCCATCTTCTACTACATTATCCATGCTAAAAAGAGAGAGATCGGCCTCAGGAGCAAGAACTCAGACCTGAGCCTTTAGGATCTCGAACATATCAGTCATACTATTCACCATGAGTCCCTGAAACTCGGCATAATCATCTTGGGCAGATTGAAGCCTCTCCTTAGTTTCTAATAACTCGCCGTATGCCCGGGTATAACTCTCCTTATAACTTTTTTGCTGCCTTCTCAGCCAAGTTAGCAGCTGCCTCCGCCCTAGTGGCACGCTCCTTCTCCTTGTCCACATCAATTTCCAACTTTGAAACCTTGGAATTGAGCTCATCCTTCAGACCTTTCACCCTATCAAATTCAGCCCGGGTATCCTCTAGAAAGGCCTTCGTAGCACAGACAAGGGCCTCCCTAACAATTCGAGATAAGGCCACGCCAACATTGGCCATTCGAATACTGTTGCTCGTTATGAAATCAAGGTGATGAAGGATCGAGATGTCGTCCATAGGGACTTTACCATGTGGAGCAATCAATTCTGTAGCAAAGAAAATGCCATCAAACTTTTTATCGTTCAAGTCATAGGTCCCAACAGTTTTTTGCTTCTTGGGAAAGGGACCAATAGCAGGAGGAGAGGAAACAGGACCAGAGGACGCATGAGATGGATCAGATGGAATTGACCGAACTCTAGGGGTCGGGATGATCTTTCTCGGGTCCTGAGAGTCAGAAGTCGGCTTCTTTGGGGACACCTGAGAAGACCCTTCCCCCGAGGTCTTTGCTGACAAGTTTTGGGCAGCTGTCGCCTTTTTGGCCCTCCGAAAGGCCCTCATGGAGTCTGAAGACTTCACCATCTCTAAAAAGGAAGCCAGCAAAACAAGTTACAATAACAGAAAACATCTTTGTGTCCAGATGAGGAGGGAAGTCAGACGCTACCTAGCTCGGCACGGAGGAGGGAAGGATCTCCCAAAAACATCTTTGTGTCCAGATGAGGAGGTTCCCCCCAGTGCTCCTCTAGAACATCCACAAAAGCTTGTTCTATTTCATCCAAATTCTCCCAAGAATACTTGGGAGCTACTATATCTTTTTGCCAACACAAAGGAAAGGCCAGCTCGTCATTCTCATCTAAAAAGAAAGGTCGGGCATTCTCGACAGCTCGGACCATAAAGTAATAATTCTTAAAATCTCGAAAGGACTCGTCAAGCATTGAAAAAACTTTCTTCCCCTGGGTAGCTCGAAGGAAATCCAAGAAGCTTTCTTCTTGGACACTCCAGGCTTAGTCAACACAAAAAGATAAAGAAAAAGGGGTGTGGTAGGTCGGACACCTAATTCCTGGCACAATAGCTGGAAAATCTTAATAAAGGCCCAAGAGTTCGGATGAAGCTGGGAAGGGGCCACATTACAAGTTGGTGCGGATTTTCTAACCACAAACTAACCGGCAAGTGCACCGGGTCGTACCAAGTAATACCTCAGGTGAGTGAGGCTTGATCCCACGAGGATTGATGGATCAAGCAACAATGGTTGAGTGATTGGCTTAGTCAGACAAATAGAAAGGAGTGTTGAGAGTTCAATTACATTAAACAGTAAATTCAGTAAATTAGAAAGCAAGCAGTAAATGAGTTGTGAATAATATATGGAAAAATAGTTAAGGCTTCAGAGTTATCTATTTTCCGGATTGACTTTTCTTACTAATTATTTTAATCATGCAAGATTCAATTCATGGCAAACTATATATGACTAAGCCCTAATTCCTTAGACCTTCTTAGTCTACTCTAGCTTTCGTCAACCGCCAATTCCTTGGTCACTTAATTCTAATTAGAGGATGAAGTTCAATTCTAGTTTATGTGCCACAGAAACTCTAATTATCCAAATATAAAAGGATTATATGTCACGTATCCCGTTAAGTCCAAATAATTAGAAGTTTAGGAGAAATTGTTTTCAAGCTGTTGTTCAAGTAAAGAGCTTTTCCAAGTTATACAAGAACTCAATTAGAACAAGGGTCATACTTCCGTTCCACCCAAATTCATAAGATAAAGAACGAAAACAATTCTTGAAATAGAAATCAATACATCAATTAAAATATAAAAATAATAGTATCAATCCATACAATAGACAGAGCTCCTAACCTTAACAGTGGAGGTTTAGTTGCTCATGGTTCAGAGAGAAAATAAGGATTTTGAAAAACTGTAAAGTGCAGAATGAGGTAGAAGAGAAGAGAGATAGGTTTTTTTTCCTTTTATATATAATCCTAATTAATGTAAAAATATATTTTCTAAAACTAAAATAATATCTTTTTCTATTTAAATATAATATACAAATTTAATCAAAGTTAATTGATTGTTCGTGCAACCATGCTGACGTATATGGGGACCACGCTGATATTGAGGATCCACGCTGAACTTGGAAAAGCCAAGTTCAGCGTGGAGGAAGTAGTGTGATATTTAGCGCTCCCCTTTGATTCCACGCTGAACTTGGCTTTTTCCAAGTTCAGCGTGGAGTGTTGCGCATGGTTTCCTAGGAGCTTTCAAGTCCTACGCTGAACTTGGCAGGGGCCAAGTTCAACGTGGAGGAGGCAGAGGTTTCTGGTGAAGAAGTGTACACTACTATATATTGTTAGAAAGTCCTAGAAGTTATCTTTCCAACGCCGCTAGAATCACGTCAATTGGATCTTTGTAGCTCAAGTTATTCTTGTTTGAGTGCAAGGAGGTCAGGATTGACAGCATCATTCACTTTCCTCCTTTTCTGCTACAAAACTCCATCAAATCCATTCGAATGCTACCTGAAATAAATAGAATTGTGCACAAATAAAAGTAGCATCTATAGTGGCCAAAAGATATTTAAATTTTGATCAAACTTAGCAATTCAAGTGCAAATTCATAAGGAAAATATAGATAAGATGCTCACGCATCACAACACCAAACTTGAATTGTTGCTTGTCCTCAAGCAACCAAAATAAGTGCATGATTAAGATGTAAATCTGCATGAGAAGTGAGAGTTCAGTTATGCTCAAGTCTATTCTTAAAGTGGGGTGATGAGCAGATAATTTATACGCTTTTTGGCATTGTTTTTAGGTAGTTTTTAATATGTTTTAGTCAATTTTTATTATATTTTTATTAGTTTTTAAATGAAAATTACATTTCTGGACTTTACTATGAGTTTGTGTGTTTTTATGTAATTTTAGATATTTTCTGGCTGAAATTGAGGGAGCTGAGCAAAAATCTGATTCAGGCTAAAAAAGAACTGCTGATGTTGTTGGATTCTGATCTCCCTGCACTCGAAATGGATTTTTTGGAGCTACAAGATTCCAATTGGCGCGCTTTCTATTGCGTTGGAAACTAGACATCCAGGGCTTTCCAACAATATATAATAGTCCATACTTTTCTCAAGGATAGATGATGTAAACTGGCATTCAACGCCAGTTCCATGTTGCATTCTGGCGTTAAATGCCAGAAACAGGCTACAAGTTGGAGTTAAACGCCAGAAACAGGTTACAACCTGGCGTTTAACTCTAGAAACAGCCTAGGCACGTGTAAAGCTCAAGTCTCAGCCCCAGTACACACCAAGTGGGCCCCAGAAGTGGATCTCTGCACTATCTATCTTAGTTTACTCATTTTCTGTAAACCTAGGTTACTAGTTTAGTATTTAAACAACTTTTAGAGATTTATTTTGCACCTCATGACATTTTAGATCTGAACTTTGTATTCTTTGACGGCATGAGTCTCTAAACTCCATTGTTGGGGGTAAGGAGCTCTACTGTGTCTCGATGAATTAATGCAAGTATTTCTGTTTTCTATTCAAACCCGCTTGTTTCTATCTAAGATGTTCATTTGCACTTCAATATGATGGATGTGATGATCCGTGACACTCATCACCATTCTCAACCTATGAACACGTGACTGACAACCACCTCCATTCTACCTTCAATTGAATGATTATCTCTTGGATTCCTTAATCAGAATCTTAATGGTATAAGCTAGAATCCATTGGCAGCATTCTTGAGAATCCAGAAAGTCTAAACCTTGTCTGTGGTATTCCGAGTAGGATTCAGGGATTGAATAACTGTGACGAGCTTCATACTCACAAGGGTTGGGCGTAGTGACAGACGCAAAAGGATCAATGGATCCTATTCCAGCATGAGTGAGAACCGACAGATGATTAGCCGTGCGGTGACAGCGCACATGGACCATTTTCACTGAGAGGACGGATGGTAGCCATTGACAACGGTGATCCACCAACACACAACTTGCCATAGGAGGAACCTTGCGTGCATGAAGAAGAAGACAGGGGGAAAGCAGAGATTCAGAAGACAAAGCATCTCCAAAACTCTAACATATTCTCCATTACTGCATAACAAGTATTTAATTCATGCTCTTTTATTTTTCGTAATCCAAACTGATAATTATAATTGATATCCTGACTAAGAATTACAAGATAACCATAGATTGCTTCAAGCCAACAATCTCTGTGGGATTCGACCCTTACTCACGTAAGGTATTACTTGGACGACCCAGTGCACTTGCTGGTTAGTGGTACGAGTTGTGAAAAGTGTAATTTACAATTCGTGCACCAAGTTTTTGGCGCCGTTGCCGGGGATTGTTCGAGTTTGGACAACTGACGGTTTATTTTGTTGCTTAGATTAGGAAAATTTTTGTTTTAGGTTTAGAGTCTTTATTTATTGTTTTTGGTTGAAATTTTTTTTTAAATCCTTATTTTCTCTTGTTAATTTTTTTGAAAATTTTATAAACTGATAATTGAGTTTTTTTGTTTGAGTTTATTTTCATATTTTAAGTTTGGTGTCAATTGCATATTTTTTATTTCTTCTAAATTTTCGAATTTGTGTTCATTGTTCTTTCTTAATCTTCAAGTTGTTCTTGTTTATTTCCCTTGTTTGATCTTTAGTTTTTCCTGTTCTCTGTATTTTCTTGTTTTTCTTGTGCATTTTCAAATTATCAGTATTCAAAAAAAATAGTTTTTCTCTGTTTAATCCTTGTATTTGTTGAATGTGTCTATGTTCTTGTGAATAGTTGCTCATTTGAGTCTTTCTTTCTAAAATCTTTTCAAAATTAATTTTTCTTTAATTAAATCTTGTGTCAAGTTTTAAGTTTGGTGTTTTCTTGTCAGTTTTTATTTGATTTTAAAAAATTTATTTTTGGTTTTCTAAAAATTTTAGGTTTGGTGTTCTTTTTTTATGTTCTTGAGTCCTTTGAGTCTTTGAATTTTTGTTCTTCATGTTCTTGTGAATCTTCAAGGTGTTCTTGAGTCTTTCTTGCGTATTAATCTTAAAAGTTTTATGTTCTTGAGTGTTTTTCCTCCAAATTTTCGAAAATAAGGAGCATTAGATCTAAAAATTTTAAGTTTTGTGTCTTTTTATTGTTTTTCTCTTTCCTCATTGAATTCAAAAATATCTTTTTCCTTTATTTTAATTGATTTTTCGAATTTTCCTTTTAAAAATTCAGATTTTATTTTAAAATTTTTATTTTTTTATCTTATCTTAAGTTTTAAAATTTCAAAATTATCTTTTTCAGAAAAAAAATCATATCTTTTTCAAAAACTTATCTTATCTTATTTCAAATTTCAAATTTCAAATTTCAAAACTTAATTTTCAAATTTAAAATTTAATTTTCAAAACTTTTTAATTTAAATTCCCTATCTTCTCTTACCTAGCTTATCTTATCTTTTCTAATCTCAAATTTTAAAATCAAATCTTTTTCATATCTTTTTTTTATTTTATTTTATTTTCTTACAAGTATCTTTAATTTTAAGACATATCTTCTTCAAAACTTCCTAACCAATTTCTCTCTCTTTATTTTTTTCGAAAATCCTCACCCACATCTTTTTCAAATCTTTTTAATTAATTAATTTAGTTTTCAATTTTCTTTTATTTCTTTTTCTTCTAATTTTCGAAATTATAGTCAATTTTTCATTTATTTTATTTTATTTTATTTTAATCTCGATTTTCAAAAAAAAATTTAAAAATATATTTTCTTTGCAATTCATATCAATTCTATTTTATCCGTCATGGATCTAAGTGGAAATGAACAGTCCAGAAGGACTCTGGGGTCATATGGTAATCCCACTACTGCTGCATATGGGAGTAGTATCTGTATACCATCTAATCAAAGTAGGCAGTTTTGAGCTAAATCCTTAGCTCATTGTCATGGTGCAGCAAAATTGCCAGTATTCCGGTCTTCCACAGGAAGAACCTATTGAGTTTCTGGCACAGTTCTTGCAAATTGCTAACACAGTGCGTGACAAGGAGGTAGATCAGGACGTATACAGGCTGTTACTGTTTCCGTTTGCTGTAAAAGATCAAGCTAAGAGGTGGTTAAATAACCAACCCACAGCAAGCATAAGGACATAGAAACAGTTATCAGACAAATTCCTGAATCAATGTTTCCCTCCAAAAAGGATGACACAGCTGAGGCTGGACATCCAAGGCTTTAAACAAGAGGATGATGAATCCCTTTATAATGCCTGGGAGAGGTACAGAGGGATGCTAAGGAAATGCCCCTCTGAAATATTTTCAGAGTGGGTGCAATTAGACATCTTCTACTATGGGCTTATAGAAGGAGCTCAGATGTCCCTAGACCACTCAGCTGGTGGATCTATACACATGAGGAAAACTATTGAAGAGGCTTAAGAGCTTATTGATATAGTTACTAGAAACCAGCATCTGTAAATAAGTAATGGGTCCTCCATAAAAGAAGAAGCCAAAGCAGTGTCTACTGAACTTGGTCCTCTAGAACAAGTTGCTGAACTCAATCAACAATTGTGCTTTCTAACAAAACAGCTAGCAGAATTCAAAGAGATGCTACAAGACACTAAAAATGGTAATAAAAATATGGAGGCACAATTGAATCAGACAAAACAGCAGTTATCAAAGCAGATAATAGAAGAGTGCCAGGCAATTCAATTAAGAAGTGGGAAAACATTAAATACCTCACTTCAGAGCAGCAGAAAGCCAAAAAAAGAACAACTGATAGAGGATGAGAAAAATATTATCCAAAATCCCTCTGAGGACAGTAAAGGCCCAGAGAGGAACAACTCTGGCATTCAAACGCCAGAAAAGGATGCAAGGTTGGCGTCAAACGTCCAACCCACGCGCAGTTCTGGCGTTCAAACACCAGGAACAGGCAAGGAGCTGGTGTCAAACGCCCAATGGAAGCTTAGTTTTGGCGTTCAAACGCCAGAAACAGGTAAGAAGTTGGCGTCCAATGCTAATCAAGCTTCCAACCCTGGCTTTCAAACGCCAGTGAGGGATCAGACACACACAAGTGCTGATAACAACCCCTCTAAAAAGGCTTCTCCAACCACTTCTGTAGGAAATAAACCTGCAGCAACTAAGGCTGAGGAATACAAAGCCAAGATGCCTTATCCTCAAAAACTCCGTCAAGAGGAGCAGGATAAGCAATTTGTCCGCTTTGCAGACTATCTCAGGACTCTTGAAATAAAGATTCCGTTTGCAGAGGCACTTGAGCAAATACCCTCTTATGCCAAGTTCATGAAAGATATCTTGAGTCATAAGAAGGTTTGGAGAGAAACTGAAAGAGTTCTCCTCACTGAAGAATGTAGTGCAGTCATTCTGAAAAGCTTCCCAGAAAAGCTTAAAGATCCCGGGAGCTTTATGATACCATGCATATTAGAGGGTAACTGCACCAAGACAGCTTTATGTGATCTTGGGGCAAGCATCAACCTAATCTCTGCATCCACTATCAGAAAGCTTGGCTTGACTGAAGAGGTCAAACCAACCCAGATCTGTCTTCAACTTGCTGATGGCTCCATTAAATACCCATCAGGCATAATTGAGGACATGATTGTCAAGGTTGGGCCATTTGCCTTCCCTACTGACTTTGTAGTGCTGGAAATGGATGAGCACAAGAGTACAACTCTCATTCTAGGAAGACCATTCCTAGCAACTGGACGAACCCTCATTGACGTCCAAAAAGGGGAGATAACCCTGAGAGTCAATGAGGATGAGTTTAAGTTGAATGTTGTCAAAGCTATGCAACATCCAGACACATCAGACGACTGCCTGAGTGTTGATATTATTGACTCCCTGGTGGAAGAGGTCAATATGACTGAGACTATCGAATCAGAGCTAGAGGACATTTTTAAAGATGTTCAGTCTGATCTGGAGGAACCAGAAGAAATAAAAGAACCTCTAAAAACTCCTCAGGAAGAGGAGAAACCTCCTAAACCCGAGCTCAAACCACTACCACCATCCTTGAAATATGCATTTCTAGGAGAAGGTGACACTTTTCCTGTAATCTTAAGCTCTGCTTTAGAGCCACAAGAAGAGAAAGCACTAATTCAAGTGCTAAAGACACACAAGACAGCTCTTGGGTGGTCCATAAGTGATCTTAAGGGCATTAGCCCAGCCAGATGCATGCACAAGATCCTATTGGAGGATGATGCTAAGCTAGTAGTTCAACCACAGAGGCGGCTAAATCCCGCCATGAAGGAGGTAGTGCAGAAAGAGGTCACTAAGTTACTAGAGGCTGGGATTATTTATCCTATTTCTGATAGCCCATGGGTGAGTCCTGTCCATGTTGTCCCTAAGAAGGGAGATATGACAGTGGTTCATAATGAAAAAAATGAGCTGGTTCCTACAAGAACAGTTACAGGGTGCCGTATGTGTATTTACTACAGAAGGCTCAATACAACCACCAGAAAGGATCATTTTCCTTTACCATTCATAGACCAGATGCTAGAAAAACTAGCAAGTCATGATTATTACTGCTTTTTGGATGGCTATTCAGGCTACAACCAAATTGTAGTAGATCCCTAGGATCAAGAGAAAACAGCATTCACATGTCCATCTAGAGTATTTGCCTACAGAAGGATGTCATTTGGGCTGTGTAATGCACCTGCAACCTTTCAGAGATGCATGCTCTCTATTTTCTATAATATGGTGGAAAATTTTCTGGAAGTCTTCATTGATGACTTCTCAGTATATGGAGACTCATTCAGTTCCTGTCTTGATCACCTGACACTGGTTCTGAAAAGATGCCAAGAGACTAACCTGGTTTTAAACTGGGAAAAATGTCACTTTATGGTGACTGAAGGGATTGTCCTTGGGCACAAGATTTCAAACAAGGGAATAGAGGTGGATCAAGCTAAGATAGAGGTAATTGAAAAATTACCACCACCTGCCAATGTTAAGGCAATCAGAAGCTTTCTGGGGCATGCAGGATTCTATAAGAGGTTTATAAAGGATTTTTCAAAAATTGCAAAACCTTTGAGCAATCTGCTAGCTGCTGACATGCCATTTGTGTTTGACACTGAGTGTCTGCAGGCGTTTGAAATCCTGAAAGCTAAGCTGGTCACAGCACCAGTTATTTCTGCACCAGATTGGACATTACCTTTGGAACTAATGTGTGATGCCAGTGACCATGCCATTGGTGCAGTATTGGGACAGAGGCATAACAAGCTTCTGCATGTCATTTATTATGCTAGCCATGTTTTAAATGATGCCCAGAAAAATTACACAACCACAGAAAAAGAGCTGCTTGCAGTGGTTTATGCCATTGACAAGTTTAGATCATACTTAGTAGGATCAAAAGTGATTGTGTACACTGACCATGCTGCTCTTAAATATCTACTCACAAAGCAGGATTCAAAGCCCAGGCTCATAAGATGGGTGTTGCTTCTGCAAGAGTTTGATATAGAAATAAGAGACAGAAAAGGGATAGAGAATCAAGTAGCTGATCACCTGTCCCAGATAGAACCAGTAGCAGGAGCATCCCTTCCTCCTACTGAGATCTCTGAAACCTTTCTGGATGAGCAATTGTTTGCTATTCAGGAAGCTCTGTGGTTTGCAGACATTGCAAACTATAAGACACAAGGTTCTCCTTCTGTAACCATGGAGAGGAAGCATGAAAAGATTCTTCCAATACAGAGTCAAACAAAACCCCCACATTCAAACTCTAAGTTTGGTGTTGGGAGGCCACAATCAAACTCTAAGTTTGGTGTTGAGAGGCCCCAACCCTGCTCTTATTATCTGTGAGGCTCCATGAGAGCTCACTGTCAAGATATTGACAATAAAAAAGCGCTTGTTGGGAGGCAACCCAATGTTATTTAACTATATCTATTTAGTTTGCATTGCTATTTTATGTTTTTTGTAGGTTGATGATCATGTGAAGTCACAAAAACCATTGAAAAATCAAAAACAGAATGAAAAATAGCATTAAAAATAGCTCACCCTGGAGGAAGAGCTTACTGGCGTTTAAACGCCAGTAAGAAGCATTAGACTGGCATTTAACGCCAGAAAGAAGCATCAAGCTGGCGTTAAACGCCAGAAACAAGCACCAAGTTGGCGTTCAACGCCAAGAAAGGGGAAAAGCTGGCGTTTAACGCCAGAAACAAGCACCAGTCTGGCGTTAAACGCCAGGATTGCGTACTAAGGGCGTTTTGCTTGCCTCAATGGAGCAGGGATGCTAAGTTCTTGACCCCTCAGGATCTGTGGACCCCACAGGATCCCCACCTACCTCACCATTCCAATTCAAACCATTCCCCTTCCATACCCACCCATTCACACACCTCCTTCTCCTCCACTTCTCCTTCTACTCCCTTCTATCTTCTTTTGCTCGAGGACGAGCAAACCTTTTAAGTTTGGTGTGGAAAAAAGTGTTGCTTTTTGTTTTTCCATAAACATTTATGGCACCTAAGGCCAGAGAAACCTCTAGAAAGAGAAAAAGGAAGGCAGTTACTTCCACCCCCGAGTCATGAGAGATGGAGAGGTTCATCTCAAGGGTCCATAGTTCAGTGGTAGAGCATTTGACTACAGATCAAAGAGCTATGAGGAAGGAGCAACAAAGACAAGGAAGAGACATAGAGGAGCTCAAGAGCACCATTGGTTCTTCAATTAGAGGAAGACGCCACCCTCACTAAGGTGGACCCGTTCCTTAATCTCCTTGTTCTTATTTCTCTGTTTTTTGTTTACTATACTTTACGTTTATTTATGTTTGGGTCTTATTACATGATCACTAGTATCTAAGTGTCTATGTCTTAAAGATATGAATGTCCTATGAATCCATCACCTTTCTTAAATGAAAAATGTTTTCTGAAAAAGAAAAAGAAGTACATGAATTTCAAATTTTAAAATAGTTTAATTATTTTGATGTGGTGGCAATACTTTTTGTTTTCTGAATGAATGCTTGAACAGTGCATATGTCTTTTGAATTTGTTGTTTATGAATGTTAAAATTGTTGGCTCTTGAAAGAATGATGAAAAAGGAGAAATATTATTTGATAATCTGAAAAATCATAAAAATGATTCTTGAAGCAAGAAAAAGCAGTGAAGAACAAAGCTTGCAGAAAAAAAATGCGAAAAAAAAAAGAGTAAGAAAAAGAAAAAGCAAGCAGAAAAAGCCAAAAGCTCTTTAAACCAAAAGGCAAGAGCAAAAAGCCAATAGCCCTTAAAATCAAAAGGCAAGGGTAATAAAAAGGATCCAAGGCTTTAAGCATCAGTGGATATGAGGGCCTAAAGGAATAAAATCCTGGCCTAAGCGGCTAAACCAAGCTGTCCCTAACCATGTGCTTGTGGCGTGAAGGTGTCAAGTGAAAACTTGAGACTGAGCGGTTAAAGTCGAGGTCCAAGGCAAAAACAGAGTGTGCTTAAGAACCCTGGACACCTCTAATTGGGGACTTTAGCAAAGCTGAGTCACAATCTGAAAAGGTTCACCCAGTTATGTGTCTGTGGCATGTATGTATCCGGTGGTAATACTGGAAAACAGAGTGCTTAGGGCCACGGCCAAGACTCATAAAGTAGCTATGTTCAAGAATCAACATACTGAACTAGGAGAATCAATAACACTATCTGAATTCTGAGTTCTTATAGATGCCAATCATTCTGAACTTCAAAGGATAAAGTGAGATGCTAAAACTGTTCAGAAACAAAAAGCTAATAGCCCCGCTCATCTAATTAAGACTGATTTTCATAGATGTTTTTGGAATTCATTGTATATTCATTTCTTGTTATCCTACTTTGTTTTTAGTTGCTTGGGGACAAGCAACAATTTAAGTTTGGTGTTGTGATGAGTGGATAATTTATATGCTTTTTGGCATTGTGTTTAGGTAGTTTTTAATATGTTTTAGTCACTTTTTATTATATTTTTATTAGTTTTTAAATAAAAATCACATTTCTAGACTTTACTATGAGTTTGTGTGTTTTTCTGTAATTTCAGGTATTTTCTGGCTGAAATTGAGGGAGCTGAGCAAAAATCTGATTCAGGCTGAAAAAGGACTGCTGATGCTGTTGGATTCTAACCTCCCTGCACTCAGAATGGATTTTTTAGAGCTACAGGATTCCAATTGGTGCGCTCTCAACTGCGTTGGAAACTAGATATCCAGGGCTTTCCAGCAATATATAATAGTCTATACTTTTTTCAAGGATAGATGACGTAAACTGGCGTTCAACGCCAGTTCCATGTTTCATTCTGGCGTTAAACGCCAGAAACAGGCTACAAGTTGGAGTCAAACGCCAGAAACAGGTTACAACCTGGCGTTTAACTCTAGAAACAGCCTAGGCACGTGTAAAGCTCAAGTCTCATCCCTAGCACACACCAAGTGGGCCCAGAAGTGGATCTCTGCACTATCTATCTTAGTTTACTCATTTTCTGTAAACCTAGGTTACTAGTTTAGTATTTAAGCAACTTTTTTAGAGATTTATTTTGCACCTCATGACATTTTAGATCTGAACTTTGTATTCTTTGATGGCATGAGTCTCTAAACTCCATTGTTGGGGGTGAGGAGCTCTGCTGTGTCTCGATGAATTAATGCAAGTATTTCTGTTTTCTATTCAAACACGCTTGTTTCTATCTAAGATGTTCATTCGCACTTCAATATGATGGATGTGATGATCCGTGACACTCATCACCATTCTCAACCTATGAACGCGTGACTGAAAACCACCTCCGTTCTACCTTCGATTGAATGAGTATCTCTTGGATTCCTTAATCAGAATCTTCGTGGTATAAGCTAGAATCCATTGGCAGCATTCTTGAGAATCCGAAAAGTCTAAACCTTGTCTGTGGTATTCTGAGTAGGATTCAGGGATTGAATGATTGTGACGAGCTTCAAACTCACAAGGATTGGGCGTAGTGACAGACGCAAAAGGGTCAATGGATCATATTCCAGCATGAGTGAGAACCGACAGATGATTAGCCGTGCGGTGACAGCGCACCTGGACCATTTTCACTGAGAGGACGGATGGTAGCCATTGACAATGGTGATCCACCAACACATAGCTTGCCATAGGAGGAACCTTGCGTGCATGAAGAAGAAGACAGGTGGAAAGCAGAGATTCAGAAGACAAAGCATCTCCAAAACTCCAACATATTCTCCATTACTACATAACAAGTATTTAATTCATGCTCTTTTATTTTTCGCAATCCAAACTGATAATTATAATTGATATCCTGACTAAGAATTACAAGATAACCATAGATTGCTTCAAGCTAACAATCTCTGTGGGATTCGACCCTTACTCACGTAAGGTATTACTTGGACGACCCAGTGCACTTGCTGGTTAGTGGTACGAGTTGTGAAAAGTGTGATTTACAATTCGTGCACCATGGGGTTTATCTCCTGCAATTCTGAATAGTTTTGGCATCTCACTCTCCCTTGAATCAGAGGACTGTCAGTGTTATTTGGAATTAGAATCCATATTATATTATGAATTCTCTGATCTTTATACTTCAGTTTAATCCTTGAACACAGCAAATTTCCTTTAATTCTCTTTTCTTTGGTGTTTTGCACCTTAAGCCTAGCCGTGACTTTAAATGTTTTGTCTCAAGGGTTACTTGACACAAAAACACCACAAGCACTTAACTGGGGAACTCTCTTTAAGTTCTGATTTTTCTTTTAGTTACTCCCAGACAGTGGTGCTCAAAGTCTTGGGCATACTCTGCTAAATGCGTTTGGTCTCGACTCTAAATATTCTGTCTCAAGGATTACTTGACACAAGAACACCACAAGCATATGACTAAGGAAACAACTCTTTGAGCTTTTAATCATGTCTGACCTCCTTAGTCATTGACGCTCAGAGCCTTGGACCTTGCTTTTATTTTTCTTTTGCTGTTTCTTTTGCTTCAAGGATTAAGCTTTCACTAATTTCAGAGAAGTCATAATAGTTCCCTAAATTCTTGTTCCTTATACATCAACATCCTTTGATTCAAATTCAAATATGCACTTTTCATATCATGCATTCAAAATCACAAATAATACCACCACATTTAAGTAAATAAGACTATTATTCAATATAACTCAATCTCTCATGCAATACATCATTTTCTTTCTTTTGTTTTCAAGCTCAGTGAGTAATACATGAGACATCCCTTCAGACTAAAAATCAAATAATGCATCTTGAAAACTTGTAGAACATCTAATATATTTTATTTAAAAGAAAATGCAAATATGTACATGCGGAGTTTTTATCCTTTTAAGTTGGATAATTCGTGGATCTCAATTTGGTGCCTCATTAAAAAACCTTTTCAGGAAAAAGAGTGTATCATATGTTGAGATCCTTTACCATCCTAGCTATAGTACCTTCTTAGGTTGCAGGCGTGCCACGATCTGGGAAGCTCTCGGCCCTCGAGTTCGGACAGTCTGTAGTAGCCCTTCCCAAGTACTTCTATGACTCGGTAGGGTCCTTTCCAGTTTGCTGCCAACTTTCCTTCTCTAGTTTGAGTTGTTCCAATATCATTTCGGATTAGGATGAGATCATTCTCAGCAAAACCTCATGGCACTACCTTTTGATTATATCTGGAAGCCATTCGACGTTTTAGTGCTTCTTCCCTGATCCGAGCTCTCTCTTGATTTCAGGAAGTAGGTCGAGTTATTCCCTTTGAAGTTGGGAGTTGGCCTCTTCATTGTAATGGACCACTCTAGGCGACCCTTCTTCGATCTCTACTAGGATCATTGCCTCCATTCTGTAAGCTAACTGGAAGGGTGATTCCTTTGTGATAGAATGTGGCGTTGTTCGATATGCCCATAGGACTTGTGGGAGCTCTTCAGCCCAGGCTCCCTTTGCGTCCTGTAATCTTCGTTTTAGCCCAGCCAATACCACTTTGTTGGCGGCTTCAGCTTGTCCGTTGGCTTGAGGATGTTCTACGGAAGTAAATTGGTGTTTTATATTCAAGTCAGCCACTAACTTTCTGAAGCATGCATCTGTGAATTGGGTGCCATTATCTGTGGTGATGGAGTATGGGACCCCGAACCTTGTGACAATGTTTCTATATAGGAATTTTCGACTTCTTTGAGCAGTGGCATTAGCTAGGGGTTCTGCCTCGATCCACTTTGTAAAGTAGTCTACCCCTACTATGAGGAATTTAACTTGTCCCGATCCCTGAGGGAAGGGTCCGAGAAGGTCGAGTCCCCATTTTGCAAATGGCCATGGTGAGGTCACGCTGATGAGTTCCTCTGGCGGGGCGATGTGAAAGTTGGCATGTTTCTGGCTTGGTAGACATGTCTTTACAAACTCTGTGGCCTCCTTTTGTAGAGTTGGCCAATAAAATTCTACCCGGTGTACTTTTTTGGTAAGTACTTGTGCTCCGAGATGGTTGCCACAAATGCCACTGTGTATTTCTTCTAAAATTTCCTTTGTATTGGAAGTCGGCACACATTTTAACAATGGTATTGAAATCTTTCTTTTGTATAGAGTATTATTTATGATAGTGTAGTGTTGTGCCTCCCGCTTTAACCTCTTTGCCCCCTTTTCATCTGTGGGGAGTGTTTCTGTTTTGAGGTAGTTAATTATGGGGGTCATCCATCCTTGATCCTGACCTGTTATGGCTAGGACTTTTTCTTCTTCCGAGATGGACAGACTCTGCAGTATTTCTTGGATGAGGCTCCTATTGTTGCCCCTTGGTTTGGTGCTGGCTAGCTTTGAGAGTGCGTCAGCTCGGGTATTCTGTTCACGGGGTATGTGGTGGATCTCATATTCCCGGAGTTGTCCAAGCTGTTCCCTGGTTTTACCCAGGTACTTTTTCATAGTGGGATCCTTAGCTTGGTAGCTCTCCGTTATTTATGAAGTGACCACCTGTGAGTCGCTGAACATAATGAGCTTTTGAGCTCCGACCTCTTTAGCCAGCTTCAAACCAGCTAGTAGTGCTTCATATTCCACCTGGTTGTTTGAGGCAGGGAACCCGAATTTGAGGGAAAGTTCAATTTGGGTTCCTTGGTTGCTTTCAATTATCACACCTGCGCCGCTTCCAGTTTTATTTGAAGAACCATCCACGTAGAGATTCCATTCTGTGGGAGTTTCTGGAGTGTCTGTAAATTCTGCAATGAAGTCGGCTAAGTATTGTGATTTGATGGCTGTCCGAGATTCGTATTGAAGGTCGAACTCAGACAACTCGACTGCCCATTGCAAGATTCTGCCTGCTAGATCTGTTTTCTGCAATATCCCTTTTATGGGCTGGTTGGTCCGAACCTTAATAGTGTGAGCTTGGAAGTACGGGCGAAGTCGTCGAGATGTTAGTATGAGAGCATAGGCAAATTTCTCTATTTTTTGGTAGTTCAGCTCGGACCCTTGTAGTGCTTTACTGATGAAGTATACAGGTTGTTGCCCCATGTCTTCCTCTCGGACTAGTGCTGAGGCTACTGCCCGACTTCCTACTGCGAGGTACAATATGAGTGGCTCTCCCTCTCGTGGTCGAGTTAGGATAGGCGGTTGCCCCAGGAATCTTTTGAAATCTTGAAGGCTTGCTCGCACTCCGTTGTCCATTCAAACTTCTTTCCCTTTCTTAGAGTGGCGTAGAAGGGGAGAGACCTTATTGCTGATCTCGCTAGAAATCTGGACAAGGCTACCAACCTCCCGTTGAGTTGTTGTACCTCTTTGACACAAGTTGGGCTCTTCATGTCGAGTATGGCCTGGCATTTATCCGAATTTGCCTCGATTCCTCTTTGTGTGAGCATAAAACCCAAGAATTTGCCAGCTTTTACTGCAAAGGTGCATTTTACAGGATTGAGTCGCATGCCATGCTTTCTTATAGTGTCGAACACTTGGGCCAGGTCGGACAATAATGTTTCTTCACTTTGTGTCTTTATCAACATGTCGTCCACATAGACCTCCATGATCTTTCCGATATGATCTGAAAAGACTTTATTCATTAACCTTTGATAAGTAGCTCCCTCGTTTTTAAGACCAAAAGGCATTACGATGGAGCAGTAGTTTGCTTTTGGTGTTAGAAACGAGATTTTTTCTTGATCAGGTGGATACATTGGGATTTGATTGTATCCGGAATATGCATCCATAAACGAGAGGTTTATATCCAGATGAGGCATCCACCAGAGTGTCATACATGGGAGTGTATAAGGATCTTTTGGGTAGGCTTTGTTGAGATTAGTGTAGTCGGTTCACATTCGCCACTTCCCATTTGACTTTTTCACCAAGACGACGTTAGCTAGCCATAGTGGGTACTTGACTTCTCTTATGAATCCTGCCTCCAGTAGGGCTTGTACCTACTCTTCCACAGCTTGGGATCGTTCTGGCCCGAGTTTTCTTCGTCTCTGCTGTACTTGTCGAGATCCTGGGTAGACCGCCAACTTGTGGCACATTAGTTTGGGGTCTATACCTGGCATGTCTGCAGCTTTCCATGCAAAGAGATCGACGTTATCTCGTAAGAACTGTACAAGTGATTCTTTTATATCTCCTCTTAGAATCGTTCCAATATTGGTTGTTTTGTCCGGGATGTCTCTGATCTGGACTTTCTCTACTTCACCTTCAGGTTGTGGACGGAGTTCTTCTCGCCTCTGAACTCCACCAAGTTCAATTGTGTGGAATTCTTCTCCTCTACCTCTGAGGTTTAGACTTTTGTTGTAACAATGGTGCGCCATCTTTTGATCTACTTTTATTGTAGCTATCCCTTCTGCAGTTGGGAATTTCATGCATAGATGTGGAGTTGAGACTATTGCGCCGAGTTGATTTAATGTTGTCCGACCTATTAAGGCATTATAGGCTGAACTCACGTCGACCACGATGTAGTTTATTTTGAGTGTTTTGGATTGGTTTCCTTTTCCGAAGGTTGTGTGTAGTGAGATGTATCCCAGTGGTTACATTGGGGTATCTCCCAGTCTGAACAAGCTGTTTGGATATGCTCTAAGCTCTTTTTCTTCTAAGCCGAGTTTATTGAAGGCATTTTTGAATAAGATGTCGGCGGAGCTCCCTTGGTCTATCAGTGTGCGGTGAAGATTTACATTTGCCAGTATAATGGTGATGACCATGGGATCGTCGTGTCCCGAGATGACACCTGATGCATCTTCTTTGGTAAACGTAATTGTCGGGATGTCAGGTGCTTCCTCCTTTCCCTTGACATGATATACTTCTTTGAGATATCTTTTGCGAGATGATTTGGAGATTTCCCCTCCTGCAAATCCTCTGTGTATCATATGGACATGTCTTTCTGGTGTACGAGGTGATTGCTCGGTTCGTCCAACATCCTCGTTCATTCTCCTTTTTCTTTGCTCATAATCCCGGGTGGCCAGATACCGATCAAGTTTTCCTTCTCTTACTAATTTTTCTATGACATTTTTTAAGTCAAAACATTCGTTGGTGGAATGCCCACAGACTCGATGGTATTCACAATATTTGGTCCGATTTCCTCCTCTTTTTTTCCTTTGAGTGGTCGAGCTGGGGGTATTTTTTCTGTGTGGCAGACTTCTTTGTAGATATCCACAAGGGATACTTGAAGATGGGTATAATTATGATATTTTTTAATTTTTTCCCATGTCGATCTTCCTTCTTTTTGGACTCTTTATCCTTGTCCCGGGGGGATAGGTGAATCTGGATTTTGAGGTCCATGTTGATGTATTTCTCCGCTCGTTCTTGCACTTCATTCAGAGATGTGGGGTATTTTTTCGATATGGATTGGCTAAAAGGTCCCTCTCGTAGGCCATTGATGAGGCCTATGATGGCGGCCTCTGTTGGCAGGCTTTGTATGTCTAGACATGTTTTATTGAATCTTTCCATGTAGTTGCGAAGAATTTCCCGATCTCCTTGCTTGATTCCTAATAGACTGGGGGCGTGCTTAGCCTTATCTTTTTAGATAGAGAATATGGCCAGGAACTTTTTGGCTAAGTCGTCAAAGCTTGAGATGGACCTTGGAGGTAAATTGTCGAACCATCTAATTGTTGTCTTTGTAAGAGTTGTTGGAAACACTTTACAGCGAACTGCATCTGAGGCGTCGGTGAGGTACATTCTACTTTTGAAATTGCTGAGGTGATGGTTGGGATCTGTAGTGCCATCATACAAAGCCATATCCGGAAGTTTGAAGTCCTTAGGGATTTTGGTCTTCATGAACTCCCGAGTGAATGGATCTTGATCCTTGCGAGAGTTGTCCTCAAGAGTGGACCGAGTAGCTTTGGTTTTGAGATCAGCTTTGAGTTTTAGAAGTTTATCTTCTAACTCTCGGCGTCGCCTTACCTCTTTTTGTAGATCCTTCCCAACTTCTCGTTGATGCTGGCTTTCTTTTTCAAGTTGCTTTAAACGGTCTTGAAGCGCTTCTAATACTCCCGGATTTGATGAGTTTTTGTCCCTGTTAGATTACAGGGTATCTTTTAGTGTAGTGTCCGCATTTTTGTGCGGTGTTCTATCTTCTAGATATGAATCGTGGTCATTGTCATGGTCATCCGCCATGGTGATGGGATGAATTCCAGGTCCACGGAAACGGCGCCAATGTTCCGAGGTTACATAAAACTGTAGGTTGATCTCGGATGAGATCTTCTATGCCGGTCGGTACTGACGTGTCCGGCTGATGTGGGACGGCCGGGGCTGTAGTACCCAACTTGCTGGACTGGTTGTGCTTCTGATCCTTCATCACCGGAGGGTGGTGGTACTTACAAGGGACTCCGATGCTTAAGTTAGCAAGGGTATTAAGCAGGTTTTTAGTAGAATCAGAGTATGAGTTATACCTGGGTGCTTGGTGCACGAAATTGTGATCTCTGGTAATGGCTCCAAAAACTTGGTGCTCTAATCTCAATACATAATTTGTCACAATTTCAATACAACTAACCAGCAAGTGCACTGGGTCGTCCAAGTAATAAACCTTACGTGAGTAAGGGTCGATCCCACGGAGATTATTGGTATGAAGCAAGCTATGGCACCTTATAAATCTCAGTCAGGCGGATAATAATTGATTATGGAGTTTTCGAAATTAATACTAAAATAAGGATAGAAATACTTATGTAATTCATGGGTGAGAATTTCAGATAAGAATATGGAGATGCTTTCGTCCCTTTGAACCTCTGCTTTCCCGCAGTCTTCATCCAATCAGTCTTACTCCTTTCCATGGCAAGCTTTATGCAAGGGCATCACCGTTGTCAATGGCTACAATTCCCTCCTCCTGTGAAAATGGTCCAAATGCTCTGTCACGGCATGGCTAATCATCTGAGGTTCCCGATCATACTAGAATAGGATTTACTATCCTTTTGCGTCTGTCACTACGCCCAGCACTCGCGAGTTTGAAGTACGTCACAGCCATCCCTTCCCGGATCCTACTCGGAATACAACAGACAAGGTTTAGAGTTTTCGGACCTCAGGAATGGCCATCCATGGGTTCTAACTTATACCACGAAGATCCTGATTAAGAGATCCAAGAGATATTCATTCTAGCTTGTTCACATGTAGAACGGAAGTGTTTGTCAGGCACGCGTTCATAAAGAAGAATGATGATGAGCGTCACATAATCATCACATTCATCATGTTCTTGGGTGCGAATGGATATCTTAGAATCGGAATAAGTTGAATTGAATAGAAAGACAGTAGTACTTTGCATTAATCTTTGAGGAACAGCAGAGCTCCACACCTTAATCTATGGAGTGTAGAAACTCTACCGTTGAAAATACATAAGTGAAAGGTTCAGGCATGGCCGAGAGGCCAGCCCTCAAACGTGATCTAAGATAGCATACAACCGATCAAAGATATCTAATACAATAGTAAAAAGTCCTATTTATAATAAACTAGCTACTAGGGTTTACAGAAGTAAGTAGTTGATGCATAAATCCACTTCCGGGGCCCACTTGGTGTGTGCTTGGGTTGAGCTTGAAGTCTACACGTGGAGAGGTCATTCTTGGAGTTGAACGCCAGCTTTTGTGCTAGTTTGAGCGTTGAACTCCACTTTGCAGCTTGTTTCTGGCGCTGGACGCCAGAATTGGGCAGAGAGCTGGCGTTGAATGCCAGTTTGCATCATCTAAACTTGAGCAAAGTATGGACTATTATATATTTCTGGAAACCTCTGGATGTCTACTTTCCAACTCAATTGAAAGCGCGCCATTTTGAGTTCTGTAGCTCCAGAAAATCCATTTTGAGTGCAGGGAGGTCAGAATCCAACAGCATCAGCAGTCCTTCTTCAACCTCTGAATCTGATTTTGGCTCAAGTCCCTCAATTTCAGCCAGAAAATACCTGAAATCATAGAAAAACACACAAACTCATAGTAAAGTCTAGAAATGTGAATTTAACATAAAAACTAATGAAAACTTCCCTAAAAGTAACCAGATTCTACTAAAAACATACTAAAAACAATGCCAAAAAGCATATAAATTATCCGCTCATCACAACACCAAACTTAAATTGTTGCTTGTCCCCAAGCAACTGAAAATAAAATAGGATAAAAAGAAGAGAATATACTATAAATTCCAAACTATCAATGAAACATAGCTCCAATCAAATGAGCGGGACTTATAGCTTTTTGCCTCTTGAATAGTTTTGGCATCTCACTTTATCCATTGAGGTTCAGAATGATTGGCATCTATAGGAACTCAGAGTTCAGATAGTGTTATTGATTCTCTTAGTTCAGTATGATGATTCTTGAACACAGCTATTTTATGAGTCTTGGACGTGGCCCTAAGCACTTTGTTTTCCAGTATTACCACCGGATACATAAATGTTACATACACATAATTGGGTGAACCTTTTCAGATTGTGACTCAGCTTTGCTAAAGTCCCCAATTAGAGGTGTCCAGGGTTCTTAAGCACACTCTTTTTTTGCTATGGACCTTGACTTTAACCGCTCAGTCTAAAGTTTTCACTTGACACCTACACGCCACAAGCACATGGTTAGGGACAGCTTGGTTTAGTCGCTTAGACCAGGATTTTATTCCTTTAGGCCCTCCTATCCACTGATGCTCAAAGCCTTGGGATCCTTTTTATTTGCCATTGCCTTTTGGTTTTAAGGGTTATTGGCTTTTTGCTCTTGCCTCTTGGTTTTAAGAGCTTTTGGCTTTTTCTGCTTGCTTTTGCTCTCTTTTCTTTTTTTTTTCTTTCACCTATTTTTTTTTCTGCAAGCTTTGTTCTTTGCTGCTTTTTCTTGCTTCAAGAATCATTTTTATGATTTTTCAGATTATCAAATAACATGTCTCCTTGTCATCATTCTTTCAAGAGCCAACATATTTAACATTCTTAAACAACAACTTCAAAAGACATATGCACTGTTCAAGCATTCATTCAGAAAATAAAAAGTATTGTCACCACATCAATATAATTAAACTAAGTTCAAGGATAAATTCAAAACTCATGTACTTCTTGTTCTTTTGAATTAAAACATTTTTCTTTCAAGAGAGGTGATGGATTCATAGGACATTCATAACTTTAAGACATAGTTACTAATTACTAATGATCATGTAGTGAAGACACAAACATAGATAAGCACATAACATAGAAAAAACGAAAACAGAGAATGTAAGAACAAGGAATGAGTCCACCTTAGTGATGGTGGCGTTTCCTTCTTGAGGAACCAATGATGTCCTTGAGCTCTTCTATGTCTCTTCCTTGTCTTTGTTGCTCCTCCCTCATTGCTTTTTGATCTTCTCTGATTTCATGAAGGATGATGGAGTGCTCTTGATGTTCCACCCTTAATTGTCCCATGTTGGAACTTAATTCTCCTAGGGAGGTGTTGATTTGCTCCCAATAGTTTTGTGGAGGAAAATGCATTTGAGGCATTTTTGGGATCTCATGGTGATGAGCTTCTTGCGCCTCTTGAGCTCCATGAATGGGCTCTCTTGCTTGCTCCATCTTTTTCTTAGTGATGGGCTTCTCTTCCTCAATGTGAATGTCTCCTTCTATGGAAGCTCCAGCTGAGTAACATAGATGGCAGATAAGATGAGGAAAAGCTAGCCTTGCCCCAGGAGAGGGCTTTTCGGCTATTTTGTAGAGTTCAAGGGAGATGACTTCATGAACCTCTACTTCTTCTCCAATCATGATGCTATGGATCATGATGGCCCGATCCAAAGTAACTTCAGATCGGTTGCTAGTGGGGATGATGGAGCGTTGGATGAACTCCAACCATCCTCTAGCCATAGGCTTGAGGTCCAATCGTCTTAGTTGAACCAGCTTGCCTTTAGAGTCAATCTTCCATTGAGCTCCTTCCACACATATGTCCATGAGGACTTGGTCCAACCTTTGATTAAAGTTGACCCTTCTAGTGTAGGGGCGTCCATCTCCTTGCATCATATGCAAGTTAAACGCCAACCTCACATTTTCCGGACTAAAATCCAAGTATTTCCCCCGAACCATTGTAACATAGTTCTTTGGATCCGGGTTCTTACTTTGATCATGGTTCTTGGTGATCCATGTATTGGCATAGAACTCTTGAACCATTAGGATGCCGACTTGTTGGATGGGATTTGTTAGAACTTCCCAACCTCTTCTTTGAATTTCGTGTCGGATCTCCGGATACTCATTTCTTTTGAGTTTGAAAGGGACCTCGGGGATCACCTTCTTCTTGGCCACAACATCATAGAAGTGGTCTTGATGAGCTTTGGAGATGAATCTTTCCATCTCCTATGACTCGGAGGTGGAAGTTTTTGTCTTCCCTTTCCCTTTTCTAGAGGATTCTCCGGTCTTGGGTGCCATCAATGGTAATGGAAAAACAAAAAGCTTATGCTTTTACCACACCAAACTTAGAATGTTGCTCGCCCTCGAGCAAGAGAAGAAAGAATTAGATGAAGAAGAAGAAGAAAATATGGAGAAGAGGGAGAGTGTATTCGGCCAAGAAGGGGAAGAGAGGGTTGTAGTGTGTGAAAATGAGGAAGAATGGAGGGCTTTATATAGGGAAGGGAGGGGGGGTAAGGTTCGGCCATTTAGGGTGGGTTGGGTGGGAAATTGATTTTGAATTTTGAAGGTAGGTGGAGTTTATGAGGTAAGTTTATCGGGAATAGTGGGTGGATGTGAGTGGTGAAGAGTTAATAGGGAAGAGAGATGGAGGTGATTGGTGAAGAGTTTTGGGGAAGGGTGTTTATGGGATTGTGTGAAAGAGGGGTGAGAAGAAGTGAGTGGAGGTAGGTGGGGATCCTGTGGGGTCCACAGATCCTGAGGTGATCCTGTGGGTTCCACAGATCCTGAGGTGTTCAAGGATTTACAACCTTGCACCAAATTAGGCATGTAAAATGCCCTTGCACACAACTCTGGGCGTTCAGCGCCAGGTTGGTGCCCATTTTGGGCATTCAACGCCCAATTGTTGCCCATTTCTGGCGTTGAACGCCAGAACTATGCTTGTTCTGGGCGTTCAGCACCAGCTCCTCTCCAGGGTGCAATTCTGGCGTTCAGCACCCAGATGCTGCCCATTTTGGGCGTTCAGCGCCCAGATACTGCCCATTTTGGGCGTTCAGCGCCAGAACCATGCTCTGTTCTGGCGTTGAACGCCAGGCAGGTGCTTCCTCCAGGGTGTGATTTTTCTTCTGCTGTTTTTGATTCTGTTTCTAAATTTTTCGTTTATTTTGTGACTCCACATGATCATGAACCTAAGAAAACATGAAAAACAAAAATAAAATTAGATAAATAAACATTGGGTTGCCTCCCAACAAGCACTTCTTTAATGTCAATAGCTTGACAGTGGGCTCTCATGGAGCCTCACAGATGTGCAGAGCTTTGTTGAGACCTCCCAACACCAAACTTAGAGTTTGGATATGGGGGTTTGACACCAAAATTAGAGTTTGGTTGTGGCCTCCCAACACCAAACTTAGAGTTTGACTGTGGGGGCTTTGGTTGACTCTGCTTTGAGAGAAGCTTTTTCTGCTTCCTCTCCATGGATGCAGAGAGAGATCCTTGAGTTGTAAACACAAGGTTGTCCTTATTTAATTGAAGGATCAATTCTCCTCTGTCCACATCAATCACAGCTCTTACTGTGGCTAGGAAAGGTCTTCCTAGGATGATGGATTCATCCTCTTCCTTTCCAGTATCCAGGACTATGAAATCAGCAGGGATGTAAAGGCCTTCAACCTTTACTAACACGTCCTCTACTTGTCCATAAGCCTATTTTCTTGAATTGTCTGCCATCTCTAATGAGATTTTAGCAGCTTGCACCCCATAGATTCCCAGTTTCTCTATTACAGAGAGGGGCATGAGGTTTATTCCTGAACCAAGGTCACACAGAGCGTTAAAGATCATGGTGCCTATGGTACAAGGTATTATGAACTTTCCAGGATCCTGTTTCTTCTGAGGCAATGTCAGTTGATCCAGATCACTTAGTTCATTGGAGAACAAGGGAGGTTCATCTTCCCAAGTCTCAATGCCAAATAATTTGGCATTAAGCTTCATGATTGCACCAAGGAATTTGGCAGCTTGCTCTTCAGTGACATCCTCATTCTCTTCAGAAGAGGAATACTCATCAGAGCTCATGAAGGGCATAAGGAGGTTCAATGGAATCTCTATGGTCTCTAGATGAGCCTCAGATTCCTTTGGTTCCTCAGAGGAAAACTCCTTATTGATCACTGGACGTCCCAGGAGGTCTTCCTCCTTGGGATTCACATCCTTCTCCTCTCTTGTGGGTTTGGCCCGGGTGATTAATTCAATGGCCTTGCACTCTCCTTTTGGATTCTCTTCTGTATTGCTTGGGAGAGTACTAGGAGGGATTTCAGTGATCCTTTTACTCAGCTGGCCTACTAAATTTCTAATGGAAGACCTTGTTTCATTCATGAAACTCACAGAGGCCTTAGATAGATCAGAGACTAAGTTTGCTAAATTAGAGGTATTTTGTTCAGAATTCTCTGTCTGTTGCTGAGTGGATGATGGAAAAGGCTTGCTATTGCTAAACCTATTTCTTCCACCATTATTAAAGCCTTGTTGGGGCCTTTGATCCTTCCATGAGAGATTTGGATGATTTCTCCATGATAGGTTATAGGTGTTTCCATATGGTTCACCCATGTAATTTACCTCTGCTATTGCAGGGTTCTCAGGATCATAAGCTTCTTTTTCATAAGAAGCCTCTTGAGTACTGTTGGATGCAGCTTGCATTCCAGTCAGACTCTGAGAAATCATATTGACTTGCTGAGTCAATATTTTATTCTGAGCCAATATGGCATTCAGAGTATCAATTTCAAGAACTCCCTTCTTCATAGGCGTCCCATTACTCATAGGATTCCTCTCAGAAGTGTACATAAACTGGTTATTAGCAACCATGTCAATGAGTTCTTGAGCTTCTGCAGGCATTTTCTTTAGGTGAATGGATCCACCTGCAAAAGTATCCAATGACATCTTTGATAGCTCAGATAAACCATCATAGAATATATCCAGGATGGTCCATTCTGAAAGCATGTCAGAAGGACACTTTTTGGTCAACTGTTTGTATCTTTCCCAAGCTTCATAGAGGGATTCACCATCTTTTTGTTTGAAGGTTTGAACATCCACTCTAAGCTTGCTCAACTTTTGAGGAGGAAAGAACTTGGCTAAGAAAGCCGTGATCAGCTTATCCCAAGAGTTCAGGCTGTCTTTGGGTTGAGAGTCTAACCACACTCTAGCTCTGTCTCTTATAGCAAAAGGGAAAAGCATGAGCCTGTAGACTTCAGGATCTACTCCATTAGTCTTAACAGTATCACAGATCTGCAAGAATTCAGTTAAGAATTGAAAGGGATCTTCAGATGGAAGTCCATGGAACTTGCAGTTCTGCTGCATCAGAGAAACTAGCTGAGGTTTCAGCTCAAAGTTGTTTGCTCCAATGGTAGGAATGGAGATGCTCCTTCCATGTAAATTGGAATTAGGTGCAGTAAAGTCACCAAGCATTCTCCTTGCATTATTGTTGTTGGGTTCGGCTGCCATCTCCTTTACTTGTTCGAAATTTTTAATAAGGTTGTCTCTGGATTGTTGTAATTTAGCTTCTCTTAGTTTCCTCTTCAGAGTCCTTTCAGGTTCTGGATCAGCTTCAACAAGAATGCCTTTTTCTTTGTTCCTGCTCATAAGAAAGAGAAGAGAAAAAGAAAAGAAGAGGAATCCTCTATGTCACAGTAAAGAGGTTCCTTATTGTTAGTAGAAGAAGAAAAGAAGAAAAGATTCGACCACAGATAGAAGAGGGGGTTCGAATTTGGTGAGTGATGTGAGGAAGAGATGTTAGTAAATAGAATGAGATGAAAGAGGGAGAATTTCGAAAATAATTTTTGAAAAAGAGTTAGTGATTTTCGAAAATGGTTTTTGAAAAAGGTCAGTAATTTTTCAAAAATAAAATAAAATCAAAAATCAAAAATTAAAATAATTAGTTAATTAAAAAGAATTTTTGAAAAAGAGGGAGATATTTTTGAAAATTAGAAAGAGAGAAAGTTAGTTAGGTAGTTTTGAAAAAGATAAGAAACAAACAAAAAGTTGGTTAGTTAGTTGAAACAAATTTTGAAAAGATAAGAAGTTAGGAAGTTAGAAAAGATATTTTGAAATCAAATTTTTGAAAAAGGTAAGCTAAGAAGATATTTTTGAAAAGATATGATAGAAATTAGTTTTTGAAAAAGATTTGATTTTTAAAATCTCAATTAATGACTTGATTCACAAGAAATCACAAGATATGATTCTAGAACTTAAAGTTTGAATCTTTCTTAACAAGTAAGTAACAAACATGAAATTTTTGAATCAAAACATTAATTGATGATGTTATTTTCGAAAATATGATGTAAAATTAAGAAAAAGAATTTTGAAAAATATTTTTGAAATTTTCGAAAATAACTAAAAAAAATTGAAAAAAGATTTGATTTTTGAAAAAGATTTTGAAAAAGATGAGATTTTTAAATTGAAAATTTGATTTGACTCATAAAAACAACTAGATTTTTAAAAATTTTTGAAAAAGTCAAATCTAATTTTCGAAATTTTAAGGGAGAAAAAGGGAAAGATATTTTTTTTTATTTTTGAATTTTTATGATGAGAGAGAAAAACAAGAAAAATGATGCAATGTATGAGAATTTTAGATCAAAACATGTGATGCATGCAAGAATGCTTTGAATGTCAAGATGAACACCAAGAACACCATGAAGATCATGATGAACATCAAGAACATATTTTTGAAAAATTTTTAATGCAAAGAAGACATGCAAGACACCAAACTTAGGATTCTTTAATGCTTAGACATAAAGAATTCAGGAATGCATATGAAAAACAAGAAAAGACACAAAACATGCAAATGCAAAGATCAAACAAGAAGACTTACCAAGAACAACTTGAAGATCATGAAGAACACTATGAATGCATGAATTTTTTCGAAAAAATGCAAGATGATTATGCAATTGACACCAAACTTATAACATGACTCAAGACTCAAACAAGAACACAAAAATGTTTTTGATTTTTATGATTTTCTAAAATTTTTTTTGGTTTTTTTTTGTATATTTTTTTCGAAAATTATTATGAAAAATAAAAATAAGGATTCCAAAATTTTTAATATGAATTCCAGGAATCTTATGCTCTTTAGTCTAAAGCTCCAATCAAAGGGTTAGGCATGGCTTAATAGCCAGCCAAGCTTTAGTATGTAAATCAGGAACAGCAGCAGGTGGATTAGCAACAACTAGCTTGCTCTTGATAACAAATTGGAAGCCTCAGTCCAAATGAATTTAGACATGGCTTTACAGCCAGCCAGGCTTCACATGCTTCATGAAATACTAGAATTCATTCTTAAAAATTCTGAAAAAAAATATATTTTTGAAAGCTTTTTTTTTCTTTTTTTTTGAAAACAGGTGAGAAAATTTTGAAATATTTTTGAAAAGAAAACAAAAAGAAAGTTACCCAATCTGAGCAACAGCATGAACCGTCAGTTGTCCAAACTCGAACAATCCCCGGCAACGGCGCCAGAAACTTGGTGCACGAAATTGTGATCTCTGGTAATGGCTCCAAAAACTTGGTGCTCTAATCTCAATTCATAATTTGTCACAACTTCGATACAACTAACCAGCAAGTGCACTGGGTCGTCCAAGTAATAAACCTTACGTGAGTAAGGGTCAATCCCACGGAGATTGTTGGTATGAAGCAAGCTATGGTCACCTTATAAATCTCAGTCAGGCGGATAATAATTGATTATGGAGTTTTCAAAATTAATACTAAAATAAGGATAGAAATACTTATGTAATTCATTGGTGAGAATTTCAGATAAGAATATGAAGATGCTTTTGTCCCTCTGAACCTCTGCTTTCTCGCAGTCTTCATCCAATCAGTCTTACTCCTTTCCATGGCAAGCTTTATGCAAGGGCATCACCGTTGTCAGTGGCTACAATCTCCTCCTCTTGTGAAAATGGTCCAAATGCTCTGTCACGGCACGGCTAATCATCTGAGGTTCCCGATCATACTGGAATAGGATTTACTATCCTTTTGCGTCTGTCACTACGCCCAGCACTCGCGAGTTTGAAGTACGTCACAGCCATCCCTTCCCGGATCCTACTCGGAATACCACAGACAAGGTTTAGACTTTCCGGACCTCAGGAATGGCCATCCATGGGTTCTAACTTATACCACGAAGATTTTAATTAAGAGATCCAAGAGATATTCATTCTAGCTTGTTCACATGTAGAACGGAAGTGTTTGTCAGGCACGCGTTCATAAGGGAGAATGATGATGAGCGTCACATAATCATCACATTCATCATGTTCTTGGGTGCGAATGGATATCTTAGAATCGGAATAAGTTGAATTGAATAGAAAGACAGTAATACTTTGCATTAATCTTTGAGGAACAGCAGAGTTCCACACCTTAATCTATGGAGTGTAGAAACTCTACCGTTGAAAATTGGTACGCGGAATCGTGATTACACTTTAATTATGTAAAATTCATTGCTCTTTCTTTCCCTGGAAATGGCGCCAAAAACATGATGCCAAGACCATGGTTCACAACTCCGTGTAACTAACCAGCAAGTGCACTGGGTCGTCCAAGTAATACCTTACGTGAGTAAGGGTCGAATCCCACGGAGATTGTCGGTATGAAGCAAGCTATGGTCACCTTGTAAATCTCAGTCAGGCGGATATAAATTGATAATGGTGTTTTCGAATAATAATTAATAGAATAGGGATAGAAATACTTATGTAATTCATTGGTGAGAATTTCAGATAAGCGAATGGAGATGCTTTCGTTCCTCTGAACCTCTGCTTTCCTGCTATCTTCATCCAATCAGTCTTACTCCTTTCCATGGCTGGCTTTATGTGATACATCACCACTGTCAATGGCTACTTTCGGTCATCTCTCGGGAAAATGATCCAATGCCCTGTCACGGCACGGCTAATCGTCTGGAGGCATCACCCTTGTCAATGGCTTCATATTATCCTCTCAGTGAAAATGGTCAATGCACCCTATCACGGCATGGCTATTCATCTGTCGGTTCTCGATCATGCTGGAATAGGATTTACTATCCTTTTGCGTCTGTCACTAACGCCCCGCAATCACGAGTTTGGAGCTCGTCACAGTCATTCATTCATTGAATCCTACTCGGAATACCACAGACAAGGTTTAGACCTTCCGGATTCTCTTGAATGCCGCCATCATTCTAGCTTACACCACGAAGATTCTGGTTAGGAGATCTAAGAGATACTCATTCAGTCTAAGGTAGAACGGAAGTGGTTGTCAGGCACGCGTTCATAGGGAATGATGATGATTGTCACGTTCATCACATTCAGATTGAAGTGCAAATGAATATCTTAGAAGCGAAATAAGATGAATTGAATAGAAAACAGTAGTACTTTGCATTAATCTTTGAGGAACAGCAGAGCTCCACACCTTAATCTATGGAGTGCAGAAACTCTACCGTATGAAAATACATAAGTGAATAGAGGGTAGGCATGGCCGAGTGGCCAGCCTCCCATACGTGATCCATAGATCAAAATATAATCCAAAGATGTCTAAAACAATAGTAAAAGGTCCTATTTATAATAAACTAGTCACTAGGGTTTACATAAGTAAGTAATTGATGCATAAATTCACTTCCGGGGCCCACTTGGTGTGTGCTTGGGCTGAGCTTTAACTTTCCACGTGCAGAGGCCATTTGTGGAGTTGAACGCCAGGTTTTGATCCATTTCTGGCGTTCAACTCTGGTTTTGGATCCTTTTCTGGCGCTGGACGCCAGAATTGGGCAGAGATCTGGCGTTGAACGCCAGTTTGCGTCATCTATTCTTGGCCAAAGTATAGACTATTATATATTGCTGGAAAGCCCTGGATGTCTAATTTCCAATGCAACTGGAAGCGCGCCATTTCGAGTTCTATAGCTCCAGAAAATCCACTTTGAGTGCATGGAGGTCAGAATCCAACAGCATCAGCAGTCCTTCTTCAACCTCTGAATCTGATTTCTGCTCAAGTCCCTCAATTTCAGCCAGAAAATACCTGAAATCACAGAAAAACACACAAACTTATAGTAAAGTCCAGAAATGTGAATTTAACATAAAGACTAATGAAAACATCCCTAAAAGTAACTAGATCCTATTAAAAATATACTAAAAACAATGCCAAAAAGCGTTTAAATTATCCGCTCATCAAAAATACATAAGTGAAAGGTTCAGGCATGGCCGAGAGGCCAGCCCTCAAACGTGATCTAAGATAGCATACAACGGATCAAAGATATCTAATACAATAGTAAAAAGTCCTATTTATAATCAACTAGCTACTAGGGTTTACAGAAGTAAGTAGTTGATGCATAAATCCACTTCTGGGGCCCACTTGGTGTGTGCTTGAGCTGAGCTTGAAGTCTACATATGGAGAGGTCATTCTTGGAGTTGAACGCCAGCTTTTGTGCCAGTTTGGGCGTTGAACTCCACTTTGCAGCTTGTTTCTGGCGCTGGACGCCAGAATTGTGCAAAGAGCTGGCGTTGAACGCCAGTTTGTGTCATCTAAACTTAGGCAAAGTATAGATTATTATATATTGCTGGAAATCCCTGGATGTCTACTTTCCAACGCAATTGGAAGCGCGCCATTTTGAGTTCTGTAGCTCCAGAAAATCAATTTTGAGTGCAGGGAGGTCAGAATCCAACAACATCAGCAGTCCTTCTTCAACCTCTGAATCTGATTTTAGCTCAAGTCCCTCAATTTCAGCCAGAAAATACCTGAAATTATAGAAAAACACACAAACTCATAGTAAAGTCCATAAATGTGAATTTAACATAAAAACTAATGAAAACATCCCTAAAAGTAACCAGATTCTACTAAAAACATACTAAAAACAATGCCAAAAAGCGTATAAATTATCCGCTCATTAGTGCTCCAGTGTATTTATAATGGTGTGGAGTGACCTTTTTAGATAAGATAAGTTAGTTATCTTATCTTATCTTTATCTTAGAGTGAGGTCATCTTATCTCCAAGGGAACTGCCCTTATCTCTGTAGGCTTGGGCCGCCTTTGGATTTGGGTTGTGTTCCTCTATCTGGGCCCTTTACTGGGCTTTTCTGGCAATTTGGCCGATCTCTTTGAGAAGAGGTCGGACAGTCTGACCTAAAGAGGTCGGTCGCTTTGTTACTGAACATCCCAGGTCGGGTAGCTCGACCCAGGGTGTGAACACCTACTGAATGTATATCTTTGAAGACATGAAAGACTAGTTGCTTATTGTGCACTTTGAGCACTAGTTCACCTTCTTCCACATCAATCAAAGCTCTTCCAGTGGCTAGGAATGGTCTTCCTAGAATTATAGAGGCATTTTCATCCTCCCCTGTGTCAAAAATCACAAAATCTGCTGGGAGAAAGAACTTACCCACTTTGACCAAGATATTCTCCACTAATCCATATGCATGCTTTAGAGATTTGTCTATCATTTGTAATGCTATCCTTGTGGGTTGTGCCTCTTGGATTTGCAGGTTCTTCATCACAGATAAGGGCATTAGATTTATGCTTGCTCCCAGATCACATAATGCTTTCTCAAAGGTTGTGCTCCCAATGGTGCATGGAATTTGAAAGCTCCCTGGATCTGGCATCTTCTTTGGTAAGTGATTCTGAATGATGGCACTGCATTCTTTAGTCAAGACCACTGTCTCATCTCCCTTTAAAGGCTTCTTCTTTGACAACAACTCCTTCATGAACTTGACATAAATAGGCATTTGCTCCAAAACCTCAGCAAAAGGAATATTGATTTGTAACTTTCTGAAGACTTCCAAGAACTTTGAAAACTGCTTGTCCTTGGTCTCCTTTTGAAGTCTCTGAGGATATGGCATTTTAGGCTTGTACTCAAAAGCCTTTGGCAATGTAAGGTAAGTGTCAAGAGAGTCTGGGAATGGATTGTCTGCACGCTTTGGATGGACGTGCTCTACTTCTTCCTTCTTCTCCTCTGGAGCTTCTTTTTCAACTGGCTCCTCATTAACTTGTGCTTTGATACTGGCCACTAGTCCACTTATCAAGGTGATAGCCTTGCATTCCTCTCTTGGATTTGGAATTGTGTTACCAGGAAGGCTATTAGTGGTCCTCTGATCAATTTCATTAACTCTTGTGGCTATTTGACCCATCTGAATCTCCAAATTCTTGATTGATACTCTAGTTTCCTGCACAAAACTCTTCATCATCTCCCAGTTAGCATCTTCTTGGGATTTAGAGTTTGCCTGCTGAGACTGAAATTGGCAGTTGTTGTAATTGTTCTGTTGGAAGCCGCCTTGAGAATTATTGTTGAAGTTCTGAGGTTGGTCTCTCCACCCAAAATTTGGGTGATTTCTCCACCCTTGATTGTAGGTTTGAGAATAGGGATCATTATTGGGATTTCTAGGAGCACTCCCCATGTAATTGGCCTTTTCAGAAGAGGATTGAGTATAATCATAATTATTATTTTACACAAAATTACCTGCCATGTCATAGGAGGCCTCTTGAGGTGGATTTTGGGTGTTGATAGCTGAGACTTGCATGCCACCCATCTGCTGAGTAAGTAGACTTATTTACTGAGACATAAGCTTGTTCTGAGCAAGAAGAGTATTAACAGCTTCCACTTCCAACACGCCTCTCTTCTGAGAGGTCTCAGAGTTCACAGGATTTCGGTTAGATGAGTATAAATATTGGTTGCTAGCAACCAATTCAATAAGCTCAATAGTCTCCTCTGGTGTCTTCTTCTGGTGCAGTGAACCGCCTGCAGAAGTATCTAAGCTCATCTTGGACATCTCACCTAAGCCTTCATAAAAGATATCTAGTTGGGTCCATTTGGAGAACATGTCCAGAGGGCATTGCCTAGTCAGTAGCTTGTATCTCTCCCAAGCTTCATAAAGAGTTTCACCCTCCTTCTTCCTGAAGGTCTGAACCTCCAACCTAAGCTTAGTCAGCTTCTTTGGTGGGAAAAATTTAGTGAAAAATTCAGTAACAACCTTTTCCCAAGTATTCAGACTCTCCTTTGGTTGGGAATCTAGCCATAGCTTTGCTTTATCCCTCAGAGCAAACGGGAAAAGCATGAGTCTGTACACCTCAGGATTCACTCCATTTGTCTTCACAGTATCACAAATCTACAGAAAATCAGATATAAATTGATTTGGATCTTCATGAGGAAGTCCATGATACTGGCAATTTTGTTGCACAAGGGTGAACAATTGTGGCTTCAACTAAAAGTTGTTTGCAGTTATAGGAGGCACCACAATACTTTTTCCATAAAGATCTGCAGTAGGAGCAGAGTAAGAGCCAAGCACTCTCCTTTGTTGCTCATTCCCATTCGGATTTGCCACATTGGCATTAACAGCATTATTATTATCCATAGTGGACTCTGCAGCCTTGTAAAGTCTTGCTTGTTGTAAACCCCGCCTGAAAGTTCTTTCAGGTTCAGGATCAAAGTCTAAGAAATGTTCTTTGTCTCTGTTCCTGCGCATACACAAACAGAAGACAAGAAAAGATGGGACTCTCTACATTAGAGTGCAGAGAAGTCCCTGCGAGGTAACCTGTGTAAAATAAAAATACTAAATAAAACAAATAAATAAATTTCGAAAACTATAGGTAGAATTAAGACAGAAAAATTCGAAATTAACCAGAAAAAATAAACAAAAAAAATTAAAATAAACTAAATAGAGAACACCAAACTATATTTTAGAAATTAAAAAAAAATATTAGTGCTATTTATTTATTTATTTAAAATTTTTTTTATTAAAGATAAAAATAAAATAAAACTAATAGAATATAAAAAGTTAAAAAAAAATAACAAAAAAGAAACAAAGTAAAATGAAGAAAAAAATGAAAATGAAAAGAGAAATAAAAAAATAAAAATAAAAAATCAACGAGATTTAAATAAAAAAAATTTTAAACAAAAGTAAAAAAATAAGGAAAATGGGGACAGGGGGCAAGGGACGTGCTAACGGAAGGAGAGATAAAGGGAAAAAAATTAAAATTAATAATAATAAATTAATAAAAAACTATTAAAAGAAAAAATTATCTAATCTAAGTAATCAAATAACTAATAGTTGTTAATCACAGTCAATCCCCGACAACAGCGCCAAAAACTTGGTGCGAATTTTCTAACCACAAACTAACCGGCAAGTGCACTGGGTCGTACCAAGTAATACCTCAGGTGAGTGAGGGTCGATCCCACGAGGATTGATGGATCAAGCAACAATGGTTGAGTGATTGGCTTAGTCAGACAAATAGAAAGGAGTGTTGAGAGTTCAATTGCATTAAACAGTAAATTCAGTAAATTAGAAAGCAAGCAGTAAACGAGTTGTGAATAATATATGGAAAAACAGTTAAGGCTTCAGAGTTATCTATTTTCCAGATTGACTTTTCTTACTAATTATTTTAATCATGCAAGATTCAATTCATGGCAAACTATATATGACTAAGCCCTAATTCCTTAGACCTTCTTAGTTTACTCTAGCTTTCGTCAACCGCCAATTCCTTGGTCACTTAATTCCAATTAGAGGATGAAGTTCAATTCTAGTTTATGTGCCACAGAAACTCTAATTACCCAAGTATAAAAGGATTATATGTCACGTATCCTGTTAAGTCCAAATAATTAGAAGTTTAGGAGAAATTATTTTCAAGCTGTTGTTCAAGTAAAGAGCTTTTCCAAGTTATACAAGAACTCAATTAGAACAAGGGTCATACTTCCGTTCCACCCAAATTCATAAGATAAAGAACAAAAATAATTCTTGAAATAGAAATCAATACATGAATTAAAATATAAAAATAATAGTATCAATCCATACAATAGACAGAGCTCCTAAACTTAACAGTGGAGGTTTAGTTGCTCATGGTTCAGAAGAGAGAGATAGAAGAGAAGAGAGATAGGTTTCTTTTCTCTTTTATATCTAATCCTAATTAATGTAAAAATATATTTTCTAAAACTAAAATAATATCTTTTCCTATTTAAAATTAATATACAAATTTAATCAAAATTAATTGATTGTTCGTGCAACCATGCTGACGTATATGGGGACCACGCTGATATTGAGGATCCACGCTGAACTTGGAAAAAGCCAAGTTTAGTGTGGAGGAGGCAGTGTGATATTTAGCGCTCCCCTTTGATTCCGCGCTGAACTTGGCTTTTTCCAAGTTCAGCGTGGAGTGTTGCGCATGGTTTCCTGGGAGCTTTCAAGTCCCACGTTGAACTTGGCAGGGGCCAAGTTCAACGTGGAGGAGGCAAAGGTTTCTGGAGAAGAAGTGTACACTATTATATATCATTGGAAAGCCCTAAAAGTTAACTTTCCAACGCCACTAGAATCACGTCAATTGGACCTTTGTAGCTCAAGTTATTCTTGTTTGAGTGCAAGGAGGTCAGGATTGACAGCATCATTCACTTTCCTCCTTTTCTGCTACAAAACTCTGTCAAATCCATTCGAATGCTATCTGAAATAAATAGAATTATGCACAACTCAAAGTAGCATCTATAGTGGCCAAAAGATATTTAAATTTTGATTAAACTTAGCAATTCAAGTGTAAATTCATAAGGAAAAGATAGATAAAATGCTCACGCATCACAAGTCCATAAGAGGTCGGTCTCAAAAGCAGTAAAAGGGATGGTAATATTCAGCTGATTAAAGAAGTAGTCATAAGCATAGAAGAAGGGCCGTTCTCCCTGAGTTATGGGAGGGAAACTAACCCTCTCCTCAGGATCAGGCAACACCAGTTCATAATTCTTTTCATCATCCGTATTGCTATAGATCCTATGGAACCTCCTAAGCCTCACACAGTACTCGGGATCAGCCACAGTCACATAGATCAGGACTATCGAATCCAGCCAATTGGCCATACCAGCAGGAACTTTGGTAGACATCTCGACAATGTTTTTTCGTGAAGACATAGACCAACTATTCCTACAGTAAGAAAATGAAAAAACAGTCACTACTGAAACAACTCGGACAAGAAACAAAGAGTGAGGAAACTAGCACACAAAGAGTGTCAGAGCAAAAGGGCACTGATGAATCCACATTTCATAGTATTCATGCACACCAAGTGCTTGATAAAATGCTTGGCTTAGTTTTTACATAGTTTTTCTCCACTCTTGGATTGAAATTGATGACTTTGGTGATCCTTGAGTCATTGATGTCCATTCTTGTTTGATATATTAGAGTAGTTAGTTGATTTGGTCTCCCTTGACTCTATGTGACCCCTTAGTGTTGACATAGGACTTAGGGATTGAAATTAACTATTCCTATTTGACTTATCTTCGATGTAAGGTTGACTAAGTAGGATTAACTCTTCATAATCATCATTTGTTTGTGGTCAATGGCTAGGATAGGTGACCTTAGTCCTCATTTACTTGCCAAGAGGTTTCTTGCATTTGAAGTTTTATTGATTTGAATTTTACTTGCTTTCATTTACTTTCTTGCATGTTAAGTTACTTTCTTGCCATTTCATTTCCTTGCATTTAATTGCTTTAACTTTTAATGCTTTGACTTTATTGCTTTGACTTTTAATTCCATGCATGTTTATTTTATTGATTTGATATTTAATTTCTTGCATGTTTAGTTTTCACACTCTTGGTTGAGAAATTGGGTGTTTGGGTGGAATTGAGTTGTGGATGTCCATTCCGCATTGTGTGAGAATAGTTAATTGGCTTGATTTCCATTGACGCTAGTCTTTCACTAAGTAATTAGTGAGTTGACTAGGACTTATGGATTGAAATCAATTATAGCTTTTTGACTAATTCTCAAGGAGGATTAACTAATTTGGATTGATTTCACATAATTGCCATGTTTGTGGTCCATAACTAGGATAGGAATCCCAAATTTCCCAATTCTTGCCAAGAATTGCCATTTACATTCCTTGCATGCTTGTTTGCTTTCTTGATATTTATATTTCTTGCTCTCTTGCATTCACAATCCCCATGCTTTCATGCTCTCTCGTAGCCAATAATTGTGCATTTCATTACAACTCCTAGGGAAGACGACCCGGGAGCTAAATACTCTCGGTTAATATATTTATTTTGTATTGTGACATCCTTTGGATTGTTATTTGACTTGGGAATTAATTGATGATCTAGACTATACTTTCAACAATGGAATTTTATGTTTTGAAATTCTAGATCAAAAACAAATTCTCTTCGTCAAATTTGGCATCGTTGCCAGGGAGTTGCAATGGTGTAATGTTATTGGCTATTGTAAATATGTTAATATGTAAATAGCTTGCTTTTTGGTTTACTGTACCTATGTTGCTTGCTTGTTTTTGGCTTTTGTAAATATGTTAGTATGTGAATATCTTACTTTTTATTTGCTATTGTAAATATGCTTCTCTTGTTTGCTTTTTATTTTTCTTGTTGGCAGCTCATGGCTTGTTGGACACTCCACTAAAGCTTGGTGCAATCAATGGAGAATATGGAGACCCAAGCATTGTTAGAGCTTCTCAATAAAGTCAAACTTAAGGACTATAAACCAAAGTGCTAGGTGGGAGATACCCCCACCATGGTAATATTGTTCTTACCCTTTTTCTTGTATATAATTTTGGTTTATTGCATTTTTGCTTATTTTGGTTAGCTTAGGAATAGTTAATTTTGAGTGTAGATATGTTAATTTTGGTTTGGATCATGAATTTATGGGTTCTTGCATGTTTTGGAGTTGAGTTTTGATTGAGCTAAGGTTTGGTACCTTAGAATTTTTAAGAAAACTTTTTGGGAAAAACAGGGCATGTGCATGCGCACACCCTTGTGCACACGCACACAACAACAAATTTTCACTTCCTGTACGTACGAACCCACCTGTGCATACGAACACAAGCCTTTATACCCCCTGTTCGCAGTGCCAGCACGCCTTGTGCGTGCGTATTCCCCTGTTTTCTGCCACCTGTGCGTGTGCACCTACGTGTGCGTACGCACACATGCCCTTTTTTGCACCCTCTGTGCGGTCGCACAGACGTGTGCGTCCGCACACCAACTTGCAACCACTCTAGTGGGAGCATTGGCACAGCCTGTGCGTGTGAACCCCTGCCCCTTGTGCTCTTGAGCGCGTGCACGGACCTATGTGCGCGCACACACGTGATTCGTTCCAAAAAAAAATTGGCTTTCTGTGCGTGGGCACAGCCCTGTGCCACGCACACATCAAAATATGGCCTCTGGACACGGCGTTAGCACGTATGGTGCGAACGCACAACAATTTTGAGTTTTCCCATCGATGCATACGCGTCCCTCACGCATACGCGTTACCTTTCTTTTTCCCCACCGACGCGTACGCGTCCATCGCGCGTATGCGTCGATCTCCTCCTTTCGCCAAACCACGCGCACGCTTCCCTGACGCGTACGCGTGACACCTTGTGTGTGCGCACAGCCCTTTGTGCGTACGCACGCTCCTGTTTTCACCCCCTATACCTCTCTTCTTCTCTTCTCTCAACTTCCTCTCTTCTTTTCTCTTCTCCTCTTTTCTTTCCCCTCTTGAACGACCACTCATCACTATACTTCACCATCCACGACGCTCTCCTTTATTAGTTAGTTAGGTAGTAAGTAGTTAGTTATTTAGCTTAGTTAGTTTAATTTTCTATCTTGATGCTAAGTGTTGGATAATTGAATTAATTTATTGATTGTGTTGAGATATTGCTGATGAATTATTATTTTTGTTACTATTTATTGAGGTTGTAAATTGTTGCTTGGTGTTGAATTCTTCATGTTTAATTTTGCATACACCAAGCACTTATAACATTGCCTCCATGAACTTCTCTGGACTTCTAAATTGCATGTTTGATCACCATGTAATTTGATTTCATTATCTATAGATAGACAATTTATTCTTAGTTGATGCATTTTTTGTTAGGTGATGCTTGTTTATAACTGATTTTTATTTAAGTCACCTATTTGATGGATTAACATTGAGATTTGTGAAATCAGATCATAAGCTTGCCTAATAACACTTTTTGAGCTTTTTAAGCTTTGTGTACTATGCTTGTCATGTTTTCCACTTTATGTCAATTAGGTGTTGCTTCATCATCCAATTCACAATTCCTTGATTCTTGCTTGAATACTCTCATGCCTCTTTATTGCTTGTTTGTTTATCTTAACCTACAAGTTTTCTTTTAAAGTATTTCAAGCACACTAGGATGAGTTAAGTGCATGTCATTTTGTATACTTGTGACCTAGTTATCCATGCTAGTGTATGTATGTTCTAAATCGTGCACAAATTAGAATTCACACATTTGTTTTTCATGTCACAAACTACTTCACTCACTCATTCTAGCGCTTATCACCTCATTCTAACACTCCATGCTTTCTTGTTCTTGCATTTACTTATCTTTCCATCCTCTTTTCTATTTTCCATGGATGAGTCACCATAAGTGACAAGGAAAGCAGGAGGACGAGCATGCAGCAGCTAATTGATCCACCAGTTGAAGGTGGCAATCTGAAGTCACAATACCCCCCGTTTCTCACCTTTAGTTGCACCGCGGATGGTGCAAATCCTTAAGTGTGGGGAGGTCGTCTCCGATCGGCAATCTTGGGTGACATACTCTAATCCTAACACTTTCATCTTCTTTTTGAATTCTTAGTTACATTTTCTCTTCTTAGGTTGTATATATGTTAGTACTTTAATTGTATACTTCTTAGTTTATTGCATGTCTTTTCATAAATATACTAAGCTTAGTTAATTTAATGAAAATTTTCCAAGAAAAATATTCTTGATAGGGCATTCATATCCTAATTGATTTAAGTTGGTACCTTTGATTGAAACTTGCTTGAAATATATTGTGGAACATGTTTTTGAGTTATGAACACACAACCTTGTGAGTTTTGAGCCTCATTGTGTGGTTATATCATATAACCACTATTTTTATTCTTGTGTATGTTATTCTCTTTTTTGCAATCTTTGATTTGTTTGATTCTTTATGTCCATTGTTTGATGTATATATGAATTTATGTGATTGAGGCCATCTTTTCATTAAGCTCACTGGTCCCAAATAGCCTACCCTTTTATCTCCCTTTGTTAACCAACTTTGAGCCTATTTCAATCCCCTCTTGTTCTCAAAGTTTGCACATTACTAGCCTTAAAGTGAAAAACAATAAATGTCCTTTATTTGGATCTTTGATTAGCTTAGGCTAATGAGAGTGTATCATCTAAGTGTGGGGAAGTTTGGGAACTTTGGTTGAGGTAAAAGTGGACTTTTGTACTTTGTTGAAAATCTTGGGAATTGGGTACATACTCACGCATCAAATACTTAAACCATATGCATTGTCACTTTTGTATATATATTTTAGTTTGCAAAAAAAAAAAAAAAGAGAAAGAAAGGGAATAAAATGCCCCAAAGTTTGAGAAATAAAAATGCATATGAGTTGTGATTAAAGAGATGCATGAGTATATAAGACAATGAAGAAATGGGTAGTTAGGTTTGCTTTGAGTTGTATAGATTGTTATGTAGGTTTGGTGAGAGCTTAGACTTGTCAAAGATTCAAATTTGAAGCTCACTTGACCACATATATAACCTTACCATTACCCTAACCCCATTACAACCATGGAAAAGTCCTCATGATACTTGTATGCATACATTGAATAAGTGTTGATTGTTAAATGAAAGACAAATCTTAGAAAGCATGATTAGAAGAGAAATGAGTGAATTGACCCTATACACTTGAGTGATTAGAGCGGATACACATCCGGTGAGGGTTCAATTGCTCAATTACATGTTTTCACCAATGCTTAATTGCTTATCTTGCAAGTTGTTTATACTTTTCAATAACTCTAATCAATTATGGATTTGACTTGGTCGAGATTACTTAAGCCCTAATGTTCATATATGCTTTAGTGGAAATTGATTTATTTTGAGTAAGTAGTTTCATTCATGTAGATAGATTGCATGTAGGTAGTTTACTTGCTTTGAATAAATGTAATACCCCTTGTTTCTTTCTTGAGTATAGCATGAGGACATGCTATTGTTTAAGTGTGGGGATGTGATGAATCCACATTTCATGGTATTCATTTGCTTTATTTGGGTGGATTTCATCGACTTTTCTCACACTTATTTATTGAAGTAGCGTAGTATCATGATTTCTTCCTAAATTGTGCTTGAAAGTGAAAACATGCTTTTTAGGCCTTATAATTGCTAAATTTTATCCACTTTAATTCCATATGATGCCTTGATGTGTTTGCTAAGTGATTTCAGGTTTCCAAGGCAAGTATGGGTTGAAGAAGTGAGAAAAAGAGCATGCAAAAGGGAAAAAACCATGAAGAAATGGAGTTTGGGAGTTTCAGCACGCGTGCGTACGCACAAGTGTGCATGTGTACGCGCAACGAGGATTTGTGAGCGACACGTACGCGTGACCCACGCGTACGCATGGATGGATTTTTGCACAAGGACGCGTACGCGTGACCCGAATTACGTTAACTCATTAATTGTAAATCGCTGGGGACGAATTCTGGGCCTCCAAAACCCAATCGAACTCATTTCTGAAGCTATTTCAACCCCAATTCAAGTAGAAACAAAGAGGGAGGGCAATTAGGTTTAGCTTTTACATGCTTTTCTCTTAGTTTCTAGAGAGAGAAGCTCTCCCCTCTATCTAGAATTAGGTTTAGTTTAGTTTAATTTCCTTTAATTTCAGTCTTTAATTATTGTTTTAATGTAGTTTCATTTATGTTTCTATGCTTTCTTGTCTTTATCTTCTTCATCTCTTTTGCTATTTTCTCTTTTATGTCAATTTTCATGTTATGAACACTTTTGTTATTTTAATTCTAATTAATGCAAATTTATGTTTCCATGTCATTTATTGCTTTCTTTACTTGTTATTGATATTTTCTTGCTTTTGGTATTTTAGAATTTATTTTATTGTAATTTAATATTATTTTATTTTCATGCACACCAAGTATTTGATAAAATGCTTGGCTTAGTTTTTACATAGTTTTTCTCCACTTTTGGATTGAAATTGATGACTTTGGTGATCCTTGAGTCATTGATGTCCATTCTTGTTTGATATATTAGAGAAGTTAGTTAATTTGGTCTCCTTTGACTCTGTGTGACCCCTTAGTGTTGACATAGGACTTAGGGATTGAAATTTACTATGCCTCTTTGACTTATCTTCGATGTAAGGTTGACTAAGTAGGATTAACTCTTCATAATCATCATGTGTTTGTGGTCAATGGCTAGGATAGGTGACCTTAGTCCTCAATTACTTGCCAAGAGGTTTCTTGGATTTGAAATTTTATTGCTTTGATTTTTACTTGCTTTCATTTACTTTCTTGCATGTTAAGTTACTTTCTTGCCATTTTTTTCCTTGCATTTAATTGCTTTAACTTTTAATGCTTTGATGTTTAATTTCTTGCATGTTTAGTTTTCACACTCTTGGTTGAAAAATTGGGTGTTTGGGTGGAATTGAGTTGTGGATGTCCATTCCGTATTGTGTGAGAATAGTTAATTGGTTTGGTTTCCATTGATGCTAGTCTTTCACTAAGTAATTAGTGAGTTGACTAGGACTTATGGATTAAGATCAATTACATCTTTTGACTAATTTTCAAGGAGGATTGACTAGTTTGGATTGATTCCACATAATTACCATGTTTGTGGTCCATAACTAGGATAGGAAACCTAGATTATCCACTTCTTGCCAAGAGTCCTTTTTAGCTTTCAATTCCCATTTTCATTGCCTTTAATTGCTTTCCTTTTAATTCCTTGCATGCTTGTTTCAATTCCTTGCTATTTACATTCCTTGCTCTCTTTTGCATTCACAATCCCCATGCTCTCCTTCATAGCCAATAATTGTGCATTTTATTGCAACTCCTAGGGAAGACGACCCGAGAGCTAAATACTCTCGGTTAATATATTTGTTTTGTATTGTGACAACCTTTGGATTGATATTTGATTTGGGAATCAATGTTGATATAGACTATACTTTCAACGATTGACAGACCAGGGGCACCCTTTGGAGGCAATGAAGATACAATCACATAATCAACAAATAACCAAGGTCCTAATTGAGATCCTAGCCCCTCTGACGAGAGGAAATTTTGCATGGTCTAGAAATTTGGGGATAAATCCTCGTTGCAAGTATAGTTTCTAAACCTTCAAAAGTCCTTTCATACAAACGTTTTGTTTGTCACAAGTAACAAACCCCTAAATAAATTGTTAACCGAAGTATTCAAACCTCAGGTTGTCTTCTCAAGGAACTGCAGGGAAGTATGTTCTTATTATTGGTTATGGAGATTGTAAATTCGGGGTTTCAAGAATGAGGAACAAATATGACAAATAATTTAAATAGCAATTAAAATAAATAAATACTGTAAAGCAAACTTTTAGTAAGGGATGAGAAATTGGAAGTCCAAATTAGTTACCCTTCTCAATAATAAAGAAGATTGAATCTTAATTCCACTTAGTTAACCTTTGCTAAAGCAAAAGAAAGTCAAGTGATTAATTAGTTTGACCTTCGAATCCTATTTATTTCCTAAGAAAAGATTGGGATTATTGAAAGTCAATTCAATTAGCAAAGATAATAGTTATCAATTATGTTGAGCTAAGATAACTCTTGAGTTACTAATTTCTTAACCAAGACCAAAAGGGAAAAAGTGAATTTGCTAGAATAAAAATGTCTTCAGATTGAAAGCAACGGTGACATAAATAAAAGAAAACAATAATAAACTGAAATACCTCAAATAACATTAATTCAAATAATCTGGAACATAGAAGAATTCATAAATTAAATGGCAAAAGTAAATAATCAACTAAAGTAATGGAATGAATAAAAGTGAAAGGGAAGCTTAAAGTAAAGGAACATTAAACCTGAGATCGAGAGTCACTCCTAAAATTAAGAGAAATCCTAAATCCTAAGAGAAAGAGGAGAGAACCTCTCTCCAAACTAAATCTAACTCATGAGAAGTAACTAAATTGGCGAGCTCCCCGTCAATGGATGCATTCCCTCACTTCATAACCTCTGGTCATTGCCTTCTGGACTTGGATTTGGGCCAAAAAGGGCTTCAGAAATCGCTGGGAGTGTTTTCTGCAATTTCTGATGCGTGGCCTCTGTCACGCGTCCGCGTGGGTCACGCGGTCGCGTCATTCGGAGCTTCTCTTGTCACGCGGTCACGTCAGTCATGCGGCTGCGTCATATGTGTTTTGCTTAAGGCGCGCAGTCGCGTCAGTCATGCGGCCGCGTCGCTGTTGATTCGCGCTTGGCATGCGTCCGCGTCGCCCATGCGATCGCGTGGATGCCAGTTTCTCCAAAAACTCCGTTTTGTGCTTTCCTTCCATTTTTTGTATGTTTCCTTTCCATCCTTTGAGTCATTCCTGCCTTAGAAGATCTGAAACTACTCAACACACTAATCACAGCATCGAATGATAATAAGGGTAATTAAAATAATTAATTTTAAGCATAGGAAACATGTTTTTCACATACATCACATAATAAGGAAGGAGAAGTAAAATCATGCAATTAATATGAATAAGTGGGTGAAGGATTGAATAAATCACTCAATTTAAGCACAAAATATATCATAAAATATGGGTTTATCAACTTCCCCACACTTAAACAATAGCCTGTCCTCATGCTAAATCCAAGGTAAAAAGTAAGGTTAAAGTGGTGGAATGTCATGCAATGCAATCTAATCTGAATGCAACTACCTAGATGAATGATGCATCATGCAATTCTAATTTTTATTCACTTGAATATAAAGCTTGCATGTAGTTAAATTAATTCACATTCTCAAGGAGTCATGTATATATATATAGCCAAGCCTTAGATAGTGATAAAGTGCCTTTACAATTGAGATGGGAGAGAAAAACATTTTAAAAAACTTGCAAGACAATTAATAATTTAAGCAGAGATATATGTTAATGAGCTATTGAACCCTCACTGGATTTTGTGTTTACTCTCTAATCACTCAGTGTTTATTGGGTTAATCACTCTATTCTTCTTTTTATTCTTTCTTTCTATAACTTTGTTCTTCATCTAACCAATCAACAATTATAGAATATAGACATACCAAAAATCATAAGGTCTTTAATTAAGGTTGTAATGGGGCCAATGAAAAGGTAAGGGTATATGCATAAGGCTAAGTGAGCTAATAAGTGAATCCTTAATTAGTCTAAGATCTCACCTAACATACATACTTTCTAAAGCAAAGCTGCTTTACCTATTTTCCCATATTTTCCCACTTTTGATGTTACATGTTCATGCCTTAATATTTATTTTTATCCCATGTGCATTGCTTTATTTGCATTTGGGGAATCCTTTGGTGTCCCCTTTATTCAAATATTGAAAATTAATAAATTTTTTTTAATGCACATGGTAATTTAATTTCTTTAACTTCACATGAGCATGTTTCCCAAAAATTCTTATTTTGAAACATCTTTATTCTTTTTCAACCTTCTACCCTTTGTTTCTATCATCCATGTTCCCAATAGGTTTTCCCACATTTAAACAATTACACAAATTTCTATCTTAAGCTAACCAAGGATTCAACTTGGGACTTCTTTATTTGTTTTCTCGCTTAAGGCTAGTAATGTGGTTATAAAACAAGAGGGGATTTAAAGGCTCAAGGGGGCTAACAAGGGTGATGTAAAAGGTAGGCTATTTTGGGATAAGTGAGCTAAAATCAAATAATGGCCTCAATCACTCTCTTGGTATGTATCTACATTCTATAATCGGACATATAGATTAAAACAAAGTAAAGAACATTAGAATATAAAAGAAGGGCGGAACACACAGGAATAAAAATTATGGTTTGAATGTAACCATACAATTAAGCTCAAAACTCACAGGCTATGTGTTCTCTAGCTCAAAAATCATTTATCACTTATGTATGTCATGCAGGTTTAGTTAAAAATTCCCATTATTCTCAATGTAAAACTTAAGGTGGCTTTAAAGTTCTAGTGTTTCTCCTTGATGAAATGTTGTTTAATTAACTAACATGTAATGCCATATATACAAGGTGTGGGTTGTTTTGATTCTGTTAAAGTCTCTAGTTTACTTTCTTTTTCTTTTCAATCTATTCCGTGTTATCTTATGCTAAAAAGGGTAAACTATACTAATCAATCCACAATTTCTATAACTAATAAGTTAGAATTGCAACTAAACTAAGTGGCTAAAATATGAACCAAAAATGCAAAATGCAGAAATAGAGTATAAATACATGAAAATAGCAATGTATAAGTACTGCAAAATAGAAATAAAAAGAAAAATACAGAAAAATAGCAAAATAAATAAAAAGAGTATGTAGTGGTTCACCAAAAAAGAACACCAGAGATGGCGACCTCCCCACACTTAAAATGAAGCATCGTCCCTGATGCTCACTCAAGCAGGGTGTGAAGGGGTGTCATCACCGGAAGGATGTGTGGCCGGAGTCTCTGTGGTGGCGGTCTGAGCATCTGGCTGCTGTAGAGGAGGTGTTGACTGGATAGGGATCTTGGAGTCTGCAGCCTGGATCTGATGTGGGATCTCCTGCTGGTGTGCTGCCTGCTGGGTGCCTGCCTGCGCTGCCTCCTGCTGTGGATGAGGCGCAGCCTCGGGCGCATCCGCCTCCTCCTCAGATGCCTCGGATGGTGTGTCAGGCTTGGAGGGGATGTCGCCAGATCGTATCATCAGCTTCAGGTGCTCATAGCGTCGCTTGTTGCGACGCTCCATCTAGTCAAGCCATCGAAACAGGCGGTGCACTAGATGATAGATGGGCTCTGGGGCAGGTGGAGGTGCAGTGGTGGTGGCAGGTGTAGCTGTGGAGGAAGAGGGGCCGGCAGATGGTGTGGCAGTGTCACCCAGAGTAGTGAGGACTGGAGGTCTTTAGCCCAAGGCTAGAAAGTTCCTGCTGTGTGGGATAATCTTCTTGCATTCTGCAGCAGGTGGCCTCTCATCAGCATCCTCCCAAGGCACGTCAGCTCGACGGCCCAGCTATGTAACCAAATAGGGAAAGGGAAGAGTGCCTCGGACGTGGACCCTGGCCATGTAGAACCAGATAAAGCGTGGCAGGTACAGGTCCTTACCCTCCATCACACACCAGAGGAGGGTGATCATAGCGGCCGGTATATCCGTCTCATGAGTACTCGGCATAATGAAGTTGCTAAGTATCTAATGCCATAGTCGAGCCTCATCATTCAAGTACGCCCGCTTGATTCCCTTGGGCATTGGTGCACGAATTGTGAATCACACTTTCCACAACTCGTACCACTAACCAGCAAGTGCACTGGGTCATCCAAGTAATACCTTACGTGAGTAAGGGTCGAATCCCACGGAGATTGTTAGTTTGAAGCAATCTATGGTTATCTTGCAATTCTTAGTCAGGAAGTCAATTGTATTTATCAGTTGAATTGCGAATAAACAAGAGAGCATGGGTTAAAGGTTACTTGTTATGCAGTAATGGAGAATATGTTGGAGTTTTGGAGATGTTTTGTCTTCTGAATCTCTGCTTTCCTTTGTCCTCTGATTCACGCACGCACGTCCTTCTATGGCAAGCTGTGTGTTGGGGCATCACCGTTGTCAATGGTTACATCCCCTCCTCTTGTGAAAATGATCCAAATGCTCTGTCACAGCACGGCTAATCATCTGAGGTTCCCGATCATGCTGGAATAGGATTCACCCTCCTTTTGCGTCTGTCACTACGCCCAGCACTCGCGAGTTTGAAGCTCGTCACAGTCATTCAATCCCTGAATCCTACTCGGAATACCACAGACAAGGTTTAGACTTTCCGGATTCTCATGAATGCCGCCATCAATCTAGCTTATACCACAGAGATTCTGATTAAGGAATCTAAGAGATATTCATTCAATCTGATGTAGAACGGAGGTGATTGTCAGACACACGTTCATGGATTGAGGAAGGTGATGAGTGTCACTGATCATCACCTTCTCCATAGTTAGGCGCGAATGGATATCTTAGATAGGAACACGCACATTTGAATGGAAAACAGAAATACTTGCATTAATTCATCGAGACACAGCAGAGCTCCTCACCCCCAACAATGGAGTTTAGAGACTCATGCCGTCAAAGAGTACAAAGTTTAGATCTAAAATGTCATGAGATACAAAATAAGTCTCTAAAAGTTGTTTAAATACAAAACTAGTAACCTAGGTTTACAGAAAATGAGTAAACTATAGCAGATGGTATAGAGATCCACTTCTGGGGCCCACTTGGTGTGTGCTGGGGCTGAGACTTAAGCAATTCACGTGCATAACGCCATTTTGGGCGTTCAACGCCAGGTTTGGATCCATTTCTGGCGTTGAACTCCAACTTTTGATCCTTTTCTGGCGCTGGACGCCAGAATTTGGCAGAGAACTGGCGTTGAACGCCAGTTTACGTCGTCTATCCTTGAGCAAAGTATGGACTATTATATATTGCTGGAAAGCGCTGGATGTCTACGTTCCAACGCAATTGGAAGCTTGCCATTTCGAGTTCTGTAGCTCCAGAAAATTCACTTTGAGTGCAGGGAGGTCAGAATCCAACAACATCAGCAGTCCTTTTTCAGCCTGAATCAGATTTTTGCTCAGCTTCCTCAATTTAGCCAGAAAAATACCTGAAATTACAGAAAAACACACAACTCATAGTAAAGTCCAAAAATATGAATTTTTCCTAAAAACTAATGAAAATAAACTAAAAACTAACTAAAACATACTAAAAACTATATGAAATTAACCCCAAAAAGCGTATAAAATATCCGCTCATCACAATACCAAAATTAAACTGTTGCTTATCCTCAAGCAACTAGACAAATAAAATAGAAGACTAATAGGTTGAGAGGCAATAATATCTCAGAGTTTTTGAGTGAAGCTCAGATTCTAATTAGATGAGAGTTTTTGCTTCCGAACAGTTTTGGCATCTCACTTTATCCATTGAAGCTCAGAGTGATTGGCATCTATAAGAACTTAGAATTCAGATAGTGTTGTTGATTCTCCTATTTCAGTATGATGATTCTTGAACTCAGCTATTTCATGAGTCTTGACCGTGGCCCTAAGCACTTTGTTTTCCAGTATTACCACCGGATACATAAATGCCACAGACACATAATTGGGTGAACCTTTTAGATTGTGACTCAGCTTTGCTAAAGTCCCCCATTAGAGGTGTCCAGAGTTCTTAAGCACACTCTTCTTTCTGCTTTGGACCTTGACTTTAACCGCTCAGTCTCAAGTTTTCACTTGACACCTTCACGCCACAAGCACATGGTTAGGGACAGCTTGATTTAGCCGCTTAGGCCAGGATTTTATTCCCCTAGGCCCTCCTATCCACTGATGCTCAAAGCCTTGGGATCCTTTTTATTACCCTTGCCTTTTGATTTTAAGGGCTATTGGCTTTTTCTGCTTTTCTTTCTCTTCTTTTTTTTTTTTTTTTTGCTGCTTTTTCTTGCTTCAAGAATCATTTTTTTTTATTTTTCAGATTATCAATAACATGTCTCATGTTCACCATTCTTTTAAGAACCAACATATTTAACAGTCTTAAACAACAAATTCAAAAGACATATGCACTGTTCAAGCATTCATTCAGAAGACAGAAAGTATTGCCACCACATGTAACTAATTAGAATTTCTCTTATTAAAACTCAAAATTTTATTGCCTCTTATTCAAAAGATCTACTATTTTATTCATGTTTGCTGATGATGAGAAAAATAAACTATGGCTTAATTGGAGATAAAATCAAAATAGATGCTAATTACTACTATATGACTCCTAATGTGAACTTCTATAACGATACTATCACAGAGTTAAAGAAGAAATTGGAATTTAACAACCTTAGTTATGGGAAACGGGTGTTCCTCGGATCTTTGGGGTGTTTGGTCCTTCAAGAGATAACTTCTGGCGCTTCAAGTCCCTCAAGTCATGCCCTTGCTCATCTTGTTCTTTAAACATATAGGTGAGAATTTGACTGTGCTCCTTTTGTTCTTTTATTATTTGTTCCATAGCTTCCCGTAGCTTGGTAACAGACGTCTCAAGATACTCCCAGTATTCAGAGTGAGGGATTTCCGGGAGAGATTCCTGTGTTTTCTTCTTGGTGGGATCATCCTGTGCTTGTTGTTTTTCCATTGATGCTTTGGTGATTGGTTTCTCAACTGAGATATACTCAGTTATTCCCATCCTTACCCCAGCGTCCTTGCAGAGCAGAGAAATCACGTTTGGATAAGCCAACCTGGCTTCTTTAGAATTTTTGTTAGCAATTTTGTAGAGTTCAGCTGAGATCAGCTGATGAACTTCCACTTCTTTTCCCATCATGATGCAATGGATCATCACTGCTCTTTTAACTGTGACTTCAGAACGGTTGCTAGTAGGCAACAGAGAATGCCCAATGAAGTCCAGCCATCCTCTGGCGACTGGTTTGAGATCTTCTCTCTTGAGTTGATTTGGGACACCCTTTGTGTTGGTGGTCCACCTGGCTCCAGGGATACATATGTCCTCTAGAATCTTATCCAGACCCTTGTCTGTTCTCATCATTCTCCTATTGAAGGAGTCTGGATCATCTTTCAGCTGAGGTAGCTTTAAGATCTCTCTGATCTTGTCAGGCGTGGTATGAACAATCTTTCCTCTGACCATGGTCCGATATTCATAGAAGGCAGTTCCAGATAGTTTTTGCTTGTCAGTCTGCCACATATTAGCATAGAACTCCTGGATCATATTCCTTCCCACTTTCATTTCAGGATTAGCTAGGACTTCCCAGTTCCTGATTCGAATTTGCTCCTGGATCTCCGAATATTCATCTTCTTTCAGATCGAATCTAACTTCTGGGATCACTGATCTCAGACCCATTATTTTGTTATATTGGTCTGAATGTTCTTTAGATAAGAACTTCCCTTGATTCCAAAGTGGTTTTGGAACGCTCTCTTTCTTGCCTCTTGGAGTGGGTTGTTTTCCTTTAGGAGACATGATCTTAGTGATCGCGGATAAACACACCAAACTTAGAGGTTTGCTTGTCCTCAAGCAAAAGAAAAGAAAGGAGAGGGAAAGAAGGAGAGTTAGGTGCAATTGTTGATGGGAGGGGAGGGTGGCCGAACTCAAATTTAAAGGGAGGGAGGGTGGGTTTTCGAAAAAAGAGATAAAGATATGATAAAAAGATTGATTTGGAAAAGATAAGATAGAAGATATGATAAGAGAGGATATAGTTTAAAATTGAAAAGATATGAAAGATTTTTGAAAAAGATAAATCTAGATTTTGAAAAAGATAATGTGGGGATTTGAAAAAGATATTAGTTGGAAAAAATTAGATTTGTTTTGAAAATAGGATTTGAAAAGAGTTGGATTGAATTTGCAAAGAGGCTTGGTGCTTATGGATTAAGATACATTTGATATTTTTAAAGTAGGATTTTTAGAAATTAGGGATTTTAGAAATCAGGGTTCTTAACATGTTTATGCAAGAAATCATGAATTGAAGTATGAAAATCAAGATTAGAATGAAAAAATATGAAGAAAAATGAGTTTGCCTCCTCCCTGCCATCCTGGCGTTTGAACGCCCAAACGCTGATATCCTGGGCGTTCAACGCCCAATTGTTACCCTTTTCTGGCGTTGAATGCCAGATTGCTATCCTTACTGGCGTTCAGCGCCCACTGGCTGCCCCTTTTGGGCGCTGAACGCCCAAAATAGGCTTTTACTGGCGTTTTCTTGCCAGTGAGCTCTTTTTCTCTGTTTTGTGTGCAAATTCCTTCTGTAACCCTGTGAACTTATGCAATTGATTCTTTACCTTGTCATCAATGAACTCTATATAAACAAATAAAAATAAAAATAGAAATAGGGCAAAATTCTTAGAGCATTGATGCCCTATGGCTGGGTTGCCTCCCAGCAAGCGCTTCTTTATTGTCTTTAGCTGGACCTTGCTGAGCTTTTAGTCTAGCTTTAGCCTTGAGCACTCTTGCTCAATGTTGCCTTCAAGATAGTGTTTGATTCTCTGTCCATTGACAATGAACCTCTTATCAGAATCAATATCTTGAAGCTCCACATAACCATATGGTGATACACTTGTAATCACGTATGGTCCCCTCCACCGGGATTTCAATTTCCCGGGGAATAGCTTGAGTCTAGAGTTGAACAGCAAAACCTTCTGTCCTGGCTCAAAGATTCTAGATGACATCTTCCTGTCATGCTACTTTTTTGATTTCTCTTTATAAAGCTTGGCATTTTCGAAAGCTGTGAATCTGAATTCCTCTAGCTCATTTAGCTGGAGCAATCTTTTTTCTCCAGCTAATTTGGCATCAAAGTTTAGGAATCTGGTTGCCCAGTAGGCTTTATGTTCCAGTTCCACGGGCAGGTGACATGCCTTACCATACACAAGTTGGTATGGAGCGGTCCCTATAGGGGTCTTGAATGCTGTTCTGTAAGCCCACAGAGCATCATCCAAGCTCCGTGCCCAATCCTTTCTACGGGTACTTACTGTCCATTCTAGGATTCTCTTTAATTCTCTGTTAGAGACTTCAGCTTGCCCATTAGTTTGTGGATGATATGGAGTAGCCACCTTATGGCGAATTCCATACCGAACCATGGTAGAGTAAAGCTGTTTATTGCAGAAGTGAGTGCCCCCATCACTGATTAGTACTCTCAGGACACCAAACCTGCTAAAGATATATTTCTGGAGGAACTTCAGCACTGTTTTAGTATCATTGGTAGGTGTGGCAATGGCCTCAACCCATTTTGATACATAGTCAACTGCCACCAGAATATAGGTGTTTGAGTATGATGGTGGGAAAGGTCCCATGAAGTCAATTCCCCATACATCAAACAACTCAATTTCCAAGATTCCATGTTGAGGCATGGCGTAACCATGAGGCAGATTACCAGCTCTTTGGCAACTGTCACAGTTACGTACAAACTCTCGGGAATCTTTATAGAGTGTGGGCCAATAGAAGCCACATTGGAGTACCTTGGTGGCTGTTCGCTCACCTCCAAAATGGCCTCCATATTGAGATCCATGGCAATGCCATAGGATCCTCTGTGCTTCTTCTCTAGGCACACACCTACGGATTATTCCGTCTGCACATCTCTTAAAGAGATAGGGTTCATCCCACAAGTAGTACTTTGCATCAGTAATTAATTTCTTCTTTTGTATCCTGTTGTACTCCTTGGGTATGAACCTTGCAGCTTTATAGTTTGCAATATCGGCAAACCATGGTGTTTCCTGAATGGCAAATAAATGCTCATCCGGAAAAGTCTCAGAGATCTCAAGAGAGGGGAGGGGCGTCCCTTCTACTGGCTCTATCCGGGACAGATGATCAGCCACTTGGTTCTCTGTCCCTTTTTTGTCTCTTATTTCTATATCAAACTCTTGCAGAAGCAACACCCATATGATGAGCCTGGGTTTTGAATCCTGCTTCGTGAGTAGATATTTAAGAGTAGCATGATCAGTATACACAATCACTTTTGATCCTACTAAGTATGATCTGAACTTGTCAATGGCGTAAACCACTGCAAGTAATTCTTTTTCTGTGGTTGTGTAATTTTTCTGGGCATCATTTAGAACGCGACTAGCGTAATAAATGACGTGCAGAAGCTTGTCATGACTCTGTCCCAACACTGCACTAATGGCGTGATCATTGGCATCACACATTAGCTCAAATGGTAATGTCCAGTCTGGTGCAAAAATAACTGGTGCTGTGACCAGCTTAGCTTTCAGCGTTTCAAACGCCTGCAGGCACTCTGTGTCAAACACAAATGGCGTGTCAGCAGCTAGCAGATTGCTTAGAGGTTTTGCGATTTTTGAAAAATCCTTTATAAACCTCCTATAGAATCCTGCATGCCCCAGAAAGCTTCTGATTGCCTTAACATTGGCGGGTGGTGGTAATTTTTCAATTATCTCTATTTTTGCTTGATCCACCTCTATTCCCTTGTTTGAGATTTTATGCCCGAGAACAATCCCTTCAGTCACCATGAAGTGACATTTTTCCCAGTTTAAAACTAGGTTGGTCTCTTGGCATCTTTTCAGAACAAGTTTCAGGTGATCAAGACAGGAGCTGAATGAGTCTCCATATACTGAGAAGTCATCCATGAAGACTTCCAGAAATTTTTCCACTATATTAGAGAAAATAGAGAGCATGCATCTCTGGAAGCAGTAGAGGGGTTAGAATATGACCCCAGAGTCCAATGGAGGGTATGCAGATGTTACTCCCATATGAAGCAGTAGAGGGGTTAGAATATGACCCCAGAGTCCTCCTGGACTGTTCATTTCCGCTTAGGTCCATGATGGAGAAAGGGAGATGATGTAAGATAGAAAAAAATATTTTTATTTATTTATTTATTTATTTATTTATTTCGAAAACAAAATAAATCAAAATAAAATAAATAAAAATGAGTGAAAGATTTTCGAAAAAATGAGGAGAGAGAAAGTGATTAGGAAGTTTTGAAAAAGGTATGATTTGGAAAAGATTTTAAATTTTGAAAAAAAATCTGAATTTTTTTGAAATAAATTTCGAAAATATGTTTTAGAAATAGAGAGAAAAGATATTTTTGAGTTTAGTAAGGAAAGAGAAAAAAAAACAATAAAATAGCACAGGATTTAAAATTTCTAGATCTAATGCTCCTAGTTTTCGAAAATTTTGGAGGGAAAACACCAAGGAACACCAAACTTAAAAATTTTAAGATCAAGACTCAAGGAAAACTCAAGAACACTTTGAAGACTCACAAGAACACAAGAACATGAAGGAAGAACACCAAACTTAAAATTTTTAGAAAACCAAACTAAAATTTTCAAAAAACACAGAAAAATCAACGAGAAAACACCAAACTTAAAGTTTGGCACAGGATTTAATAGAAAAATTATTTTTGAAAAAGATTTTAAAAAAAGAAAATAAGGATTCTAAAATTTTAACACGACAATAATAAGAGACTCTAAACTAAAAAGGGAAATTTTTCCTAATCTAAGCAACAAAATAAACCGTTAGTTGTCCAAACACGAACAATCCCCGGCAACGGCACCAAAAACTTGGTGCACGAATTGTGAATCACACTTTCCACAACTCGTACCACTAACCAGCTAGTGCACTGGGTCATCCAAGTAATACCTTACGTGAGTAAGGGTCGAATCCCACGGAGATTGTTGGTTTGAAGCAATCTATGGTTATCTTGCAATTCTTAGTCAGGAAGTCAATTGTATTTATCAGTTGAATTGCGAATAAACAAGAGAGCATGGGTTAAAGGTTACTTGTTATGCAGTAATGGAGAATATGTTGGAGTTTTGGAGATGCTTTGTCTTCTGAATCTCTGCTTTCTTTTGTCCTCTGATTCACGCACGCACGTCCTTCTATGGCAAGCTGTGTGTTGGAGCATCACCGTTGTCAATGGTTACATCCCCTCCTCTTGTGAAAATGATCCAAATGCTCTGTCACAGCACGGCTAATCATCTGAGGTTCCCGATCATGCTGGAATAGGATTCACCCTCCTTTTGCATCTGTCACTACGCCCAACACTCGCGAGTTTGAAGCTCGTCACAGTCATTCAATCCCTGAATCCTACTCGGAATACCACAGACAAGGTTTAGACTTTCCGGATTCTCATCAATGCCGCCATCAATCTAGCTTACACCACGGAGATTCTGATTAAGGAATCTAAGAGATATTCATTCAATCTGATGTAGAACGGAGGTGATTGTCAGACACACGTTCATGGATTGAGGAAGGTGATGAGTGTCACTGATCACCACCTTCTCCATAGTTAGGCGCGAATGGATATCTTAGATAGGAACACGCATGTTTGAATGGAAAACAGAAATACTTGCATTAATTCATCGAGACACAGCAGAGCTCCTCACCCCCAACAATGGAGTTTAGAGACTCATGCCGTAAAAGAGTACAAAGTTTAGATCTAAAATGTCATGAGATACAAAATAAGTCTCTAAAAGTTGTTTAAATACTAAACTAGTAGCCTAGGTTTACAGAAATTGAGTAAACTATAGCAGATGGTATAGAGATCCACTTCTGGGGCCCACTTGGTGTGTGCTGGGGCTGAGACTTAAGCAATTCACGTGCATAAGGCCATTTTGGGCGTTCAACGCCAGGTTTGGATCTATTTCTGGCGTTGAACTCCAACTTTTGATCCTTTTCTGGCGCTGGACGCCAGAATTGGGCAGAGAACTGGCGTTGAACGCCAGTTTACGTCGTCTATCCTTGAGCAAAGTATGGACTATTATATATTGCTGGAAAGCCCTGGATGTCTACTTTCCAACGCAATTGGAAGCACGCTATTTCGAATTCTGTAGCTCCAGAAAATTCACTTTGAGTGCAGGGAGGTCAGAATTCAACAGCATCAGCAGTCCTTTTTCAGCCTGAATCAGATTTTTGCTCAGCTCCCTCAATTTTAGCCATAAAAATACCTGAAATTACAGAAAAACACACAACTCATAGTAAAGTCCAGAAATATGAATTTTTCCTAAAAACTAATGAAAATAAACTAAAAACTAACTAAAACATACTAAAAACTATATGAAATTAACCCCAAAAAGCGTATAAAATATCCGCTCATCAGGCATCGTGGTGTTCTGACCCATGATCCAAGGAACGGTCGGGTCAAGGGCAATCCTCGCCCTGACTGCATCCCAATCAAACTTCATAAAGCGCATGTCTTCCTCAGCTTTCTGATAACCGTCCGGCTTATCAGATTTAGGTAGAAGCTTTAGAACATCTTCAATTGCCTCTTCAGTGACCAGAATCTGCTTCCCCCTAAGGTTCACTACATCTAGGGAAGTCTTGAAGTAATTGCAGTAGAATTCCCTTACTCAAGATGCATTGACCTCAGACAGGTTTCTCTCCACAAAGAACTAGCCTCTTTGTTTGATCTGATCAGAGGTGTATTGCTGGAGTTCTCCTGGGATCTTCAGAGTCCTCTCCAGGTATAGGTTCCTGGAGTTTGCAAACATTGGATACTTCAGCTCACAGTATCGGTTTGCAAACTTCATTGGGTCATTAGCAGGAAGTAGTTGGTCGGCCTTCTCCTGCGGGGTGAAGTTTTTTCTCCCGCCAGGAGGCATCATGCATGAGATCTATAATAGACATAGATGATTCTCCTCTTTTACATTTGCCAGTGGTAGCCTTTCCTTTTCCCTTTCTCTGGGAATCTGACATCCTGAAAAAAAAGAAAACCAGGATATAATAAAAATAGAAAAACAAATAGGCAAATAGTCAAAAGAAACACAAAGTGGCAAAGGAGAATTAGAATGAGGGAAATGAGTTAAGTAAATGTGCATTAAGGATTGTATAGGAGTTAAAAGTTCGAAAGGAAAAAATTCACAATCCAAAATGTAATAGAAGGCATGTTAAGTAGGAATGGGTAATGGGGTAGGGGGTAAGAGGGGAAGGGAAGGGTAGGTGTGTGTGTGGCAGATTGGGGGGTGCAGCTGGGACGGGCGGCGGCGGTGGGTGGTGCTTGCGAAGGGGGCAGTGGCGGAGAGGGGGGGAAGAAGAAGAAAAAAGAAGAAAAAAGGGGGAGGAGGAAGGGAGGGGTAGGTGTGTGTGTGGTGGAAGGGGGGGCGCGGCTGGGACGGGCGGCGGCGGTGGGTGGTGGTTGCGAAGGGGGCAGTGGCGGAGAGGGGGAGAAGAAGAAGAAAGGAGAAGAAAGAAGGGGGAGGAGGAAGGGGGGTCGGTGGCGGCGGCGTCTGGGAGGTCGGCGGTGTCTGGGGGTGGCGATGATGGTGGCTAGATGGTGGTGGTTGGATTGGAGGGGAAGAGAGGGAGGAGAGGGTTTCAAGGGGGGCGCGGCTGATAGGGTTCGCGTGGTTGAGGGGTTATAAATTTGAATCCATGCGGTCACGTGGGGCACGCGGTCGCGTGGCTGGAGCGAAATGGGGGGTGACGCGATCGCGTGGGTGACGCGATCGCATGGAGGGCAAAAAAGATTGAATGACGCGATCGCCTGGCGCATGCGATCGCGTCGCTGGGATTTGTGCTAAACGCACGAATCCAGCGTCGTTTCAGCGCAACTCTCTGTCTCCTTTGGGGTGTTCGTGCAATCCATGCGACGCGGTCGCGTCGCTCACGCGGTCGCGTCGCTCACGCGGTCGCGTGGGATTGGTTGTGTGCAAGTGACGCGATCACGTGGGTCATTTGTGCGAAACACACAATGGTCGCACGATTCCAGCCTAACTTTCTGGACGTTGGATCTTTACACCGATCTCCAGGTCACGCGGCCGCGTGGATGACGCGGTCGCGTGGGAAGTGTATTTTCGCCATTTGACGCGATCGCATGGATGATGCGGTCGCGTCGCGCACCCCTTTTTTTTATGCAGTATGCAGAATGCAATGATTAATATGAATGCGATGCAAAATTCCAGGTTCAATATTATAAAATAAAATAAAACTTGAAAAGAAACAAAACGAAAAAAAATTGAAAAATGAACGATCATACCATGGTGGGTTGTCTCCCACCTAGCACTTTTAGTTAAAGTCCTTAAGTTGGACATTGGAGGGGCTTCCTGTTATGGCGGCTTATGTTTAAATTCATCCAAAAATCTCCACCAATGCTTGGAATGCCAATAGCCTCCGGGGTCCAAAACTAGGCATGTAAAGCTCCTGAGCAGCTTCAAACAAATTTTTAGGCTCTCGGAATGACGAATGTCGGAATAGATTCCAGGATCCCAAACTTTGCTTTTAAATCCGCCTCCGTCTTGATCTATATTTTTCCTTCCGGGCGGTTTAGAAAGTAGATTCTCACCATGGTGACCAAACGTTTTCCGAGATCCATTCAATTGAACATGATACCAATCCGTGCACTTCAAGTTGAAGCGTGGAACCTTACTGAACCTTGTGCACCAGCTCTGAGCACGAGCCTTTTCCCTCTTACTCTTAAATCCGCAGAGAGCTCTAAGCTGGCCATCTGTTTTAAGCAAACCGTATTCAAGTGAAAAAGTAAAGTTAAAGGTCAAGGATTGTACCCACTTGAAGCTTGTATTGGGTGGTAATGGCCTTGGGGTAGGTGTTTCCGGTGGTTCTGTAAGTTCTACTCCCTTATGCTCTTCTGTGAATTCCTCCACTTCTTTGCAAGGTTCTTCAAATGCATTTGTGTCCTGGTCAAAGTCTTATGTGTCCTCCTCATCACTCGAGTCATAGATTGGAGGTTGAGAGAAATCTACCTCTGCATCATCTTCGTATTCATTTGGGAAAGATTCTTCGATCTCAGAGAATTCACTTGCGGATGCAAGTTCATTACTAAGAGAACTTGACTTGTGACTATCATCATCAAGGGAATTTGTGTCCTGGGTTATTCCGTCTAGTTCTTCATAAACGACTTGCCTTGGGGATTATGCACTGTCCTCCTTAGCATCAACTGTAACGTCCTTGATGGAGTTCTCCTCAGCTCTGAATTCCCATGGAGGTTCAGCGTCTCCTAGATCTTCAACCAACTCTTCTTCTTGCGTAATGACAGCTTCTTCTACTTGTTCTAGTACGAATTCATTCTCTGTCTTGTCCACTGGAGTTTCTAGTATTTCCTTCATGCTACGCTCTTCGTTAGATTGTCCACATGGGGCTGTGGTTGGTCCTTGAATGTTCGAACGTCTAGAAGCTAATTGAATTACTGCTTGCTCCAGTTGTCGAATGGTTGTTTGAAGTTTATTTATTGTTTCCTTGAGGTAAACCTCTGATTCTCGGGGTGATCGATTTGGACATGATACATAGAAAAGTGGTGGTGCTTGGGAGTGATTGTATTGGAACTGGGGTAAATAGGGATCATGTGGTGGCGAATGGTGAAGAGAAGCTTGTGAGTGTGGTGGTTCGAGGTTATGTTGAGAGGATGGTCTATAGGCACGGGGTGGAGCTTGTTGGTAGTTACAAGGTTGTCCACCATATCTATCAACTGGGTATGCATTGTAGAATGGTCGTTGTCCATGATATCTTGGAGGGTGTTATTGCCTAAAGGGTTGATTAGATCCTCTTGGCTCCATCCATCCTTGATTGGTCTGACCTTTACGCATATTCCTGCTGTAACTTCTATTTCCTTCAACAAAGTTAGAACCAAACTCAAAGCGAGAGGGGTGAGAGTTCATAGTAGCAAATAAAATTAAAAAGAAAAAAAATAGAAATAAATAAACAAGTAAAAGAAAAATATTTACAATAACCAATAATAAGGAACACGTTAGCAGTTCCCCGGCAACGGCGCCATTTTTGACGAGAGGAACTTTTGCGTGGTCTAGAAATTTGCGGATAAATCCTTGTTGCAAGTATAGTTTCTAAACCTTCAAAAGTCCTTTCATACAAACGTTTTGTTTGTCACAAGTAACAAACCCCTAAATAAATTGTTAATCGAAGTATTCAAACCTCGGGTCGTCTTCTCAAGGAACTGCAGGGAAGTATGTTCTTATTATTGGTTATGGAGATTGTAAATTCGGGGTTTCAAGAATGAGGAACAAAATGACAAATAATTTAAATAGCAATTAAAATAAATAAATACTGTAAAGCAAACTTTTGGTAAGGGATGAGAAATTGGAAGTCCAAATTAGTTACCCTTCTCAACAATAAAGAAGATTGAATCTTAATTCCACTTAGTTAACCTTTGCTAAAGCAAAGGAAAGTCAAGGGATTAATTAGTTTGACCTTCGAATCCTATTTATTTCCTAAGAAAAGATTGGGATTATTGGAAGTCAATTCAATTAGCAAAGATAACAGTTATCAATTATGTTGAGCTAAGATAACTCCTGAGTTACTAATTTCTTAACCAAGACCAAAAGGGAAAAAGTGAATTTGCTGGAATAAAAATATCTTCAGTTTGAAAGCAACGGTGACATAAATAAAAGAAAACAATAATAAACTGAAATACCTCAAATAACATTAATTCAAATAATCTGGAACATAGAAGAATTCATAAATTAAATGGAAAAAGTAAATAATCAACTAAAGTAATGGAATGAATAAAAGTGAAAGGGAAGCTTAAAGTAAAGGAACATTAAACCTGAGATCGAGAACCTCTCTCCAAACTAAATCTAAATCATGAGAAGTAACTAAATTGGCAAGCTCCTCTTGAATGGATGCATTCCCTCACTTCATAACCTCTCTATGCCTTCTGGACTTGGATTTGGGCCAAAAAGGGCTTCAGAAATCGCTAGGAGCGTTTTCTGTAATTTCTGGTGCGTGGCCTCTGTCACGCGTCCGCGTGGGTCACGCGGTCGCGTCATTCGGAGCTTCTCTTGTCACGCGGTCACGTCAGTCATGCAGCCGCGTCATATGTGTTTTGCTTAAGGCGCGCGGTCGCGTCAGTCATTCGGTCGCGTCGCTGTTGATTCACGCTTGGCATGCGTCCACGTCGCCCATGCGATCGCGTGGATGCCAGTTTTTCCAAAAACTCCGTTTTGTGCTTTCCTTTCATTTTTTGTATGTTTCCTTTCCATCCTTTGAGTCATTCCTGCCTTAGAAGATCTGAAACTACTCAACACACTAATCACGACATCGAATGATAATAAGGGTAATTAAAATAATTAATTTTAAGCATAGGAAACATATTTTTCACATACATCACATAATAAGGAAGGAGAATTAAAATCATGCAATTAATATGAATAAGTGGGTGAAGGATTGAATAAATCACTCAATTTAAGCACAAAATATATCATAAAATATGGGTTTATCACCCTCCGCCAAATAAAAAGGGTGCAATTGAAACCTTATCACCTAAGTGCCTACACGTCCCCAGAACGAAACAACAGAGATAAAAAAGATCGCAACCTTAAAGAAAAATAAAAGACATGCAGAAAATTTCAACCTTTTCAAAGGGAATCCAGCAAAGAAGCAACAACTTTGTACAAAGGGAAAGCATGCAAGAGTAAAATGCAAAAAAGCGATGACAAATAAAGCATGAAGCAAAGCACCAACCTGCGAAAGAAGATGAAGGAACCAGCAACAAGCCACAAACGATCTCCACCAAGATATGGAAGCTCCAAAAAACCCAAGAAAGGAACAATCTTGGTGTGTTGGGGCAAGAAAAAGATGAACGAAAGGAAGTTTTCTCTCATTGAGTAAAAGGAAAACTGAAGATGAAGTCTAAGGCTTTCTTTTTCAATTTCAAATTAAGCGGGGAATGAAACGGCAAAAAGGAATTAAAAGCCCTATGAAAAGGCTTTAAAGATGCTCATTTTAACCAAAACTGACGCACGTGGGAAGTGACGTCGCATTTAAAGTGCCTCGCGTTTCAAAATCATTAAAGATACGAAACTTGCTCGAAGAAGGGACGAACCGAATATGACTAAGAAAATGCTCGAGCACGACTTCCTCAAAGGGGTCGAAGTTTAAAAACACAACCTCAAGGGGAAGATCGAACTCAAGGAGGTGCACTGTTCATACCATGGGTCGAGCTACATGACCCGGATTGGACGAAGGCAAAAACGACCGACCTGTCGTAAAGGTTGGTCATCACCGACCTCTCTCTAAAGAGCTCGGCCAAACCACTAGAGGCCCTAAATAGGCCCAAGACCGAAGGACACAGCCCACCTCAAAGGCGGCTGGCCACAAGATAGATGATCTCACCAAAGATAAGATAAGATAACAAACTTATCTCAAGGGAGGTCACTCAAACGCTACTATAAATGCCCTAGAGCCCCCAGGTATAATTCATACTCTGATTCTACACAAAAAACCTACTTAAATCCCGTGCTAACTTAAGCATCAGAGTCTCTTGCAGGTACCAGCATCCTCCGGTGATCAAGGATCAGCAACATCTCCAGATTTAGCAAGTCGGACACGATAGCTCTGGCCACAACAGCAGATCTCCTCTGAGATCGACCTTCGGTTCAGGTAACCCTCGAAACAGGAAGGAATTTGCATGTTTCTCTGTCACCTCTTGTAACCTTTGTGGATATGGAATTCTAGACTTGTATTTTCCTATTACCTCCTTGTTCATTAGCATTTCACTTGGTACAGGGGCCTCTTGGTCTTGCTCTTCCACTTCTAACTCCTCCTTTGTAGCCTCAGTTTGATATTTGTTCTTCTTGTTAAGCACCCTTCTAGTCCTCAAGCTTTTGGCCTTGTATTCTTTCCTTGAGTTGAGAATTGCATCACTAGGGAAGACATTGGTAGGTATCTTAGCAAGATGTTGTACCATCTGACTCATTTGCACTTTTAGATTTCTTCTTGAGGCTTTCTAGTTTTAATATTTGTTATAGACTCTTGAAAGAAACTGTTGGCAGTTTGGGTAAATGAAGTGGTAACTTGAGAAAGTTATTCTAAGGCTAACTCAAGAGATGAAGGTTTGGAAGGGTTTTGTGGATGTGTAGGTGCTCTGTTGAGGTTATTTTTGGGGGTATGAAAGGAGTTTTGTGAATTTTAAAAGGAGTTTTGTAGAGCATGAAGTGGATTTTGTGGATTTTGAAAGAAATTTTGTGGATTTTGAGAGAGTTGTGCTAAGGCAAGCTCAAGTGGTGAAGATTTTTTATATGAATAATCAGGAGGTGAGCTTAGAAGATTTTACATAAATGTATCCATTGTTTGTTGTAGTTTTTCTATGGCATGATCAAGAGATGATGGCTCTTGATGGATGGGATATGGAACACTAAAATTTTTTTGGTCTTGACTTTCTGATAAACCACTATTTTATGGTTTATGTTGTGCTCAATTGAGTGGATTTTATCAAACTTTCATACACTTATTCATATGATTTGCATGAGTTTACGTTTTCCTTCCTGATTTTATGCTCTGATTGAAAACATACTTCTTTGGTCTTAATTTTGATATGTTTAATTCTCTCTCATTACCATTAGATGCCTTGATATGTGTGTTAAGTGATTTCAGAGTTTACAGGGCAGGAATGGCTTGGTGGATGGAAAGGAAGCATGCAAAAATGGAAGGAATACAAGAAGTTGAAGGAACTGCAAAGTTGTCAGCCTGACCCTCTCGCACTAAAACGGTCATAACTTGAGCTACAAAAGTCCAAATGACGCAGTTCTAGTTGCGTTGGAAAGCTAACGTCTGAGGCTTCGATTTAATATATAATATGCCATGGTTGCCCTGACGCTAGGTGACCCGAACGCGTGCTCCACGCGGATGCATCGCAGTGACGAAAATCAGCGTGGCAGATTTCTTCTCCAGCGATTTCTGGGCTGTTTTCGACCTAGTTTGCGGCCCAGAAAACACATATTAGAGGCTATAAAGTGGAGAAATCTATTCATTCATGAGGAGGCTATCATACATTCACTTTTGATATTTTAGATGTAGTTTTTAGAGAGAGGTTCTCTCCTCTCTCTTAGGTTTTAGGATTAAGATTCCTCTTAGGGTGTGTGTGGTTGGAGGAATTATAAATAATTCCTAGGAATTTTAAGATGGGAATATCATATTCTCATGTTTGGTTCAAAGTTTGAAAAGCTATTCCTAAGCAAGTTTGATTCCAGGGAATCAAAATACCATTATTTCAATTCCCACCTTCCCCTTGGGTATCTTTGATTCCCATGGGAATGGAATCTTTATAACAAAGTAATACTTGAACCACACACACCCTTTAAGGAATTAGGATTTCTTTATTATTTCAACTTATAATTTCTTCTGAATTCCAGGTTCAATATTCTTTTTACTTTATATTTCTCTTTTACTTTAGATACTTTAATGCTCTTATTTAATTACTTATGTTACCAAATTGGCTTATGAACCATTCATGTTAGGATTTTCTTTATTTGATATAAATTGAGGTATTTCAGATTTATGATTCTTATTTAGCTTTTTTATATTCTTGGCTTTAATTGATTAACTGGAGGTTCTTGAGTTATCAAACTTATCGTGATTGATTGTTATGTTTGCTAATTGAATTGAATTCCACTAACTCTAGTCTTTCCTCAGGAGTTGGATAGGACTTGGGGATCTAACTAATTAGTCCACTTGACTTTCCCTTGCTTTCGTAAAGGTTAACTAAGTGGGATTAAACTCAATTCTCATAAGAATAACTAGGATAGGACTTCCGAATTTTCATACCTTGCCAAGAGTTTTATTAGATATTAATTTATTAATTCCTGCAATTTATTTTCCTTGTTCAAACCTTTCAAAACCTAAAAACACTGTTTTCCATAACTAATAATAAGAACTCCTCCCTGCAATTCCTTGAGAAGACGACCTGAGGTTTGAATACTTTGGTTTATAAATTTTATTGGGTTTGTTACTTGTGACAACTAAAACGTTTGTAAGAAAGGATGATTGCTTGGTTTAGAAACTATACTTGCAACGGGAATTTATTCTGAATTCTAAACCGTTAATCATTCGTTCTTCAAAATGGCTCCGTTGCCGGGGAATTGCAAACGTGTGCCTTATTATTGGTTATTGTAAATATTTATTTTTTGCTTATTTATTTGATTTTATTTTTGTTTTTATTTTTGCTTTTTCGTAAATTAAGAGGTTATTGCTCTTTTTCAAAATCTTATCTTATTTTATTTCAAAAATCAAATTTCAAATTTCAATATTTAAATTCAAAAATTCAAAATCCAAATTTAAAATTTTAAATTTTAAATTTTAAAAATCAAACCTTTTCAAAATTTAAATCTTTTTCAAATCTTTATCTTATATTGTTGACTTTTTCAACATTCAAATTTCAAAATAAAAAAAATTATTTTTTAAAATTTTTCAAATTTCAAATTTCAAAATTCAAATTTCAAAAATTTCAAATTTCAAATTTCAAAATTTCAAAATTTAAAATTCAAATTTCAAAATTTAATTTTTAATTTCAAAATTTAAATTTCAATAATCTTTTAATTTAAATTTGTTTTTATTTTCGTTTTTAATTTTTATTTGCTATTATGAGTTCTCACCCCCATTGCTTTGAGTTTGGTCCCAATGCTGTTGCAAGGAATGTAAATTATAACAGGAACATGCATCAAGGTCAAAACAATTAGAGATGGAAGGAGCCACGAGGATCTGATCAACCCTTTCGGCAACATCACCTTCCAAGATACCATGGACAATGACCATCCTACAATGCATGCCAAGACAATAGATATGGTGGACCCCCTTGTAGTTACCAGCAAGCTCCATCATATGCCAATGAACCACCTCCTCAAAATAGCTTTGGACCACCATACTCACAAGCCCCTTTCCACCATTCACCTCTATATGACCCTAACCCGTATCCACTATACCAACCACCTTATGAGCCAAATGAACCATATACAGAACCACCCCCATTCCAACACAACTACTCTCATAAACCACCACCTCAATATACACCATATCCTTATCATTATCAAGATGAACCACCTTCCTACCATGAACCTTTTCTCCCAACAAATGAACCCTCCTATCCACCCTAAACCACCATGGAGAAAGCACTTACCGATCTAAACTCTACTATACAAGCTCTTGTCGCCCAAATCGGACCACCAAATACCTTCAACAATCAACCCTCAAGCTCTAGTGCACTTCCTTTTCAACCACAGAATGATCTCTCCATCCCATCACCACCATCCATGGAAGAGCACCCACATCCATCAATCCAAGAGCAACATGATCCCAATGATGTTATTGACATGGAACAAGAGAGAAGGGATCATCTTCGCGAATCCATACTTTATAAGGAGCTAGAGGAGGCCCTAAAGGTGAAGGTAGTAAAGACCCTTGAAGATGAAAGAATAGTTGAAAGGAGTTGTCATGGAAAGAAAATCATCAACAAAGCAGTAATTATTGAAGAGGAAAAAGTGGTTGAAGACTGGCGAGATGCTGAACCCCCTTGGGAAAGTCAAGACATAGAGCCTCCTTTCAAGACGGTTGCATTTGATGTTGAGGAAGGTGTACAACCTCCAAGGCATGTCATGGTTAAGGACTTAGAAGAGGTCGATCAAGAGATGGAGATTCAAGAAAAAGAGGCACAACCTCCCATGCCCTTGGTGAGAAATGAAGAAGAGATTGAATTGGAAGAAAGCTACCAAGAGGAAGAGGTTGAAATTGAAGAAGCTTGCAAAGAGGTAGAAGATGTCAAAGAAGAGCACAAGGAAGTGGAGCTTGCAAGTTCATTAGAGACACCTCCCCCAAGGCCATTACCGTCCAACACAACATTCAAGTGGGTAAAATTCTCATCCTTGACCTTTACTTTCCCACTTGAATATGGGCTACTAGAGACGGATGGCCAACTTAGAGCTCTTTGTGGCATTAAGAGTAAGAGGAAGATGGTCAGTGGTAAGAATTGTCCTGCAAGGTTCATTATGGTTGGAAGCTTTAAGTTTAAACGCAAAGGTTGGTGTAGAGCTCAATTGAATAGGTCTAGGAAGCTGTTTGGATGTCTCAGCGAGACTTTAAATCGCATGCCATCCGGATGGAATCATGATGATCAACAACAAGATGGGTGCAAAAGCAAGGTTTGGGACCCTGGAATTCAGTCTAGAAATCAACACTCTTGGGGTCTTGTCACTTGCTTTAACTTACTTGAAAGCTTTCTGTGCCTAATTTGGGATCCCGGAGGCTGTTGGCATTCCAAACATTGGTGGAGATTTCTGGATGAATTCAAGCACAAGCCACCATAACAGGGAGCTCACCAAATGTCCAACTTAAGGACTTTAACTAAAAGTGCTAGGTGGGAGACAACCCACCGTGGTATGATCGTTCCATTTTCAATCTTATTTAGTTTTGTTTGTTTCTAAGTTTTATTTTATTTCATTGAACCTGGAATTATTCATAACATCCACATTAGCATTGCATTTTGCATTCTACAAAAAAAAAATCAAACGCGACGCGACAGCGTCGCCGACGCGTCCGCGTCATATGTGCGTTGGGAAGAAAACAAGATTGAACAGAGAGTAACGCGAAAGCGTGGCTGGAGGCGTGGCTTTGGCACAAATTGATCCACGCGACCGCGTCAATGACGCGTCCGCGTCATGTGGGAAAATGCCTCCCACGCGTCCACGTCACCCACGCGAATGCGTGGCCCTGTAAAATCGGCGTAAACGGGTGTTTGGCAGCAAGTTAGGCTGGAATGGGGCTGGAACTGTGCTAGATGCACAAGCCTTACCACGCGAACGCGTGCTCCACGTGTCCACGTCATTTTTCAAATATGGCCATCCATGCGATCGCGTACCCACGCGATCGCGTACCCACACGATCGCGTACCCACGCGAACGCGTCACCCAGATTTTTGGCAAAATGCATTTAAAACAGAGAGTTGCGCGAACGCGAGGCTGCACTCGCGCCAATCGCACAAATCAGGCCACGCGATCGCGTGACCCACGCGTCCGCGTCACCTGACCTTATCGCGCACCACGCGATCGCGTGCACCACGCGTCCGCATCGCCTGTGCTGCACATCTTATCCAAATTAGCGCAAAAAGTCTTATCTTTTCTTCCCCAATCCTAATTTTTTCCTCCCTCCTTTCTTCCTTACTTCATCTTCCCTTCTTTCCCTTCTCATTCTTCTTATCTTTCATTTTATTTCACTTAATTTATTTGCATATTTCATTCATTGCATCTTAATTTTGTGCTCATTTTTATTTTCTTTTCTAAATTTATTATTTTTCATTTAGTGTTAAAATTTTCTTATTTAACTGTTGCATCTTCTCTTGAATTATTTTGGGTGCTTAGTGACTTGTTTTATTCTGATTGGGTAATATTATTTACATCAATGCCAATCTTTTATATCTGTATTACTTTTGCATTGACATGAATTTATATTATCTCTCCTTACCCACTCTCTTCCCCATTGTTGCAAATTTTGCACCATTGGTATGCCATGTGCTTCTATTATTTTTTCACTTGCATGTTGTAGCTACCATGTATTTGAGACCCCTATTATCTGGCATTAACACCCATATTTTATTTATTTTTTATCTTTATTTTGGGTCACTTTTTTCTCCCTCTTCTTTCAGGATGGCCACCACAAAGGGAGAAGAAAAGCTTCTTAATGGGAAGACAAACAAGTCCACCTGCACAATCTTTGGAGACAAGTATCAGTTGGAGCAGCTCGTCCATTTGTACATCTTAGCATGCACCGAGGACGGTGCAACCTTTAAGTGTGGGGAGGTCGATACCGATCTCCATGGGTTAGTTATTCTCTTCTCAACACCAATGTCTTATTTTCTTCATTAGTTCATTGTTGCATTGCATAATAGATTGCATGTGTAGTTGATTGTTTGCATTTAAATACTACTTGGTTGAAAAATAATAAGTTTCTTTCTAGGACCCTATTTTTGAAAAAAAAATTTTACTAATTTAAATAAAAAAATTTAAAATTTTTTATGTGTTAAATTTGTTTGAAGTTGTATTTGGAACATGATTTTTGAGCCAAAGAACACACAACCTGTGAGATTTTGAGATTAATTACATGGTTACATTATTTAACCATAAATTTTTATTCTTGTGTGTTTTCTTCTCTATGATTGCAATCTCTACTTTGTTTCAGTCTATATGTCCAATATTTAGTGTATTTACATGCTTGCATATGATTGAGGCCATTATTTGTTATTAGCTCACTTATCCCAAATAAGCCTACCTTTTTATGTCACCCTTGTTAGCCACTTTGAGCTTTTTAACCCCCCTCTATTCCATAACCACATTACTAGCCTTAAGCAGAAAAACTAAATAAAAATCCCAAGTTGAATCCTTGGTTAGCTTAAGATAGATATTGTGTATAATTTAAGTATGGGGAATTTTATGGGAACATGGGATGATAGAAAAAAAAGGGGAATTAAATTGATTAAGTTATTTGAAAATTTGGGAAGCATGCTCATGTGAAATCAAAATAATTAAATTACCATGTGCATTGAAAAAAAAATATATTAAGTAATTAAATAAGGGGATACAAAAAAAAAGAAAAAAAAGAAAAATAATATTACCCCAAATGCAAAATAAAAAGAATCAATGCACATGGGACAAAATTCAAAAAATAAGTTTGATATATGAGCATGTAATACAAAAGTGGGAAAAACTTGGGTAGCTAGGTAAAGCATTTTAAATTATATAAAGTATGTATATGTTAGGTGAGATCTTAGACTAATCAAGGATTCACTTTGTTAGCTCACTTAGCCTTATATATATATATATATATATATATATATATATATATATATATATATATTTACCTTTACCTTAGCCCCATTACAATCCTAAAAAGACCTCATGATGTTTGCATTGATATACTAAATATTTGTTGATTGGTTAGATGAAGAACAAGGTTGAGAAAGCATGACTAGGGAAGACTAGAGTGATTACCCTATACACTTGAGAGATTAGAGTGATATACACTATTAGTAAGGGTTCAATGCTTGATTCTATGTTCCCTGTTTTCATGAGCTATCTTCTTACAAGTTTACTTGTCTTTTATTGTATAATTTGAATTAGTGAAATCTGATTTATGTTTGTCTTGGAAGACTTATTTACTTTTAACCAAGTAGGTAGAAACATTTTGCATGTAGTTGCATTCACATAGATAGGTTGCATTGCATACTCTCTATCATTCCTCTTCACTCCTTTATAGCTTCTCTTGAGCTTAGCATGAGGACATGCTAATGTTTAAGTGTGAGGAGGTTGATAAACCACTATTTTATGGTTTATCTTCTGCTCAATTGAGTGGATTTTATCAATCTTTCATACACTTATTCATATGATTTGCATGAGTTTACGTTTTCCTTCCTGATTTTATGCTATGATTGAAAACATGCTTCTTTGGTCTTAATTTTGATATGTTTAATCCTCTCTCATTACCATTAGATGCCTTAATATATGTGTTAAGTGATTTCAGAGTTTACAGGGCAGGAATGGCTTGGAGGATGGAAAGGAAGCATGCAAAAGTGGAAGAAATACAAGAAGTTGAAGGAACTGCAAAGCTGTCAGCCTGACCCTCTCGCACTAAAACGGTCGTAACTTGAGCTACAGAGGTCCAAACGATACGGTTCCAGTTGTGTTGGAAAGTTAACGTCCAGGGCTTCGATTTGATATATAATATGCCATAGTTACCCTGGCGCTAGGCGACGCGAAAGCATGCTGCACGCGGACGCGTTGCAGTGACGAAAATTAGCATGGCAGATTTCTTCTCCAGCGATTTCTGGGCTGTTTTCGACCCAGTTTGCGGCCCAAAAAACACATATTAGAGGCTATAAAGTGGGGGAATCCATTCATTCGTGAAGAGGCTATCATACATTCACTTTTGATATTTTAGATGTAGCTTTTAGAGAGAGAGATTCTCTCCTCTCTCTTAGGTTTTAGGATTAGGATTCCTCTTAAAGGAATTAGGATTTCTTTATTATTTCAACTTACAATTTCTTCTGAGTTCCAGGTTTAATATTCCTTTTACTTTATATTTCTCTTTTACTTTGAGATACTTTAATGCTCTTATTTAATTACTTATGTTGCCAAATTGGCTTATGAACCATTCATGTTAGAATTTTCTTTATTTGATATAAATTGAGGTATTTCTGATTTATGATTCTTATTTAGCTTTTTTATATTCTTGGCTTTAATTGATTAACTGGAGGTTCTTGAGTTATCAAACTTATCGTGATTGATTGTTATGTTTGCTAATTGAATTGAATTCCACTAACTCTAGTCTTTCTGTAACGACCCAACTTCCAGAATGTCATGATCGTATCGAAGGTAAGGCGTTACCAACCTGCTTTCCTTTATTAACTATTTACTATTGAGCCTTTAGTTCGATATCGCGATTCAGTTTTATGGAAAATTCCAGAAAAATTTTGTTTTTATTAATTAAAATCATGTAGCAAACATCACCAAGTAATAATAATCACATAATTACTAATAATAATATCTGTCATACAAAAGATTTCAAATAAAACTTAGATACAGATCCTATCCCTCTGTATAAAATAAAAACTAAAGTAACAAGGGCGAGGGAATTCTATGAAAATAACCTAACTCAAAAACTTAACTCATAAATAAGGTCTAACAATCGCCCGCAGCTTCAAACTGAGTCTTCGAACCTGTATCACTGAAAAGGTGGAGGATTTTGGGGTGAGAACAAACCACACGTTCTCAGTAGGGAATGGGAATGCCGTAAAAGTAATGAAATAAAATGAAAATAATTAACATACTCAAGGAAACTATATTTCCATCAAACCTTTTTGAAAATACTTTTGGTTTTACTTTAGCTAATTAATTACCTCCTTCAAAATCTCTAAACTCAAACAAATTCTAAATATGAAACTAGTCACATTAACCATATATCAGTCACAAAATTAATTCTCAATCAAAACATCAATTCTTAATCAATTTAATACATTCACAAACTAATAGTGCAAGCAAGAGATTCAGTTCAACATACAAACAAGTCACAACAAGGCAAACAGCACAATCACAGGGAAGTGCAATGAGCAAACCCAATCAAATGCAAATGCACAAACAAGAATGATGCATGTCTAGCCCTAGTGCAGGTAATGAGCTCATTTGTCGGTTACGGACCCGCTCCCGATGTTACCCAGAGTCCTTTGACCAGGTAAGGCTTTCTAGTTGGCTATACCCCTGTGTACAGGAAATAACCCCTCTGCCACCACAGGGTCCACTACACGCAGGAAATAACACATCTGCCACTGTAGGGATGTATGCCGACACACCTTCTGTATACAGGAAATAACCTCTTTGCCACTACCGAAATGGAACAGGTGGTCACGGTACTTCTGTAACAGGAAATAACCCCTCTACCTTACAGAATTAAAATATGGATCTGTACCGCAGGAAAGCGTTCTCAGTGGTCATACCACCATCTATCTGACTGCCTTCACGCAGTAGATCTTCATACAAGTATATCCGGTGTTGCCTTAACGCAACAAATGAATAAACACATCTCTTGGGTTGCCTCAAGAAACAAATGACCTTTCAATAGGTGCTCTGCTTTTTATTCTCTTTTATAATCATAAATACGCAAGCGGGACAAAACCCATGTCCTTGCCAACAATTTCATATACTGAATACCTTTTCTCAAAAGAATCATTGTAATTATCATCATAAGTTATCATTCTCGTTATTCATCTCCAGTTACATATTCTTATACAATATCTCTCTCTCTCTCTTTATTCAATCATGTTGTACAAACTTTACGACTTCCACTTTTGCAACCTCTTAACTCGAACTAATTTTAAAACTATTTTCTAGTTTAATTTTCTTTCAAAAGAATCAAGAAAATTATTTATTTTAAATTCGCTAAATACTTTTCAAAACATCACCCTCTTACTAAAAGTAACCAAATAAAACTCTTTTTCAAGTTTACTAACTTCCCAAAGACTCAAAAACCATCTCTCTTTACCATTCAAATTCAAATATTATTATTTCACCAAACTTCTAAAAAGATCATCCTTTATTTCAAACCTAAAACATAACTCTTTTCATATTAAATCAAACTCAAAACATGTTTGTTTCTATTCTTAATAAATCAACTCAAAACGGAATCCTTTTCGTAATAAATCCATCTTAAACATAATATTTTTTCTCAATGAATAAAACCGAAAAGCATAATTCATTTCTTTTCTTAGTAAATCAGAATCAAATAATATAATTTCTCAAATCCAAACCTTTTAAAATAATATTTCAGACAAAGCCTCAGATTTTATAAAATTTCGGCAGCACCTCCCCTAAAACTCGGACTTAGCCACCCTTACGGGTTCCCTCTTTCTCAACTATTCATCTGCCTTTTCTCAACAAGTATCAAATAAAAGGTTCTCAATTAATCAGAAAATCCACAATTCGCAATTCCCACATAATCCATCATCAATCCAACTTCAAACTCATCAATTCATAAATTATGTTAACCAAAAGACTAACAGTTCCTCATTCCCAAATATCCAAACACATTATCACCCAACTTAACCAGAATTTTAGCAACATTGACACCAAAACAAACAAAAATACGTATTATTCACAAAATCTTGGTTCTCCTATAATCAACTATTATGTTCACCCAAGAATTTAGCTTCATATAGTTTCCAATTATTATAAATTATCTTTATACTTTTAAAATAACTGCATTAGTTTACAATTTGGATTTTAAGGAATTAAATTAACAATCGATTTACGATCTCTTTACAATTCACAAGTTCAAACCTAGCTTATCAACAATTAATTCAACATCCAATGTATTGCCTACAAGCAAAATCAGAATCTCCAGCAAACGTTCACCAAGCAATCCTCAATTCACATATTACTATAATCAAAGCACAAACATAACGCACTCATAGCTAGCCTAACTAATCAGGATTAAGTAAAATAAGCAAACCACTGATCATTATCATAACAACCACAAAAGTAGTCACAGTTCACAGCCACAGCCAGAATCAATAAATCATGACACAGAAAATTAGTCCAGCCTTTACAAAATTATTTATATACTCTTAAAGTTACTATATTATTTAAAAAAATCAGGTTCTCAAGACAGTTTAATCCTTTAAGTTCTAATCCTTCAATAACCACCAAAATGAATTTCAGCCAGTCACAAGTCAAATTCATAGCCATTCATATATATCAGATAACTAAAATCAACAGCAAGCACTTATTCTCAATAATTAGAATATAGCCACAACTCAACCAATGTAGCATAATCACATAAAATCAGAATTTTCAAAAATTACATCAAAATCAGAAAACTAATATCAATCATAGCCTCAACCAGAATTAATCTTATCAATTAATCAATCACTCACAACAAAAACACCCAATGATATTCACAGCCACACTCTAAAATCAATAAATTAATTAAAATACTAGAAAATCATCTCAATACCAAACTTAATCCAAATTTCACAATCTCAAATCAATCAAGCTTATTTCTATCAATTAATCATAATTATGAATTATTTGCAATTACTCACTAAACCTTATTGGCATTCATAAGTTAAAACTGTTAATTTTGAAATAAATCCCCTACCTCAGTGGCGCATTAACAAGGCAATCAAACCAAACAGCAGCCCCGATGACATTTTTTTTTACGAGTTCTCTTCCTCCAGCAACAAGACAGCATCTCAGAACTTACGTAGCAGAATCAGAATCATTAAGGGCAGCTCCAACATTGGTTCCCAGCAACCCCAACAACAATACCCACGGCGACAGAGGTTCTGGTACTACAAAAATCAAAAGCAGAGGCAGAACAAAGGACAACGGTGAGCAGGAACTAGCACGAATTGCATCTGAATCAAAACAGCAACTTCAGCAGTCTCAACTAATACCAGCAGCAGAGTTTACTCATGGTGATGGTGACCACTAAGACAACAGCGACGGCTCACGACGGTGGCAACGGATCCTGGCCGTGGTGATAGTACAACAGTGCGAACAGCATCCACCCTTCTCTCTCGGACGCACAAGTTTGGCCCTGTCTCTCTCTCCTAACGGTCTTGACAACGACGGACCCCAAGTTGGTGGCAGAAAGTTCGATGGCGTTTGGCCTCTGCAGCGACGGCAACGAAACGCTGGTGATGGCGGGTAGGACAGTGGCTGGACGACTATGTGGCGCAGCTCCTTCTCTTCCTCTCGGCGCTGCTCCTTGCCTCGGCTCTGGTCTTCCCCCGCAACGGCGTTGGGGACTAGACAGATCGGCAGTGATGCGAGCTTGTGGCTCCATGAACAGGACGGCGCCGTGATGTAGCTCGACGGCGAGGCGTGGCGGCAGCAGCTCTTCCCTCCAGTTCGACGATGACGCGACGGTGGCACTGGGAGGGTGGCGCGGCGGCAAGGCGTGGGTCGATATCTCGCTGTTTCGAGAGCTCTCTTCTCGCTCAGATCTCCCCTCCCCTCTGCTAGCAACAGCGGCAACAGTGGCAGTGGCACCCACCACGCCGCCTCCCTCTTCTCCCCCCTCTCCTTCCTCGGTCCCCCTTTTCTTTCTATTCCCGTTCTTTTTTTTTTCCTTTGGCTCAGGGAACCGTGTGTGTGTGTTTTGGATAGGGCTGCATAGCTGCTGCTGAGTCTTGGGGAAGAGGGTAGCTGGGTTAGGGTTTCTGGGTTTTGGGAATTAGGGTTTCTGATTCAATTTGGAAATTTAGGTTTAGGAATTAGGGATTTTATAAAAGAATATGGATAGATATAAATAGATATTTTGATAAAATTGAAGGTAGAGTAATTTTAAAATCAAATATACTCTATTAAAAATATTTAGGAACATTATTTATCATCATATTGCTAAGTTCAATCAATTATTTCTAATTTAAAATATAAAATAAATATATTAATCACATTTTTATAAAATATGGTTTAGTTCAATATTAGTTATTCAAATTAAAGGATATAACTTTTCTTTATTTTTCTATCTCCAAAACTTTAATTTCAATTTATAAAATAACCAATTATAATAAATATTGTACATAAATATTAATTGACGTAGAATTAAAGTATTTATAAATATCAATCTAATCATTTCTAATAAAATAATTTCTAAGAGTTCAAATTAATAACATAATTCATTCAAAATAGAATTTATTTAAATTAAATTATACATTTCTTCTTATTTTTCAATTATCAATATTATAATTTCAATTGTACCAAATATCTAATAAAGATTATATAAAAATTCTAATTAATTTAAACTCCAATTATGATAAAACTCCATTTAATTACCTTTAGTAAAATAATTTTCTTAAAATAAAATTATCAACAAATAAAATAAATCACAAATGACTAATTATTTGATTTTCAAAAACTAGGGTTGTTACACTTTCCTTAGGAGTTGGCTAGGACTTGGGGATCTAACTAATTAGTCCACTTGACTTTCCCTTGCTTTCGTAAAGGTTAACTAAGTGGGATTAAAGTCAATTCTCATAAGAATAACTAGGATAGGACTTCCAGATTTTCATACCTTACCAAGAGTTTTATTAGATATTAATTTATTAATTCCTGCAATTTATTTTCCTTGTTCAAACCTTTCAAAACCCAAAAACGCTGTTTTCCATAACTAATAATAAGAACACCTCCCTGCAATTTCTTGAGAAGACGACCTGAGATTTGAATACTTCGGTTTATAAATTTTATTGGGTTTGTTACTTGTGACAACCAAAACATTTGTAAGAAAGGATGATTGCTTGGTTTAGAAACTATACTTACAACGGGAATTTATTTTGAATTCTAAACCATCAATCATTCGTTCTTCACTTTCCCAACCACAATTTGGATAGTTGCTCCATTCATAGAAATATGAATTATTTTGTGGCCCTGAGAAGTATCCCACATGGTTTACTTGCTTAAACTCCATCATTCCTTGTTCTTGACATTCCCAACCACAATCAAGATAGTTTCTCCATTCATAGAAGCATGAATAATTTATAGTGGAAAGTATCTTATGTAATTTGCTTGCTCAAAGGGTGATGCAAATTCCATCATTATCTGATTACTCTATAAAAACACAATCACTAATATATAGAAAAATTGAGATTCCCTATGTTACAATTAAAGAAATTCTCAGTGAGGCAATAACATAAACAGTTAAGTAACAAGAAAAAAAAGAAATAAAAGCAAATAAATGACTAGAACAAAAACGAAAAAAGTGTCTAATCTAGGTAATTAATTAACCAGTAGTTTGTTAATCACAATTAATCCCTGACAACAGCGTCAAAAACTTGATAGCATGAAATTAGATTTCTATGCTTAACTCATCGGCAAGTGCACCGAGTCGCATTAAGTAATACCATGGTGAGTGGGTTATTGTTCCCACGAGAATTAATGGATTAAGCAAGCAATGATCAATTAGAAGCTCGTGCGGATTACATATAGAAGGTTAATGAGAAATAGAACCAGAGGAGAGCGGTGAGGATTACAAAGTGATCTTCGCATTTTTCTATCGAGAGTGACAAGGGTTATGGTGTGAGGCAGTGACTAAAGTTGCAAGAATGACGCAATGATGAAGTTTGAGGGAGTCCGTGCGACGAGAGAGGCAATAGAGGGAGTAGATGCGACGAGAGGAGGCAGAGGGAATTCGTGTGACAATTGTGATGAAAAGTTTTTGGCGCCGTTGCCGGGGATTGTTCGAGTTTGGACAACTGACGGTTTATCTTGTTGCTTAGATAATGAATATTTTATTTTTGTTGGTTTAGAGTCTTTTAGTTGAGTTTAGTATCATATTTTAAGTTTGGTGTCAATTGCATGCTTTTATTTTCTTTTAATTTTTCGAAATTGCATGTCTTTAGTTCTTTCTTGATTTTTAAAAAAATTTCTAAGTTTAGTGTCTTCTTTGTGTTTTCTTTTAATTTTTCGAAAATTTGTGCTTTATTTTCTAAAAATTTTAAGTTTGGTGTTTTTGTGCTTTTATTTACTTAAAAATTTTTCAAAAATTTGTTCTTAGTGTTCATCTTGATCTTCAAAGTGTTCTTGGTGTTCATCTTGACATTCAAAATTTTCTTGTTTGTTTTCATTGTTTTGATTTAAAATTTCTAAGTTTAGAGTCATTTTGTTGTTTTTCTCTTTCCTCATTAAAATTCAAAAATCAAAAAAATATCTTTTCCTTATTTTACTCATAATTTTCGAAATTTTGCATTAATTTAGTCAAAGATTTCCAAAATCATATCTTTTTTAGTCAAGTCAATATTCTAATTTCAAAAATTGATCTTTTCATATCTTTTTCAAAATAATTTTCAATCATATCTTTTTAATTGCTAATTTCAAAATGTTTTTAATTGATTAATTAATTTAGTTTTTAATTTGCTTTTATTTTCTTTTTGTTTCGAAATTTTATTTTATTTTCCATTTATTTTACTTATTATTTTCGGTTACTTTTAAAAAAATTAATTCATATCAATTCCCTTTTCTCCATCATGGACATAAGTGGAAGTGAACAGTCCAGAAGGACTCTGGGGTCATATGCTAACCCCATTACAGCTGCATATGGGAGTAGCATCTGTATACCTCCCATCAAAGCAAGCAGCTTTGAGCTAAATCCTCAGCTCATTATCATGGTGCAGCAAAATTGCCAGTATTCCGGTCTTCCACAGGAAGAACCTACGGAGTTTCTGGCACAGTTCTTACAAATTACTGACACAGTACGTGATAAAGAAGTGGATCAGGATGTCTACAGATTATTATTATTTCCATTTGCTGTAAAAGATCAAGCTAAGAGGTGGTTAAATAACCAACCCACAGCAAGCATAAGAATATGGAGACAGTTATCAGACAAATTCCTGAATCAATTTTACCCTCCAAAAAGGATGACACAGCTAAGGCTGGACATCCAAGGCTTTAAACAAGAGGATCATGAATCCCTTTATAATGCCTGGGAAAGGTATAGAGGGATGCTAAGGAAATTCCCCTCTGAAATGTTTTCAGAGTGGGTACAGTTAGACATCTTCTACTATGGGCTTACAGAAAAAGCTCAGATGTCTCTAGACCACTCAGCTGGTGGATCTATACACATGAGAAAAATAATTGAAGCGGCTCAAGAACTCATAGATACAGTTGCTAGAAATCAACATCTGTACTCAAACAGTGAGTCCTCCATAAAAGAAGAGGCTATGGCAGTAACTACTGATCCCAATCATAAAGAACAGATTGTGGAACTTAATCAGCAATTACTCCTTATGACAAAACAATTAGCAGAATTCAAAGAGATGCTCCAAGACACTAAAAATGCTAACAAGAATATAGAAGCACAATTGAATCAGACAAGACAGCAGCTATCTAAACAGATAACAGAAGAATGCCAAGCTGTCCAACTAAGGAGTGAGAAGACATTGAATAACTCAGCTCAAAGTAGCAAAAAGTCAAGAAGGGAACAAATGACAGAGGATGACCAAACCGCTGCCCAAAATCCCTCTGAGGACATCAAGAGCCCAGAGAGGAATAACTTTGGCGTTCAAACGCCAGAAAAGGGGGAAAAGTTGGGGTTAAACGCCCATTCCTTGTCCAGTTCTGGCGTTCAAACGTCAAAAAAGGGTGAGAAGCTGGCGTTAAACGCCCATCCAGCACCGAATCCTGGTGTTCAAACGCCAATGAGGGATCAGACACCTGCAAGTGCTGATAGTAACCCCTCTAAGAAGGCTTCTCCAACCACTCCTGTAGGGAATAAACCTGCAGCAACTAAGGTTGAAGATATAAAGCCAAGATGCCTTATCCTCAGAAACTCCGCCAAGCAGAACAAGATAAACAGTTTGCCCACTTTGCAGACTATCTCAGGACTCTTGAAATAAAGATTCCATTTGTAGAGGCACTTGAGCAAATACCCTCTTATGCTAAGTTTATGAAAGAGATCTTAAGTCATAAGAAGGATTGGAGAGAAACTGAAAAAGTATTTCTCACTGAAGAATGCAGTGCAGTCATTCTGAAAAGCTTACCAGAGAAGCTTCAAGATCCAGGAAGCTTTATGATACCATGCACATTAGAGGGTGCCTGTACCAAGACAGCCCTATGTGACCTTGGAGCAAGTATCAATCTAATACCTACATCCACTATCAGAAAACTTGGGTTGACTGAAGAAGTCAAACCAACCCGGATATGTCTTCAACTTGCTGATGGCTCCATTAAATATCCACCAGGCATCATTGAAGACATGATTGTCAAGGTTGGGCCATTTTCCTTTCCCACTGACTTTGTAGTATTGGAAATGGAGGAGCACAAGAGTGCAACTCTCATTTTAGGAAGACCTTTCCTAGCAACTGGACGAACTCTTATTGATGTACAAAAAGGGGAAGTGACCCTGAGAGTCAATGAGGATGAGTTCAAGTTAAATGCTGTCAAAGCTATGCAGCATCCAGACACATCAAATGACTGCATGAGCAATGATATTATTGACTCTTTAGTGGAAGAGATTAATATGACTGAGAGTCTTGAATCAGAGCTAGAAGACATCTTTAAAGATGTTCAGCCTGATCTGGAGGAATCAGAGGAAATAAAAGTACCTCTGAAAATCCCTCAGGAAGAGGAGAAACCTCCTAAACCTGAGCTCAAACCACTACCACCATCTCTGAAATATGCATTTTTGGGAGAGGGTGACACTTTTCCAGTGATCATAAGATCTGCTTTAAATCCACAGGAAGAGAAAGCACTAATTCAAGTGCTAAGGACATACAAGACAGCTCTTGGGTGGTCTATAAGCTACCTTAAGGGCATTAGCCCAGCAAGATGTATGCACAAGATCCTATTAGAGGATAATGCTAAGCCAGTGGTTCAACCACAGAGGCGGCTAAATCCAGCCATGAAGGAAGTAGTGCAGAAAGAGGTCACTAAGTTACTAGAGGCTGGGATTATTTATCCTATTTCTGATAGCCCCTGGGTGAGCCCTGTCCAAGTTGTCCCCAAGAAGGGTGGCATGATAGTGGTCCATAATGAAAAGAATGAACTGGTTCCCACAAGAATAGTCACAGGGTGGCGTATGTGTATTGATTACAGAAGGCTCAATACAGCCACCAGAAAGGATCATTTTCCTTTACCATTCATAGACCAAATGCTAGAAAGACTAGCAGGTCATGAATACTACTACTTTTTGGATGGCTATTTAGGCTACAACCAAATTGCAGTGGATCTTCAAGACTAAGAGAAAACAACATTCACATGTCCATCTGGAGTATTTGCTTACAGAAGAATGCCTTTTGGTCTCTGCAATGCACCTGCAACCTTTCAGAGGTGCATGCTCTCTATTTTCTCTGATATGGTAGAGAAATTCTTGGAAGTCTTCATGGATGAATTCTAAGTATTTGGAGACTCATTCAGTTCCTGTCTTGATCATCTAGCACTTGTCCTGAAAAGGTGCCAAGAAACTAACCTGGTCTTAAACTGGGAAAAATGTCACTTTATGGTGACTGAAGGAATTGTCCTTGGGCACAAAATTTTAAGCAAGGGAATTGGTGCACGAAATTGTGATCTCCAGGCTCGAACAAATCCTGGTAATGGCTCCAAAGCTTGGTGCTCTGATCTTAATTCATGATTGTCACAACTTCGATACAACTAACCAGCAAGTGCACTGGGTCGTCCAAGTAATACCTTACGTGAGTAAGGGTCGAATCCCACGGAGATTGTTGGTATGAAGCAAGCTATGGTCACCTTGTAAATCTCAGTCAGGCAGATATAAAGTGATAATGGTGTTTTCGAATATTATATAGTAAAATAGGGATAGAGATACTTATGTAAATCATTGGTAGAAATTTCAGATAAGCGAATGGAGATGCTTTTCGTTCCTCTGAACCTCTGCTTCCCTGCTATCTTCATCCAATCAGTCTTACTTCTTTCCATGGCTGGCTTTATGCAAGGGCATCACCGTTGTCAGTGGCTACATCCCCTCCTCTCAGTGAATAATATGCTCACGCACCCTGTCACGGCACGGCTATTCATCTGTCGGTTCCCGATCATGCTGGAATAGGATTCACCCTCCTTTTGCGTCTGTCACTAACGCCCAGCACTCGCGAGTTTGAAGCTCGTCACAGTCATTCAATCATTGAATCCTACTCAGAATACCACAGACAAGGTTTAGACCTTCCGGATTCTCTTGAATGCCGCCATCATTCTAGCTTACGCCACGAAGATTCTGGTTAGGAGATCTAAGAGATACTCATTCTAGCTTAATTCATGTAGAACAGAAGTGTTTGTCAGGCACGCGTTCATAAGGGAGAAGGATGATGAGCGTCACACATAATCATCACCTTCATCACGTTCTTGGGTGCGAATGGATATCTTAGAAGAGAAATAAGAAGAATTGAATAGAAAACAGTAGTACTTGCATTAATCTTTGAGGAACAGCAGAGCTCCACACCTTAATCTATGGAGTGTAGAAACTCTACCGTATGAAAATACATAAGTGAAGGTCCAGGCATGGCCGAGATGGCCAGCCCCCTAAACGAGATCAATAGTCTCCTAAGATGAACAATGGATTAAAACTGAGACCAAAGATGCCTAATACAATAGTAAGAGGTCCTATTTATAATAAACTAGTCACTAGGGTTTACATGAGTAAGTAATTGATGCATAAATCCACTTCCTGGGCCCACTTGGTGTATGTTTGGGCTGAGCCTGAGTGTTGCACGTGCAGAGGCCATTTGTGGAGTTGAACGCCAGTTTCTGTGCCAGTTTGGGCGTTCAACTCTGGTTTTGGATCCTTTTCTGGCGCTGGACGCCAGATTTGGGCAGAAGGCTGCGTTGAACGCCAGTTTACGTCGTCAATTCTTGGCCAAAGTATGGACTATTATATATTTCTGGAAAGCCCTGGATGTCTACTTTCCAACGCAATTGGAAGCGCGCCATTTTGATTTCTTTAGCTCCAGAAAATTCACTTTGAGTGCAGGGAGGTCAGAATCCAACAGCATCAGCAGTCCTTTTTCAACCTCTGAATCTGATTTCTGCTCAAGTCCCTCAATTTCAGCCAGAAAATACCTGAAATCACAGAAAAACACACAAACTCATAGTAAAGTCCAGAAATGTGAATTTAACATAAAAACTAAAGAAAACATCCCTAAAAGTAACTAGATCCTACTAAAAACATACTGAAAACAATGCCAAAAAGCGTATAAATTATCCGCTCATCACAACACCAAACTTAAATTGTTGCTTGTCCCCAAGCAACTGAAAATCAAATAGGATAAAAAGAAGAGAATATACTATAAATTCCAAACTATCAATGAAACATAGCTTCAATCATATGAGCGGGACTTATAGCTTTTTGCCTCTTGAATAGTTTTGGCATCTCACTTTATCCATTGAAGTTTAGAATGATTGGAATCTATAGGAACTTCAGATTTCGAATAGTGTTATTGAGTCTCCTAGTTCAGTATGATGATTCTTGAACACAGCTTCTTTATGAGTCTTGGCCGTGGCCCTAAGCACTTTGTTTTCCAGTATTACCACCGGATGCATAAATGCCACAGACACATAATTGGGTGAACCTTTTCAGATTGTGACTCAGCCTTGCTAAAGTCCCCAATTAGAGGTGTCCAGGGTTCTTAAGCACACTCTTCTTTTGCTTTGGACCTTGACTTTAACCGCTCAGTCTCAAGTTTTCACTTGACACCTACACGCCACAAGCACATGGTTAGGGACAGCTTGGTTTAGCCGCTTAGACCAGGATTTTATTCCTTTAGGCCCTCCTATCCACTGATGCTCAAAGCCTTGGGATCCTTTTTATTTGCCCTTGCCTTTTGGTTTTAAGGGTTATTGGCTTTTTCTGCTTGCTTTTTCTTTTTCTTTCTATTTTTTTTTCTATTCTTTTTTTTTTTTCTGCAAGCTTTGTTCTTTCCTGCTTTTTCTTGCTTCAAGAATCATTTTTATGATTTTTCAGATTATCGAATAACATGTCTCCTAGTCATCATTCTTTCAAGAGCCAACATATTTAACATTCTTAAACAACAACTTCAAAAGACATATGCACTGTTCAAGCATACATTCAGAAAACAAGAAGCATTGTCACCACATCAATATAATTAAACTAAGTTCAAAGATAAATTCGAAACTCATGTACTTCCTGTTCTTTTGAATTAAAACATTTTTCATTTAAGAGAGGTGATGGATTCATAGGACATTCATATCTTTAAGACAAAGTTACTAACTACTAATGATCATGTAGTGAAGACACAAACATAGATAGGCACATAACATAGAAAACGAAAAACAGAAGAAAGAAGAACAAGGAATGAATCCACCTTAGTGATGGTGGCGTTTCCTTCTTGAGGAACCAATGATGTCCTTGAGCTTTTCTATGTCTCTTCCTTGTCTTTGTTGCTCCTCCTTCATTGCTTTTAGATCTTCTCTGATTTCATGAAGGATGATGGAGTGCTCTTGATATTCCACCCTTAGTTGCTTCCAATAATTGTGTGGAAGAAAATGTATCCCCTGAGGTATCTCAGGGATCTCTTGATTTGCTGTCAAATGTTCTACCACTGAGCTATAGATCCTTTACATAATTGTTTTACCACACCAAACTTAGAATGTTGCTCGCCCTCGAGCAAAAGAAGAAGGAATAGATGAAGAAGAAGATGTGGAAATAAAAACTAGGATTATGAGGAGGTAAAGTGGGGATCCTGTGGGGTCCACAGATCCTGAGATGATCCTGTGGTGTCCACAGATCCTGAGGTGTCAAGGCATTTACATCCCTGCACCAATTTAGGCATGCAAAATTCCCTTGCACACAACTCTGGGCGTTCAGCGCCAAGTTGGTGCCCATTTTGGGCGTTCAACGCCCCTTTGCTGCCATTTCTGGCGTTGAACGCCAGAACCATGCTTGTTCTGGGCGTTCAGCGCCAGGATGCTCCCATTCTGGGCGTTCAGCGCCAGAACTATGCTCTGTTCTGGCGTTTGAACGCCAGATAGATGCTCCTCCAGGGTGTGATTTTTCTTCTGCTGTTTTTGATTCCGTTTTTGATTTTTTTATTTATTTTGTGACTCCACATGATCATGAACCTAAGAAAACATGGAAAACAACAAAAATAAGAATTAGATAAACATTGGGTTGCCTGCCAACAAGCGCTTCTTTAATGTCAATAGCTTGACAGTGGGCTCTCATGGAGCCTCACAGATGTGCAGAGCTTTGTTGAGACTCTCCAACACCAAACTTAGAGTTTGGATATGGGAGTTCAACACCAAACTTAGAGTTTGGTTGTGGCCTCCTAACACCAAACTTAGAGTTTGACTGTGGGGGCTCTGGTTGACTCTGCTTGGAGAGAAGCTTTTCCTGCTTCCTCTCTATGGTTGCAGAGGGAGATCCTTGAGTTTTGAATACAAGGGAGTTCTCATTCCATTGAAGGACTATTTCACCTCTGTCAACATCAATCACAGCTCTTGCTGTGGCCAAGAAAGGTCTTCCTAGGATGATGGATTCATCCTCTTCCTTTCCAGTATCCAGGACTATGAAATCAGTAAGTATGTAAAGGCCCTCAACCTTTACTAATACATCTTCTACTTGTCCATAAGCCTGTCTTCTTGAGCTGTCTGCCATCTCTAGTGAGATTTTAGCAGCTTGCACCCCATAGATTCCCAGTTTCTCTATTACAGAGAGGGGCATGAGGTTTATTCCTGAACCAAGGTCACATAGAGCCTTAAAGACCATGGTGCCTATGGTACAGGATATTATGAACCTTCCAGGATCCTGTCTCTTCTGAGGCAATGTCAGTTGATCCAGATCACTTAGTTCATTGATGAACAAGGGAGGTTCAACTTCCCAAGCATCAATGCCAAACAATTTGGCATTCAGCTTCATGATTGCACCAAAAAACTTGGCAGTTTGCTCTTCTGTAACATCCTCATTCTCTTCTGAAGAGGAATACTCATCAGAGCTCATGAAGGGTATAAGGAGGTTCAATGGAATCTCTATGGTCTCTAGATGAGCCTCAGAGTCCTTTGGTTCCCCAGAGGGAAGCTCCTTATTGATCACTGGACGTCCCAGGAGGTCTTCCTCCTTGGGATTCACGTCCTCTCCTTTCCTCACAGGTTCGGCCATGGCACTTATGTCAATGGTCTTGCACTCTCCTTTTGGATTCTCTTCTGTATTGCTTGGGAGAGTACTAGGAGGGATTTCAGTGATCCTTTTACTCAGCTGGCCCACTTGTGCTTCCAAATTTCTAATGGAAGACCTTGTTTCATTCATGAAACTTACAGTGGCCTTAGATAGATCAGAGACTAGATTTGCTAAATTAGAAGCATTTTGTCCAGAGTTCTCTGTCTGTTGCTGAGTTGATGATGGAAAAGGTTTGCTATTGCTAAACCTGTTTCTTCCACCATTGTTAAAGCCTTGTTGAGGCTTCTGATCCTTCCATGAGAAATTTGGATGATTTCTCCATGTTGAGTTATAGGTGTTTCCATAAGGTTCACCTAAGTAATTTACCTCTGCTATTGCAGGGTTCTCAGGATCATAGGCTTCTTCTTCAGAAGATGCCTCTTGAGTACTGTTGGATGCAGCTTGCATTCCATGCAGACTCTGAGAGATCATATTGACTTGCTGAGTCAATATTTTATTCTGAGCCAATATGGCATTCAGAGTATCAACCTCAAGAACTCCCTTCTTCATAGGCGTCCCATTAATCACATGATTCCTCTCAGAAGTGTACATGAACTGGTTATTAGCAACCATGTCAATGAGTTCTTGAGCTTCTGCAGGCATTTTCTTTAGGTGAATGGATCCACCTGCAGAAGTGTCCAGTGACATCTTTGATAGCTCAGATAAACCATCATAGAATATATCCAGGATGGTCCATTCTGAAAGCATGTCAGAAGGACACTTTTTGGTCAACTGTTTGTATCTTTCCCAAGCTTCATAGAGAGATTCACCTTCTTTCTGTCTGAAGGTTTGAACATCAGCTCTAAGCTTGCTCAGCTTTTGAGGAGGAAAGTACTTGGCTAAGAAAGCCGTGACCAGCTTATCCCAAGAGTTCAGGCTGTCTTTAGGTTGAGAATCCAACCATAATCTAGCTCTGTCTCTTACAGCAAAAGAGAAAAGCATGAGCCTGTAGACTTCAGGATCTACTCCATTAGTCTTAACAGTATCACATATCTGCAAGAATTCAGTTAAGAACTGAAAAGGATCTTCGGATGGATGTCCATGAAACTTGCAGTTCTGCTGCATTAGAGAAACTAATTGAGGTTTAAGCTCAAAGTTGTTTGCTCCAATGGCAGGAATGGAGATGCTTCTTCCATGTAAATTGGAATTAGGTGCAGTAAAGTCACCAAGCATCCTCCTTGCATTATTATTATTTTCGGCTGCCATCTCCTCTGCCTGTTCGAAAATTTCTGAAAGGTTATCTCTGGATTGTTGTATTTTAGCTTCTCTTAATTTTCTCTTCAGAGTCCTTTCAGGTTCTGGATCTGCTTCCAGAAGAATGTTCTTATCCTTGCTCCTGCTCATATGATAAGGAAGAATGGCCAGAAAAATGATAATAATAATAGAGATCCTTTATACCACAGTATAGGGATCCCTTTGTGAGTGGAAGAAAAGGGGGAGATAAAGAATGTAATATAAAGGAAGAAACACAACTGTGAGAATGGAAGAGATGTGAGATGAGATGTTAGGATATGAATGAATAAATAGAATAGGATGAGAGAGAAGGAGGGAATTTTCGAAAATTATTTTTGAAAAGGAGTTAGTGATTTTTGAAAATTGTTTTTTTGAAAATTGTTAGTATTTTTTTTTTTCGAAAATTTTTGAAATCAAAAATAAAAATAAAAATAATTAGTTAATTAAAAGGAAATTTTTTTGAAAAAAGGGGGAGATATTTTCGAAAATTAGAGAGAGAGAGTTAGTTAGGTGGTTTTGAAAAAGTTAAGAAACAAACAAAAAGTTTGTTAGTTAGTTGAAACAAATTTTGAAAACCAATTTTGAAAAGATAAGTAGTTAGGAGGTTAGGAAAGATATTTTGAAAACATATTTTTGAAAAAGATAAGATAAGAAGATATTTTTGAAAATATATGATTGAAGTTAGTTTTTGAAAAAGATTTGATTTTTAAAATCACAATTAATGACTTGATTCATAAGAAATCACAAGATATGATTCTAGAACTTAAAGTTTGAATCTTTCTTAACAAGCAAGTAACAAACTTCAAATTTTTGAATCAAAACATTAATTGATTAGTTATTTTCGAAAATTTGCTTATAAAAATAAGAAAAAGATTTTTGAAAAATATTTTTGGAATTTTCGAAAATAACTAAGAATTTTGAAAAAGATTTGATTTTTGAAAAAGATTTTGAAAAAGATAAGATTTTCAAATTGAAAATTTGATTTGACTCATGAGAAACAATTTGATTTTTAAAAATTTTTGAAAAAGTCAACTCAATTTTCGAATTTGATGAGAGAAAAAGGGAAAGATATTTTTTTTTATTTTTGAATTTTTATGATGCAAGAGAAAAACACTAAAAGGATGCAATGCATGAAATTTTTAGATCAAAACAATGAATGCATGCATGAATGCTATGAATGTCAAGATGAACACCAAGAACACTATGAAGAACATGATGAACATCAAGAACATAATTTTGAAAAGTTTTTAATGCAAAGAAAACATGCAAGACACCAAACTTAGAATTCTTTAATGCTTAGACACTAAGAAATCAAGAATGCATATGAAAAACAAGAAAAGATACAAAACAAAAAATCATCAAGATCAAACAAGAAGACTTACCAAGAACAACTTGAAGATCATGAAGAACACTATGAATGCATGAAATTTTCGAAAAAATGCAAGATGCATATGCAAGTGACACCAAACTTATGATATGACTCAAGACTCAAACAAGGAACAGAAAATATTTTTGATTTTTTTTTGAATTTCTAATTTTTTTGGATTTTTATTTTATATTTTTCGAAAATTAAAAGGAAAAATAAGGATTCCAAAATTTTTAATATGAATTCCAGGAATCTTGCCATGTTAGTCTAAAGCTTCAGTCCAGGAATTAGACATGGCTCACTAGCCAGCCAAGCTTTCAAAGAAAGCTCCAGTCCAAAACACTAGACATGGCCAATGGCCAGCCAAGCTTCAGCAGGTAGATCAGGAACAGTAGCAGGTGGATTAGCTCCAACTAGCTTGCTCTTGATAACAAATTGCAAGCCTCAGTCCAAAAGAATTTAGACATGGCTTTACAGCCAGCCAGGCTGCAACATATAATTACATGGGCTGGAGTGATTATTGAATACCAATCCCAAAGTAGTTTGGGTATGGCTTTACAGCCAGATATGATTCAACATATTTCATGAAACACTAGAATTCATTCTTAAAAATTTTGAAGCCATAGAATAATTTATTTTTGAAAACATTTTTATTTTTTTCGAAAACAGGTGAGAAAATTTTAGAAATTTTTTTGAAAAATTTTTGAAAATAAAACAAAAAGAAAATTACCTAATCTGAGCAACAAGATGAACCGTCAGTTGTCCATACACAAACAATCCCCGGCAACGGCGCCAAAAACTTGGTGCACGAAATTGTGATCTCCAGGCTCGAACAAATCCTAGTAATGGCTCCAAAGCTTGGTGCTCTGATCTTAATTCATGATTGTCACAACTTCGATACAACTAACCAGCAAGTGCACTGGGTCGTCCAAGTAATACCTTACGTGAGTAAGGGTCGAATCCCACGGAGATTGTTGGTATGAAGCAAGCTATGGTCACCTTGTAAATCTCAGTCAGGCAGATATAAAGTGATAATGGTGTTTTCGAATATTATATAGTAAAATAGGGATAGAGATACTTATGTAAATCATTGGTAGAAATTTCAGATAAGCGAATGGAGATGCTTTTCGTTCCTCTGAACCTCTGCTTCCCTGCTATCTTCATCCAATCAGTCTTACTCCTTTCCATGGCTGGCTTTATGCAAGGGCATCACCGTTGTCAGTGGCTACATCCCCTCCTCTCAGTGAATAATATGCTCACGCACCCTGTCACGGCACGGCTATTCATCTGTCGGTTCCCGATCATGCTGGAATAGGATTCACCCTCCTTTTGCGTCTGTCACTAATGCCCAGCACTCGCGAGTTTGAAGCTCGTCACAGTCATTCAATCATTGAATCCTACTCAGAATACCACAGACAAGGTTTAGACCTTCCGGATTCTCTTGATTAGGAGATCTAAGAGATACTCATTCTAGCTTAATTCATGTAGAACAGAAGTGTTTGTCAGGCACGCGTTCATAAGGGAGAAGGATGATGAGCGTCACACATAATCATCACCTTCATCACGTTCTTAGGTGCGAATGGATATCTTAGAAGAGAAATAAGAAGAATTGAATAGAAAACAGTAGTACTTGCATTAATCTTTGAGGAACAGCAGAGCTCCACACCTTAATCTATGGAGTGTAGAAACTCTACCGTATGAAAATACATAAGTGAAGGTCCAGGCATGGCCGAGATGGCCAGCCCCCTAAACGAGATCAATAGTCTCCTAAGATGAACAATGGATTAAAACTGAGACCAAAGATGCCTAATACAATAGTAAGAGGTCCTATTTATAATAAACTAGTCACTAGGGTTTACATGAGTAAGTAATTGATGCATAAATCCACTTCCTGGACCCACTTGGTGTATGTTTGGGCTGAGCCTGAGTGTTGCACGTGCAGAGGCCATTTGTGGAGTTGAACGCCAGTTTCTGTGCCAGTTTGGGCGTTCAACTCTGGTTTTGGATCCTTTTCTGGCGCTGGACGCCAGATTTGGGCAGAAGGCTGGCGTTGAACGCCAGTTTACGTCGTCCATTCTTGGCCAAAGTATGGACTATTATATATTGCTGGAAAGCCCTGGATGTCTACTTTCTAACGCAATTGGAAGCGCGCCATTTTGAGTTCTGTAGCTCCAGAAAATCCACTTTGAGTGCAGGGAGGTCAGAATCCAACAACATCAGCAGTCCTTTTTCAACCTCTGAATCTGATTTCTGCTCAAGTCCCTCAATTTCAGCCAGAAAATACCTGAAATCACAGAAAAACACACAAACTCATAGTAAAGTCCAGAAATGTGAATTTAACATAAAAACTAAAGAAAACATCCCTAAAAGTAACTAGATCCTACTAAAAACATACTGAAAACAATGCCAAAAAGCGTATAAATTATCCGCTCATCAGGAATAGAGGTAGATCAAGCCAAGGTAGAGGTAATTGAAAAATTACCGCCACCTGCCAATGTAAAGGCAATCAGAAGCTTTCTGGGGCATGCATGATTCTATAGGAGGTTCATAAAGGACTTTTCAAAAATTGCAAAACCTCTGAGAAACCTGCTAGCTGCTGACACGCCATTTGAGTTTGACACAGAGTGTCTGCAGGCGTTTGAAACCCTGAAAGCCAAGCTGGTTACAGCACCAGTCATCTCTGCACCTAACTGGACATTACCATTCGAATTAATGTGTGATTCCAGTGACCATGCCATTGGTGCAGTGTTGGGACAAAGGCATAACAAGCTTCTGCACGTCATTTACTATGCCAGTCGTGTTCTAAATGACGCACAGAAGAATTACACAACCACAGAAAAAGAGCTGCTTACAGTGGTTTATGCCATTGACAAGTTTAGATCCTATTTACTAGGATCAAAAGTGATTGTGTACACTAACCATGCTGGTCTTAAATATCTACTCACAAAGCAGGATTCAACACCCAGGCTCATAAGATGGGTGTTGCTTCTGCAAGAGTTTGATATAGAAATAAGAGATAGAAAAGGGACAGAGAACCAAGTAGCTAATCACCTGTCCCGGTTAGAACCAGTGGCTGGGGCGTCCCTCCCTTCCACTGAGATCTCTGAGACCTTTCTGGATGAGCAACTCTTTGCCATTCAGGAGGCACCATGGTTTATAGACATTGTAAATTATAAAGCTGTGAGGTTCATACCCCAGGAGTACAACAGGATGTAAAAGAAAAAACTAATTTCTAATGCAAAGTACTACTTATGGGATGAACCATATCTCTTTAAGAGATGCGCTGACGGAATGATCCACAGATGCATCCCTAGAGAGGAGGCACAGAAGATCCTGTGGCATTGTCATGGATCACAGTATGGAGGACATTTTGGAAGTGAGCGAACAACCACTAAAGTCCTCCAATGTGGCTTCTATTGGCCTACTCTCTATAGAGATGCCCGAGAGTTTGTGCGTAACTGTGACAGTTGCCAAAGAGCTGGTAACTTGCCTCATGGTTATGCCATGCCTCAACAAGGGATCTTAGAGATTGAGTTGTTTGATGTATGGGGTATAGACTTCATGGGTCCTTTTCCACCATCATACTCAAACACTTACATTCTGGTGGCAGTAGACTATGTATCTAAATGGGTGGAAGCAATTGCCACACCCACTAATGATACCAAGACTGTGCCGAAGTTCCTCCAGAAACATATTTTCAGCAGATTTGGTGTTCCCAGAGTACTAATCAGTGATGGGGGAACCTATTTCTGCGATAAACAGCTATACTCTGCTATGGTTCGATATGGAATTAGCCACAAAGTAGCAACTCCGTATCATTCACAGACAAATGGGCAGGCTGAAGTCTCTAATAGAGAACTAAAGAGAATTCTAGAACGGACTGTAATTGCCCGTAGAAAGGATTGGGCAAGGAGCTTGGATGATGCTCTGTTGGCATACAGAACAACATTCAAGACTCCTATACGAACCTCTCCATACCAGCTTGTGAATGGCAAGGCTTGTCATCTGCCCGTGGAACTGGAACATAAAGCCTACTGGGCAACCAGATTCTTAAACATGGATGCTAAGTTAGCTGGTGAGAAAAGATTGCTCCAGCTAAATGAGCTGGAAGAGTTCAGACTCAATACTTTTGAAAATGCAAAAATTTATAAAGAAAAAGCAAAAAAGTGGCATGACAAGAAATTGTCATCCAGAGTCTTTGAGCCAGGACAAAAAGTTCTACTATTCAACTCTAGGCTCAGATTATTCCTTGAGAAATTAAAATCCCGGTGGAGGGGACCATATGTGATTACAGGAATGTCACCATATGGATATGTTGAGCTTCAAGATATTGATTCTGACAAAAAGTTCATTGTCAATGGACAGAGAATCAAACATTATCTTGAAAACAATTTTGAGCAAGGATGCTCAAAACTGAGGCTTGAATGAAGCTCAGTAAAGGTCCAGCTAAAGACAACAAAGAAGCGCTTGCTGGGAGGCAACCCAGCCATTCCTAAGATTGGAACCTTCGTGGTATAGGCTAGAATTATTGGCGGCCATTCCTGAGATCCGGAACGTCTAAACCTTGTCTGTGGTATTCTGAGTAGGATCTGGGAAGGGATGGATGTGACGAGCTTCAAACTCGCGATTGTTGGGCGCGTGACAGACGCAAAAGGATCAATGGATCCTATTCCAGCATGATCGAGAACCGACAGATGATTAGCCGTGCGGTGACAGCGCATTTGGAATGTTTTCACTGAGAGGACGGGAAGTAGCCATTGACAACAGTGATGCCCAACATAGAGCTTGCCATGGAAGGAGCCTTGCGTGCATGAAGAAGAAGATAGTAGGAAAGCAGAGATTCAAAAGACAAAGCATCTCCAAAGCCTCAACCTGTTCTTCATTACTGCATAACAAGTATTTATTTCATGTTCTTTTACTTTTTACAATTAAATCTGAGAATTATTGATATCCTGACTAAGAGTTACAAGATAACCATAGCTTGCTTCAAGCCGACAATCTCCGTGGGATCGACCCTTACTCACGTAAGGTATTACTTGGACGACCCAGTGCACTTGCTGGTTAGTTGTGTGGAGTTGCAAAAGTGTGATTGTAATTTCGCATACCACCCCACCCAAAGTTTGGGTGGTTCTTCCAACCTGGGTTGTATGTCTTAGAGTGTGGATTATATGGTGGTCTGGATGAATTGTTCACATAATTGGCTTGTTCCCAGTCACCTTCAGATTCTGGAGCATTCCCTTCTTGTTGAGAAGTTTGGTCTTGAATGACTGAGGCTTGATTGGCCTCCATCCTTTTGGTTAGAGCTGCTATTTGAGTTGTAATTGCCTTTTTCTGAGCTAACAAAGCATCTACAGAGTTGAGCTCTAGCACTCCCTTCTTCTGAGTCCTTTCTGAAGCATAGAAATACTCATTTTCAGCTACAGTCTCAATGACATCTATGGCCTCTTCAATGGTTTTCTTTTTGATGAATGAGCCTCCTGAAGAATGATCCACTGTCTTCTTTGCTTCATAGGATAAACTCCCATAAAAGATATGTAGTTGTACCCACTCATTGAACATTTTAGGTGGGCATCTTCTTGTCAGATCTTTGAATCTCTCCTAGGCCTCATAGAGTGTTTCTCCATCTTGTTGTCTGAAAGTTTGCACCTCAGCTCTCAGCCTGTTGATTCTTTGTGGAGGGTAAAATCTTGCAAGGAATCTCTTCACGACCTCCTCCCATGTAGTTAGGCTATCCTTGAGGAATGATTCCAACCACTTTGCTGCCTTATCTCTGAGTGAGAAAGGGAACAAGAGTAGTTTGTAGATGTCAGGGTGTACCCCGTTGGACTTTACAGTATCACATTTCCTCAAGAATGTGCTGAGATGTTGATTAGGGTCTTCTTGGGCACTTCCTCCATATGAGCGATTGTTCTGAACAAGTGTGATGAGCTGAGGCTTCAGCTCAAAATTATTGGCATGAATTGTTGGCTTTAGGATGCTGCTGCCACAATTTCCTGGGATTGGGTTGATGTAGGAGCCTAAGACTCTCCTTTCTTGCCCATCATGATTGACTGGGCCTTCTCTGGCATGGTTGTGAGCTTCTTCTTCATGGTGGTTCTCCATATTATCCTCCATGTTTGTTTCGAAATACTCTTCCTCTTCCTCAGCACCAACGACTCCCTTCCCTTTTGCTTCCCTCCTTAATCTAAGGAAGGTCCTCTCAGGTTCAGAATCAAAGGAAGTTGAAGCCCCGCTTCTTCTACCTGTCATACAACCAACAAGGCAAAAAGCAAGGAAGAAAATGAATGAAGAAATTACTCTTGTTAGAGTGGTTGTTAGTGTGAGTGGTACAATTAATCGAACAGTTAGAAGAGTGGAAATATGGATGATGAATAAGAATAATCAAAGAAGAAAGAGATAGAACTCAAAAATAAAAAAAATGAAAGACGCTAAATAAAAGAAACTAAAATAACAAGGAATTTAAATTGCTTAATGACGCGACAGAAATTGGCGAGTTAAGAAATTATTATAAGAGATACGTTGCAAGTATAGTTCTCAACCAACCAAAATTCCGCTTATCAATTTAAAAGGGTTGTCACAAAATTAGAATTAAAATACTGGGAGTATGAATCCCAGGTCGTCTCCCAACGAGTTGTAGAAAGATGTGCTATTTTATTAATCATATGTTTTCCAAAAGGGTTTGAGTTTGATAGACAGGAAATTAAATCAGAGAAATTATGTAATTTAAATAAAAACCTTGACCGAGAGTAGATTAGTTGGAAGCCCTATCCTTGATGGAGTTCTCTCAAGATCAATTGATAATTGAAGGTTGTCTGCTCAGTTATCCTTTACTAGATAATGGAAAGTCAAGCAAGTTGGAAGTCAGTTTCTATTCACAAGTTCTAATCCTCTCCCTTGCGAAGAGGATTAATGTCAGGGATTAGATGGTGACCCAACACTAATCCCAATTATAATTTCACTCTTGAGCATCCAACTCACGGTCCTCCTTTCAATCAACTCCCAATCAAGTTATGGAACTACTCGCTCATTATAATTGTGAAATTCATGAAATAAGAAAGGAAAATAAAGAAAGACATGATAAATAATAATCAAAGGGATCAATAAAAATAAAAATAGTTCTTGTATTAATAAATTCTAAAAATAGTTCAAGAGTAACTCTGAATAAAATAAGGATATGAAAGAGTAAGTGACAAGTAAGGAAACAAACTAGAGTGATGAAGTCTTGATGGAGGTAATAACTCTTCTTAATATCCCAATCCAAAAATTAATAAAATCAAAATCCTAAGAACTATGAACGTGTAGAGAGAAAAACCTAGAGGAGGAGTAAAATCAGATCTAAAACTCAAAAGTATGCGGAATGAATGTTGTCTTTTTTTTTTGTCTCTGCATGTTCCCTGGCTCTAATCTGCTTTTCTGGGCTGAAAACTGGCTCAAAACAGGGCCCAAATTAAAATCACCCCAGCGAATTCTGAAGATTTTGCAGATCATGCACGTCACGCGATCGTGTCATCCACGCGTTCGCGTCATCTAGCGTCTTGCCTTGCCACGCGTGCGCGTCGTCTACGCCTTTGCGTCACTTGTGCAGTTTCCAATCCATGCGCTCGCGTCAAGCACGCGAGCGCGTCACTGTAATTTTCTCTATTTCGCGCGGTCGCGTGAGTCATGCGTCCGCGTCACTTCTCGCTGGTCATCTCCTCAATTTCTTGTGTTCCTTCCATTTTTTGCAAGCCTCCTTTCCAATCTCCAAGTCATTCATGCCTTATAAAGCCTGAAACACTTAACACATAGATCACGGCATCGAATGGAATAAAGGAGAATTAAAATACATAATTAAAAATCTCTAGGAGGCGAGTTTTCAACCATGGAGTAATTTTGGGAAGGAATTGTAAATACATGTTAATTTAATGAATAAGTGGGTAAATATTTGATAAAACCACGCAATTAAACACAATATAAACCATAAAATAATGGTTTATCAACCTCCCCACACTTAGATATTAGCATGTCCTCATACTTAGTTGAAGGAGATAAAATAAATGAGTAGGAACATGTAAAACTCATGCAATGCAACCTATACATATGAATGCAACTATATGATTCTTTGTCCACTTGGTTAAAAGTAAATAAGCTCTTCAAGACAATCACAAATCAAATTCCACTAATTCAATTCTTATATAGTAACAACAGATAAAAATGCAAGAAGGTAGCTCATGAAAGCAGGGAACATAGAATTTAAGCATTGAACCCTCCCTGATTATGTATGTACGCTCTAATCTCTATAGTGTATAGGGTAATCACTCTATCCTTCTCTAATCATGCTTTCTAATTTTTGTTCTTCACCTAACTGGTGCACGAAATTGTGATGTCCAGGCTCGAACAATCCCTGGCAATGTGAGCAACTTGGTACGCGTAATCGTGATTACACTTTAATGATGTAAAATTCATGGCTCTTTCTTTCCCTGGCAGTGGCGCCAAGAACATGGTGCCAATACCATGGTTCACAACTTCGATACAACTAACCAGCAAGTGCACTGGGTCGTCCAAGTAATACCTTACGTGAGTAAGGGTCGAATCCCACGGAGATTGTTGGTATGAAGCAAGCTATGGTCACCTTGCAAATCTCAGTTAGGCAGATATAAATTGATAATGGTGTTTTCGAATAATAAATAATAGAATAGGGATAGAGGTACTTATGTAAATCATTGGTAGGAATTTCAGATAAGCGAATGGAGATGCTTTTCGTTCCTCTGAACCTCTGCTTTCCTGCTATCTTCATCCAATCAGTCTTACTCCTTTCCATGGCTGGCTTTATGTGATACATCACCACTGTCAATGGCTACTTTCGGTCATCTCTCGGGAAAATGATCCAATGCCCTGTCACGGCACGGCTAATTGTCTGGAGGCATCACCCTTGTCAATGGCTTCATCTTATCCTCTCAGTGAATAATACGCTCACGCACCCTGTCACGGCATGGCTATTCATCTGTCGGTTCTTGATCATGCTGGAATAGGATTTACTATCCTTTTGCGTCTGTCACTAACGCCCTGCAATCGCGAGTTTGGAGCTCGTCACAGTCATTCATTCATTGAATCCTACTCGGAATACCACAGACAAGGTTTAGACCTTCCAGATTCTCTTGAATGCTGCCATCATTCTAGCTTACGCCACGAAGATTCTGGTTAGGAGATCTAAGAGATATTCATTCTAGCTTATTTCATCTAGAACGGAAGTGTTTGTCAGACACGCGTTCATAAGGGATAATGATGATGAGCGTCACATAATCATCACCTTCATCATGTTCTTGGGTACGAATGGATATCTTAGAAGCGAAATAAGATGAATTGAATAGAAAACAGTAGTACTTTGCATTAATCTTTGAGGAACAGCAGAGCTCCACACCTTAATCTATGGAGTGTAGAAACTCTACCGTTAAAAATACATAAGTGAGAGGTCCAGGCATGGCCGAATGGCCAGCCCCCCTGATCTAAGAACCAGGCGTCCAAAGATGCCAAATACAATAGTAAATGGTCCTATTTATAATAAACTAGCTACTAGGGTTTACATGAGAAAGTAATCGATGCATAAATCCACTTCCGGGGTCCACTTGGTGTGTGCTTGGGCTGGGCTTTGAGTGTTACACGTGTAGAGGTCCTCCTTGGAGTTGAACGCCAGTTTCAGTGTCAGTTTGGGCGTTCAACTCTGGTTTTGGCTCCTTTTCTGGCGCTGGACGCCAGATTTGGGTAGAAAGCTGGCGTTGAACGCCAGTTTACGACGTCTATTCTTGGTCAAAGTATGAACTATTATATATTTCTGGAAAGCCCTGGATGTCTACTTTCCAACGCAATTGGAAGTGCGCCATTTCGAGTTCTGTAGCTCTAGAAAATCCACTTTGAGTGCAGGGAGGTCAGAATCCAACAGCATCAACAGTCCTTTTTCAACCTCTGAATCTGATTTTTGCTCAAGTCCCTCAATTTCAGCCAGAAAATACCTGAAATCACAGAAAAACACACAAACTCATAGTTAAGTCCAGAAATGTGAATTTAACATAAAAACTAATGAAAACATCCCTAAAAGTAACTAGATCCTACTAAAAACATACTAAAAACAATGCCAAAAAGCGTATAAATTATCCGCTCATCACAACACCAAACTTAAATTGTTGCTTGTCCCCAAGCAACTATAAATTCCAAACTATCAATGAAACATAGCTTCAATCCTATGAGTGGGACTTATAGCTTTTTTGCCTCTTGAATAGTTTTGGCATCTCACTTTATCCATTGAGGTTCAGAATGATTGGCATCTATAGGAACTCAGAGTTCAGATAGTGTTATTGATTCTCCTAGTTCAGTATGATGATTCTTGAACACAACTATTTTATGAGTCTTGGCCGTGGCCCTAAGCACTTTGTTTTCCAGTATTACCACTGGATACATAAATGCCACAGACACATAATTGGGTGAACCTTTTCAGATTTTGACTCAGCTTTGCTAAAGTCCCCAATTAGAGGTGTCCAGGGTTCTTAAGCACACTCTTCTTTTGCTTTGGACCTTGACTTTAACCGCTCAGTCTCAAGTTTTCACTTGACACCTACACGCCACAAGCACATGGTTAGGGACAGCTTGGTTTAGCCGCTTAGACCAGGATTTTATTCCTTTAGGCCCTCCTATCCACTGATGCTCAAAGCCTTGGGATCCTTTTTATTTGCCCTTGCCTTTTGGTTTTAAGGGTTATTGGCTTTTTGCTCTTGCCTCTTGGTTTTAAGAGCTTTTGGCTTTTTCTGCTTGCTTTTTCTTTTTCTTTCTATTTTTTTTCGCCTATTTTATTTTTTTTTCTGCAAGCTTTGTTCTTTGCTGCTTTTTCTTGCTTCAAGAATCATTTTTATGATTTTTCAGATTATCGAATAACATGTCTCCTAGTCATCATTCTTTCAAGAGCTAACAAATTTAACATTCTTAAACAACAACTTCAAAAGACATATGCACTGTTCAAGCATACATTCAGAAAACAAGAAGCATTGTCACCACATCAATATAATTAAGCTAAGTTCAAGGATAAATTCGAAACTCATGTACTTCTTGTTCTTTTGAATTACAACATTTTTCATTTAAGAGAGGTGATGGATTCATAGGACATTTATAACTTTAAGACATAGTTACTAACTACTAATGATCATGTAATGAAGACACAAACATGGATAAGCACATAACATAGAAACGAAAAACAGAAGAAATAAGAACAAGGAATGAATCCACCTTAGTGATGGTGGCGTTTCCTTCTTGAGGAACCAATGATGTCCTTGAGCTCTTCTATGTCTCTTCCTTGCCTTTGTTGCTCCTCCTTCATTGCTTTTAGATCTTCTCTGATTTCATGAAGGATGATGGAGTGCTCTTGATGTTCCACCCTTAGTTGCTTCCAATAATTGTGTGGAAGAAAATGTATCCCCTGAGGTATCTCAGGGATCTCTTAATTTGCAGTCAAATGTTCTACCACTGAGCTATAGACCCTTGATGAAAGCTTTTGTCTTCCCTTTCCTCTTTCTAGAGGTTTCTCTGGCCTTAGGTGCCATCAATGGTTATGGAAAAAAACAAAAAAGCTTATGCTTTTACCACACCAAACTTAGAATGTTGCTTACCCTCGAGCAAAAGAAGAAAGAATAGAAGAAGAAGAAGATATGGAGGAGATGGAGGGATCTGTGTATGGATGTGAGTGGTGAATGGAGAACAGAAGGGATGGTCATGAATGGAGAGAGAGAGGGTGAGGTGGGTGGGGATCCTGTGGGATTCACAGATCCTGAGATGATCCTGTGGTGACCACAGATCTTGAGGTGATCCTGTGGTGTCCACAGATCCTGAGGTGTCAAGGCATTTACATCCCTGCACCAATTTAGGCATGCAAAATGCCCTTGCACATAACTCTGGGCGTTCAGCGCCAGGTTGGTGCCCATTTTGGGCGTTCAACGCCCATTTGCTGCCATTTCTGGTGTTGAACGCCAGAACCATGCTTGTTCTGGGCGTTCAGCGCCAGGCTGCTGCCCATTTTGGGTGTTCAGCGCCAGAACCATGCTCTGTTCTGGCGTTTGAATGCCAGGCAGATGCTCCTCCAGGGTGTGATTTTTCTTCTGCTGTTTTTGATTCTGTTTTTGATTTTTTTTGTTTATTTTGTGACTCCACATGATCATGAACCTATAAAGACATATAACTAAGAAAAATATAGTTAGATAAATAAAAATTGGGTTGCCTCCCAACAAGCACTTCTTTAATGTCAATAGCTTGACAGTGGGCTCTCATGGAGCCTCACAGATGTGCAGAGCTTTGTTGAGACTCTCCAACACCAAACTTAGAGTTTGGATATGGGAGTTCAGTACCAAACTTAGAGTTTGGTTGTGGCCTCCAAACACCAAACTTAGAGTTTGACTGTGGGGGCTCTGGTTGACTCTACTTTGAGAGAAGCTTTTTCTGCTTCCTCTTCATGGTTACAGAGGGAGATCCTTGAGTTTTAAACACAAGGGAGTCCTCATTCTATTGAAGGACTATTTCACCTCTGTCAACATCAATCACAACTCTTACTGTGGCCAGGAAAGGTCTTCCTAGGATGATGGATTCATCCTCTTCCTTTCCAGTATCCAGGACTATGAAATCAGCAGGGATGTAAAGGCCTTCAACCTTTACTAATACGTCCTCTACTTGTCCATATGCCTGTTTTCTTGAATTGTCTGCTATCTCTAATGAGATTTTGGCAGCATGCACCCCATAGATTCCCAGTTTCTCTATTACAGAGAGGGGCATGAGGTTTATTACTGAACCAAGGTCACATAGAGCCTTAAAGATCATGGTGCCTATGGTACAGGGTATTATGAACGTTCCAGGATCCTGTCTCTTCTGAGGCAATGTCAGTTGATCCAGATCACTTAGTTCATTAATGAACAAGGGAGGTTCAACTTCCCAAGTATCAATGCCAATAATTTGGCATTCAGCTTCATGATTGCACCAAGAAACTTGGCAGTTTTCTCTTCAGTAACATCCTCATTCTCTTTAGAAGAGGAATACTCATCTGAGCTCATGAAGGGCATAAGGAGGTTCAATGGAATCTCTATGGTCTCTAGATGAGCCTCAGAGTCCTTTGGTTCCTCAGAGGGAAGCTCCTTATTGACCATTGGACGTCCCAGGAGGTCTTCCTCCTTGGGATTCACGTCCTCCTCTCCTTCTTTTGGTTCGGCCATGGTGCTTATGTCAATGGCCTTGCACTCTCCTTTTGGATTCTCTTCTGTATTACTTGGGAGAGTACTAGGAGGGATTTCAGTGATCCTTTTACTCAGCTGGCCCACTTGTGCTTCCAGATTTCTAATGGAAGATCTTGTTTCATTCATGAAACTTACAGTGGCCTTAGATAGATCAGAGACTAAGTTTGTTAAATTAAAAGTATTTTGTTCAGAGTTCTCTGTCTGTTGCTGAGTGGATGACGGAAAAGGTTTATTATTGTTAAACCTGTTTCTTCCACCATTATTAAAGCCTTGTTGAGGCTTTTGATCCTTCCATGAGAAATTTGGATGATTTCTCCATGATGAGTTATAGGTGTTTCCATAAGGTTCACCTAAGTAATTCACCTCTGCTATTGTAGGGTTCTCAAGATCAGAAGCTTCTTCTTCATGAGAAGCCTCTTGAGTACTGTTGGATGCAGCTTGCATTCCATGCAGACTCTGAGAGATCATATTGACTTGCTGAGTCAATATTTTATTCTGAGCCAATATGGCATTCAGAGTATCAACTTCAAGAACTCCCTTCTTCATAGGCGTCACATTACTCACAGGATTCCTTTCAGAAGTGTACATGAACTGGTTATTAGCAACCATGTCAATGAGTTCTTGAGCTTCTGCAGGCGTTTTCTTTAGGTGAATGGATCCACCTGCAGAAGTGTCCAGTGGCATCTTTGATAGCTCAGATAAACCATCATAGAATATATACAGGATGGTCCATTCTGAAAGCATGTCAGAAGGACACTTTTTGGTCAACTGTTTGTATCTTTCCCAAGCTTCATAGAGGGATTCACCTTCTTTCTGTCTGAAGGTTTGAACATCAGCTCTAAGCTTGCTCAGCTTTTGAGGAGGAAAGTACTTGGCTAAGAAAGCCGTGACCAGCTTATCCCAAGAGTTCAGGCTGTCTTTGGGTTGAGAATCCAACCATAATCTAGCTCTGTCTCTTACAGCAAAAGGGAAAAGCATGAGCCTGTAGACTTCAGGATCTACTCCATTAGTCTTAACAGTATCACATATCTGTAAGAATTCAGTTAAGAACTGAAAAGAATCTTCAGATGGAAGTCCATGAAACTTGCAGTTCTGCTGCATCAGAGAAACTAATTGAGGTTTCAGCTCAAAGTTGTTTGCTCCAATGGCAGGAATGGAGATGCTTCTTCCATGTAAATTGGAATTAGGTGCAGTAATGTCACCAAGCATCTTCCTTGCATTATTATTATTTTTGGCTGCCATATCCTTTTCCTGTTCGAAAATTTCTGAAAGGTTTTCTCTGGATTGTTGTAATTTAGCTTCTTTTAATTTTCTCTTCAGAGTCCTTTCAGGTTCTAGATCTGCTTCCACAAGAATGTTCTTATCCTTGCTCCTACTCATATGACAAAGAAGAAGGCACAGAAAAATAATAATAATAATAGAGATCCTTTATACCACGGTATAGGGATCCCTGTGTGAGTAGAAGAAGAAGGGGAGACAAAGAATGTAATATAATGGAAGAAACACAACTGTGAGGATGGCAGAGATGTGAGATGAGATGTTAGGATATGAATGAATAAATAGAATAAGATGGGGGAGGGATAATTTTCGAAAATTATTTTGAAAAAGAGTTAGTGTTTTTCGAAAATGGTTTTTGAAAATTGTTAGTATTTTTTTGAAATTTTTTTTAATTAAAAATAAAAATAAGAATAATTAGTTAATTAAAAAGAAATTTTTTTGAAAAAGAGGGAAGATATTTTCAAAAATTAGAGAGAGAGAGTTAGTTAGGTAGTTTTGAAAAAGTTAAGAAACAAATAAAAAGTTAGTTAGTTAGTTGAAACAAATTTTGAAAAGATAAGAAGTTAGGAAGTTAGAAAAGATATTTTGAAAAGATATTTTTGAAAAAGATAAGATAAGAAGATATTTTTGAAAAGATATGATTGAAATTAGTTTTGAAAAAGATTTGATTTTTTTAAAATCTCAATTAATGACTTGATTCATAAGAAATCACAAGATATGATTCTAGAACTTAAAGTTTGAATCTTTCTTAACAAGCAAGTAACAAACTTGAAATTTTTGAATCAAAACATTAATTGTTTATGTTATTTTCGAAAATTTGATATAAAAATAAGAAAAAGATTTTTGAAAAAGATTTTTGGAATTTTCGAAAATAACTAAGAATTTTGAAAAAGATTTGATTTTTGAAAAAGATTTTAAAAAAGATAAGATTTTCAAACTGAAAATTTGATTTGACTCATAAGAAACAACTTGATTTAAAAAAATTTTGAAAAAGTCAACTCAATTTTCGAATTTGATGAGAGAAAAAGGGAAAGATATTTTTTTGATTTTTGAAATTTTTATGAAAAACATGAAAATTATGCAATGCATGAAATTTTTAGATCAAAACAATGAATGCATGCAAGAATGCTATGAATGTCAAGATGAACACCAAGAACACTTTGAATGTCAAGATGAACATCATAGACACAATTTTGAAAAATTTTTAATGCGAAAAAAACATGCAAGACACCAAACTTAGAATTCTTTAATGCTTACGCACTAAGAATTCAAGAATGCATATGATAAACATGAAAAGACACAAAACAAAAAATCATCAAGATCAAACAAGAAGACTTACCAAGAACAACTTGAAGATCATGAAGAACACTATGAATGCATGATATTTTCGAAAAAATGCAAGATGCATATGCAATTGACACCAAACTTATAACATGACTCAAGACTCAAACAAGAAACACAAAAATATTTTTGATTTTTTTGATTTTCTAATTTTTTTTTATTTTTTTTTCAAAAATTATATGAAAAAGAAAAAATAAGGATTTCAAAATTTTTAACATGAATTCCAGGAATCTTGCATTCTTAGTCTAAAGCTTCAGTCCATGAATTAGACATGGCTCATTAGCCAGCCAAGCTTTCAATGAAAGCTCCAGTCCAAAACACTAGACATGGCCAATGGCCAGCCAAGCTTCAGCATTTAACACTAGAGTATATTGCTCTTGATAACAAATTGCAGGCCTCAGTCCAAATAAATTTAGACATGGCTTTACAGCCAGCTAGGCTTTACATGCTTCATGAAACACTAGAATTCATCTTTAAAAATTTTGAATCAAATTTTTGAAAACATTTTTATAATTTTTTCGAAAACAGATGAGAAATTTTTAGAAATATTTTTGAAAAATTTTTGAAAATAAAATAAAAAGAAAATTACCTAATCTGAGCAACAAGATGAACCGTCAGTTGTCTAAACTCAAACAATCCCCGGCAACGGCGCCAAAAACTTGGTGCACGAAATTGTGATGTCCAGGCTCGAACAATCCCTGGCAATGTGAGCAACTTGGTACGCGTAATCGTGATTACACTTTAATGATGTAAAATTCATGGCTCTTTCTTTCCCTGGCAGTGGCACCAAGAACATGGTGCCAATACCATGGTTCACAACTTCGATACAACTAACCAGCAAGTGCACTGGGTCGTCCAAGTAATACCTTACGTGAGTAAGGGTCGAATCCCACGGAGATTGCTGGTATGAAGCAAGCTATGGTCACCTTGCAAATCTCAGTTAGGCAGATATAAATTGATAATGGTGTTTTCGAATAATAAATAATAGAATAGGGATAGAGGTACTTATGTAAATCATTGGTAGGAATTTCAGATAAGCGAATGGAGATGCTTTTCGTTCCTTTGAACCTCTGCTTTCCTGCTATCTTCATCCAATCAGTCTTACTCCTTTCCATGGCTGGCTTTATGTGATACATCACCACTATCAATGGCTACTTTCGGTCATCTCTCGGGAAAATGATCCAATGCCCTGTCACGGCACGGCTAATCGTCTGGAGGCATCACCCTTGTCAATGGCTTCATCTTATCCTCTCAGTGAATAATACGCTCACGCACCCTGTCACGGCACGGCTATTCATCTGCCGGTTCTCGATCATGCTGGAATAGGATTTACTATCCTTTTGCGTCTGTCACTAACGCCCTGCAATCGCGAGTTTGGAGTTCGTCACAGTCATTCATTCATTGAATCCTACTCGGAATACCACAGACAAGGTTTAGACTTTCCGGATTCTCTTGAATGCTGCCATCATTCTAGCTTATGCCACGAAGATTCTGGTTAGGAGATCTAAGAGATATTCATTCTAGCTTATTTCATGTAGAACGGAAGTGTTTGTCAGACACGCGTTCATAAGGGATAATGATGATGAGCGTCACATAATCATCACCTTCATCATGTTCTTGGGTACGAATGGATATCTTAGAAGCGAAATAAGATGAATTGAATAGAAAACAGTAGTACTTTGCATTAATCTTTGAGGAACAGCAGAACTCCACACCTTAATCTATGGAGTGTAGAAACTCTATCGTTAAAAATACATAAGTGAGAGGTCCAGGCATGGCCGAATGGCCAGCCCCCCTGATCTAAGAACCAGGCGTCCAAAGATGCTAAATACAATAGTAAAAGGTCCTATTTATAATAAACTAGCTACTAGGGTTTACATGAGTAAGTAATCGATGCATAAATCCACTTCCGGGGCCCACTTGGTGTGTGCTTGGGCTGGGCTTTGAGTGTTACACGTGTAGAGGTCCTCCTTGGAGTTGAACGCCAGTTTTAGTGCCAGTTTGGGCGTTCAACTCTGGTTTTGGCTCCTTTTCTGGCGCTGGACGCCAGATTTGGGTAGAAAGCTGGCGTTGAACGCCAGTTTACGTCATCTATTCTTGGCCAAAATATGGACTATTATATATTTCTGGAAAGCCCTGAATGTCTACTTTCTAACGCAATTAGAAGCGCGCCATTTCGAGTTCTGTAGCTCCAGAAAATCTACTTTGAGTGCAGGGAGGTCAGAATCCAACAACATCAGCAGTCCTTTTTCAACCTCTGAATCTGATTTTTGCTCAAGTCCCTCAATTTCTGCCAGAAAATACCTGAAATCACAGAAAAATACACAAACTCATAGTAAAGTCCAGAAATGTAAATTTAACATAAAAACTAATGAAAACATCCCTAAAAGTAACTAGATCCTACTAAAAACATACTAAAAATAATGCCAAAAAGCGTATAAATTATCCGCTCATCACTAACCAATCAACAACAATTAATATACCAATGCAAACATCATGAGGTATTTTCAAGGTTGTAATGGGGCCAAGGTAAGGGTAAGGATATATATATATATATGGCTGAGTAAGCTTATAAATTGAATCTTTTAATTAACCCAAGCTTTCACCTAACACACACATATATATATTCTATGTAACTTAAATTTCACACCTAGCTACCCAAAATTTTTCCTTTCACATTCCATACTCATGTATCAACTTTTATTTTAATTTTATCATATATGCATTGATCTTTGAAATTTAACTTAGCATTGGGGTAATTTTGTCCCCTTATTTAATTATTGAAATTTTTGGATTTTTTTTTGAAATAAAAATAAACACAGCTTATCAATGCACATAGAATTTTTATTTTTCTTTTATAGTTTCACATGAGCAGGTACCCAATTTCCCATTATATTATCATGGCACATTCCCTTGTTATCTTTTGTTCCCATAATTTTCCATACCCAATTAACACACAATTCTATCTCAAGCTAACCAAAGATTCAATTGGGATATATAATTGTTTTTCCGCTTAAGGCTAGTGATGTGGTAAAATACAGAACAAATGGGATTTAAAGGCTCAAAGTGACTAACAAAGGTAATTGAAAGGGTAGGCTTAATTTGGATAAGTGAGATAAATAAATAATGGCCTCAATCATACGCAAGCATATAAATATATTAAACATTGGACATATAGGATGAAACAAAATACAGATTACAATCATAGAGAAGTAAACACACAAGAATAAAATATTTTTGGTTAAATAATGTAACCATGTATTTAGGCTCAAAGTCTCACAGGTTGTGTGTTCTTTAGCTCAAAAATCATGTTCCAAATACAACCTCAAGCAAATTTAACATAAAAGTTTTGATTAAAATTAGTGAAATTTTGATCTAAAAATAGGGTCTTAGAAGAAACTTATTATCTTTTCAATCAAGTAGAACATGCATACAACTAACCTATTACTTATGCAATTTATCCTATTCTACAAAATAAAAACTAACTAAATAACCTATTTTATTGGTGTTAGGGAAGAGAAATTACCTCCGGAAGTCAGGTACTGACCGACCTCCCCACACTTAAGGCTTTGCACCGTCTTCGGTGCCATCTGTCAGGAACAAGGGTGGGCTGGTAGCAGTATCTCCACAGTCGGGACCGTCATGGCTCCCTGTGCTGGTAAACGAAGTGGTGTCCGGGGTGTATGAGTCTCTGTATTTTCCTTTAAGTAGCTCCTTGAGGTATGTGAATCTGCACTTGTTACGGCCCTCTCTCAGCTTTGCTTTGTGTTCCTGCCGATCCAACCTCTCAAGTATCTAATGGAGCAGTTGGTTTGTTGTAGGTGCTTGTGGTGTTGAAGGAGGAATGTCTTTAGCCGGTTTAGTGGGTTGGCTTGTAGTTACGATTGGAGATCTGATATATTTCCCTTTAGGGACGTATTGATCATCCCGTGGAAGCATGGCTTTGGTGTCCCTAGCTCTGTAGGAGGCTCCGGCTGCTGAGACAAGATCTGAGACCAAGGCGGGAAAAGGTAAGTTGCTCGTAATTTGTACGTGTCCCATGGCATTCCGGATGTGTCTTGGTAGGTTCAGAGGCTGGTCCGTAAGGATGCACCATAGTAGAACGGCCATGTCTGCAGTGAAGGAGGACTCGTGGGTGCTCGGAAAGACGTAATGGGACATAATCTGTGCCCATACGCGAGCCTCCAAGGTAAGTGCAGAAGCCGATATTCCCTTAGGATGGAACGATGGTATCCGTAGATCCATCTGCTGCCAGGTAGTGCGATAACTCTGAGAACAGCGTCCCAGTCAAATTGGTACGTCTGGCGCTTGAGTGAGGCTTCTTGAAATGCGTCTAGTCCTTCTGGAGTGGGGCGAAGATCTAAAGCTCGCTGAATGGACTCTTCTGTAATGGGGACTTGTTTCTGACAGACGTAGACAGGCTGTAGGGTTGGCAGGTGGAAATTAGAGTAGAACTCGACTACCCAGGGAAGATTGACCTGCCATGGCTGTCTCTGAAGGAAACCCCATTGTCTTCTTTCAATTTACGGCTCAACAAATTCAGCAATACGGGTCGGGAGGATAAGAAGGTATTCATTGTTGTAACTCCTTTCTGCCAGGATGGGGAACATCTGCTCACAGTAGCGATTGGTAAATTGTGCAGTGTCCTTTGCTGGGAAGGCTTTCTCTTTGTCATCAACCTTAATAATCCTCTTAATTCTTTTTGTTGAGGGATTGACTGCAGTTGAAGATGGCTCTGCCACTAAAGTTTGTTTAGTTCCTCTTCTTGATGTTGATTTGGGAGTAGCTTTCTCCTTGCCTTTCTTGGTGGCCATCCTAAAAGAAAGAAAAGGGAAAATATGTTAAAATGTCAAGGTTTGGAGCAAGGAAGAAGGCGGGAAAGGAGGTAATTAGTGCACATTAAAGATGAATGATGTTAACACATACTACATGTGAGAAATCAACTATGGAAATATAACAAGTGCATATGATGACAATTAAATGCAAGGTGTTTATTAGCATGCAGGCAAAAGCATGAGTATCATAGATCAAGCATTCAATGTCCAAGTTAGATTACCAAGCCTTTCAAACTGATAATTTGTTTGTAACGACAATTATATTTAAAAAACAAAATAAAAGAAGGGTTTTGTGAAAAGCAAGCATTTAGAGAAGTAGAATAAAAGATATCGAAAAATAGTACACAATGCCATACGGGCGTTTTCACAAATACATAGCATGCATGGTGAATAAGTTATTGAATGTATTAAATTGAACATGCAAGCAACCCTTAAAAATTAATATATAATTGCCAAACAATTTTGCAACAATCCACAAGCAAATCATAAGGAATAATAATGACCCTACTAAATTTCTAACACAAATTAAAAGAAAAAAAAGAAAAAGAAAACATGGATAATGCAAGTAAAAAAGAAAAAGAAAAGAAGAAGAAAACATAAATTAAGAAGAAGAATAGAAAAGTATGGAGGGAAGAAGAAAAGAAAAACCTTGATAATGGTGGTAAGAGAGAGAAAGTAAAAAGTTAGAAAGAGGGAAGAATGGAGAAAGGGGAAGAAAGAAAGAAGGGGGAAAAGAAAAAGTAGGGATTGGGGAAGAGAAAGATAAGATATGTTGGCAGATTAGGATAAGCTGTGCGGCGCAAGCGACGCGGACGCGTGGGGTACGCGTTCGGTCACGCGGACGCGTGACTCATTTGTGCTACTGGCGCGAGGGCAGCCTCGCGCTCGCACAACTCTCTGTTCAAAACTCATTATTGCCAAATTCCAGGGTGACACGGTCGCGTGGTTGACGCGATCGCGTGGGTGGCCAATATTGGGATATGACGCGGACGCGTAGGGTACGCGTTCGCGTGGTAGGGGCTGTGCGATTAGCGCCAGTCCAGCCCCACTCTAGCACAACTTTCGGCCATGCACCCCCTTTTTTACGTCGATTTTTAGGTCACGCGTCTGCGTGGGTGACGCAGACGCGTGGGAGGCATTATTCCCACATGACGCGGAGGCGTCAGCGATGCGGTCGCGTGGGGCGATTTGTGCCAAAGGCACGCCTCCAGCCACGCTCCCGCGTGACTTTCTGTTCGATTTATTTTTCTTTCTTACTCGCCTGTGACGCGGACGCGTCGGCGACGTTGTCGCATCGCGAGCCCCTTTTTTTTTTAAATATGAAAATGTGCAGATGAAGATGCAAACTAAATGCACGAATAATGAGAAGAGTTATTGAAAAAGAAAATTAAGATGAGAGAAAGGAACGATCATACCATGGTGGGTTTTCTCCCACCTAGCACTTTGCTTTAACGTCCTTAAGTTGGACGCTCCACTAGCTCAGTCTTCTGCTGTGGGTAGATCCTCCAAGAGGAAGATCTCTTGCTCCTTGGGTTTCGTCGCCTTCTCACCATGATATAGCTTTAAGCAATGTCCATTAACTTTGATGAATTCAGGGCTTGAAGGATGACTCAGATGGAAGAGTCCGTATGGCTCAGCCTTTTCTACTCTATATGGACCTTCCCATCTTGATCTCAACTTGCCTGGCATGAGCCTTAGTCTAGAGTTGTAAAGGAGGACAAAGTCCCCAGGTTGGAACTTTCTCCTCTTGATGTGCTTATCATGCACAACCTTCATCTTTTCTTTGTACAGCCTTGAGTTCTCATAAGCTTCTAGGCGAAGGCTTTCTAATTCTTGCAGTTGCAACTTCCTTTCAGCTCCGGCTTTCTCAAATCCCATATTGCACTCTTTTACTGCCCAAAAGGATTTGTGCTCTACCTCAACTGGGAGGTGACAGGCTTTTCCATAAACTAAGCGGAAGGGACTCATCCCAATGGGTGTCTTGTATGCTGTTCTGTATGCCCAGAGTGCATCTTGTAGCCTGGTGCTCCAGTCTCTTCTATGAGGTTTGACTATCTTCTGCAATATACTCTTTATCTCTCTGTTAGACACCTCAGCTTGCCCATTAGTCTGGGGATGGTAGGCTATTGCCACTTTATGAACTATCCCATGCTTCTTCAGTAATCCTGTTAGTTTCGTGTTACAGAAATGGGTGCCTTGATCGCTTACGATTGCTCGTGGTGATCCAAAGCGACAAATAATGTGGTTTCTAACAAAGGAAACAACAGTGTTAGCATCATCAGTGCCGGTAGGAATTGCATCTACCCATTTAGAAACGTAATCTACAGCTAAGAATATATAAAAATGACCATTAGAATTTGGAAATGGACCCATGAAGTCAATGCCCCAAACATCAAAAATTTCACAGAAAAGCATAGTCTATTGAGGCATCTCATCCCTCTTGGATATATTACCAAACCATTGGCATGGGGAACAAGATTTACAAAATTCAGCAGCATCTTTAAAAAAAGTAGGCCACCAGAATCCATAGTCTAGAATTTTTCTAGCTGTTCTTTGAGGGCCAAAATGTCCTCCACTCTCAGATGAGTGGCAGACCTCTAAAATGGACTGGAATTCTAATTGAGGCACACACCGTCTAATTACCTGGTCAGCGCCACATCTCCATAAATATGGGTCATCCCATATATAATATTTAGACTCGCTTTTCAGCTTGTCTCTTTGATGCTTAGTAAAGTTTGGAGGAAAAGTGCGGCTAACTAGATAATTAGCTACAGGCGCATACCAAGGGACTACTTCAGACACTGCTTGTAAGTTATCAAACGGGAAATTATCATTTATAGGAGTGGCGGTATCCTTAATGTGCTCAAGGCGACTCAAGTGATCCGCCACTAGATTTTGGTTACCACTCCTATCCTTAATTTCTAAATCAAATTCTTGTAGTAGCAGTATCCAACGTATAAGCCTTGGTTTGGACTCCTTTTTATCTAATAAATACTTTAGAGCTGCGTGGTCTGAGTACACTACTAATTTAGTACCAAGTAAATAGGCTCAGAATTTATTCAGAGCAAAAACAATAGCAAGAAGCTCTTTCTCAGTAGTAGTGTAATTAGACTGAGCTGTGTCTAAAGTCTTAGACGCATAAGCAATTACAAAAGGGTCCTTACCTTCACGCTGAGCTAGCGTTGCTCCTACTGCATGGTTGGAAGCATCGCACATGATTTCAAATGGCTGGCTCCAGTCTGGTCCTCTCACAATTGGAGCTTGAGTCAGGGCGGTCTTCAGCTTATCAAACACTTGTTTGCAATCCTCACTGAACTCGAACTTAATATCTTTCTGCAGTAGTCTGGATAAGGGTAGTGCTACCTTACTAAAGTCCTTAATGAATCTCCGGTAAAAACCTGCATGGCCAAGGAACGAACGGACTTCCCTCACAGAGGAGGAGGGGTAAGGTAAACTAGAAATAACATCCACCTTTGCTGGATCTACAGAAATGCCAGTATTAGACACAACATGTCCTAGTACAATCCCTTGTTTTACCATAAAGTGACATTTTTCAAAATTCAGTACAAGGTTTGTACTGACACATCTATCTAATACTCTAGATAAACTATCTAAGCAAAGGCTAAAGGAATCACCATAAACGCTAAAATCATCCATAAAAACCTCCATACAGTCCTCAATAAGGTCAGAGAAAAGACTCATCATGCACCTTTGGAAAGTAGCTGGTGCATTGCACAAGCCAAAGGGCATTCTCTTATAAGCATAAGTCCCAAAAGGACATGTAAAAGTAGTCTTTTCCTGATCTTCAGGAGCTATATGAATCTGGAAATAGCCTGTGTAACCATCTAGAAAGCAATAATGTGATTTACCTGACAGGCGATCCAGCATTTGATCAATGAATGGAAGGGGGTAGTGATCCTTACGAGTGGCCTAGTTGAGGCGCCTGTAATCAATGCAGACCCTCCAGGCATTCTGTACTCTGGTTGCTATGAGCTTTCCATGCTTATTCTTCACTGTAGTGACTCCAGACTTCTTGGGTACCACTTGTACTGGGCTTACCCATTCACTGTCTGAGATGGGGTAGATGATATCCGCCTCAAGTAGTCTGGTCACTTCCTTTTTGACAACCTCCAAGATAGTGGGATTTAGTCTTCTCTGGGGTTGACGAACAGGCCTAGCTCCCTCTTCTAAAAATATTCTGTGCTCACAAACTTGAGGGTTGATGCCTTCTATGTCTGCCAAGCTCCATCCAATTGCTTTTTTGTGTTTCCTCAGCACACTGAGTAGCTGTTCTTCTTGTTGGGAAGTGAGTTCCCTTGCAATGATAACTGGAAACTTCTGCTTGTCCTCAAGGTAAGCATACTTGAGGTGTGGATGGAGGGGCTTTAATTCTAATTTCTGTTCATGGTCAAGCTCTGGATTATCTGGGGCTGGTGATAATGGCAAAGTACCATCATTGTCCTCTGAAAGCGTCCCCACACTTGGACCTTGTCCTGTGTACTTCTCTTCTAACTCCTCCTGGTGAACTTCAGCCACGGTTTCATCTATGATGTCACACTGGGAGATAGAAAGTTCATCCAGAGGGTGCTCCATAGCTCCATTTAAGCTGAATTTCACTATTCTGCCATCTATTTCAAAGGAATAAGTTCTGGAAAATGCGTCCAGCTTGAACATTGAAGTCTTCAGGAATGGTCTTCCAAGCAGGATTGATGATGGTCTTCCTGAGTCATTAGGGGGCATTTCCAGGATATAGAAGTCAATGGGAAATGTGAGCCCCTTAATGCTCATTAATACATCTTCAGCAATTCTAACCACTGTAATTATGCTTTTATCTGCTAACACAAAACGAGCTGCCGACCTTTTTAAGGGAGGGAGCCTCAAAGTATCATATATAGACAAAGGCATTATACTAACACATGCTCCTAAATCACACATGCAGTTGGTGCGCGGAAATCGTGACGGTTCCATTCCTTGGTAACGGCGCTAAAAACTCAATACGCACGTTCATAATCTTAGTTCTTTGTCACAACTTCGCACAACTAACCAGCAAGTGCACTGGGTCGTCCAAGTAATAAACCTTACGTGAGTAAGGGTCGATCCCACGGAGACTGTCGGCTTGAAGCAAGCTATGGTCACCTTGTAAATCTCAGTCAGGCGGATTCAATTGATTATGGAAATTTAATAAGTAAAAGATAAATAAAATATAAAATAAATATAGTGATACTTATGTAATTCATTGGTGAGAATTTCAAATAAGCGTATAGAGATGCATTCGTTCCTCCTGAACCTCTGCTTTCCTATTGTCTTCATCCAATCATTCATACTCCTTTCTATGGCAAGCTATATGTTAGGAATCACCGTTGTCAATGGCTACATCCTGTCCTCTCAGTGAAAATGGTCCAATGCGCTGTCACTGCATGGCTAATCATCTGTCGGTTCTCGATCATACAGGAATAGGATCCATTGATCCTTTTGCGTCTGTCACTACGCCCAGCACTCGCGAGTTTGAAGCTCATCGCAGCCATCCCTTCCCAGATCCTACTCGGAATACCACAGACAAGGTTTAGACTTTCTGGATCTCAAGAATGGCCGTCCATGGATTCTAACTTATACCACGAAGACTCTGCTTAAGAAATCCCAGAGATATTCATTCAATCTAAGGTAGAACTGAAGTGGTTGTCAGGCACGCGTTCATAGGTTGGGAATGATGATGACTGTCACGATCATCACATTCATATTAAAATGCGAATGAATATCTTAGAATCGGAATAAGCTTGAATTGAATAGAAAAATGATAGTACTTTATAATAATTCATGAGGAACAGCAGAGCTCTACACCTTAATTTATGGTGTGTAGAAACTCTACCGTTGAAAATACATAAGTGATAATGGAGTTCATTGGTCTCGGCCCCAGAGGGGAACCGGAGTAACCAAGACTAAAATTGATCCGAGGATAAAACTCAGGATGTAAATTCAATAATAAAAAGTCCTATTTATGCTAAACTAGTTACTAGGGTTTACAGAAATAAGTAAATGATGCAGAAATCCACTTCTGGGGCCCACTTGGTGTGTGCTTGGGCTGAGCATTGAGCTTTACACGGGTAGAGACTTTTCTTGGAGTTGAACGCCAGTTTGTAACCTGTTTCTGGCGTTTAACTCCACTTTGCAACCTGTTTCTGGCGTTTAACTCCAGAATGCAGCAGGGAACTGGCGTTGAAGGCCAGTTTGCGTCATCTAAACTCGAGCAAAGTATGGACTATTATATATTGCCGGAAAGCCCTAGATGTCTACTTTCCAACGCAATTGAGGACGTGCCATTTGGAGTTCTGTAGCTCCAGAATATCCACTTTGAGTGCAGGGAGGTCAGAATCCAACAGCATCTGCAATCCTTCTTCAACCTCTGAATCTGATTTTTGCTCAAGTCCCTCAATTTTAGCCAAAAAATACCTGAAATCACAGAAAAATACACAAACTCATAGTAAAGTCCAGAAATGTGATTTTTATTTAAAAACTAATAAAAATATACTAAAAACTAACTAAATTATACTAAAAACTATGTAAAAACAATGCCAAAAAGCGTATAAATTATCCGCTCATCACAACACCAAACTTAAATTGTTGCTTGTCCCCAAGCAACTAAAAATCAAATAGGATAAAAAAAAGAGAATATACTATAAATTCCAAAATATCAATGAAACTTAGCTCCAATCAGATGAGCGGGACTTATAGCTTTTTGCCTCTTGAATAGTTTTGGCATCTCGCTTTATCCATTGAAGTTCAGAATGATTGGCATCTATAGGAACTTAGAATTTAGATAGTGTTATTGATTCTCCTAGTTCAGTATGTTGATTCTTGAACACAGCTACTTTATGAGTCTTGACCGTGGCCCTAAGCACTTTATTTTCTAGTATTACCACCGGATACATAAATGTCACAGACACATAACTGGGTGAACCTTTTTAGATTGTGACTCAGCTTTGCTAAAGTCCCCAATTAGAGGTGTCCAGGGTTCTTAAGCACACTCTTTTTTTGCTTTGGACCATGACTTTAACCGCTCAGTCTCAAGTTTTCACTTGACACCTTCACGCCACAAGCACATGGTTTGGGACAGCTTGGTTTAGCCGCTTAGGCCAGGACTTTATTCCTTTAGGCCCTCCTATCCACTGATGCTCAAAGCCTTGGATCCTTTTTATTACCCTTGCCTTTAGGTTTTAAGGGATATTGGCTTTTTGCTCTTGCCTTTTGGTTTAAAGAGCTTTTGGCTTTTTCTGCTTGCTTTTTCTTTTTCTTTTTTTTCGCTATTTTTTTTTCTTTTCTCTTTTTTCGCAAGCTTTGTTCTTCACTGCTTTTTCTTGCTTCAAGAATCAATTTTTATGATTTTTCAGATCATCGAATAACATTTCTCCTTTTTCCTTATTCTTCAAGATCCAACATATTTAACATTCATAAACAACAAATTCAAAAGACATATGCATTGTTCAAGCATTCATTCAGAAAACAAAAAGTATTGCCATCACATCAAAATAATTAAACTAGTTTCAAGGATGAATTCGAAACCATGTACTTCTTGTTCTTTTGTAATTAAAACATTTTTCATTTAAGAAAGGTGATGGATTCATAGGGCATTCATAACTTTAAGGCATAGACACTTAGACACTAGTGATCATATAGTAAAGACACAAACATAAATAAAACATAGAGCTCAAAAATAAAAAAAAAACAGTAAAATAAATAGACAAGGAGATTAAGGAATGAGTCCACCTTAGTGAGGGTGACGTTTTCCTCTTCTTGAAGAACCAATGGTGCTTTTGAGCTCCTCTATTTCTCTTCCTTGCCTTTGTTGCTCCTCCCTCATGGCTCTTTGATCTTCTCTAATCTCATGGAGGATGATGGAGTGCTCTTGGTGCTCCACCTTTAGTTGTCCCATGTCGGAACTTAATTCTCCTAGGGAAGTGTTGATTTGCTCCCAATAATTTTGTGGAGGAAAGTGCATCCCTTGAGGCATCTCAGGGATTTCAAGGTGAGGAATTTCCTCATGCTCATGTTGAGGTCCATGATCTCTTATTTGCTCCATCCTTTTCTTAGTGATGGGCTTGTCCTCTTCAATGAAGATGTCTCCCTCTATGTCAATTCCAGCCGAATTGCAGAGGTGGCATATGAGGTGAGGAAAGGCTAACCTTGCCCAAGTGGAAGACTTGTCAGCCACCTTGTAAAGTTCTTGAGGTATAATCTCATGAACTTCCACCTCCTCTCTAATCATGATACTATGGATCATGATGGCCCGGTCTATAGTAACATCAGACCGGTTACTAGTAGGAATGATTGAGCGTTGAATGAACTCTAGCCATCCCCTAGCCACTGGTTTGAGGTCATGCCTTCTTAATTGAACCGGCTTGCCTCTTGAGTCAATTTTCCATTGAGCTCCTTCCTCACATATGTCTATGAGGACTTGGTCCAACCTTTGATCAAAGTTGACCCTTCTTGTGTAGGGGCGTGCGTTCTCTTCCATCATTGGCAAGTTAAACGCCAGCCTTACATTCTCCGGACTGAAATCTAAGTATTTCCCCCGAACCATGGTAAGTTAATGCTTTGGATTCGGGTTCACACTTTGATCATGGTTCCTAGTGATCCATGCGTTTTCATAGAACTCTTGAACCATTAGGATCCCGACTTGTTGAATGGGGTTGGTGAGAACTTACCAACCTCTTCTTTGGATCTCAAGTCGGATCTTCGGATACTCATTCTTTTTGAGCTTGAAAGGAACCTCAGGGATCACTTTCTTCTTGGCCACAACTTCATAGAAGTGGTCTTGATGGACCTTTGAGATGGAGCATCTCCCATGACTTAGAGGTGGAAGCAATTGCCTTCCCTTTCCTCTTTCTAGAGGTTTCTCTGGTCTTAGGTGCCATAAATGGTTATGGAAAAACAAAAAGCTATGCTTTTACCACGCCAAACTTAAAATGTTTACTCGTCCCCGAGTAAAAGAAGAAAGAAAGAAGGAGAAGAAGAAGAGAAATGGAGGAGAAGGAGAAAGGGGTGTATTCCGCCAAGAGGAAGAAGAAAGGGTTGTGTTGTGTGAAAATGAAGAAGGAATGAGGGGTTTATATAGAAGTGTGGGGGGGGGTTTAGGGTTTGGCCATTAGGGTTGGGTTTGGGAGGGAAAATAGTTTGAATTTTGGAAGTAGGTGGGGTTTATGGGGAAGAGAAGATGGATGTGAGTGGTGAGGGGGTGATGGGAAAGAGTGATTGAGGTGATTGGTGAAGGGTATTTGGGGAAGAGAGTTATGAAAAGGTGTGAAGAGGAGAGAAGAAAATGTGGGGATCCTGTGGGGTCCACAGATCAAGTGGGGTCAAGGACTTAACATCCCTTCCCCAATTAGGCGTGTAAAACGCCCTTGCTGTGCAATTCTGGCGTTTAACGCCAGACTGCTGCCTGTTTCTGGCGTTAAACGCCCAAATGTAGCTTGTTTCTGGCGTTTAACACCAGGCAGATGCTTGTTTCTAGCGTTAAACGCCAGCTTGGTGCCTGTTTCTGGCTTTAAATGCCAGACATATGCTTGTTTCTGGCGTTTAAATGCTAGACTGGTCTCCTCCAGGGTGTGTTGTTTTTAATGTTATTTTTCATTCTGTTTTTGATTTTTCAGTAGTTTTTGTGACTTCACATGATCATCAACCTAATAAAACACGGAATAACAAAAAGAAAATAAAATAGATATGATTAAATAACATTGGGTTGCCTCCCAACAAGCGCTTTGTTAATGTCAATAGCTTGACAGTGAGCTCTCATGGAGCCACACAGATAATCAGAGCAAGGTTGGAACCTCCCAACACCAAACTTAGAGTCTGAATGTGGGGGTTCATCACCAAACTTAGAGTTTATTTGTGGCCTCCCAACACCAAACTTAGAGTTTGACTATGGGGGCTTTAGTTGACTCTGCAGTGAGAGAAGCTTTTCATGCTTCCTCTCCATGGTTACAGAAGGAGATCCTTAAGTTTAAACATAAGGTTGTCCTCATTCAGTTGAAGGACCAACTCTCCTCTGTCCACATCAATCACAGCTCTTGCTATGGCTAGGAAGGGTCTTCCAAGGATGATGGATTCATCATCTTCCTTCCTAGTGTCTAAGATTATGAAATCAGCAGCGATGTAAAGGCCTTCAACCTTTACTAACACGTCCTCTACTTGTCCATAAGCCTGTTTTCTTGAGTTGTCTGCCATCTCTAATGAGATTCTGGCAGCCTGCACCTCAAAGATCTCAAGTTTCTCCATTACAGAGAGTGGCATTAAGTTTATTCCTGACCCCAGGTCACACAGAGCCTTCTCAAAGGTCATGATGCCTATGGTAGAGGGTATTAAGAATTTGCCTGGATCCTGTTTCTTTTGAGGTAATTTCTGCCTATCCAATGCATTTAGTTCATTGGTGAGCAAGGGAGGTTCATCTTCCCAAGTCTTATTACCAAATAATTTGGCATTCAACTTCATGATTGCACCAAGGTACTTAGCAACTTGCTCTTCAGTAATTTCTTCATCCTCTTCAGAGGAAGAATACTCATCAGAGCTCATGAAGGGCAGAAGGAGGTTCAATGGAATCTCTATGGTTTCTAATTGAGCCTCAGATTCCTTTGGTTCCTCAAAGGGAAACTCCTTATTGGTCACTGGACATCCCAGGAGGTCTTCCTCACTAGGATTCACGTCCTCCCCCTCCCTTGTAGGTTTGGCCATGATGGTTAAATCAATGGCCTTGCACTCTCTCTTTGGATTTTCTTCTGTATTGCTTGGGAGAGTACTAGGAGGAGTTTCAGTGACTTTTTTACTCAGCTGGCCCACTTGTGCCTCCAAATTCCTAATGGAGGACCTTGTTTCATTCATAAAATTTATAGTGGCCTTAGATAGATCAGAGACTATATTTGCTAAGCTAGATTGATTCTGCTCAGAATTCTCTGTCTGTTGCTGAGTGGATGATGGAAAATGCTTGCTATTGCTAAACCTATTTCTTCCACCATTATTAAAGCCTTGTTGAGGCTTTTGTTAATTCTTCCATGAGAAATTTAGATGATTTCTCCATGAGGGATTATAGGTGTTTCCAGAGGGTTCACCCATGTAATTCACCTCTGCTATTGCAGGGTTTTCAGGATCATAAGCTTCTTCTTCAGAAGATGAATCTTTAGTACTGTTGGATGATTCCTTCAATCCATTCAGACTCTGAGAGATCATATTGACTTGTTGAGTCAATATTTTATTCTGAGCCAATATGGCATTCGGAGTATCAATTTCAAGAATTCCCTTCTTTTGAGGCGTCCCATTATTCACAGGATTCCTTTCAGAAGTATGTATGAACTGGTTATTTGCAACCATGTCAATGAGTTCCTGAGCTTCTGCAGGTGTTTTTTTTAGGTGAATGGATCCACCTGCAAAATGGTCCAATGACATTTTAGATAATTCAGACAGACCATCATAGAATATATCCAGGATGGTCCATTCTGAAAGCATGTCAGAAGGACACTTTTTGGTCAGTTCCTTGTATCTCTCCCAAGCTTCATAGAGGGATTCACCTTCTTTTTGTTTGAAGGTTTGAACATCCACTCTTTCTTTCCCTGGCAATGGCACCAAAAACACTTTGATTATGTAAAATTCATCGCTCTTTCTTTCCCTGGCAATGGCACCAAAAACACGATGCCAATACCATGGTTCACAACTTCGCACAACTAACCAGCAAGTGCACTGGGTCGTCCAAGTAATACCTTACGTGAGTAAGGGTCGAATCCCACGGAGATTGTTGGTATGAAGCAAGCTATGGTCATCTTGTAAATCTCAGTCAGGCGGATATAAAATAGTAATGGGGTTTTCGAAAATAATTAATAAAAGAAGGATAGAAATACTTATGTAATTCCTTGGTGAGAATTTCAGATAAGCGTATAGAGATGCATTTGTTCCTCTGAATCTCTGCTTTCCTGCTATCTTCATCCAATCAGTCTTACTCCTTTCCATGGCTGGCTTTATGTAATGCATCACCATTGTCAATGGCTACTTTCGGTCTTCTCTCGGAAAAATGATCCAAATGCCCTGTCACGGCACGGCTAATCGTCTGGAGGCATCACCCTTGTCAATGGTTACATCCTATCCTCTCAGTGAAAATGGTCAACGCACCCTGTCACGGCACGGCTATTCATCTGTTGGTTCTCGACCATGCTGGAATAGGATTTAATATCCTTTTGCGTCTGTCACTACGCCCAGCAATCGCGAGTTTAAAGCTCGTCACAGTCATTCAATCATTGAATCCTACTCGGAATACCACAGACAAGGTTTAGACTTTCCGGATTCTCTTGAATGCCGCCATCATTCTAGCTTACACCACGAAGATTCTGATTAAGAGATCTAAGAGATACTCATTCAATCTAATGTAGAACGGAAGTGGTTGTCAGGCACGCGTTCATAGGGAATGATGATGATTGTCACGTTCATCACATTCAGGTTGAAGTGCAAATGAATATCTTAGAAGCGGAACCGGTGAATTGAATAGAAAACAGTAGTACTTTGCATTAATCTTTGAGGAACAGCAGAGCTCCACACCTTAATCTATGGAGTGCAGAAACTCTACCGTTGAAAATACATAAGTGATGATGGAGTTCATTGGTCTCGGCCCCAGAGGGGAACCGGAGTAACCAAGACTCTATGATCCGAAGATAAAACTCAGGATGTCAAATACAATAGTGAAATGTCCTATTTATAATAAACTAGCTACTAGGGTTTACAGAAGTCAGTAATTGATGCATAAATCCACTTCCGAGGCCCACTTGGTGTGTGCTTGGGCTGAGCTTTGAGTGTTGCACGTCCAGAGGCCATTTGTGGAGTTGAACGCCAGGTTTTGATCCATTTTTGGCGTTCAACTCTGGTTCTTGATCCATTTCTGGCGCTGAACTCCAGAATTGGGCAGAGAGCTGGCGTTGAACGCCACTTTACGTCATCAAAACCTGGGCAAAGTATGGACTATTATATATTTCTGGAAAGCCCTAGATGTCTACTTTCCAATGCAATTGGAAGCACGCCATTTCGAGTTCTGTAGCTCCAGAAAATCTATTTTGAGTGCAGGGAGGTCAGAATCCAACAGCATCAGCAGTCCTTCTTCAACCTCTGAATCTGTTTTTTGCTCAAGTCCCTCAATTTCAGCCAGAAAATACCTGAAATCATAGAAAAACACACAAACTCATAGTAAAGTCCAGAAATGTGAATTTAACATAAAAACTAATGAAAACATCCCTAAAAGTAACTAGATTCTACTAAAAACATACTAAAAACAATGTCAAAAAGCGTATAAATTATCCGCTCATCACAACACCAAACTTAAATTGTTGCTTGTCCCCATGCAACTGAAAATCAAATAGGATAAAAAGAAGAGAATCTACTATAAATTCCAAACTATCAATGAAACATAGCTCCAATTAGATGAGCGAGACTTGTAGCTTTTTGCCTCTTGAATAGTTTTGGCATCTCACTTTATCCATTGAGGTTCAGAATGATTGGCATCTATAGGAACTCAGAGTTCAGATAGTGTTATTGATTCTCCCAGTTCAGTATGATGATTCTTGAACACAGCTATTTTATGAGTCTTGGCCGTGGCCCTAAGCACTTTGTTTTCCAGTATTACCACCGGATACATAAATGCCACAGACACATAATTGGGTGAACCTTTTCAGATTGTGACTCAACTTTGCTAAAGTCCCCAATTAGAGGTGTCCAGGGTTCTTAAGCACACTCTTCCTTTTTGCTTTGGACCTTGACTTTAACCGCTCAGTCTCAAGTTTTCACTTGACACCTACACGCCACAAGCACATGGTTAGGGACAGCTTGGTTTAGCCGCTTAGACCAGGATTTTATTCCTTTAGGCCCTCCTATCCACTGATGCTCAAAGCCTTGGGATCCTTTTTATTTGCCCTTGCCTTTTGGTTTTAAGGGTTATTGGCTTTTTGCTCTTGCCTCTTGGTTTTAAGAGCTTTTGGCTTTTTCTGCTTGCTTTTTCTTTTTCTTTCTATTTTTTTTCGCCTATTTTATTTTTTTTTCTGCAAGCTTTGTTCTTTGCTGCTTTTTCTTGCTTCAAGAATCATTTTTATGATTTTTCAGATTATCGAATAACATGTCTCCTAGTCATCATTCTTTCAAGAGCTAACAAATTTAACATTCTTAAACAACAACTTCAAAAGACATATGCACTGTTCAAGCATACATTCAGAAAACAAGAAGCATTGTCACCACATCAATATAATTAAGCTAAGTTCAAGGATAAATTCGAAACTCATGTACTTCTTGTTCTTTTGAATTACAACATTTTTCATTTAAGAGAGGTGATGGATTCATAGGACATTTATAACTTTAAGACATAGTTACTAACTACTAATGATCATGTAATGAAGACACAAACATGGATAAGCACATAACATAGAAACGAAAAACAGAAGAAATAAGAACAAGGAATGAATCCACCTTAGTGATGGTGGCGTTTCCTTCTTGAGGAACCAATGATGTCCTTGAGCTCTTCTATGTCTCTTCCTTGCCTTTGTTGCTCCTCCTTCATTGCTTTTAGATCTTCTCTGATTTCATGAAGGATGATGGAGTGCTCTTGATGTTCCACCCTTAATTGTCCCATGTTGGAACTTAATTCTTCTGGGAGGTGTTGATTTGCTCCCAATAGTTTTGTGGAGGAAAATGCATTTGAGGCATTTCCAGGATCTCATGGTGATGAGCTTATTGCGCCTCTTGAGCACCATGAATGGGCTCTCTTGCTTGCTCCATCTTTTTCTTAGTGATGGGCTTCTCTTCCTTGATGGGCATGTCTCCTTCTATGAAAGCTCCAGCTGAGTAACATAGATGGCAAATAAGATGAGGAAAAGCTAGCCTTGCCATGGGGGATGACTTTTCGGCTATTTTGTAGAGTTCAAGGGAGATGACTTCATGAACCTCTACTTCCTCTCCAATCATGATGCTATGAATCATGATGGCTCGATCCACAGTAACTTCAGATCGGTTGCTAGTGGGGATGATGGAGCATTGGATGAATTCCAACCATCCTCTAGCCACAGGCTTGAGGTCCAATCTTCTTAGTTGAACCGGCTTGCCTTTGGAGTCAATCTTCCATTGAGCTCCTTCCACACATATGTCCATAAGGACTTTGTCCAACCTTTGATTAAAGTTGACCCTTCTAGTGTAGGGGCGTTCATCTCCTTGCATCATAGGCAAGTTAAACGCCAACCTCACATTTTCCGGACTAAAATCTAAGTATTTCCCCCGAACCATTGTAACATAGTTCTTTGGATCCGGGTTCTTACTTTGATCATGGTTCTTGGTGATCCATGCATTGGCATAGAACTCTTGAACCATTAGGATGCCGACTTGTTGGATGGGATTTGTTAGAACTTCCCAACCTCTTCTTTGAATTTCATGTCGGATCTCCGGATACTCATTTCTTTTGAGTTTGAAAGGGACCTCAGGGATCACCTTTTTCTTGGCCACAACATCATAGAAGTGGTCTTGATGGGCTTTGGAGATGAACCTTTCCATCTCCCATGACTCGGAGGTGGAAGCTTTTGTCTTCCTTTTTCCTTTCTTAGAGGATTCTCCGGTCTTAGGTGCCATCAATGGTAATGGAAAAACAAAAAGCTTATGCTTTTACCACACCAAACTTAGAATATTGCTCGCCCTCGAGCAATAAAAGAAAGAATAGAGGAAGAAGAAGAAGATATGGAGGAAAGGGGGAAGGTGTTGTGTTTCGGCCAAGAAGGGTATAGAGGGGTTGTGTTGTGTGAATTTGAAGAAGAATGGAGGGCTTTATATAGGGAATGGAGGGGGGGGAAGGTTTCGGCCATATGGGTGGGTTTGGGTGGGAAATTGGTTTTGAATTTTGAAGGTAGGTGGGGTTTATGAGGTAGGTTTATGGGGAAGAGTGGATGGATGTGAGTGGAGAAGAGGTGATGGGGAAGAGAGATTGAGGTGATTGGTGAAGAGTTTTGGGGAAGAGTGTTTATGGGATTGTGTGAAAGAGGGGTGAGAAGAAGTGAGTGGAGGTAGGTGGGGATCCTGTGCGGTCTACAGATCCTGAGATGATCCTGTGGGGTCCACAGATCCTGAGGTGTTCAAGGATTTACACCCTTGCACCAAATTAGGCATGTAAAATGCCTTTGCACACAACTCTGGGCGTTCAGCGCCAGGTTGGTGCCCATTTTGGGCGTTCAACGCCCATTTGTTGCCCATTTCTGGCGTTGAACGCCAGAACCATGCTTGTTCTGGCGTTCAGCGCCCAGATGCTGCCCATTTTGGGCGTTCAGCACCAGAACCATGCTCTGTTCTGGCGTTGAACGCCAGGCAGATGCTTCCTCCAGGGTGTGATTTTTCTTCTGCTGTTTTTGATTCCGTTTTCAATTTTTATATTTATTTTGTGACTCCACATGATCATGAACCTATAAAGACATATAACTAAGAAAAATATAGTTAGATAAATAAAAATTGGGTTGCCTCCCAACAAGCGCTTCTTTACTGTCAGTAGCTTGACAGTGGGCTCTTATGGAGCCTCACAGATGTTCAGAGCATTATTGAGACTCCCCAACACCAAACTTAGAGTTTGGATATGGGAGTTCAACACCAAACTTAGAGTTTGGTTGTGGCCTCCCAACACCAAACTTAGAGTTTAACTGTGGGGGCTTTGGTTGACTCTGCTTTGAGAGAAGCTTTTTATGCTTCCTCTCTATGGATGCAGAGAGAGATCCTTGAGTTGTAAACACAAGGTTGTCCTCATTTAATTGAAGGATCAATTCTCCTCTGTCCACATCAATCACATCTCTTGTTGTGGCCAGGAAAGGTCTTCCTAGGATGATGGATTCATCCTCTTCCTTTCCATTATCCAAGACTATGAAATCAGCAGGGATGTAAAGGCCTTCAACCTTTACTAACACGTCCTCTACTTGTCCATAAGCCTGTTTTCTTGAATTGTCTGCCATCTCTAATGAGATTTTAGCAGCTTGCAACCCATAGATTCCCAGTTTCTCTATTACAGAGAGGGGCATGAGGTTTATTCTTGAACCAAGGTCACACAGAGCCTTAAAGATCATGGTGCCTATAGTACAAGGTATTATGAACTTTCCAGGATCCTGTCTCTTCTGAGGCAATGTCAGTTGATCCAGATCACTTAGTTCATTGATGAACAAGGGAGGTTCAACTTCCCAAGTATCAATGCCAAATAATTTGGCATTTAGCTTCATGATTGCACCAAGAAACTTGGCAGTTTACTCTTCAGTAACATCCTCATTCTCTTCAGAAGAGGAATACTCATCAGAGCTCATGAATGGCATAAGGAGGTTCAATGGAATCTCTATGGTCTCTAGATGAGCCTCAGAGTCCTTTGGTTCCTCAGAGGGAAGCTCCTTATTGATCACTGGACGTCCCAGGAGGTCTTCCTCCTTGGGATTCACGTCCTCCTCTCCCTCATTGGGTTTGGCCATTTTGGTTATGTCAATGGCCTTGCACTCTCCTTTTGGATTTTCTTCTGTATTGCTTGGGAGAGTACTAGGAGGGATTTCAGTGATCCTTTTACTCAGTTGGCCTACTTGTGCTTCCAAATTTCTAATGGAAGACCTTGTTTCATTCATGAAACTTATAGTGGCCTTGGATAGATCAGAGACTAAATTTGCTAAGCTAGATGCATTCTGCTCAGAATTCTCTATCTGTTGCTGAGTGGATGATGGAAAAGGCTTGCTATTGCTAAACCTGTTTCTTCCACCATTATTAAAGCCTTGTTGAGGCTTTTGATCCTTCCATGAGAAATTTGGATGATTTCTCCATGATGGATTATAGGTGTTTCCATATGGTTCACCCATGTAATTTACCTCTGCTATTGCAGGGTTCTCAGGATCATAAGCTTCTTCTTCAGAAGATGCCTCTTGAGTACTGTTGGATGCAGCTTGCATTCCATTCAGACTCTGAGAAATCATATTGACTTGCTGAGTCAATATTTTGTTCTGAGCCAATATGGCATTCAGAGTATCAACCTCAAGAACTCCCTTCTTCATAGGTGTCCCATTATTCACAGGATTCCTTTCAGAAGTGTACATGAACTGGTTATTTGCAACCATGTCAATGAGTTTTTGAGCTTCTGCAGGCGTTTTCTTTAGGTGAATGGATCCACCTGCAGAGGTATCCAATGACATCTTAGATAACTCAGACAGACCATCATAGAATATATCCAGGATGGTCCATTCTGAAAGCATGTCAGAAGGACACTTTTTGGTCAGTCCTTTGTATCTCTCCCAAGCTTCATAGAGGGATTCACCTTCTTTCTGTCTGAAGGTTTGAATATCCACTCTAAGCTTGCTCAGCTTTTGAGGAGGAAAAAACTTGGCTAAGAAAGCCGTGACCAGCTTGTCCCAAGAGTTCAGGCTATCTCTGGGTTGAGAATCCAACCACACTCTAGCTCTGTCTCTTACAGCAAAAGGGAAAAGCATGAGCCTGTAGACTTCAGGATCTACTCTATTAGTCTTAACAGTATCACAGATCTGCAAGAATTCAGTTAAGAACTGAAAAGGATCTTCAGATGGAAGTCCATGAAACTTGCAGTTTTGCTGCATCAGAGAAACTAACTGAGGTTTCAGCTCAAAGTTGTTTGCTCCAATGGCAGGAATAGAGATGCTTCTTCCATGTAAATTGGAATTAGGTGCAGTAAAGTCACCAAGCATCCTCCTTGCATTATTGTTGTTGGGTTCAGCTGCCATCTCCTTTACTTGTTCAAAATTTTCAATAAGGTTGTCTCTGGATTGTTGTAATTTAGCTTCTCTTAGTTTCCTCTTTAGAGTCCTTTCAGGTTCTGGATCAGCTTCAACAAGAATGCCTTTTTCTTTGTCCCTGCTCATAAGAAAGAGAAGAGAAAAAGAAAAGAAGAGGAATTCTCTATGTCACAGTAAAGAGGTTCCTTATTGTTAGTAGAAGAAGAGAAGAAGAAGAAAAAATTCGAACACAGATAGAAAAGGGGGGTTCGAATTTGGTGAGTGATGTGAGGAAGAGATGTTAGTAGAATAATAAATAAATAGAATAAGATGAGAGAGGGGGAGGATTTTCGAAAATAATTTTTGAAAAAGAGTTAGTAATTTTCGAAAATAGTTTTTGAAAAATGTTAGTAATTTTCGAAAATTAAGATTTTTAAAAATTGAAATAATTACTTAATTAAAAAGAAATTTTGAAAAAGAGGGAAGATATTTTCGAAAATTAGAGAGAGAGAGTTAGTTAGGTGGTTTTGAAAAAGGTAAGAAACAAACAAAAAGTTAGTTAGTTAATTGAAACAAATTTTGAAAAGATAAGAAGTTAGGAAGTTAGAAAAGATATTTTAAAATCAAATTTTTGAAAAAGATAAGATAAGAAGATATTTTTGAAAAGATATGATAGAAATTAGTTTTTAAAAAAGATTTGATTTTTAAAATCTCAATTAATGACTTGATTCACAAGAAATCACAACATATGATTCTAGAACTTAAAGTTTGAATCTTTCTTAACAAGTAAGTAACAAACTTAAAATTTTTGAATCAAAACATTAATTGGTGATGTTATTTTGGAAAATTATGATGTAAAATTAAGAAAAAGATTTTTGAAAAATATTTTTGGAATTTTCAAAAATAACTAAGAAATTTGAAAATTATTTGATTTTTGAAAAAGATTTTGAAAAAGATGAGATTTTTAAATTGAAAATTTGATTTGACTCATAAAAACAACTAGATTTTAAAATTTTTTTAAAAAGTCAAATCTAATTTTCGAAATTTTAAGAGAGAAAAAGGGAAAGATATTTTTTTTATTTTTGAATTTTTAATGATGAGAGAGAAAAACAAGAAAAATGATGCAATGCATGAAATTTTTAGATTAAAACAATGAATGCATGCAAGAATGCTATGAATGTCAAGATGAACACCAAGAACACTTTGAATGTCAAGATGAACACCAAGAACATATTTTTGAAAAATTTTTAATGCAAAGAAAACATGCAAGACACCAAACTTAGAATTCTTTAATGCTTAGACATAAAGAATTCAGGAATGCATATGAAAAACAAGAAAAGACACAAAACATGCAAATGCAAAGATCAAACAAGAAGACTTACCAAGAACAACTTGAAGATCATGAAGAACACTATGAATGCATGAGAATTTTCGAAAAATGCAAGATGCACATGCAATTGACACCAAACTTATAACATGACTCAAGACTCAAACAAGAAACACAGAATATTTTTTATTTTTATGATTTTATGAATTTTTTTTTCGAAAATTATTGTGAAAAAGAAAAATAAGGATTCCAAAATTTTTAATATGAATTCCAGGAATCTTGCTCTTTAGTCTAAAGCTCCAATCTGAGGGTTAGACATGGCTTAACAGCCAGTCAAGCTTTAGCATGTAAATTTTTTCATGTATAGAGCAACTAAGTATGTGAGAATCTCTTGTGATGATAAGTTGAAGCCCCAGTCCAAAAGATTAGACATGGCTTACAGCCAGCTAGGATTCAACAAATCATCATGAAACACTAGAATTCATTCTTAAAAATTCTGAAGAAAAATATATTTTTGAAAACACATTTTTTTTTTAAAACAAAAGAAAAATTTTTGAACGATTTTTGAAAAATTTTTGAAAACAAAACAAAAAGAAAATTACCTAATCTGAGCAACAGGATGAACCGTCAGTTGTCCAAACTCGAACAATCCCCGGCAACGGCGCCAAAAACTTGGTGCGCAAAAATTGTGATTACACTTTGATTATGTAAAATTCATCGCTCTTTCTTTCCCTGGCAATGGCACCAAAAACACGATGCCAATACCATGGTTCACAACTTCGCACAACTAACCAGCAAGTGCACTGGGTCGTCCAAGTAATACCTTACGTGAGTAAGGGTCGAATCCCACGGAGATTGTTGGTATGAAGCAAGCTATGGTCATCTTGTAAATCTCAGTCAGGCGGATATAAAATAGTAATGGGGTTTTCGAAAATAATTAATAAAAGAAGGATAGAAATACTTATGTAATTCCTTGGTGAGAATTTCAGATAAGCGTATAGAGATGCATTTGTTCCTCTGAATCTCTGCTTTCCTGCTATCTTCATCCAATCAGTCTTACTCCTTTCCATGGCTGGCTTTATGTAATGCATCACCATTGTCAATGGCTACTTTCGGTCTTCTCTCGGAAAAATGATCCAAATGCCCTGTCACGGCACGGCTAATCGTCTGGAGGCATCATCCTTGTCAATGGTTACATCCTATCCTCTCAGTGAAAATGGTCAACGCACCCTGTCACGGCACGGCTATTCATCTGTCGGTTCTCGACCATGCTGGAATAGGATTTACTATCCTTTTGCGTCTGTCACTACGCCCAGCAATCGCGAGTTTGAAGCTCGTCACAGTCATTCAATCATTGAATCCTACTCGGAATACCACAGACAAGGTTTAGACTTTCCGGATTCTCTTGAATGCCGCCATCATTCTAGCTTACACCACGAAGATTCCGATTAAGAGATCTAAGAGATACTCATTCAATCTAATGTAGAACGGAAGTGGTTGTCAGGCACGCATTCATAGGAAATGATGATGATTGTCATGTTCATCACATTCAGGTTGAAGTGTGAATGAATATCTTAGAAGCGGAACAGGTGAATTGAATAGAAAACAGTAGTACTTTGCATTAATCTTTGAGGAACAGCAGAGCTCCACACCTTAATCTATGGAGTGCAGAAACTCTACCGCTGAAAATACATAAGTGATGATGGAGTTCATTGGTCTCGGCCCCAGAGGGGAACCGGAGTAACCAAGACTCTATGATCCAAAGATAAAACTCAGGATGTCAAATACAATAGTGAAATGTCCTATTTATAATAAACTAGCTACTAGGGTTTACAGAAGTAAGTAATTGATGCATAAATCCACTTCCGGGGCCCACTTAGTGTGTGCTTAGGCTGAGCTTTGAGTGTTGCACGTGCAGAGGCCATTTGTGGAGTTGAACGCCAGGTTTTGATCCAATTCTGGCGTTCAACTCTGGTTCTTGATCCATTTCTGGCGCTGAACTCCAGAATCGAGCAGAGAGCTGACATTGAACGCCACTTTACGTCGTCTAAACTTGGGCAAAGTATGGACTATTATATATTGCTGGAAAGATCTGGATGTCTACTTTCCAATGCAATTAAAAGCACGCCATTTCGAGTTCTGTAGCTCCAGAAAATCTATTTTGAGTGCAGGGAGGTCAGAATCCAACAGCATCAGCAGTCCTTCTTCAAGCTCTGAATCTGATTTTTGCTCAAGTCCCTCAATTTCAGCCAGAAAATACCTGAAATCACAGAAAAACACACAAACTCATAGTAAAGTCCAGAAATGTGAATTTAACATAAAAACTAATGAAAACATCCCTAAAAGTAACTAGATTATACTAAAAACATACTAAAAACAATGTCAAAAAGCGTATAAATTATCCGCTCATCAAGAGTCCAACCATATTCTAGCTCTGTCTCTTACAGCAAACGGGAAAATCATAAGCCTGTAGACCTCGGGATCAACCCCATTGGTCTTAACAGTATCACAGATTTGCAAGAATTTAGTTAAGAACTGAAAAGGATCTTCGGATGAAAGTCCATAAAACTTGCAATTCTGTTGCATCAGAGAAACTAATTGAGGTTTCAGCTCAAAATTGTTTGCTCCAATGGCAGGGATTGAGATGCTTCTTCCATGTAAATTGGAATTAGGTGCAGTAAAGTCACCAAGCATCTTCCTTGCATTGTTGTTATTTTCGGCCATGTCTCTTTCTTTTTCGAAAATTTTTGTCAGATTTTTTCGAGAGAGTTGTACTTTAGCTTCCCTTAGCTTCCTCTTTAGAGTTCTTTCAGGTTCAGGATTAGCTTCAACAAGAATGTTCTTATCCTTGTTCCTACTCATATGAAAAAGAAGAGAGCAGAAAATATGAAATCCTCTATGTCACAGTATAGAGATTCCTTATGTAAGTATAAGAAGAGAATAATGGAGGAAGGAAAAGATAAGAATCCAAACACAAGGGAGAGGAATGAGTTCGAATTCTTGGGTGAAAGAGGGGTGTTAGTAGATGAATAAATAATCAGAAGGGGATGAGAGATGAGAGAATTTGAAAATTAAACAAATTAAAATAAAAATATTTTTATTTTTAATTTAAAATTAAAGTGAAAATTTGAAAATTTAAAAAAAGGAAAAATTAAATTAAATTAAATTAAAGTTTAAAACAATTAGTTAATTAAAGAGGAATTTTGAAAAGGAGGGAAGGGATTTTCAAAAATTAGAAAGAGAGAGTTAGTTAGGTGGTTTTGAAAAAGATATGATTGAAATAGTAAACTTTTAAAATCAATCAAAAAGTTAAGTGGTTAGTTGAAAAAGATTTGAAAATTAATTTTGAAAAGATAAGAAGTTAGAAAAGATTTTGAAATTGCTTTTGAAAAAGATGTGATTGAAATTTATTTTGAAAAAGATTTGAAAAAGAAATTTAAAAAGATTTGATTTTGAAAATTAAAGTTGATTACGTGACTAACAAGAAACTAAAAAGATATGATTCTAGAGTTTAAAGATTGAACCTTTCTTACTAGGCAAGTAACAAACTTAAAAAATTTGAATCAATCACATTAATTGTTAGCATTAATTTCGAAAATATGAATTAGAAATAAGAAAAAGATTTTGAAAATCAATCATAAAGTTTTTGAAAATATGAAAGAAAAAATGAAAAAGATTTGATTTTTGAAAGAGATTTGAAAAAAATAGAATTTTTAAATTGAAAATTTGATTTGACTAATAAGAAACAACTAAATTTTAAAAAGTTTTGAAAAAGTCAACTCAAATTTTCGAAAATTTATGAGTGAAAAAGGGAAAGATATTTTTTTATTTTTGAATTTTTAATGATGAAAGAGAAAAACATCAAAAAGACTCAATGCATGAAAATTTTGGATCAAAACACATGATGCATGCAAGAACGCTATGAATGTCAAGATGAACACCAAGAACACTTTGAATGTCAAGATGAACACCAAGAACTTATTTTTGAAAATTTTGAAGAAGAGAAAAACATGCAAGACACCAAACTTAAACATTTTTAATTTTTTAGACACTAACAAATTAAAAATGCATATGAAAAACAAGAAATTTTAAAGATCAAACAAGAAGACTTACCAAGAACAACTTGAAGATCATGAAGAATGCAATGCATGAATTTTCGAAAATGCAAGAAAAATAACAACATGCAATTTGACACCAAACTTAAAAACTGACACTAAACTCAAACAAGAAACATAAAATTTTTGGTTTTTATCATTTTATTAATTTTTTTGGATTTTTCGAAAATTAATTTGAAAAAGAAAAATAAGGATTTCAAAATTTTTTATAAGAATTTCAGGAATCTGCAATGTTAGTCTAAAGCTTCGGTCCAGGAATTAGACATGGCTCACTAGCCAGCCAAGCTTTCAGTGAAAGCTCCGGTCCAAAACACTAGACATGGCCAATGGCCAACCAAGCTTTAGCAGATACAAATTAGACATACAACAGCTGATACTTCATCCAACTTCATATGCTGATAAGTGGAAGCCTCGGTCCAAATGAATTAGACATGGCTTTACAGCCAGCCAGGCTTCAACGTGCTTCATGAAACTTTAGAATTCATTCTTAAAAATTCTGAACAACATAGAATAAAAAAATTTTTTTTTTGAAAGTAAGAAATAAAAGAGCTTAAAAATAAAATAAAATTACCTAATCTGAGCAACAAGATGAACCGTCAGTTGTCCAAACTCGAACAATCCCCGGCAATGGCGCCAAAAACTTGGTGCGCGGAAATCGTGATGGTTCCATTCCTTGGTAACGGCGCTAAAAACTCAATACGCACGTTCATAATCTTAGTTCTTTGTCACAACTTCGCACAACTAACCAGCAAGTGCACTGGGTCGTCCAAGTAATAAACTTTACGTGAGTAAGGGTCGATCCCACGGAGACTGTCGGCTTGAAGCAAGCTATGGTCACCTTGTAAATCTCAGTCAGGCGGATTCAATTGATTATGGAAATTTAATAAGTAAAAGATAAATAAAATATAAAATAAAGATAGTGATACTTATGTAATTCATTGGTGAGAATTTCAGATAAGCATATAGAGATGCATTCGTTCCTCCTGAACCTCTGCTTTCCTATTGTCTTCATCTAATCATTCATACTCCTTTCTATGGCAAGCTGTATGTTAGGCATCACCGTTGTCAATGGCTACATCCTGTCCTCTCAGTGAAAATGGTCCAATTCGCTGTCACTGCATGACTAATCATCTGTCGGTTCTCGATCATACTGGAATAGGATCCGTTGATCCTTTTGTGTCTGTCACTACGCCCAACACTCGCGAGTTTGAAGCTCGTCGCAGCCATCCCTTCCCAGATCCTACTCGGAATACCACAGACAAGGTTTAGACTTTCCGGATCTCAAGAATGGCCGTACATGGATTCTAACTTATACCACGAAGACTCTGATTAAGAAATCCCAGAGATATTCATTCAATATAAGGTAGAACTGAAGTGGTTGTCAGGCACGCGTTCATAGGTTGGGAATGATGATGAATGTTGCGATCATCACATTCATATTGAAGTGCGAATGAATATCTTAGAATTGGAATAAGCTTGAATTGAATTGAAAAATGATAGTACTTTGTATTAATTCATGAGGAACAGCAGAGCTCCACACCTTAATCTATGGTGTGTAGAAACTCTACCATTGAAAATACATAAGTGATAATGGAGTTCATTGGTCTCGGCCCCAGAGGGGAACCGGAGTAACCAAGACTAAAATTGATCCGAAGATAAAACTCAGGATGTAAATACAATAGTAAAAAGTCCTATTTATGCTAAACTAGTTACTAGGGTTTACAGAAATGAGTAAATGATGCAGAAATCCACTTCTGGGGCCCACTTGGTGTGTGCTTGGGCTGAGCATTGAGCTTTACACATGTAGATGCTTTTCTTGGAGTTGAACGCCAGTTTGTAACCTGTTTCTGGCGTTTAACTCCACTTTGCAACCTATTTCTAGCGTTTAACTCCAGAATGCAGCATGGAACTGGCGTTGAACGCCAGTTTGTGTCATCTAAATTCGGGCAAAGTATGGACTATTATATATTTCTGGAAAGCCCTGGATATCTACTTTCCAACGCAATTGAGAACGCGCCATTTGGAGTTCTGTAGCTCCAGAAAATTCACTTTGAGTGCAGGGAGGTCAGAATCCAACAGCGTCTGCAGTCCTTCTTCAACCTCTGAATCTGATTTTTGCTCAAGTCCCTCAATTTCAGCCAAAAAATACCTGAAATCACAGAAAAACACACAAACTCATAGTAAAGTCCAGAAATGTGATTTTTATTTAAAAACTAATAAAAATATACTAAAAACTACTTAAATTATACTAAAAACTATGTAAAAACAATGCCAAAAAGCGTATAAATTATCCGCTCATCAGCAGTCAGAAAATATCACACCACCAATAGTACAATTAACCATACATGGACCTGGATCACTACACTTTTCAGGTATACCTCCCATTAAAGCAGATATAGAACTACCTAAAGGAATAGTTTCTAATTCATTAATTTTGTCTTCCTGTATACATAAATCTTTTAGAAACTTTGCGTATTTAGGTACCTGCTGAATAACATCAAAAAGGGGAAAAGTTACCTCAACCTTTTTGAATATTTCTACCATTTTGGGATCAAGTTCTATCTTCTTCCTGGGCTTCCTTGCAATTTGTGGAAATGGAATAGGGAGGGCGTTTCCTGCAGGGTCTGCCTCCTTTGGTGCTTCCTTCTGTGGTTGAGCTTCTTCTTCTTCAACCATGTCTTGTATGACCTCTTCCTCTTCAGCATCCTCTAGTTCCACCACCTCTTCAGCTGAGGTGTGTTCTGATGGGATTGGCTCCTCCTGATTCCTCTCTTGCAGTGTGATTCCGGACCTTAGGGTGATGGCATTGATGCCACCTTTTGGATTGGGCAATGGTTGAGAGGGGATTCCGCTGGAGCTCAAAGGCTGGTTATTGGAGTTATTTAGTGATCCAATCTGTGATACAAGAGCTTGAAAGGTAGAGTTCAGACCATTTAGAGTAGAAGTAAGATTGTTTTCCATGGCCTGCTGTCTCCGATCAATAGATTGTAGTAACTCATCATTAGAAGATGAAGAGGGATAAGTGATCTGACAGGTCTGCTGTTGGTTGTGCTGTGGTCCTTGAAATTGCCTCAGGTGAGTTGTTCTGTAAGGCTGGTTCTAGTTCAGCTGCCTATTGTTGTTATTATTCCACCTCTGATTTCCCTGATTGTCTCTGCCTCCTCTGTTATTGTTGTCCCTCCAGCCCTAGTTAGAATTATCTCTCCAACCTTGGTTTGAATTGTCCTGCCATCCATGGTTGTAGCTACCACCTTGATTGTATCCTTGATTGGAACGGTCATAGAAGTTATGAGTGGTTGCCACAGTGTTGTCTTCCTGCTGGAGCTGCGGACATTCATCAGTATAATGGCTATAATCAGCACAGATCCCGCATACTCTTTGTGGAACCAACTGTTGGCTTTGCTATGGTGGAGAGGGCTAAGCTTGCTGAGCTTGTTGTTGACTCAACTGCATCTGCTTCAGTAAGTTGGTCATTTCACAGATACTCTGAGTTAGAGCAGAAGTCTCTCTGCTAGAGGATACTTCTGCAATAGCTTTTACCTGGCTTTATTTCTGCCTCTGATTCCTAGTAGATTCAGCCAAGTCGCTGATCAATTGCCATGCCTCATCAGTGGTCTTATACTTTTTCATAGACCCATTGCTAGCACTTTCCAATGTGGTCTTATCTTGGGGCCTCATGCCCTGTGTGACGTAGCCGAGCAACACTATCTTGTCAATCATATGGTGGGGGTATGCTTCCAGAAGATTGTTGAAGCGCTCCCAGTATTCGTAGAGAGTCTCGGACTCGTCCTGAACAATCATGGAAATGTTTTTCCTCAGTTTATCAGTAACTTCAACTGGAAAGAATTTTTCCGAAAATTCTCTTCTAAGCGTATCCCAGTCAGAAACAGTTGCTGTGGGTTGAGTGTAGTGCCACTCTCTCGCCTTTCCCTCAAGAGAGAATGGGAAAGCTTTTAACAAAATAGAAGTTTCATCTGCACCATCACGCCTGATAGTAGAACAGGCTGCTTGGAAATCCCTGAGGTGCTTGATAGGCTCTTGAGCAGGTAAGCCATGAAACTTAGGCATTAAGTTGTGTAGTGCAGTCTTTATTTTAAAATCTGTAGCCACCGCTGGGTGATACGCTTGAAACGGTTGTAATGTGAAATCAGAGGCTCCCACCTCCTGGATAGTAACTCTCCTAGGTGCTGCCATGTCACCTGCACGTAAATCAACCGAATCAGTAGAACGGGAGCTTGTTTCTCCCTCAAGTGACGTTTCAGATTCACCCTCGGAGAGGACTAACCGACGCCGAGCTTGCCTTATACGTGAAATAGTTCTTTCAATCTCAGGATCAAATACTGGCAAGCTTGGATCAGAAAGTGAACACGTCATTTAACGGAAGAAACATGCAGCTCATAGTAGCAAAAATAAAATAAAATTCAAATAAATAAATTCCAATCAATAACTTAGCACTCTATTACAACTCCCCGGCAACGGCGCCAAAAATTGACGTGGCAGAAATTGGCGAGTTAAGAAATTATTATATGAGATGCGTTGCAAGTATAGTTCTCAACCAACCAAAATTCTGCTTATCAATTTAAAAGGGTTGTCACAAAATTAGAATTAAAATACTTGGAAAATGAATCCCAGGTCATCTCCTAACGAGTTGCAGAAAGATGTGCTATTTTATTAATCAGATGTTTTCCAAAAGGGTTTGAGTTTGGTAGATAGGAAATTAAATCAGAGAAATTATGTAATTTAAATAAAAACCTTGACCGGGAGTAGATTAGTTGGAAGTCCTATCCTTGATGGAGTTCTCTCAAGATCAATTGATAATTGAAGGTTGTCTGCTCAGTTATCCTTTACCGGATAAAGGAAAGTCAAGCAAGTTGGAAGTCAGTTTCTATTCACAAGTTCTAATCCTCTCCCTTGGGAAGGATTAGTGTTAGTGATTAGATGGCGACCCAACGCTAATCCCAATTATAATTTTACTCTTGAGCATCCAACTCAAGGTCCTCCTTTCAATCAACTCCCAATCAAGTTATGGAACTACTCGCTCATTATAATTGTGAAATTCATGAAATAAGAAAGGAAAATAAAGAAAGACATGATAAATAGTAATCAAAGGGATCAATAAAAATAAAAATAGTTCTTGTATTAATAAATTCTAAAAATAGTTCAAGAGTAACTCTGAATAAAATAAGGATATGAAAGAGTAAGTGACAAGTAAGGAAACAAACTAGAGTGATGAAGTCTTGACGGAGGTAATAACTCTTCTCAATATCCCAATCCAAAAAGCAATAAAATCAAAATCCTAAGAACTATGAACGTGTAGAGAGAAAAAGCTAGAGGAGGAGTAAAATCATATCTAAAACTCAAAATTATGCGGAATGAATGTTGTTTTTTTTTTTGTCTCTGCATGTTCCCTGGCTCTAATCTGCTTTTCTGGGCTGAAAACTGGGTCAAAACAGGGCCCAAAATCGCCCCCAGTGAATTCTGCAGATCGCGCACGTCACGCGATCGCGTCATCCACGCGTTCGCGTCATCCAGCGTCTTGCCTTGCCACGCGTGCGCGTCGTCCACGCCTTCGCGTCACTAGTGCAGTTTCCAATCCATGCGCTCGCGTCAGGCACGTGAGCGCGTCACTACAATTTCCTCTATTTCGCGCGGTCGCGTGAGTCATGCGTCCGCGTCACTTCTCGCTGGTCATCTCCTCAATTTCTTGTGTTTCTTCCATTTTTGCAAGCCTCATTTCCAATCTCCAAGTCATTCAAGTCGTATAAAGCCTGAAACACTTAACACACAGATCACGGCATCGAATGGAATAAAGCAGAATTAAAATACATAATTAAAAATCTCTAGGAGGCGAGTTTTCAACCATGGAGTAATTTTGGGAAGGAATTGTAAATACATGTTAATTTAATGAATAAGTGGGTAAAGATTTGATAAAACCACGCAATTAAACACAATATAAACCATAAAATAATAGTTTATCACTTAATCTAGCTCTCCAATCAATTTAATCACTATCAAATTTAAGACAATCCCCGGCAACGGCGTCATAAAACTTGATGACTAGAATTCACACCCCATTCAAAAATTGGTGAATTAGTTCTTTTGGCAAGCGCACCAAAATTATCGTCAAGAAATAACCCACAGTGGAGTGGGATCGTATCCACAGAGATTGGCAAATTCGAGCAGTTTTAATCAATTGATGAATTTGTCAAGCGGATCAATAGGATTGTGAAGTGCAGAATTATAAATAACATAAATGTAAATGACTAGAATATAAAGAAAAGCAATATAGTTCGGAAATATAAATGGCAGATTGTAAAGTGCAGAATCATAAATGACTTGAATGTAAATGGGAATGGGGAATTGCTGAATGTAAAGTTAAGTGATAAACCCATATTTTATGATATACTTTGTGCCTAATTTAAGTGATTTATTCAATCCTTCACTCACTTATTCATATAAATTGCATGGTTTTACTTTCCCTTCCTTATTATGTGATGTATGTGAAAAACATGTTTCCTATGCTTTAAAAATAATTATTTTAATTACCCTTTACTTCCATTCGATGCCGTGATTCGTGTGTTGAGTAGTTTCAGATCTTCTAAGGCAGGAATGACTTAAAGGATGGAAAGGAAACATACAAAATTGGAAGGAAAGCATAAAACGAAGTTTTTGAAGAAACTGGCAGTGACGCGATCCCATGAACGACGCGGCAGCATGCCAGCGCAAAATGATAGTGACGGACCGCATCATTGACGCGATCGTGCGCCTTAAGCGAAACGCATATGACGCGGACGCATGACTGAAGCGACCGCATGACAAGGAAAACTTCAAATGACGCGACCGCGTGACCCACGCGGATGCGTGACAGAGGCCACGCACCAGAAATTGCAGAAAACGCTCCCAGCGATTTCTGAAGCCCTTTTTAGCCCAAATCTAAGCCAAGAAGGCACATATCAGAGGTTATGAAGTGGGAGAATGCATCCATTCAAGAGGAGAATCTCCAATTAGTTGCTTTTTCATGAATTAGATGTAGTTTTTGAGGGAGAGGTTCTCTCCTTTCTCTTTTAGGATTTAGAATTAGGATTTCTTTTGTTTTCAGGATTATCTCTTTTTATCAGGTTCAACATTCCTTTTTATTTATCTTCTCAATTTAATTTACGAATTCTTCTATGTTACAGATTACTCTTTGAATTAATGTTATTTGAGGTATTTCAGTTTATGATTGCTTTCTTTTATTTATATTACTGTTGCTTCCAATCTAAAGACAATTTTATTCCAGTAAATTTACTTTTCCCCTTTGGTCTTGGTTAAGAAATCAGTAACTCAGGAGTTATCAAACTCAACATGATTGATAATTGTTATCTTTGCTAGTTGAATTGAACTTCAATAATCCCAATCTTTCCTTAGGGATTAACTAGGATTTGAAGATCAACATAATTAGTCACTTGACCTTTCTTTACTTTAAGTAAAGGCTAACTAAGTGGAATAAAGATTCAATCTTCATCATCATTGATAAGGATAACTAGGATAGGATTTCTAATTTCTCATACCTTGCCAAAAGTTTATTTTACAGTTATTTATTTATTTTACAGTCCTTTACTTATTTTAATTGCAATTTAAATTACTTGTCCCTCATCTTCAAAACCCCAATTTACAATCTTCATAACCAATAATAAGAACATAGTTCCCTGCAGTTCCTTGAGAAGATGACCCGAGGTTTAAATACTTTGATTATCAATTTTTAAAGGGTTTGTTACTTGTGACAACCAAAACGTTTGTACGAAGGGATTTCTGTTGGTTTAGAAACTATATATACAACGCGACTATTTTTATAAAATTCTTTACTAGCAAAAATCCTAACGTCAAAATGGCGCCGTTGCCGGGGATCTGCAATCGTGTGCCTTATTATTGGTTATTGTAAATATTTTTCTTTTACTTGTTTATTTGTCTTTATTTTCTCCTTTTACTTCCATTAGCTACTATGAATTCTCACTCCTCTCGCTTTGAGTTTGGTTCTAATGTTGTTGAAAGGAGTAAAAGTTATAACAGGAACATGCATCAAGGTGAGAGCAATCAAAGATGGATGGAGCCAAGAGGATCTGATCAACCCTTTAGGCAACAACACCCTCCAAGATATCATGGACAAAGACCATTCTACAATGCATACCAAGCCAATAGACATGGTGGACAACCTTGTAGTTACCAACAAACCCCACCCTGTGCTTATAGGCCATCCTCTCAACATAACTTCGAACCACCACACTCACAAGCTCCTTTTCACCATTCACTACCATATGATCCTCATTTATCCCAATCCCAATCCTATTACTCCCAAACACCACCACTTCCCCATGTACCACGTCTAATTTCATCACCCCGAGAATCAGAGGTTCACCTCAAGGAAACAGTAGATCAACTTCAAACAACCCTTCATCAATTGGAGCAAGCTGTAAGTCAATTATCTTCTAGACATTCGAACATTCAAGGACCTCCCACATCCCCATGTGGGAAATCTAAAGAAGAGCGTAGCATGAAGGAGACACTAGAAACTTTAGTGGACAGAACAGGGCATGACTTCGTATTGGAACAGGTAGAGGAAGCTGTCATTGTAAACGAAGAAGAGTTGGTTGAAGACTTAGGAGACGCTGAACTTCCATGGGAATCCAGAGTTATGGAGAACTCTATCAAAAACGTCACAATTGATGCTAAGGAGGATAGTGCACAACTCCCAAAGCAAGTCTCTTATGAAGAACCAGACGGAATAATCCAAGAAGCAAGTTTCCTTGATGATGATAATCTCAAGTCAAGTTCTCCCAGTAATGAACTTGCATCAGCAAGTGAATTCTCTGAGATCGAAGAATCTTCCCCAAGTGAATACGAAGATGATGCGGAGGTAGATTTCTCTCAACCTCCCGTTTATGACTTAAGTGATGAGGAAGACATAGAAGGCTTTGATCAGGACATGGATGCAATTGAAGAAGTCTGCAAGGAAGTGAAGAAATTCACCGAAGAGCACAAGGGAGTAAAACTCACAGAACCACTGGAAACACCGACCCCAAGGCCATTACCACCCAATACAAGCTTTAAATGGGTACAATCCTTAACCTTTAGCTTTATTTTCACACTTGAATATGGTTTGCTTGAAACAGATGCCCAGCTTAGAGCTCTCTGCGGCTTTAAGAGTAAGAGGGAAATGGCTCGTACTCAGAGCTGGTGCACAAGGTTCAATAAGGTTCCACGCTTCTACTCGAAGTGCACGGATTGGCATCGTGATCAATCGAATGGATCTCGGAAAATGTTTGGTCATCGTGGTGAGAATCTAATTTTTAAACCGCCCGGATGGAAAAATATAGATCAAGACGGAGGCGGATTTAAAAGCAAAGTTTGGGATCCTAGAATCTATTCTGACATTCATCACCCGGGAGCCTGAGAATCTGTTTGAAGCTGCTCAGAAGCTTTACATGCCTAGTTTGGGACCCCGGAGGCTACTGGCATTCCAAACATTGGTGGAGATTTCTGGACGAATTTAAGCGCAAGCCGCCATAACAGGAAGCTCATCCAATGTCCAACTTAAGGACTTTAACTAAAAGTGCTAGGTGGGAGACAACCCACCATAGTATAGTCGTTTCTTTTTCAGTTTTATTTCGTGTTATTTATTTTTGTTTTCCTTTTCAATTGAACCTGAATATTATTCATTCGCATTGCATACTGCATAATTGCATACCTGCATAAAAAAAAGAGAGAAAGGGCGTGCGACGCGACCGCATCACTCATGCGATCGCGTCAGTTGCGAAAAACAACCCCCATGCGTCCGCGTCATTCACGCGGCCGCGTGACCTAGAAATCGACGTAAGGATCCAACGCCCAGAAAGTTAGGCTGGAATCGTGCAGCTGTTGTACATTTTGCACAAAATGATCCACGCGGTCGCGTCCATGACGCGATTGCGTCCCTTGCACAACACCAATCCCACGCGACAGCATGAGCGACGCGATCGTGTCGCATGGATTGCACAACATCCCAAAGGAGACAGAGAGTTGCGTTGAAACGACGCTGGAATTGCGCGTTTAGCACTTTTTCCAGTGACGCGATCGCCTGCCTCGCGTGATCGTGTCATTGATTATTTACCCATTCCACCTCAGCCACGCGACCGCGTGCCCCACGCGATCGTGTGGATTTAAATTTATTAACCCCCTGTGACGTGAACCCTACCCCATCGCGCCCCCCAACCCCTTTCTTCTTCCTCCTCCCTACCAAACCCCTCCCTCCCTCTCTGCCCTTCGCCACCGTGCCCCCCTATGCCGCTGCTCCACCGTCTACCACCGCAACGTCACCCACCTTCCCCCTTCCCTCTCTCTCTTCTTCTTCTTTCCTCTTCTTCCCTCCACCACTACTGCCACCCCCGCTGCGACCACCACTGCGCCGCCATCACCGCCGTGCCTCCCACCACCACCCTCACCCCTTCCCGTCCCTCCCCTTTCTCTCCCCTCCCCATTACTCTACCCGAAACCCCCTGCCTCCGAATAGCCCCTACCGCCGCCGCGCCACCCGCAACTGCCGCGTCAGCTGCCACCACCACCATCCCCCAGCCATCTCTCTGCCCCACCTTCTTTCATACGCCTTCGAGGTTCCGCCAAACGCCACCTTTCTTTCAGTTCCTAGTTAATTACATATTTTTCTGTTTATGTTCATATTTAGGCTAGTTAGATATGCATGTTGTAGTAGATTCTAGGTGGTTAGGTAGCCTAGGATGTGGTTATTGGATTTAGGTCTGATTAATTGCGCTGTTCTTGCTACCTATTTTTTTAATTTTGCAATTCTGATGTTACTGTTAGTATTGTTCATATGCTGTAATTTCTTATTTCCTGCTGCTCTTTACACTGCTTTTCCATGTTCATATTCCTTATATGTAATTGCAGCTATATTTTTGTTTCATATGAACTGTCCTGCTTACTGTTTAATTTCCGGGAACATCCACTTTTAGCCGGAATGCTGCCCAATTTTCTGTAAACTGTTTTGTTTCTATTCATGTCTTGGTTTTGGCACTTTGAACTCTGCTTTACTCTGCTTTTACCAAACCAATTCATGAATACCAAGGCAAGTTTTCTTATTCTTTTTGATTTCCTGGTTCATAATCTGCATTTTTGATATTTAGCTTCCAATTTCTGATTCATCATTAACATGATTCCCTTGTTTGGATATGAGTTAACTGTAGCTTCTAATTGCGAATGCTTGTAACTTAGAAAATGCTCATCACGCCACTTACTCTAACCCACTTTTTACTAATTCACTAATTTAAACTCTTTTTTCATTCCTAACCAACCTAAGCTTTCAAAGCATCTCTTCTGGTTTTTCACTATTCTCTTTATCCTTCTAACCAAGGCATGATGATAATTTTTCCTACTTAACATGATTTCTACTACATTTTGGATTGTTAATTTTTCTTCTCGGACTTTTAACTCCTATTCAATCCTTAATGCACATTTACTTAACTAATTTTCATTACTCCACTTCTCTTTTGCCACTATATGCTTATTTTGTGATTTGCCTACTTGTTTTTCTGTTTTTATTATATCTTGGTTTTCTGTTTTTCAGGATGTCTGACACCCAAAGAAAAGGAAAGGAAAAGGCCACAACTGGCAAACGGAAAAGAGGAGAATCTTCCATGTCCATCCTGGACATCATGCATGATGACTCCTGGCGGGAGATACACTTTACCCCGTAGGAGAAGGCTGACCAGCTACTCCCTGCTACTAATCCCATTAAGTTTGCAAACCGATACTGCGAGCTGAAGTATCCGGTGTTAGCAACCTCCAGGAACCTGTACCTGGAGAGGACTCTGAAGATCCCAGAAGAACTCCAGCAATTGATGCCAGGGCATTTTGGCCAGTTTCACTGACCTTTTCTTTACTGTTTTTAGGGTAGTTTCATGCATTTCCTTCGGAAATAAGCTAGTTTTGGGTAGATATTCACTTACATCTTGATTCAAGCATACATTGTGAACTTTACATGATTTCATGAGGATTTTACATGATTTTAATGACAAATTGGATGTTGTATTTCCCATGACTTGGACTAGAACTTTGATGCACTCTATTGCTTGATTTCAGGACAAAGAAAGCAAGGAAGAACCACGTTAGCAGCCACGTTAATCTAACTAACGTAACTCCTAATGTGGAATGGGAGTAACTTGCAAAGTTAATGAGAAAAGTAATCGCCAATAACGCTCTCGAAGCCATCATTGCCCACATTAAGAGTCACGTTAACTAAGTTAATGTGAACTCTAACGTGGAGGAAAGGAAATGGAGCCAACGTTAGTGACACTTACCTTTGTCACTAACGTTGGACCAAGCTCATAAGTGGCCACGTTTAGAGCCACGTTAACTTAGTTAACGTGGCCTCTAACGTTAAGAAGTAAAGGGGAAGCCAACGTTAGTGACATTCAACTTTGTCACTAACGTTGGCCAAGTCACAATAAGCCACGTTAACTTCCACGTTAACCTAGTTAACGTGGAAGCTAACGTGAAGAAAGTAGGTGATCGACAAAGTTAGTGACACCAAACATTGTCACTAACGTTGGGATTAACCCACACAAGTCCCAATAAGCCACGTTAACTCCCACGTTAACCTAGTTAACGTGGAAGCTAACGTGAAGAAGGAAGGTGATAGCCAACGTTAGTGACACCTAACATTGTCACTAACGTCGGAAGAAGCCCACACAAGCCACAATGAGCCACGTTAACTCCCACGTTAACTTAGTTAACGTGGAAGCTAACGTGAGGAGGAGAGATGATGAGCCAACGTTAGTGAGATTCACCTTTGTCACTAACGTTGGAGATGGCTAGCACAGCCACGTTAAAGGCCACGTTAACCTAGTTAACGTGGACTCTAACGTGGGAGCTAGGGGCACATTGGAACGTTAGTGACAAAGGTAAGTGTCACTAATGTTCTCGAAGGTTGGCAAGCCTACGTTAAGGAGCCACGTTAACTAAGTTAACGTGGACTCTAACATAAGGAAGGAGGAGACTTCTCAACGTTATTGGGAAAGGTAAGTCCCAATAACGTGTGCGAAGGACAAAGAGGCAACGTTAGTAACAACATTTGTGCCACTAACATTGGAGTTAACGTGGCTCTTACTTTGGTGAGGAATGTTAGTGAAAAAGGTGATTGTCACTAACGTTCTCGAACCCACATTTCCACTTAAACGTTAACACCACTAACGTCCTGAGCTAAAGTCTCTGCCCACTTCACACTTTCTCTCTGTAAGTAAAACTAAGCCCAATGAAGAAGATAACTGCTTCAAACTCAAAATCCAAAGGCATACCCAAGACTTGAAGAGCCAACTAGAAGATCAGAAGAGTAGTATATATAGGAGTAGCTTTGAATTAAAAGAGGAGTTGGAAATTATAGGGAGCCTCTTGGCATAGAATTACTCTCTGTATTTTACTTTCTCAGCACTTCTAATTTCATCATGTATTCTCCATCTTTGTTTTCATTTTCCAGAGCTATGAACAACTAAAACCCTTTCATTGGGTTAGGGAGCTCTGTTGTAATTTGATGGATCAATACTAGTTTTCATTATTCCTCTTCTATCTTTTCTCTTGATTTTACTTGAAAGCTTTCGATCTTCATCCAATTGGGTAGTTATCTTGGAAAAGAAGCTATTCAAACTTGGATCTCTTCTGAACCTTGAAAGAGGAATGAAGAGATCATGCTAGAAATGCTTTCTCATGCTGGACCAAATTGGGTTTGGATGGATATATGACTATAATCCTCTCAACACTTGATTTGGGAAATGCATGTGGTATAATCAGTTACCATACTTCATCTCTTCTCATGAGCAATTGACCAAGGAATTGGCTATTGATCAAGATTTGAGAGATTGAATTACAAGGAATTGTAATTCGATCACTTAAGATTGCCAAGGAGATCAATGAGTGCATTGATTAAGGAAGAGATGAAAATGAAATTGATCCGGAGAATGCAACATCTCCTGAGCCCAATGAACTCCCCATTTCTGATCTTACCCATTCTCTTTATTTTCTGTCATTTACTTTTATGAGCAATTACCCCATTCCCATTTAAGATTCTCCAATTTACTTTTCGTCATCTACATTCAGCTCTTTATTTCTAGCATTTACTTTTCTGTTATTTACTTTCCCGCCATTTAATTTTCTGTAATTCTCAACCCAAATTCTGATTCGCTCAACTAGAACATTCCTCTAATTAAAGTTGCTTGATCAATCAATCCCTGTGGGATTTGACCTCACTCTATTGTGAGTTTTTACTTGACAAAAAATTCGGTACACTTGCCGAAGGAAATTTGTTATGAGACAAGTTTTCCGTGCATCAAGTTTATGGCGCCGTTGCCGGGGATTGATTGTGCATCAACAATGATTAAATTAGAAGATAACTAGATTGAGCATTTTTGTTTTGTTTGATTTAATTTTCTGTTTGAGTAATTTACTTTCAGTTTTAGTTAATTTCTTCCCTTCCCCCTACTTTTTCATTTTTTTTGTTATTTACAATTCAGTTCACTAACCCACTAACTGTTTGATATATTGCATCACTCACACTAACAGTAATTCTAACAGAATACTTTCTGCATTTACTTTCCTTGCTTGTGCTTTGTTGGTTGTATGACAGGGAGAAGAAGCGGGGCTTCAACTTCCTTTGATTCTGAACCTGAGAGGACCTTCCTTAGATTAAGGAGGGAAGCAAGAGGAAAGAGAGTAGTTGGTGCTGAGGAAGAGGAGGAATACTTTGAACCAAACATGGATGAAAATATGGAAAACCATCATGAAGAAGAGGCTCACAACCATGGCGGAGGAGGTCGAGCAAATCATGCTGGGGAGGATAGAAGAGTTTTAGGCTCTTACATCAATCCAAACCTAGGAAACTGTGGAAGTAGCATTCAAAAGCCAACCATCCATGCCAACAATTTTGAACTAAAACCACAGCTCATCACCCTTGTTCAGAACAACTGTTCGTTCGGAGGAAGTGTCCAAGAAGACCCCAATCAACATCTAACCACCTTCCTGAGAATATGTGACACAGTGAAGTCTAATGGTGTTCATCTTGACGCATATAGACTGCTCTTATTTCCATTCTCACTCAAGGATAAGGCAGCCAAGTGGCTGGAGTCTTTCCCGAAGGAGAGCTTGACAACCTGGGAAGATGTGGTGAACAAATTCTTAGCAAGATTTTACCCTCCTCAACGAGTCAATAGGCTGAGAGCTGAGGTCTAAACTTTCAGGCAACAAGATGGTGAGACTCTTTATGAAGCATGGGAGAGGTTTAAGGACCTGACAAGGAGGTGTCTACCTGACATGTTCAACGAATGGGTACAGCTGCACATTTTCTATGAAGGCCTGTCATATGAATCAAATAAGGCAGTAGACCATTCATCCGGAGGATCTTTGAACAAGAAGAAGACCATTGAGGAAGCCATAGATGTCATTGAAACAGTAGCAGAGAATGATTATTTCTATGTTTCTGAAAGAGGCAACACTAGAGGAGTAATGGAGCTAAACAATGTAGATGCTCTGCTGGCCCAAAACAAGCTCATTACCCAGCAGCTGGCTGACCTCACCAAGAAGATGGAGAGGAACCAAGTAGCAGCAATCACTACTTCATCAACAACCCAAGAAGGAGTGAATGAAGAAGCAGAAGGTAGTCAGGAGCAAGCCAACAACATTGGATATTCTCCTAGGCAAAACCATGATCCATACTCTAAGACCTACAACCCTGGCTGGAGAAATCACCCAAACTTTAGGTGGGGAAATCAACAAGACCAAGGCCTAGATCAAAGACGTTCAAATCCCAACAACAATGTAGCCCACCAACATTTCACATCTAGACCATATCAACACCCCCATAACAACACCTCTCCACGTTCCTATCAAAACCAAAATAACCCTCCTCATCCTTCCACCTCTAATCCCAATCTACCATCATTTGATGACAGATTTTCAAGGATTGAGAATCTACTTGAAGGCATAGTCAAAGAGATTCAAGACAACAAGGCATTCAAGGAGGAAGTGCGAGCCCATTTCAAGAACTAGGAAGACACAATCAAGAGGTTGAAATCCCAAGTGGGTATCTCTCTGAGCAGATTCCCAAACCTATAGATGGATTCCCAAGTGACACAAAGAAGAATCCGAGAGGTGAAACAAAGAAAGTAAGATGGGAAGATTGCAAGATGGTCACTATAAGTGATAAGGAGACTGAGGATAAGCCAAACAAGTCGGCAGAACAACCTGGAGACACCTCAGCAGAGAAGGAGGAAAAAGATTACCAAGAACCAGAAATCTCAAAATAGGAGCTGCTGAGACTCTATGCACCTTTTCCTCAACTGCTCAATGGTGCTGTGGAGAAGAGAATATACTCAAGGTTTCTAGATTTGTTTGCATCTCTGCATGTCAACATACCATTCATCAAGACTATTTAACAAATTCCTGCATACATCAAGTATATGAAGGAGCTGCTTCCCGGGAAAAGCTCACTCAAGGGAGGCCAAACTATAGTGATGAACAAGGAATGCAGTGCCCTCATTCAACCACAATTGCCTACAAAAAGAAAAGATCCAGGGAGTTTTCATGTCCCTTGTGCCATAGGAGAAACAATGTTTGATAAATCACTCTGCGATTTGGGAGCAAGCATCAACTTAATGCCCTTATCCCTGGTGAAGAGGCTAAAGATCAATGAGATAATGCCCACAGATGTAGTCATCAGGCTGGCAGACAAAACTCAAAAACAAGCAATAGGAGTGGTGAAAAATGTGTTGGGAAAGGTTGGGAAATACTTCCTTCCCATAGACTTTGTCATCCTGGACATGGAAGAGGGTCACACCCACCCAATCATACTAGGAAGACCATTCCTAGCTACAGCCAGAGCACTCATAGATGTGGAGCGAGGGGAGCTAATATTGAGGATCCATGATGAACGACTCAGCTTTAATGTCTTCAAACTCTCACAAGAAGTAGACCAAGAGAACAAAGAACCAAGCAAAGATCATAATGAGATACTGAAAGAGGAAGCAAGAAATGAAGCACAACCAGCCCAGCTGGGAAAGCCCTTGCTTGATGAACAAGGAAATAAGCAGTTGTCACAGCTCAAGGAAAAGCTGGAGGAACCTAAACCACCAGAGACATGTGAAGACAACAACAAAATTCCCTTAGAAGAAGAAGTCACAAAGAGCAAGGCAACATCAAAAGGGACAAAGAAGAAGGTACCAAGGGGGTGGAGGAACAAGAAGATCCCTACGGAAGACTTCTCTCCAGGGGATAAAGTGATCTCAGCTTACTTCCCAGATATCCCCCCTAATCTCCCCACTGTACCATCTCAGTTACCTAAGGTCTTCACTATCAACAGAGTTCTCTCCTTGGAACATGTAGAGATCATTAATACAACCAATGGATATAAGTCCACAGCAAGAGGGGAGGACTTTAAGCATTACCAACCACCCTGATGAGGGAGAAACATCAAGCTAGTGACGCTAAAGAAGCACTTCATGGGAGGCAACCCATGTTTTATATGCTTTTAGAAAATAGTGAATAAGTCAATATTCATGAATTCTAACCCAGACTTGACCAACACTTGGTGAAATCCTTAATAAGCAGTATATAGTGAAGAACAAGTTTGGTGTTCAAAGCATGCCAAGAAAGCATGAATGCAACTGAGAGCATGCTAGTCTTGGAGCTTTGAACAGAACTTTTCATCACAGTGATCCAAACTAAGTTTGGTGTCACCCCATGGTGCCACCAATGTGCATATAAGGATACACAGTTAGTTAGTTAGTTGGAGTTCATGAATAAACAAAATCTTTTCTTCTTTTTATTATTCTAGTCGTAAAGTTTAACTTGTTTTTTTTATGATATTAATTCTTACTTTTCTTATTTGATCTTTATAGGGAAAAGGAGAAGAGCATTGAAGGAGATTGATTGGACAATTAAATGAGAAAGGTTCGGCCACTTCATGAAGAGAAACTACACACTTGTCTCAAGAAGGAATGCATTGGAAAATGTTGCCATGCAACATTGAAGAAAGGAGATTCTTGAAGACCGAACTAATAACCCTCATAAAGTGATGATCCTTGTCCTTTCTCCATGCACAACCCCAACCGTCCATCAAGCAACCATTCCATCAATCCACACCCTCCACTCACTCATAATCTCCCTATATAAATAAGTCCTAGTGAATACTTACCCCTCACATTCAAATTCCCACTCTCCACACTTCACACTTTCGACATCCAAAACCCCTTCATCACACCTCGTCTTAACCAACCAAATTCCTCATCTATCCTTACCTTCCAATCCCCTCACACAGCAACTCAAATTCATGGCATCATCAAGTTCTAAGAGGCAAAAGAGGAAGGAACCAATGGAGAACATTCCTTTCAATGAGAAGAGATTCAAAACTGCCTTTCATGAACAAGAATTTGAAAGGATCATGATCAAGAAGATACTGCTTAATTTAACCTTCCAAATCAATGAAGACGAGTGCCCACAGATTCGGGAGAAAATTGAACAAAGAGGGTGGCAAAGGCTCACTAATCTAGAGGGGAAGATCAATGCAAACCTCATCAAAGAGTTCTACGCAAATGTGGTTAGAGAAGAGAAAACCAGGGCCCCATCCTTCAAAAGCTATGTAAGAGGAAAGGAGGTAGACTTCAGCCCAAATGCTATAACAAGAACTCTTCACTTGAAATCACCACATTTTGATGAGCCCAGTTATCATGCAAGGATAAGTAAGAGCCCTGACAATGATGAGCTCACAGAAATCGTGACTAACATCTGTGTCATAGCAGCTGATTGGGAGAGATATGCAGATGGAAGACCCCGGTTCATCAAGAGGGGAAACCTTAGCCCAGAAGCCAAAGGGTGGTTTGAACTCGTAAGGAGGTCCATCCTTCCAGCTGCAAATAATTCAGAGGTCAATATTAATCGAGCGACTATGGTACATTGCCTAGTACAGGGTGGAGAAATCAATGTGCATGAACTCATAGCTGAGGGGATTCAAGAGTCAGCTGAGAAGGCTGATTCGGGTGCCAGGCTTTGGTACCCCAGCACTATTCTCAGACTATATACAAAGGCTAAGGTGGTCTTCGAGGATAGCAATCCAGACTGGGTGAACCCTGGGAGGCTAGTTACAATCCAGCGTCTTGTCTATACTACACCTGCTCAGCAACAAAGAAGGCCACAAATAGGGAAGCTAAAAGCGAAAGAAGGAGCCCACCAAGAGGAGCCTCATCAAGAAGAATATCAACAAGAAGAGTATCATGACCCAGCCAACTTGAATATGAATCACCTTCTAAGGGCCATTGAAGATCTGGGGATGAGACATATGGAAGGACAAGAGCAAATACTAAACCTTCAGTCCAACTGGATGAGCCAACAAGAAGAGTGGCAGAAACAACAAATGGAGCAGCAATAGGAACAATACTCCCAGCTCACTCAAGCCATCCACCAAGTTACTAAGAGGCAAGAACGTCAAGATAAGCATTTGCAGGAACTCAATCAGCGGCAAATAGCTCAGATAAAAGCATTCAATGAGTTCACTGTACTTAATGAAGGACGGCAACTACATAGGGAGGAGTTCAACGTAAACACTCAAGCCAAGTTGAACTACATGTCTAGTAATATGCATCATCTACACTATGCCATCCCTACATATGATGAGGTCCAAAAAGATTTTGTAGAACAAGAAGAGAAGAAGGTGAAACAGCAGAAGGAAACACTGAAGAAGAAGATGGAAGATGGTGGTTTCTGGAAGAAGCTGATTGGAAAAAGCAAAGCGAGTGGGAGTACGAGCAATCAAGAGGGACACAAGGAGGACAAGCAAGGAGGAGAGAATGGGCAACCACATGAGTAAAAGGTGGTGGAGTTCCTTCTTTGGTCCATCTTTCTCTATGCTTTAAATAAGGAAGATCTTCTATGAAATAGAACTTGCTTCCATGTTAGTTTGAACTTTTTTATTTTATCTTTTAAGTTTTGTGTTGAAGAGGTCCATGCTTGCTAGTCTTTATGTCACTGCATCATCACTAGGCTTACTTGTATGCTTGTTCCTTTAAATCAAATAAAAAGAGAATGAGTGTTTACAAAAGACCAGAGTGGAGCTCATACTATGGAGTAAGTTCATGAGTTTATGGTGTGATCATAAGTTAGCTAAGTTGGTTCAACCACAAGGTGGGAAGACAACTATCTGTCATGAATACTATGCTTTGAATACACCCCATGAGACTAACTAAATAAGAAGATCCTAATAAGAAAAAGGGAAAGAACAAATAAATGTTGAAATATAAAAGAAAAAAGAGTAAGCAATAAGGCTAGGCACCAATGGTTTTAATCTTGAGGCATGTGTCTGTGGTGCTCCTGTGTGAGGGATCTACTTGGATGAATAAGCTCTTAGGGGTGCCTTATCACTTGGTAACTTGGGTTAACTAACTCGGGATTATCAGCTGAAAGTCCACTATCAAGAGTAACCTTCACTACAGAGCATTTAGTAACCCAAAGAGGTGCTGGACACCAAGGTCTCAAGAAAAGAAAATAAATAAACTATATGCCTGTGGTGTGTATGTATGGGGGAAAGAAACTTGAGGGAGTAAGTCCGTAGGGGTGTCTTAACACCTAGCACCTTGAACCAACTGGTTCGGGAGTGTTGGCTGAAAGCTTATCTTAAAGAGTCGCCCCCTTACAGAGCACTTAGCCTAAGAACACAAATAAGCCCTGAAATAACAATAAAAGGATCAATGAATAAAAGTCTCATGGGATGCAATCACAGTGAGTATTCTAGGACATGATAAAGGTCTGAAAGCCAGTAAAGGAATGAATCTAAGTTGCTATGCATGAAACCACCATAAAACCAGGGACATGACCTCCACAAGAATGACTCGTTTCTCTTGGCATTCCATTCATCATTCTCTTGTTCCAGTACTTGCTTAGGGACAAGCAAGCTTTAAGTTTGGTGTTGTGATGCCAGGGCATTTTGGCCAGTTTCACTGACCTTTTCTTTACTGTTTTTAGGGTAGTTTCATGCATTTTCTTAGAAAATAAGCTAGTTTTGGGTAGATATTCACTTACATCTTGATTCAAGCATACATTGTGCACTTTACATGATTTCATGAGGATTTTGCATGAATTTAATCACAAATTGGATGTTGTATTTCCCATGACTTGGACTAGAACTTTGATGCACTCTATTGCTTGATTTCAGGACAAAGGAAGCAAGGAAGAACCACGTTAGCAGCCACGTTAATCTAATTAACGTAACACCTAACGTGGAATGGGAGTAACTTGCAAAGTTAATGAGAAAAGTAATCGCCAATAACGCTCTCGAAGCCATCATTGCCCACATTAAGAGTCACGTTAACTAAGTTAACGTGAACTCTAACGTGGAGGAAAGGAAATGGAGCCAACGTTAGTGACACTTACCTTTGTCACTAACGTTGGACCAAGCTCATAAGTGGCCATGTTTAGAGCCACGTTAACTTAGTTAACGTGGCCTCTAACGTTAAGAAGTAAAGGGGAAGCCAACGTTAGTGACATTCAACTTTGTCACTAACGTTGGCCAAGTCACAATAAGCCACGTTAACTTCCACGTTAACCTAGTTAACATGGAAGCTAACGTGAAGAAAGTAGGTGATCGACAACGTTAGTGACACCAAACATTGTCACTAACGTTGGGATTAACCCACACAAGCCCCAATAAGCCACGTTAACTCCCACGTTAACCTAGTTAACGTGGAAGCTAACGTGAAGAAGGAAGGTGATCGCCAACGTTAGTGACACCTAACATTGTCACTAACGTTGGAAGGAGCCCACACAAGCCACAATGAGCCACGTTAACTTAGTTAACGTGGAAGCTAACGTGAGGAGGAGAGATCATGAGCCAACGTTAGTGACATTCATCTTTGTCACTAACATTGGAGATGGCTAGCACAGCCACGTTAAGGGCCACGTTAACCTAGTTAACGTGGACTCTAACGTGGGAGCTAGGGGCACATTGGAATGTTAGTGACAAAAGTAAGTATCACTAACATTCTCGAAGGTTGGCAAGCCTATGTTAAGGAGCCACGTTAACTAAGTTAACGTGGACTCTAACGTAGGGAAGGAGGAGACTTCTCAACATTATTGGGAAACGTAAGTCCCAATAACGTGTGCGAAGGACAAAGAGGCAACGTTAGTAACAATGTTTGTGCCACTAATGTTGGAGTTAACGTGGCTCTTGCTTTGGTGAGGAACTTTAGTGAAAAAGGTGATTGTCACTAACGTTCTCAAACCCATATTTCCACTTAAATGTTAACACCACTAACGTCCTGAGCTAAAGTCTCTGCCCACTTCACACTTTCTCTCTGCAAGTAAAACTAAGCCCAATGAAGAAGATAACTGCTTCAAACTCAAAATCTAAAGGCCCATACCCAAGACTTGAAGAGCCAACTAGAAGATCAGAAGAGTAGTATATATAGGAGTAGCTTTGAATTAAAAGAGGAGTTGGAAATTATAGGGAGCCTCTTGGCATAGAATTACTCTCTGTATTTTACTTTCTCTGCACTTCTAGTTTCATCATGTATTCTCCATCTTTGTTTTCATTTTCCAGAGCTATGAACAACTAAACCCCTTTCATTGGGTTAGGGATCTCTGTGGTAATTTGATGGATCAATACTAGTTTTCATTATTCTTCTTCTATCTTTTCTCTTGATTTTACTTGAAAGCTTTCGATCTTCATCCAATTGGGTAGTTATCTTGGAAAAGAAGCTATTCAAACTTGGATCTCTTCTGAACCTTGAAAGAGGAATGAAGACATCATGCTAGAAATGCTTTCTCATGCTGGACCAAATTGGGTTTGGATGGATATGTGACTATAGTCCTCTCAACACTTGATTTGGGAAATGCATGTGGTATAATCAGTGACCATACTTCATCTCTTCTCATGAGCAATTGACCAAAGAATTGGCTATTGATCAAGATTTGAGAGATTGAATTACAAGGAATTGTAATTCGATCACTTAAGATTGCTAAGGAGATCAATGAGTGCATTGATTGAGGAAGAGATGAAAATGAAAGTGATCCGGAGAATGCAACATCTCCTGAGCCCAATGAACTCCCCATTTCTGATCTTACCCATTCTCTTTAATTTCTATCATTTACTTTTATGAGCAATTACCCCATTCCCATTTAAGATTCTGCAATTTACTTTCCGTCATCTACATTCAGCTCTTTATTTCTAGCATTTACTTTTTTGTTATTTACTTTCTCGCCATTTAATTTTCTGCAATTCTCAACCCAAATTCTGATTCGCTCAACTAGAACAATCCTCTAATTAAAGTTGCTTGATCAATCAATCCCTGTGGGATTCGACCTCACTCTATTGTGAGTTTTTACTTGACGACAAATTGGGTACACTTGCCGAAGGAAATTTGTTATGAGACGAGTTTTCCGTGCATCAGCAATACACCTCTGATCAGATCAAACAAAGAGGCTGGTTCTTCCCGGAGCGAAACCTGACTGAGGTCAATGCATCTTGGGTTAGGAAATTTTACTGCAATTACTTCAAAACTTCCCTAGATGCAGTAAACCTAAGAGGGAAGCAGATACTGGTCACTAAAGAGGCCATAGAGGATGTTCTGAAGCTCCTGCCTAAATCCGATCAGCCAGATGGTTATCAAAAGGCTGAGCAGGACATGCGTTTCATGAAATTTGACTAGGATGCCGTCAAGGCAAGGATAGCCCTTGACTCGACTGTTCCATGGGTCATGGGTCAGAACACCACTATGCCTAAGGGAATCAAGCGGGAATACTTGAATGGTGAGGCTCGGCTATGGCATCAAATCCTAAGCAACTTTATTATGCCGAGTACTCACGAGACAGAGCTACCTGCCGCTATGATCACCCTCATATGGTGTGTGATGGAGGGTAAGGACCTGTACCTGCCACGCTTTATTCGGTACTACATAGCCAGGGTCCACGTCCGAGGCACTCTCCCCTTTCCATATTGGATTACACAGCTTGGCCGTCGAGCTGACGTGCCTTGGGAGGATGCTGATGAGAAGCCCCCTGCTGCAGAATGCCAGAAAATTATCCCTCACAGCAGGAACTTTCTGGCTTTGGGCTACAGACCTCCATTCCTCACTTCTACTGATGAGACAGCCACACCATCTGTCGGCCCCTCTTCCTCTACAGCTACCCCTGCTACTACCACTGCACCTCCACCTGCTTCAGAGCCAGTTTATCACTTAGTGCACCGCCTGTTTGGGCAGCTAGACCAGATGGAGCGCCGCAACCGGCGGCGATACGAGAGATCTGAGCGTCGCAGCAAGCGACGCTATGAGCACCTGAAGCTAATGATCCGTTCTGGCAGTGACATCCCCTCCGAGCCTGACACCCCATCAGAGCCATCTGAGGAGGAGGCAAATAATCACGAGGCGGAGACCCATCCACAGGGAGAGGCTATGCAGGCAGGCACAGAGCAGGCTGCATCACAGCAGGAGGCCCCGCCTCAGATTCAGGCTGCAGACCTAGAGATCCCTATTCAGTCAGCACCTCCTCTGCAGCAGGCAGATCCTTAGACCACCACCACAGAAACCCTAGCTACCCATCCTTCCAGTGATGACACCCCTTCACACCCTGCTTGAGTGAGCATCAGGGACGATACTTCATTTTAAGTGTGGGGAGGTCGCCATCTCTGGCGTATATTTTTTGGTGAACCACTACAGACTCTTTTTACTTTATTATTTTTCTGTATTTTTCTCTTTATTTTTATTTTTATTTTTATTTTCTCAGTACTTATACATTGCTATTTTCATGTATTTTTACTATATTTCTGCATGTTGCACTTTAGTTCATACTTTAGTCATTTAGTTTAGTTGCAATTCTAACTTAATTAGTTATAGAAAATGTGGATTAATCAGTATAGTTTACCCTTTTTTTAGCATAAGATAACTTAGTTTAAATTAAAAATATAAAAAGGAAGTAAACTAGAGACTTTAACAGAATAAAAATAACCCACACCTTGTATATTAAGCATTACATGTTAGTTAGTTAACAACATTTCATCAAGGAGAAACACTAGAACTTTAAAGCCACCTTAAGATTTACATTGAGAATAATGGGAACTCTTAATTTTTACTTGCTTGACATATATAACTGATATATGATTTTTGAGTTAGAGAACACATAGCCTGTGAGTTTTGAGCTTAATTGTATGGTTACATTTAAACCATAAGATTTTATTCCTGTGTGTTCCGCCCTTCTTATTTATTCTGGTGTTCTTTACTTTGTTTTAATCTATATGTCCGATTATAGAATATAGATACATACCAAGAAAGTGATTGAGGCCATTGTTTGATTCTAACTCACTATTCCCAAATTAGCCTACCTTTTACATCACCCTTGTTAGCCCCCTTGAGCCTTTAAAACCCCTCTTGTTTTATAACCACATTACTAGCCTTAAGCAGAAAAGCAAAATAAAAATCTCAAGTTGAATCCTTGGTTAGCTTAAGATAGAAATTGTGTATTGTGTAAGTAGGGGAACCTTATGGGAACATGGATGATAAAAACAAAGGGTAGAAAGTTAAAAAGAATAAAATAATTCAAAATAAAAATTTTGGGAAGCATGCTCATGTGAAATCAAAATAATTGAATTACCATGTGTATTAAAAAAAAATTTTCAGTATTTGACTAAAGGGGATACAAAAGAATTCCCCAAATGCAAAAAGCAATGCACATGGGATAAAAATAAATAAAAATAAAATATGAGCATGTAACATAAAAAGTGGGAAAAATATGGGAAAATAGGTAAAGAAGCTTTGCTTTACAAAATATGTATGTTAGGTGAGGTTTTAGACTAATCAAGGATTCACTTATTAGCTCACTTAGCCTTATATATATACCCTTACCTTTACCTTGGCCCCATTACAACCTTAATTAAAGACCTCATGATTTTTGTATGCCTATATTCTATAATTGTTGATTGGTTAGATGAAGAACAAAGTTATGGAAAGTAAGGATAAAAAGAAGAATAGAGTGATTCACCCAATAAACACTGAGTGAATAGAGAGTAAACACAAAATCCAGTGAGGGTTCAATAGCTCGTCAACATATATCTCTGCTTAAATTGCTAATTGTCTTGCAAGTTTGTAAAATATTCTTCTTTCCCATCTCAATTGTAAAAGTGCTTTATCATTATCTAAGGTTTGGCTATGCATATATGACTCCTTGAGAATATGAATCAATTTAACTACATGTAAGTTTTATATACAAGTGAATAAAAATTAGAATTGCATGATTCATTTAGGTAGAGTATTTAGAATAGATTGCATTGCATGATATTCCACCACTTAACCTTACTCTTTGTCTTGGATTTAGCATGAGGACATGCTATTGTTTAAGTGTGGGGATGTTGATAAACCCATATTTTATGATATACTTTGTGCCTAATTTAAGTGATTTATTCAATCCTTCACTCACTTATTCATATAAATTGCATGGTTTTACATTCCCTTCCTTATTATGTGATGTATGTGATAAACATGTTTCCTATGCTTTAAAAATAATTATTTTAATTACCCTTTACTTCCATTCGATGCCGTGATTCGTGTGTTGAGTAGTTTCAGATCTTCTAAGGCAGGAATGACTTAAAGGATACAAAGAAAACATACAAAATTGGAAGGAAAGCATAAAACGGAGTTTTTGAAGAAACTGGCAGTGACGCGATCGCATGGACGACGCGGCGGCATGCCAGTGCGAAATGATAGTGACGCGACCGCGTCATTGACGCGATCGCGCGCCTTAAGCGAAACGCATATGATGCGGACACATGACTGAAGCGACCGCGTGACAAGGAAAACTTCAGATGACGTGACCGCGTGACCCAAGCAGACGCGTGACAGAGGCCACGCACCAGAAATTGTAGAAAACGCTCCCAGCAATTTCTGAAGCCCTTTTTGGCCCAAATCCAAGTCCAGAAGGCACAGATCAGAGGTTATGAAGTGGGGGAATGCATCCATTCAAGAGGAGAGTCTCTAATTAGTTTCTTTTTCATGAATTAGATGTAGTTTTTGATAGAGACGTTCTCTCCTCTCTCTTTTAGGATTTAGAATTAGGATTTCTTTTGTTTTTAGGATTATCTCTTTTTATCAGGTTCAACATTCCTTTTTATTTATCTTCTCAATTTAATTTACGAATTCTTCTATGTTACAGATTACTCTTTGAATTAATGTTATTTGAGGTATTTCAGTTTATGATTGCTTTCTTTTATTTATATTACTGTTGCTTCCAATCTGAAGACATTTTTATTCCAGTAGATTTACTTTTCCCCTTTGGTCTTGGTTAAGAAATCAGTAACTCAGAAGTTATCAAACTCAACATGATTGATAATTGTTATCTTTGCTAATTGAATTGAACTTCAATAATCCCAATCTTTCCTTAGGGATTAACTAGGATTTGAAGATCAACATAATTAGTCACTTGACCTTTCTTTACTTTAAGTAAAGGCTAACTAAGTGGAATTAAGATTCAATCTTCATCATCATTGATAAGGATAACTAGGATAGGATTTCTAATTTCTCATACCTTGCCAAAAGTCTATTTTACAATTATTTATTTATTTTACAGTCCTTTACTTATTTTAATTGCAATTTAAATTACTTGTTCCTCATCTTCAAAACCCCAATTTACAATCTTCACAACCAATAATAAGAACATACTTCCCTGCAGTTCCTTGAGAAGACGATCCGAGGTTTAAATACTTTGGTTATCAATTTTTAAGGGGTTTGTTACTTGTGACAACCAAAACGTTTGTACGAAGGGATTTCTGTTGGTTTAGAAACTATATCTACAACGCGACTATTTTTATAAAATTCTTTACTAGCAAAAATCCTAACGTCATTAAGCTATAGAGAAATGGATAGATAAGAATGGGGAAATTCATTGAGATTGGGAGATGTTGTCTCTTTGGATCAAACCTAGCTTATATCCTCTTCAATCATGCAACTCATTGACCTCTTGGCAATCATGATTGATTGAGCCCCAATCCCTTGGTGACTCAATCTCTCAGATCTTGATCAATAGCCAATTCCTTGGTCTAATTGCTCATGAAGAGAGATATGCTTGGTCCCTAATTATACCACACACCATTATAGGTCCAAGTAGAGGGAGGATTATATGTCACATATCCAAACACCAAAACCCAGATTCTACTCAAATGTGAGAAGGGTTTTCAAGCATGGTTCCATGCTTCCTTTCCCAAGGTTTCCATGAAACCAAATTGCATTCAATCTCTACTCCAAGATGATTGAATGCTAAGTTTTAAGAATGAAATTCCTTCTAGCAAATCAAAGAGAAGATAAAGAGAAGAAGAATTTCACTATTATCAATCCATCAAGTACAACAGAGCTCCCTCTTTCAATGAGAGGGAAGTTAGCTACTCATGGCTCAAAAAGTACTCAAAAGTGAAGTGTAAAAGTGGATTTAAAACTAACTGCTTAACCCCCTCTTCAGTACTGGGGGTATTTATACTACTCCTAGTAAAATAAAAGAACTACAAAAGTGAAAAAGAAAAATTACATTTTGGAGGGAAAAGAAAACACTCAATAAGCGTGACTTCCCAGCTGGCGTGTGGCTGGCGCTTTTCTGGCGTGTCACGTGCCCTTCATTTCTAGCTTAGCGTGCCATGCCCAATCCTTCAAGTGGCACACTCATCTCTCTATCAACCTTGGCGTGCCATGCCTTCGAACTTAAGTGGCACGCCCTAGTGGAATTCTTGTGTTGGCGTGCCACGCCTTCGAACTCAAGTGGCACGCCCTTTGCCTTTTTTCACCTTTCTTTGCCTCTGGAAACTTGAACTAGTGTGCCACGCCCAGGGTCTGGCGTGCCACGCTCTTGCTCTATGCTTGGCTAAGCTTCTCTGGAAAGTTGCACTAACGTGGCACACCCAGGGTCTGGCGTGCCACACCCCTTTTGTGAGTGAGTGGTTCCTTTGTTTGGCGTGCCACGCCACGAACTCAAGTGGCACGCCCCAATGCTTCTTTGCTCTCTGAATGACACTGGCGTGCCACGCCTGATTGCTCAAGTGGCACGCCTAAGTGAAGAATGGTGAGTGGCGTGCCACGCCTTCGATACCAAGTGGCATACCCCATGTAATTGGCCTCCTTCATCCTCTCTGGAAACTTATACCAGCGTGCCACGCCTAAAGGCTGGCGTGCCATGCCCATGATCTTGTCTTGGTTCCAGTGGTTGGCGTGCCACGCTCAACCTTCAAGTGGCACATCATAGTGACATGCTTGGGTTGGCGTGCCACACCTTCGACACCAAGTGGCACGCCTAAGTGAGGGTGAAAGGTCGGCGTGCTACGCCTTCGACTTCAAGTGGCACGCCCAGTCTTCAATTGCCTTTAGCCCCTTTTATGGATTATTGTACCAGTGTGCCACGCCATGCTATTCAAGTGGCACGCCCATGGATTTGTGAACTCTTTAAGCTTGGCGTGCCACGCCTGGGTTCTCAAGTGGCACGCCCAAGTGACTTCTTGGGGCTGGCGTGGCACGCCTTCGATACCAAGTGGCACGCCATAGTGAAGGTTCTTCTTGGAATGGTGCGTTGGCATGCCACGCCCCTTTGCTCAAGTGGCACGCCCATGGTAGTTGATGGGTCAGGCGTGCCACGCCCAACCTGGTGTGCCACGCCCCTTTTGTTTCCTCCATTGTAGCTCTCTGGAATTTTGTATTAGCGTGCCACGCCCAGTCCCTAGCGTGCCACACCCACATGCATGCTTGGACTTCTTCTCTGGACTTTAGTAATGGCGTGCCACGCCAGTGCATTTTTGTGGCGTTTGCTCCCAAGTTGCACGCCAGTTTCACACGCCTAGCTTCTTGTTTGTCTTCTACCCATTTTTGATGCCTTTTTCACCTGAAATTCAGCACAACTCATCTCAAAGTAGTGTACCATAATATTCATCAAATAATGCATGAATTGTACTGATCAAATGAGATTTATGCTCTTTTATGGTCTTCTTTATGCAAGAAAGAAGGGTAGATGATGCAAGTCATCAACATCCTATACAATTTCAAAGCTAACCTAACTACCCATTTTTCTCACTTTTTCACATACTCATGTGTTCCTTTTCATTTCACAACACTTATGCATTGACCCTTATTGAGCTTTCCTTTGGGGCATTTTGTCCCCTTTTATTTCTTTCTTTTTCTTTGTTTCTTTCTTTTTCTATTTTTTTCTTTTTCTTTTCCATATTGTTTTTTTTTCTTTTCCTTTTTCTCATTTTTCTTTCTATATACAAGATCATCAATGCATAAAGGTTTACATTCATTACACATGAGCATGTACCCAATTCCCAATATTTATAACAAAAATACAAAACTACCATTTTATTTACCCAATGTCCCAAGATTTCCCACACTTAAATGACACACACACACACACTAGCCTACGCCAATCAAAGATCCGAATTAAGAAATTTTATTGTTTTCCGCTTTAAGGCTTGTAATGTGCTAAAATTATGAACAAAGTGGGTTAAGCATATGCTCAAATTGGCTAACAATGGATTATAAGAGGTAAGGCTATTTGGGTAAGTGAGCTACATGAAATGATGGCCTCAATCATATAAATGCATGAATACAGAAAATAATGGACATAAAGAATCAAACAAATCAAAGATTACAATCATAGAAAGAGAATAATGACCACAAGAAGAAAAATAAGTGGTTATAAGATGTAACAACGCCATTAGGATCAAATCTCACAAGCTTGTGTTCTTAGCTCAAAACCATGTTCTAAAATAAATTCTTTCAAGCAAGTTCAACCAAAAATTTTTCAAATTAGTAGGGTGCCCTAAAACAATTTTCTTGGAAAAGAAATCATCACCCTAACCAAGTAGTCCTAGCATAAAAAGAAGTGATAGAATATATAAAAATTCTAACTAACATGCAACCTATCATGCAATGCAATAACTAATCTAACAAATAAAATAAAAAAATTGGTGTTTTTAAAGGAAATTGTTACCCATAGAGATTGGTCGAACGACCTCCCCACACTTGAACATTGCACCATCCTCGGTGCATGCAAAGAAGAGCAAGGTGGATGGGTTTCTACAACTGATGAGCTCCTTCAAAAAGTTATGCGAATGACTTGTTTATTACCCCATTTAAAAAGTTACGCATACGCGTGGGTGAGTTGTGGAGGTGTGGGCGCGGATGCGTACAGTGTGCGTCCGCGCAAGGTGAGTTGGGCTAAAGGCTCAAAGCCATCCCAGAACTGGCACAAGTCTCAGGTCCTTGGCCTGGAAATGATTTTGGCGAATCGGCGCGCAAGCGGCATGTGCGCGGGCGCGCGCATGTTGAAAATATGGATATCGACGCGTATGCGCACTGTGCGCGCACGCGTACGCACAGTTGTGCAATTGGCTCAGCTTTTGCGCGAGATTGGCCCAAATCTCTGGAAAGAGTATGGGCCTACATATACGTATGGACGCACACGCGCACAGCGTGCGTACGCATCCTTGACACTTTTTTTTTATTTTTTCAGAAATACTAAAAACAGCCTAAAATCTCCCTAACACTACCTACAACTCCAAAATCAACTACAAATGCAAAATTATAGAATTCTATTTGGTTGTTGAAGATTTTTTCAAAAATAAACAAGGAAACTTGCATCACAAGTAACTAACAACCAATTTATTGAAACAAGTATATGGAAAGAAAACTACCTACAATGGTAACTTAAATCACTTATTAATAAAGTCTACAAGAAAGTGAAAAGAGTTTACCATGGTGGAGTGTTTCCCACCTACCACTTTTAGTTTAAGTCCTTAAGTTGGACCTTTGGGAAGATCTTGTCATGGTGGCTTATGCTTGTACTCATCCTTGAATCTCCAAGGATCCTTGCTCCTCAAATGGTTGACAGAAGTTCCAACCATCTTCACCAAGTTTGGATGGAGTTCCACCCAAGATATAAGCTCCCATAGTTGGTCTCCGTGCTTCGATCCGGGGTCCCATATCTTATTTTCGCACCCATCTTCTTGTTGATCTTCATGAATTTTTCGTTCGGGTGGTTGACAAGTATGACAAGTAGAATTCTCCTTAGTGTAACAAGTCTTCTTCCTAGACCCATGTAAAGTAGCATTCATCCAATCATAGTCCCTATACTTTGAAGCTTTGACCTTGATGAGCCTAATTCCAAACATCCAACCACTACACAACTCCTTTTTACTCTTAATTCCACAAAGAGCTCTAAGTTGACCATTATTTTCGATTAAACCATATTCAAGTGAGAAAGCAAAGCTTAGGGATAAGAAATTTTACCCACTTAAATGTTGTGTTGGATGGTGACTTGGGGAGTGTGACCTCCCCACACTTAGACAATGCGAGGTCTACTTTTTTAGGCTATTCTTTAGTTGTTTCCACCTCTTCGCAAGCCTCTTTAATTTCAACCTTTTCCTTTTTATCACTTGGCTTGGTGTTGTCTTCAAGAACTTCGATTTCTTGCCCAATGAGAGGTGGCTCAATTTTGGATAGAAATTCATTGATGAATGAATCTACCTCTTGATCAACCTCTTCATATTCTTCAATTTTGATATACTCCATGCCAACTTTTTCCTCTTGGTAGCTCTCTTCCGATTCACCTTCTTTCTCATTGCTCACCAAGAGTATGGGAGGTTGCACACATTCTTCTATAATTTTAACTTCATGTCCAATGGGAAAGGATTCAATTGTAGATAGAAATTCATCCATGATTGAATCCATCTCTTGATAAGCCTCTTTCAAGTCTCCTACTATGATATGCCTTGGAGGTTGCGCACCCTCCTCAACATCAATATCAAGCTTCTTGGAAGAGTGCTCCATGATGCTACATTCCCATGGACTTTCAACATCTCCTAAATCTTCAACCACTTCTTCCTTTTCTTCAATAACCATAGGCTTCTCCAATTGTTCCAACACAAAATGGCATCCCTCATTTCCCACTGGAGTTTTCTATCTCTCCTTCATGCTATGATCTTCAATTGATTCTTCACATGTGGCCATGGAAGCACCTTGAGTGTTCAGGCATTGGTAGGCTAAAGTATGCACTACCTTGGTCAAGTTAGTTACAAACTCTAAGGTGTTCCTTTGCATATCCGCTTGTCCTTGAAGTAGCAAGGTGAGAGAATCATCTATTGGGGCTTGGGGTGGGTAAGGGGGTTCATTATTTTGGAGAAAGGGTTCATAGTAGGAAAGTGGTTCTTCTTGATAGGGGTATGGAGATGGTGTGCATTGAGGTGGTTCTTCATAGTAGTCATGATAAGGTTGTGGTGGTTCCAAAGGTTCTTGCTCATAATAGTCATAAGAATATGGTATGTGTGATTGGTCATGTGATGGATATGGATCATAGGAAGGTGTTTGGTAATGAGAGGCTTGTGAGAATGGTTGAGGTTCATGTTGAGGATAAGAGTCATAGGCATATGATGGTAGTAGTTGATTTTCACATAAAGTTTTACCATAGCCATTGAAGTGACATGCATTAGGATGAAAATTATACCTATAAATATCCGGAGGTTATTGCCAATAGGAGTGATCAGTTCCTTGAGGCTCCTCCCATCTTTGTTGGTCCCATCCATAATGAGTGTCATCATTGAAGTTCACATTTCCTACAACACAATTAGAACCAAACTGATAGCCAAAGTGAGAATTCATGGTGAAAAGAGAAAATAAAATTCAAAAGCTAATAGAAAAATAATGAAACAAAATCCTAAACTAGAAAAAACTAACAAGAAATCCAAAAATCAAGCTATTCACAATATTCACATATATACAATAACCAATAACACAACACCATTGCAATTCCCCGGCAACGACGCCATTTTGATGAGAGGACTTTTGTATGGTCTAGAATTCACAATAAGTCTCGTTGTAATATAGTTTCTAAACCAACATTAGCCTTTCATACAAAAATTATGTTTGTCACAAGTACAAACCCCTAAAATTATAAACCGAAGTATTTAAACCTCGGGTCGTTCTCCCTAGGAATTGCAACAAAATGTCTTGTTATTGGTTATGAGTTGTATTTTGGTGTTTTGAGGTTTTAGACAAGAAACATAAATTGCAAAGAAAATAAACTAACAACTAACAAAACTCTTGGCAAGGTATGAGAACTAGAAGTCCTATCCTAGCTATCCTCCTCAATTGTGACCACAAATTGTCCATTGCAACCACTTAGTTAACCTCTAACCATGGAAGAAAGTCAAGTGGATTAATCAACTTGATTCCACAAGTCCTAGCCAACTCCCAAGGGAAAGACTAGCTTTAGTGGTATCCAAATCAATTAGCAACTTCTAATTGTCAATCAACAAGGGAATTAGATGACTCAAGCATCACTAATTACTCCACCTAGGCCAAGAGGAACAAAATCTACACTAAAATCCAACCAAGCATTTCATAAAACACTTGGAAGGCACTAAAGAAAAGCATAGTAAATGGATAACAACAATGAAATCTAACAACAATTATTGTAAGAAATCAATAACAACAATCAAAAGGAACACAATTATTATGAATTACCTCTAATTGAATTGAAAGAGAAGAGATAACAAAATATAGAAGCAACATAAAGAAAATTACAACAAAAGAATAGAAGAAGATAATTGCAACAACAAAGAATTAAGAAGCAAAAGTAGAGGGAAGCATGAATGAAAACCTAGATCTAAAAACTAATCCTAATCCTAATTCCTAATCCTAGAGAGAAGTGAGTGCTTCTCTCTCTAAAACTAACTTTCCCTCCAAAAATTAAACTAAACTAAACTAATGTGTGAAAGTATCTAAAGTATGTCAATTCCCCTTCAATCCTTGGCATACATAACATCAGAAATGAGTTGGATTGGGCCCACAAGGCTTTAGAATTCGCTGGCCACGTATTGCTTTAAGTGGATCATATGGCAGTAACGATACGTGCGTGTACAGTGCGCGTATGCATCATCATACGTGTAGCAACTATGGTAAATCTTATATTGTTTCGAAGCCCAGGATGTTAGCTTTCCAATGCAACTAAAACCGCATTATTTGGACCTCTGTAGCTCAAGTTATGGTCGTTTAAGTGCGAAGAGGTCGGCTTGACAGCTTTTGCGATTCCTTCATTTCTTCATGAGTTCTCCATTTATACATGCTTTTTCTTCATTCCCTTGATCCAATCTTTGCCTCCTAAATCTGGAATCACTTAACAAACATATCAAGACATCTAATGGAATCAAGGTGAATTGAATTTAGCTACTTTAAGACCTAAAAGCATGTTTTCACACTTAAGCACAATTAAAGGAGAAGTTATAAAACTATGCTATTTTATTGGATAAATGTGGGTTAAAAGGTTATAAAATCCTCTAAATTCAACACAAGATAAACCCTCTAAATGGGGTTTATCACTACTTCTCTGACTCTAGCCTAATACCACAAAGACCTCACTTACCCACGGTCAACGGGATTTTATGTCACGTATCCAAAGTTGCCCAGGTACTCTATTGGAATTCGTAATGTAATCTCTAGCTCTGGTTCAATGCTATCCGGGTCAGGACTCGCACGAAATAAGGGTGATTGTCACAGGTCACCCTCAATTCATAAGATGAAGAACAAGGTTGCATAAGAGAATAGAATCAGACATATTGAAATAGAACAGTAGTATAATTATTCCATGAAACTCAGAGAGCTCCTAACCTTAACCTTAGGAGGTTAGTGACTCATATTATTCAAAAAATACAATAAAAAACGTAAAAGTGGGCAAAGATCCCTAACAATGGTGATCTTTGTTGTATATATATTACTTTGCTAACTAAGAATTACAGAAATAAGATAAACTAGTCTAGTAGTATGAAAATCCACTTCTGAGGCCCACTTGATGAGTGTTTGGGCTAAGCTTTGAGTGTTTTCACGTGCTAGTCCCCCTTAGGGGCGTTGAACGCCAGCTGCTCCCGTGTGGGCGCTAGATGCTAGGAATGAGGCTGGTGACTGGCGTTGAACGCCAGTTTTAGGCCTTCATTTACGAAGCAAATTATGGACTATTATATATTTCTAGAAAGCCCTTGATGTTAGCTTTCTATAGCCGTTAAGAGCGCACCATTTGGACTTCTGTATCTCCCGAAAGGCTCCTTCAAGTACACGGAGGTCAGATCCTGACAGCATGTGCAGTGCTTTCTCTGTCTCTGAATCAGACTTTTGCTCAAGCTCCTCAATTTCAGCCAGAAAATACTTGAAATCACCATAAAACACACAAACTCAAAGTAGAGCCCAAAAATGTGAATTTAGCACTAAAACTTATGAAAACATAATAAAACTTAAACAAAACATAATAAAAGCTATATGAAAATGATGCCAAAAAGCGTATAAAATGTCCGCTCGTTAAGTATCTTCAAGATCTCCAACCGTCGTCTCAAAAATTAAATAAGTTAAATCATAAATTAACTTCAAAATCATTTCAAGCTTTAAAATTTTTTCAACAAGGTTCAAAGTCATACCGGTTAAAAGTTAAAAATCCTAATTGAAAACCCCAAAATCATTTATCTTGATGTGGATTTTATAAACCACAAAACACTGGCAAGTGCAACGAGTTGTATCAAGTAATAACTCAGGTGAGTGAGTGTCGATTACACGAGGATTAATGGATTAAGCAAGCAATAGTTAACTAATTAATCTAGTTAGACAACCAAATTAGGGTTTTGAACATTTGAAACATAAACAACAAGTAAACAAGAACAAACAGTGAGTATTGAAAAGATGATATAATTAAGAAAGTTAAGGTTTTGGAGATATTAAAACTTCCGAATTAATACTTTTCATTTTCCACCTTAATCATGCTAAGATACTTCTATGGCAAATCATTAGTAATCAAACCCTAATCCCTTGGTGATTCAATTTCTCTTTAACCTAATTAATCTCTAATCCCTTAGTCAATTATTTAAGAAAAGAGTTACACGTGTTCACTGATTTATAAAGCCACAAAATTCATAAGAATCTCTCCTAGTTGATTCGATGTCACTTATCAAGTCTAGTTTCAAAACTTAAGAGTTGTGAGAATTGGTTTTCAAGCTTAATTCAATTAATTAACTTTTTCAAGAGGTTAAAAGAATTCAAGTTAAAGAAGAATGGTTTCCCAACACATTCAAACCCTTTAAGATGAAGAACGAAAACTTTTTCTTGAGAAGGAATCAATGCATACATTAAAAGTAGAAAAGCTATTATATTAATCCATGGAATTAACAGAGCTCTTAACCTTAACCAAAAAGAATTAGTTGCTCATGTTCTTCAGAGAAATCCTTAATTATTGAAAGTAAAAACTGCCAAAGAGAAGAAGAGGTTAGTACTAACCCTAGAAAACAAATTCAAATTTCAAACTTAAACAGAATCAAAACTATAGTAAAACTAAAGCTCCATAATAATTATTTTCTCCTTTGTAAAAATCTCTTCCTTAATTGTTTGTAATCCTCAATTAATGCCATCATTGGTGCACTTTTGATTGATCATCCAAAGGTTAAAGAATTGGAGATAGGAAGGCTTTGTTTGAAGCCTTGGAAGATGTCCAAGACTTCCACATCCCACGTGAGGATTCCTGCATGCCACGTGAAGTCTAACCTTGTATGGATTTGCTTTTTGTGAAGCCCATGTACCACATGAAGGATGCTGCATTGTACGTGGCCTTAACTTGCTCAATTGTTGCCTCTGGTTGCCTTTGATTACCCGTCAACATTGTCTGTGGTAAAATCCAAGTACCATGTAAAAGCACACTTGTGCGTACGCATGTCTTGTGTGTACGCATGGTTTCCTGAAGTCCCCCTTGTTGTGCGTACACATGCACCATGTGTACGTATGGTGGCCTACGTACCACGTGAAATCTCCTACGTCCCACGTTGAATGGTGTACTCATGCATACACGAGATATCATGCGTATGCATGAGTGGCAAAATAGACCATATTTGTGCGTACGCATGCTGTGTCCGTACGCACGATACCTTTTTGACCCCAACGTGGTACGCCAAGTCTTTTATGTTGCACACCCATTGTTCTTTATTTCCAGAGAGCTTTTTGTTTTTCACAGAGAGCATTCTGGTCATTACAGAGAGCTTCCTGCTTGTTGCTCTCTATCCTCTTTTCTTCTTTATTTTGACTGTTTTCCTTCTAAGTTTTCCTGTAATCAATCGATTCAACTAAATCAAAGTAATGCTCATTTTAACCATGAAGCCATTGCCTATTCAACAAGAATTATTAATAATTCAAATAAAATCATGAATAAAAAACACTAAAGATGCGAATGTTTCACAACATCAAACTTAATACTTTGCTTGTCCTCAAGCAAAAGAATACAGAAAGGAACAGAATTGTATTAGATGGAGTGAGGTTAAATCATTCTTGAAGTTCATGCCCTTCTAGGAAGTGGGATTTAACAACCTCCGTGATCATCTTGGATTTTCTTTATCATCAATGAGTCTTGCACTCCTAGGAATGGATGATCCCTAATAGTTAAAACTCGGATAATATTATGAGATCCTTTTTTAAGCTTCAAATTGATCTGTGAATCCTTGTTTCACATCAAAGAGCTTTTTCGGTTGACAGCTCTAAATGCTCCATTTTCAAGGCAACTCTTGATTGTGGGCATTCGATCGGTAATCCCGAGCCAGTTGGCTCAAGTTACCGGGTGATGACGCACCCCTCATATTTAATTACCCATGCCACTCCTTGATACATTCACACCACAAGCATATAGTTATCTTCTGATTCAGAAGATCTGCCTTATTTGTGGCACCTTGAGTAGGATCGTGAAAGGGAGTAGATTGCTTAGAGCTTCATCTTCTGCTATGGTGAGAAACCTAGAGGTGGCTTGATGAGAGGACATGAGTTATCTCAACGGGGTAGATTGCTGCAGTGGAGGAGGTTAACTTGATGAGAGGACATGAGTTAATCACTTACGGCTGCCATTCAAGGAATCAGAAAGTTATTGAAGTAGACAAGAAGAAAAGTTAATCCAGAAAGACAATGCATCTCCAAAGCCTCAACCATTCTCATACCGTTGATTTCTCATCTATCAAGTAACGTTTTATTTATTTATTTTGTTTTATGCATTTTTCGTGACAAACTATAATTTCTATCCGCCTAACTAAGATCTGCAAGGTAACCACTGCTTTCTCTAAGCAACAATCTCTGTGGGATCGACCTTCACTCACCTTAGGTATTACTTGGACGACCCGGTATACTTGCCGGTCTATCTGTGTGAAACGTGCGGAGCCAGTTTCGTGCACCAAGTTTTTGGCGCCGTTGTCGGGGATTTTTCGGATTTAACAAACTATCGGATTATCTTGTTGCTTAGATTAGGTACTTTTTGTTTCTGTTAGTGTCCTTTGTTTTCTTTTCAAACAATTTTCAAAACCTTTTTCTTTTGTTTATAAATCTTGGTCTTTTGTTTGAGTCTTTGTTCTTGTTCTTGTTAAAGTTTTGAACTTTCTTGCATTCTTTTCAAAAATAATTTTCAAAAATAGTGTCAATTCTTAAGTTTGGTGTCCCTTTTGAGTTTATCTTTTCTTTAAAATTTTCGAATTATTCTTCGTATTCTTTCTTTGTATTCAAGTTGTTCTTGTTTCTTTTCTTATTTTGATCTTAAAATTTTTAAGTTTAGTGTCTTTTGGTGTTTGTTTTCTTAATTTTTGAAAATTAGTGTCTCTTGATCTAAAAGTTTTAAGTTTGGTGTCTTTTGGTTGTTTTTCTCTTTCCTCATTAAATAAAAAAAATAAAAAATATCTTTCTTATCTTTATTTCAACAATTTTCAAAAATTCCAAGAAAAATTTTAATTTCAAATCATTATCTTATCTTATCTTATTTCAAATTCAAATTTCAAAAAACTCAATTTCAAAATTTAAAAATTCAAAATTAAAATTTCAAAATAAAATCTTTTCAAAAATCAAATCTTTTTCAAATCTTTAATCTTATCTTGTTTCAATTTTAAAATTCAAAATCAAGTCTTTTTCAAAATCTTTTCAAATTCTTATCTTATCTTTTCTAATTTTAAATTTTAAAATCAAATCTTTTTCTAATCTTCTATCTTTTCTTATTTTCAAATCTTTCTTAATTAGTTACTTGTTTTCTCTTTTCTTTTTCAAAACTTCCTAACTAATTCCTCTCTCTTCTATTTTCGAAAAAGTTCCCTTCTATTTCTCTCTCTACTTTTTCAAAATTCATCATTTAATTTTCAAGTCTTTTTAGTTAATTAGCTTTTATTTTTCAAATTAAATAAAAAAATAAAAATAAAAATATTTTAATTTTAGTTTTCCTTTTTACTTCTTAATATCCAATCTCTCCTACCTCTCTTCACCATGGATTCAAATGGGAATGAACAGTTCAGAAGATCTTTAAGGTCTTACATGGCCCGCACTCCTAACTTCTATGGGAGAAATATCAGTATACCCCCCATGGATCCAAATGGGAATGAACAGTTCAGAAGATCTTTAAGGTCTTACATGGCCCGCACTCCTAACTTCTATGGGAGAAATATCAGTATACCTTCCATTGGGACAAGCAATTTTGAGCTAAATCTTCAGCTCATCACTCTGGTGCAGCAAAACTGTCAATACTCTGGACTTCCACAGGAAGAGCCTACTGAGTTCCTGGAAAACTTTTTACAAATTGCTGACACAGTACGTACTGAAGGAGTACATTAGGATATCTACAAACTGCTACTCTTTCCCTTTGCTATAAGAGATCAAGCAAAGAGGTGGTTAGATAACCAACCCAAATCTAGCTTGAAAACATGGAAGCAGCAAGTAGACAAGTTTCTGAATCAATACTTTCCCCAAAGAATGTTAACTTAGTTAAGGTTGGACATCCAAGGCTTCAAGCAAGAGAATAATGAATCTCTTCATGATGCCTGCGGGAGGTATAGAAGAATGCTACAGAAATGCCCCACTGAAATGTTTTCAGAATGGGTGCAATTAGACATCTTCTATTATGGCCTCACAGACATGGCTTCGATGTCTCTAGACCACTCTACTGGTGGTTCTATACATATAAGGAAGACATTTGAAAAGGCTCATGAACTTATTGAGACAGTTACCATGAACCAGTATCTGTACTCGATTGGTGAGACTACCATAAAAGGAGAGGTTAAGGCAATATCTACTAAGTCTAACTCTCCAGAACAACATGGCCCATTGACTTAGCAGCTGCATGCCCTTGCACAGCAGTTGCTGGAGCTGTAAAAGACTTTGTGAGAAACTCAGGCTTCCAACAGGAATGTAGAAGCCCAGCTGAGTCAAACAAGGAAAAAATTATCTAAGCAAATAAAAGATGAATGTCAGGCAATCCAACTGAGGAGTGGGAAAATATTGAAAACCCAACCTCAGAGCAACAGGAGACCAGAAGAAGAAAAGCTAATAGAGGACATCCAGACTGCTGTCCAAGACACCTCTGAGGATGTTGCACATCCAAAGAGGAATGTCATTGGCGTTCAATGCTAAGAAAGAGTGCCTACTCCCGATGTTGAACGCCCAAAGGGGGCAACACTCTTGGCGTTCAACGCCAAGACGGGATACCCACCCTCGGCGTTGAACGCCCACAAGGGAACAGTGTTCCTGGCGTTGAACGCTAGGAAGGGGGTAGCAAGGACGTTGAACGCCTAACCAGGGATGGTCAGGCACATGCAAGTGCTGGTAAGACCCTTCCTAAGCAAGCTACTAACCCCCCTTCCAATTCCATAGGCATTCAACCTACATTAACCAAGGTTGATGAGTACAGGACCAAGATGCCATTTCCTTAGAAACTCCACCAAGCAGAAAAGGATAAATAGTTTGCCCACTTCACGGATTATCTCAAGACACTTGAGATCAAGATCCCTTTTGCAGAGGCTCTTGAGCAAATACCTTCTTATGCCAAATTCATGAAAGACATCTTAAGTCATAAGAAGAATTGGAGAGAGGAAGAAACAGTTGTCCTCACTGAAGAATGCAGTGCAGTAATCTAAAGGAGCTTACCAGAGAAACTCAAAGATCCTGGGAGCTTCATGATACCCTACACCCTAGGGGATGCTTGTACAAAGACAGCCCTATGTCATCTCGGAGCAAGTATTAACTTAATACCTACATTACTAATAAAGAGACTCTGTTTAACTCACGAACTTAAACCTACCCGCATATATCTTCAACTTGCTGATGGCTCTATTAAGCTTCCATCAGGCATGATTGAGGACATGATTGTTAGGGTTCGACCCTTTGCTTTTCCCACAGATTTTGTAGTATTGGAAATGGACGAGTACAAGAGTGCAACCCTCATTCTAGGAAAACCCTTCCTAGCTACAGGACGGGCTCTTATTGATGTTCGGAAAGGGAAAGTGATCCTGAGAGTCAATGAGGATGAGTTTGTACTAAATGCTGTCAAAGCCATGCAGCATCCAGACACTCCAAAGGAATGCATAAGTGTTGATATCATTGATTCCCAGGTGGAAAAAGTGAATATGGCTAAGGGACTCGAATAAGAGCTGAATGACATCTTTTATGATGCTCAGCCTGATTTAGAGGAGCCAGAGGAAATAAAGGAATCTCTGAAAACTCCTAAGGAGGAGGACAAGCCTCCTAAACTCGACCTAAAGCCACTACCATCCTCCTTGAAATATGCATTTCTCAGAGATGGAGATATTTATCCTGTGATCATAAGCTCTGCCTTAGAACCACAAGAAGAAAAAGCACTAATCCAAGTGCTAAAGACACACAAGACAGCTCTTAGGTGGACTATAAGTGAAGTCAAAGGCATTAGCCCGACCCGATGCATGCACAAGATCCTGCTGGAAGATGACGCCAAACCAGTGGTACAACCACAAAGGCGACTGAATCCAGTCATGAAGGAAGTGGTGCAGAAGGAAGTCACAAAATTATGGGAGGCTGGGATTATTTATCCCATCTCTGACAGCCCCTGGGTGAGCCCTGTCCAAGTTATTCCCATAAAGAGAGGCATGACAGTGATTCACAATGAAAAGAATGAATTGATTCCTACAAGGACAATTACAGGGTGGCCTATGTGCATTGACTATTGAAGGCTCAATAACGCCACTAGAAAAGATCATTTTTCTTTACCATTCATAGATCAAATGCTAGAGAGACTAGCAGGGCATGCATTTTATTGTTTCCTGGGTGGTTATTCTGGTTACAATCAAATTGCAGTAGATCCACATGATCAAGAAAAGACAGCATTTACATGCTCATATGGTGTGTTTGCTTATAGGCGGATGCCATATGGCCTGTGCAATGCACCTGCCACCTTTCAGAGGTGTATGCTCTCCATCTTCTCTGATATGGTGGAGAAGTTCCTTGAAGTATTCATGGATGACTTCTTCATCTTTGGAGATTCATTTGATTCTTTCCTTGATCATCTGACCTAGTTTTTAAATGATGCCAAGAGAAAAAGCTGGTTTTAAATTGGGAAAAATGTCTCTTCATGGTGACTAAAGGAATTGTTCTTGGGCATCGGATTTCGAACAAAGGAATAGAGGTGGATCAAGCTAAGGTAGAGGTAATTGAGCGATTACCATCACCCAACAATGTCAAATGAATTAGAAGTTTCCTGGGACATGCAGGATTCTACAAGTGGTTTATAAAGGATTTTTCTAAGATTGTAAAACCCCTGTGCAACCTACTAGCTACAGACACTCTGTTTGTCTTTGATCAAGAATGTCTGAAGGCCTTTGAGACTCTGAAAGCTAAGCTTATCACTGCGCCTGTCATCTCTGCACCTAGCTGGGACTTACCATTCAAACTGATGTGTGACGCCAGTGACCATGCCATTGGCGCAGTCTCGGGGCAGAGGCATGACAAGCTTCTGCATGTCATTTGTTATGTCAGTCGTGTTCTGAATAATGCGTAGAAGAACTACACTACCACAGAGAAGGAATTACTTGCAGCGGTTTATGCCATTGACAAGTTCAGATCCTATTTAATAGGATCTAAGGTCATTATCTATACTGACCATGCTACTCTCAAATATCTATTCGCCAAGCAGAATTCCAAGCCCAGGCTGATAAGATGGGTACTACTCCTGCAAGAGTTGGATATAGAAATTAGAGACAAAAGGGTCAGAAAATCAAGTGGCTGACCACCCATCTTAGATTGAACCAGTAAAAGGGACATCTCCTCCCTCTATTGAGGTATCAGAAACATTCCTGGATGAGAAACTCTTTGCCATCCGAACAACACTTTGGTTTGCAGACATTGCGAATTACAAGGCTATAAGATTTATCCCCATGGAACATAGTAGGCAGCAAGCCCGAAAGCTCATTCATGATGCAAGATACTACTTGTAGGATGAACCATATCTTTTTAAGAGATGCTCGGATGGGATAATCCGCCGTTGTATATCTGAAGAAGAGGCACAGAAAATCCTATGGCACTACCATGGCTCCGATTATGGAAGACACTTTGGAAGAGAGCACATAGCCACTAAAGTCCATCAAAGTGGTTTCTACTGGCCCGCACTCTTCAAGGATTCTCGAAAGTTTGTACATCGCTGTGACAGTTGCCAAAGGGCTGGTAACCTCCCTTATGGTCACGACATGCCTCAGCAAGGAATCCTAGAGATTGAGCTATTTGATGTATAGGGAATAGACTTCATGGATCCTTTCCCTCCTTCAAACTCAAACACCTACATCCTTGTGACCGTAGATTATGTGTCTAAATGGGTTGAGGCAGTCGCATCACCCATAAATGACACTAGAATAGCAATGAAGTTCCTTCAAAAGAACATCTTCAACAGGTTTGGTGTCCCTCGGACACTGATTTGTGATGGAAGAACTCATTTCTGCAAGAAACAGCTTGACTCCGTGCTGAGCCGATATGTAGTTCTCCATAAAGTGGCCACCTCAGATCATCCACAGACAAATGGGCAAGCTGAAGTCTCGAATAGAGAACTAAAAAGAATCCTGGAAACAACGGTGAACACATCTAGAAAGGATTGTGCAAGAAAGCTTGATGATGCTCTCTAGGCATACAGAACAGCTTTCAAGACCCCTATAGAAACTCCCTATATCCATTAGTGTATACGAAGGTGTGCCGGCTGCCAGTGGAGCTAGAACACAAGGCCTACTAGGCAACCAGACTCCGGAGCCTTGATGCAAAGGCAGCAGGAGAGAAACGGTTGCTCCAGCTAAATGAGTTGGACGAATTCCAACTTGCTACACTTGAGAATGCAAAGATTTATAAATAAAAGGTCAAGAAGTGGCATGACAGAAAGATTTCTTCCAAAATTTTTGAACTTGGACAGAAAGTTCTGCTCTTCAATTCCAGACTAAAGCTTTTCCTGTAAAGCTTAAGTCACGTTGGACAGGACCTTTCCTGATCACTAATGTATCACCCTATGGTCATATAGAGCTTCAGTGCAATTACTCTGATAAATGATTTACGGTTAATGGCCAAAGAGTGAAACATTACTTGGGTGGTGAGATTGAACAAGACAAATCCACCCTATTGTTGACATGAGAGCAGTACCGTCAAGCTAGTAACCTTAAAGAAGTGCTTGCTGGGAGGCAACCCAGCTATAATTAAAGTTATTTCTATTTTTCATTAAATTTATTTCAGTTATCTCAGTTTAATTTTTACATTTAAGTTTGTGATTATGTGCAGTAGTTAGAACAGAAACAGAAACAGTCAGAGCAGAAAATAGAGCACCCTGGGGAAGGCCCCTTGCTGGCGTTGAACGCCAGACAAGAGGGAAAGAGGGTCGTTGAACGCCCCCAAGAGGCAGCAAGACTGGCGTTCAACGCTAGCCAGGAGGTACTGGTTGGGCGTTGAACGCCCTCAAGGGGTAGCAAGCCTGGCGTTGAACGCTAGCCAGGGGGCACTGGCTGCACGTTCAATGCACTGAAGGGGGATGCCAGACTGGCGTTGAATGCCAGCCAGGGGACACTGGCTGGGCGTTCAATGCCCAAGAAGGAGTGGCAAGCTGGTGTTGAACGCCAGCCAGGGGGAACTGGCTGGGCGTTCAATGCCTAAAAGGAGTATCAGCATGATGTTGAATGCCAGAATTAAGGCATTCTGGGCATTCAAACGCCCAAAACAGGTTAGGGAGGTTGTTGACCTTTTCAAAGCTTATCTTTTCCAATTTTTATCTTTTTAAATCATATCTTCTAAACAAGATTCTTTTAACCTTCATCTTTTAATTTCAAATTCTCTTCAAATCTAAAATCTTTTCAAATCCTTTTCAAAATCTCATATGTTTTTCAACTATTTTTCAAATCTTTTTTCAAAATTTTATATCTTTTTCAAATTCTTTTTTTATTTTAACTTTAAAATCCTTTTCATACCTTCTATCTTATCTATTTATCTTTTTCATATCTTTCTCATATCTTTTGATTTTAAAATATATCTTTTTCTATCTTTTATTAAAGTGTCAATCATATCTTATTTATCTTTTATCTAATTGAATTTCGAAATCCCACCCTCCCCATCCCTATTTATACCATTCGGCCACCCTCATCCTCCTTCCATTCGAATTCTTCTTTTCTTCTTCGTCTTTTTTCTCTCTTTTGCTCAGGGATGATCATACCTTTTGTGTTTGGTGTTGAAAGAGCCTTTCCTTCTCACTCCATTCGAATTCTACGGCTCTAAAAAGTGAAAATCCCACTTTAAGAAGCAAGAAAGAAGACATCCAAACAGTTGTTTTCAAACCTTTCAGATTCTACACAAAGCAGCATGAAGAAAATTATTACAAAATAATTTGCAAGAGGATAGTAGTCCCGGATGCAAATTTGGATTAAAAGAATATGAGTACCCAGAGATCCAAGAGCAAATTCGTAAGAGAGGATGGGAGATCCTAACTGATCCTTAGATCAATATTGAAATAACAATGTTCCATGAATTCTATGCAAATCTGTGGATGACAGATAAGCAAAAGAAAGATAGACAAGGATTCCATACTTTTTGCACCATGGTGCGAGAGAAGAGTCTCTATTTTCATCTTGACAAGGTGAGAGAGATCTTTAAGTTACCACCATAAAAGGATGATCCAAAATCTTTTAATAGGAGGGTGGTGGCTAATCCAAAGTTGGATCAGATTCTAGAAGACATATGTCTGCCTAGAACTAAGTGGATCAATAACACAAAAGGTAATCCAAACCAACTGAGAATAGTAGATCTCAAAGCAGTTGCTAGGGGTTGGTTGGACTTCATTGGGTGTTCCATACTCCCTACTAGCAACCATTCTGAAGTTACCATCAGAAGGGCTGTGATGTTCCACTGCATTATGATGGGGAATGAGGTCAAAGTCCACCAACTAATTCCCTTTGAGCTATACAAGGTTGCAAACAGGATGTCAACTCAAGCCAGATTGGCCTATCCATACCTTATCTTTTGCTTGTGTAAAGAGGTTGGAGTCATGATTAACAGAGACTTATTTGTCCCAGTAGAAAGCCCAATCACCAAGCAAGTGATGGAAAGCACCCAAGTACTAGCTGACCAACCCAAAAGGAAGGTGCCTGAGCAAGCACAAGAGATCCCTCTAATTGAATATTGGACCTAGATGGAAGCATCTGTTGCACAATTGCAAACCACCTTGGATCAGTTAAGAGAGGATAAGAAAGATCATACTAGCATGCTTTGCAAACAGGTCAAGGAACAAGAGAAGCAGTGGCGTGAGCTAGAAGAACTGAAGCACCAGAAATTATCCCCTGAAGAGCCTAACGCCTCCCATGACTAAGGTGGTTGAGTTCCACCTCCCTATTTCTGTGGCTATTCTAATTCCTATTTCTTATGTTTAGATTTACATGATCACTAGTAGTCTATAAGTTTTTATGTTTATTTAAATTTCTGTCTTTTAATTTAAGAAGTGCATGAGTATTCTTAGGATTTAAGTTTTTATTTTCCAATCAGCTATAAAATGTTCCTCTTATCATCTCATTGAACTTGAATAAAATTTTGATTTTGTTAGAAGCAGTAATGATACATAAGTTTTGAGTTATATATTAAGAATAGTTCAATTATTTGATGTGGTGGCATTGCTTTTATTTTCTGAATGCATGAATGAACAGTGCATATTTGATGTTAGAGTTAAGAATGTTGGCTCGTAAAAGAATGATGATGAAAGTGAACTGTTATTAGTAATCTAAAAAATCCAAAAATTCATTCTTGAAGCAAGAAAAAGCAGCAAAATGCAAGAAAAAAAAAGAGAAAGAAAAGTAGCGAAAAAAAAGGAGCAAGCAGAAAAAGAAAAAAAAACATAAAAAGCCAATAGCTCTTTAAACCAAAAGGCAAGAGCAAGGATCCAAGGCTTTGAACATCAATGGTTAGGAGGGTCTGAAAGAAACTTAATTTTGGCCTAAACAGTTCAATTGAGCTGCCTCCCTAACTATATGCTTGTGCTGTGAAGGTGTCAAGTAAAAAGCTTGAGACTGAGCAGTTAAAGTCATGGTCCAAAGCAAAGAGTATGCTTAAGAACTCTGGACACCATTGGCTGGGGATTCTAGCAAAGTTGAATTATAATCCGAAAGGGTTCACCTAGTTAAGTGTCTGTGACAATTATGTATCCGGTGGTAATACTAGAAAACAAAGTGCTTAGGGTCATGGCCAAGACTCTAAATAAGTTGTGTTCAAGAATAAAAAAGCTACTAGTCCCGCTCATCTAATTAAAACTGAGCTTCATTGAAAACTCTGAGATTTATTGTATCCTTCTCTTTTTTTTATCTTACTTTGTTTTTGGTTGCTTGCGGAAAACCAACAGTTTAAGTTCTATTATGTTTTCAGAGGTTTTAGTGCTAAATTCACATATTTGGATTTTACTTTGAGTTTATGCATTTTATGGTGATTTCAGGTATTTTTTGGTTCAAATTGAGGAGCTTGAGCAAAAGTTTGATTTAAAGAGAGAGAATGCACTGCAAATGTTGTCAGGATCTGACCTCCATGCACTCAAAGGAGCTTTTCTAGAGCTACAGAAGTCCAAATGACGCGCTCTCAACGACCATGGAAAGCAAACATCCAGGGCTTTCCAGAAATATATAATAGTTTATACTTTCTTTCGGAAATGAAGGCCCAAAAATGGTGTTTAGCGCCAGCCACCAGCCTCATTCCTGGCATCCAGTGCCCACAGGGGAGCAGCTGGCGTCGAACGCCCAAAAGAGAGTCCCTAGCCAGCGTTCAATGCCCTTAAAGGGTACTAGCACATGGAAACACATAAAGCTCATCCCAAACACTCACCAAGTGGGTCCCAGAAGTGGATTTTCGCACTACTAGACTAGTTTATCTTATTTCTGTAATTCTTAGTTAGGAAACCATTATATATACAACAAAGATCACCATTGTTAGGGATCTTTGCCCACTTTTACATTTTCCATTATATTTTTTGAATAGTATGAGTCACTAACCTCCTAAGGTTAAGGTTAGGAGCTCCGATGAGTTTCATGGAATAATAATATTACTGTTCTATCTCAATATGTCTGATTCTATTCTCTTATGCAACCTCGTTCTTTATCTTATTAATTGAGGGTGACTCGTGACAATCACCCTTGTTCTACTTGGGTTCCGTGCAAGTCCTAACCCAGATAGCATTGAACCAGAGCTAGAGATTGCATTGCAAATTCCAATAGAGTACCTGGGCAACTTTGGATACATGATATAAAATCTCGTTGACCGTGGGTAAGTGAGGTCTCTGTGGTGTAAGGCTAGAGTCAGAGAAGCAACACTTTCTGATTCGGAAGATCTACCATGTCTGTGGCACCTTGAGTAGGATCATGAAGGAGAGTGGATTGCTTAGAGCTTCATCTTATGCTATAGTGAGAAACCTATAGGTGGCTTGATGAGAGGACATGAGTCATCTCAACGTGGTGGATTGCTGCAGTGGAGGAGGTTAACTTGATGAGAAGACATGAGCTAATCACTTACGGCTGGCATTGAAGGAATTAGAAAGTTATTGTAGTAGACAATAAGAAAAGTTAATCCAAAGCCTTAACCGTTCTCATGTCGTTGATTTTTCGTCTATCTAGTAACGTTTTATTTATTTATTTTGTTTTATGTGTTTTCAGTGAAAAACTATAATTTCTATCCGCCTAACTAAGATTTGTAAGGTAACCACTGCATGCTCAAACCAACAATCTCTGTGGGATCGACCCTCACTCACCTGAGGTATTACTTGGACAACCCGGTATACTTGCCAGTCTATCTGTGCGAAACGTGCAGAGCCAGTTTCCCGCACCAAAGCTCTATGCTCTAGTTCTACTAGCAGGTGATAGGCTTTGCCGAAGACAAGTTGATCAGGAGGCATCTCAATCGGGGTCTTAAAGGCTGTGCGGTAAGCCCAAAGGGCATCATCAATCTTCTTGGCCCATTCTTTCCTTGGAGCACCCATAATCTTCTCTAGAATTCGTTTGAGTTCTCTATTAGAGACCTCTACTTGGCCACTTGTTTAAAGTGCATCTAACTGTTTATTGCAAAAGTGGCTGCCGCCATCACTGATCAAGTCTCGGCGAACATCAAACCTAGTGAAGATATATTTTTTGAGGAAACTCATCACCACCTTAGCAACATTGGTGGCCAGAGGTGCAGCTTCTACCCATTTAGAGACATAGTCAACAGCCACCAAGATGTAATTATTAGAGTAGGAAGAAGGGAATGGTCCCATAAAATCTATGCCCCAAATATCAAACAATTCAACCTCCAAAATAGGGTTCAGAGGTGATTCATTTTTCTTGGGCATGTTGCTAGCTCTTTGGTATGAGTCACACTTGTTTATAAACTCTCTTGCATCCTTGAAGAGTGTGGGCTAGTAAAACCCGTATTGAAGGGCCTTCGTCGCTGTCCCTTCTCTACCAAAATGCCAGCCCTACTCGGAACCATGGCAATGCCAGAGAATCTATGGAATTTCTTCCTCTGAAACACACCTCCAGATGATGCCGTTCGTACACCTCTTGAATAAATATGGATTATCCCAAAGAAAGTACCGGGCATCATGTTGTAGCTTTTTGATTTGTTGCCTTTTGTAAGTTTTTTTGGTATTATCCTTCCGGCCTTGTAATTGGCCATATCAGCAAACCAAGGTATCTTTTGAATCATAAATAAATGCTCATCAAGGAAATCTTCATGAAAGGGAAGTGGAGGTTCTTGGGCTTTCACAGGTTCAATCTGAGAAAGGTGGTCAGCTACTTGATTCTCAGAGCCCTTCCTATCTCGGATTTCAATATCAAACTCTTGTAAGAAGAGCACCCACCTAATCAATCTTGGTTCAGAATCCTGCTTAGTCAAAAGGTACTTAAGAGCAAAGTGATCAGTGTAAACAATAACCTTTGAACCAACTAAATAGGATCTAAACTTATCAAATGCAAATATCATAGCAAGTAACTCTTTTTCAGTAGTTGTATAATTTTTTGAGCTTCATTTAGTATATAACATGCAAAAGCTTATATTGCCTTTGCCCTAAAACAGCTCCAATTACAATATCACTTGCATCACACATCAATTCAAATGGTGATGTCCCATTAGAAGGAGGAATAATGGGTGCAAAGACAAGCTTTGCTTTGAGAGTTTCAAAGGCATGTAAGCATTCATCATCAAAGTGAAAATGTGCATAAGCAACTAAAAGATTGCTCAATGGCTTTGATATTTTAGAAAAATTTTTGATGAATCTTCTATAGAAGCCTGCATGATCCAAGAAACTCCTTATGCCCTTGACATTTACAGGGGGTGGTAATTTCTCAATTACCTCTATTTTGGCCTTGTCAACTTCTATGCCTTTGCTTGAGATACGGTGTCCAAGAACAATGCCTTCAGTGACCATAAAGTGATATTTTTTCCAATTTAAAATAAGGTTAGTTTCTTGGAACCTTCTCAAGTCCAAGGCTACATATTGCAAGAACCCTTCAAAGGAATCACAAAAAATAGAGAAGTCATCCATAAGTACCTCAATAAATTTTTTAATCATATCAGAAAAGATGGAAAGCACGCAGCTTTGAAAAGTTACAGGAGCATTACACAAACCGAAAGGCATACGGCGGTAAGCAAAGACTCCAAAGGGACATGTAAATGCCGTCTTCTCTTGATCATGAGGGTCCACAGTAATTTGGTTGTAACCGGAGTATCCATCCAGGAAGCAAGAGAAAGCATGTCTGGCCAACCTTTCTAGCATCTGATCAATAAAAGGAAGAGGGAAGTGATCCTTCCTTGTGGTAGTGTTGAGCCACATATAGTCAATGTACATCCTCCAACCGGCTACAATTCTTGTAGGGATAAGTTCATTCTTGTCATTGGCCACCACTATCACTCCTCCTTTCTTAGGAATAACTTGTACCGAACACACCCAAGAGCTATAAAAAATTGGGTAAATAATGACGGATTCCCACAGCTTCATCACTTTCTTTTGAACCACTTCCTTCATTTTAGGATTAAGCTTTGTTTGTGCTTCCACCACTGGTTTAGCATCCCCTTCAAGCAAAATCTAGTGCATACACATTACGGGACTTATTCCCTTAAGGTCACCAATAGAACAACCAAGTGCTGTTTTGTGTTCCTTAAGCACCTTGATTAATGCTTCTTCCTCACAAGTGTTTAATAAAGAATTGATTATCACAGGATATATCTCTACCTCTCCAAGGAAAGCATAATTTAGAGAAGCAGACAGGGGCTTTAATTCAAGCTTTGGTGGCCCCTCTTCCTTTGAAAGAATATATGTTGCTTCCTTGGGTGGTGGGAACTCTTCAATTTCACCCACTTCAACTTCAACAAGGGACCCAAGTGATTCATTAAGCTCTTCCTCTTCTAAAGCCTCTTACACTAATGGATCAATAATGCCAATTTGCATGCAATCCGCAGAATTATTAGGATGTTGTAGGGCTTTAAAAACATTAAGAATAATTTGTTCATCATTCACCCTCAATGTTAATTCACCTTTTTGAACATCAATTAAGGCTCTCTCTGTAGCAAGGAAAGGTCTCCCCCAATATAATAGAGGCATTGCCATCCTCTTCCATATCCAAAATGACAAAATCTGCAGGGAATATGAATGTCCCCACCTTCACCAATAAATTCTCAACAACACCTAAAGAAAATTTAAGAGAACGGTCAACATACAAGTTGTAAAGAAATTCTGGTAGGTTTTACGTCATTAATTTGGAGTTTGCGCATCAAGGATAATGGCATGAGATTTATACTAGCTCCAAGATTATACAAGGCTCTCTCAACAGTCACCTCTTCAATGGTACAAGGAATCACAAAGCTTCTTGGATCTTTTAATTTCTCAAGGAGGTTCTTTTGAATTATGGCACTACACTCCTTTGTAAGCACTACAGTTTCATTCTTCCTATAATTTCTTTTCTTGAAAATCAACTCTTTAATAAACTTTGCATATAAGGGCCTTCATTCAAGAGCTTTAGCAAAACGTATATTTATTTGGAGATTTTTGAAGACTTCTAGGAACTTAGAAAATTGTTGATCTTTGGCCACTTGATGAGTGACTTTATGCCGGTGTAGAATTTATCAATGAATCCAATTGTAGTATAGTTTAAACTGACATGTAATTCCACATCAAACAATCTAAAATCAATAACCGAGAGTATGACTCCCGAGTCATTCTCCCTAGGAGTGCTCCAAGATGCACATTGTTGATTAAAAAGTGTATTGTTGTTTGGAGTTTCATATAAGAAAAGAACAAGCTAGTAGTGCAAATGAAAATCAAGCTATATAAAAGCCTTGGCTAGAAGTGAGAATTGGACTTCCTATCATCATTATTTCTATCAATTGTGATCACAATTAGTTATTGCTTCACATAGTTAACCTCTAGTATTAAGGAAAGTCAAGTGAAAGTAATCAATTCGGATTAACAAATCCTAGCCTACCCCTAAGGAAGTCTAGCTTTAGTGACATACAAATCAATTAGCAATTTCCAATTGACAATAAAAAAAGGCATTAATAATTCAAGTGTCTCCAATATCTCAACTTCCAAGCCAAGTAGGAAAAGTCTACTCCATAGTTAAAGTTGGCATTTTCTAAAATACTTGGAGAGCAATGATGAGAGACATTGTAAAATTGAGAAAAAACTTGAAATCAAAGGTGTCCACTATAAGAGATTAACAACAAACAAACAATTGAAGGCTAAGAACTTGAAGTACTGATGCGTGAGCATCTTTCCTATCTTTTCCTAGTGAATTTGCATCTAATTTGTTGAGTTTAATAAAGAATTAATTATCTTTTAGCCAATATGGATGCTACTTTGAGTCTTTTGCAATTTTGTTTATTTTAGGTAGCATTCGGCTGGATTTCATGGAGTTTCTGCAGCACAAGAACCAAAGCAGATGGCAGCAAGGAGCGACGCGTACGTGTGACTGACATGTGCGCGTGATTTGGAGCTTTCCATGGCAACGCATGTGCGTGACTGACGCGTATGCGTGATTTGAAGATTTTCTCAGCTACGCATACGCGTGAATGACGTGTGCGCGTGACACGCGAAGAAGACTATCGACGCGTACGCGTGACTGACGCATACGCGTGACATGCGCCACGTGCAGAAAACGCAGAAAAACGTTGGGGGCAATTTTTGGGCTATTTTGACTCAGTTTTCAGCCCAGAAAACATAGATTAGAAGCCGCAGAATGGACAAAACGAATGGTCCCCACCCATCAACTGAAGACTTGTTAATTAATTCTAATTTAAATTCAAATATTATTTTTAGGAAAAGATATTATTTTAGTTTTAGATAATAGATTTTAAATTAATCAGGATTTGATATAAAAGGGAAAAGAAACTTCTCTTTTAGTTTCCTGTTACTGAAATGGGTGCCTTGATCGCTCACGATTGCTCGTGGTGATCCAAAGCGACAAATAATGTGGTTTCTAACAAAGGAAACAACAGTGTTAGCATCATCAGTGCGGGTAGGAATTGCTTCCACCCTTTTAGAAACGTAATCTACAGCTAAGAATATATAAAAATGACCATTAGAATTTGGAAATGGACCCATAAAGTTAATGCCCCAAACATTAAAAATTTCACAGAAAAGCATAGTCTGTTGAGGCATCTCATCCCTCTTGGATATATTACCAAACCTTTGGCATGGGGAACAAGATTTACAAAATTCAGCAGCGTCTTTAAAAAGAGTAGGCCACCAGAATCCACAGTCTAAAATTTTCCTAGCTGTTTTTTGAGGGCCAAAATGTCCTCTACTCTCAGATGAGTGGCTGACCTCTAAAATGGACTGGAATTCTAATTGAGGCACACACCGTCTAATTACCTGGTCAGTGCCACATCTCCATAAAAATGGGTCATTCCGTATATAATATTTAGACTCGCTTTTTAGCTTGTCTCTTTGATGCTTAGTAAAGTTTGGAGGAAATGTGCGGCTAACTAGATAATTAGCTACAGGCGCATACCAATGGACTATTCAGATACTACTTGTAAGTTATCAAACAGGAAATTATCATTTATAGGAGTGGCGGTATCCTTAATGTGCTCAAGGCGACTCAAGTGGTCCGCCACTAGATTCTGGTTACCACTCCTATCCTTAATTTCTAAATCAAATTCTTGTAGTAGCAGTATCCAACGTATAAGCCTAGGTTTGGACTTCTTTTTAGCTAATAAATACTTTAGAGCTGCGTGGTCTAAGTACACTACGACTTTAGTACCAAGTAAATAGGCTCGAAATTTATCCAGAGCAAAAACAATAGCAAGAAGCTCTTTCTCAGTAGTAGTGTAATTAGACTGAGCTGTGTCTAAAGTCTTAGACGCATAAGCAATTATAAAAGGGTCCTTACCTTCACGTTGAGCTAGCGCTGCTCCTACTGCATGGTTAGAAGCATCGCACATGATTTCAAATGGCTGGCTCCAGTCTGGTCCTCTCACAATTGGAGCTTGAGTCAGGGCGGTCTTCAGCTTATCAAACACTTGTTTGCAATCCTCACTGAACTCGAACTCAATATCTTTCTGCAGTAGTCTGGATAAGGGTAGTGCTACCTTACTAAAGTCCTTAATGAATCTCCGGTAAAAACCTGCATGGCCCTCACAGAGGAGGGGTAAGGTAAACTAGAAATAACATCCACCTTTGCTGGATCTACAGAAATGCCAGTATTAGACACAACATGTCCTAGTACAATCTCTTGTTTTACCATAAAGTGACATTTTTCAAAATTCAATACAAGGTTTGTACTGACACATCTATCTAATACTCTAGATAAACTATCTAAGCAAAGGCTAAAGGAATCACCATAAATGCTAAAATCATCCATAAAAACCTCCATACAGTCCTTAATAAGGTCAGAGAAAAGACTCATCATGCACCTTTGGAAAGTAGCTGGTGCATTGCACAAGCTAAAGGGCATTTTCTTATAAGCATAAGTCCCAAAAGGACATGTAAAAGTAGTCTTTTCCTGATCTTCAGGAGCTATATGAATCTGGAAATAGCCTGTGTAACCATCTAAAAAGTAATAATGTGATTTACCTGACAGGCAATCCAGCATTTGATCAATGAATGGAAGGGGGTAGTGATCCTTACGAGTGGCCTGGTTGAGGCGCCTGTAATCAATGCAGACCCTCCAAGCATTCTGTACTCCGGTTGCTATGAGCTCTCCATGCTCATTCTTCACTGTAGTGACTCCAGACTTCTTGGGTACCACTTGTACTGGGCTTACCCATTCACTGTCTGAGATGGGGTAGATGATATCCGCCTCAAGTAGTCTGGTCACTTCCTTTTTGACAACCTCCAAGATAGTGGGATTCAGTCTTCTCTGGGGTTGACGAACAGGCCTAGTTCCCTCTTCTAAAAATATTCTGTGCTCACAAACTTGAGGGTTGATGCCTTCTATGTCTGCCAAGCTCCATCCAATTGCTTTTTTGTGTTTCCTCAGCACACTGAGTAGCTGTTCTTCTTGTTGGAAAGTGAGTTCCCTTGCAATGATAACTAGAAACTTCTGCTTGTCCTCAAGGTAAGCATACTTGAGGTGCAGAGGGAGGGGATTTAATTCTAATTTCTGTTCATGGTCAGGCTCTGGATTATCTGGTGTTTGTGATAATGGCAAAGTACCCTCATTGTCCTCTGAAAGTGTCCCCACACTTGGACCTCGTCCTGTGTACTTCTCTTCTAACTCCTCCTGGTGAACTTCAGCCACAATTTCATCTATGATGTCACACTGGAAGATAGAAAGGTCATCCAGAAGGTGCTCCATAGCTCCATTTAAACTGAATTTCACTATTCTACCATCTATTTCAAAGGAATAAGTTCCGGAAAATGCGTCCAGCTTGAACTTTGAAGTCTTCAGGAATGGTCTTCCAAGCAGGATTGATGATGGCCTTCCTGAGTCATTAGGGGGCATTTCCAGGATATAGAAGTCAATGGGAAATGTGAGCCCCTTAATGCTCATTAATACATCTTCAGCAATTCTAACCACTGTAATTATGCTTTTATCTGCTAACACAAAACGAGCTGCCGGCCTTTTTAACGGGGGAAGCCTCAAAGTATCATATATAGACAAAGGCATTATACTAACACATGCTCCTAAATCACACATGTAGTCAGAAAATATCACACCACCAATAGTACAATTAACCATACATGGACCTGGATCACTACACTTTTCAGGTATACCTCCCATTAAAGTAGATATAGAACTACCTAAAGGAATAGTTTCTAATTCAATAATTTTGTCTTTATGTATACATAAATCTTTTAGAAACTTTGCGTATTTAGGTACCTGCTGGATAACATCAAAAAGGGGAACAGTTACCTCAACCTTTTTGAATATTTCTACCATTTTGGGATCAAGTTCCAACTGCTTCCTGGGCTTCCTTGCAATTTGTGGAAATGGAATAGGAAGGGCGTTTCCTGCAGGGTCTGCCTCCTTTGGTGCTTCCTGCTGTGGTTAAGCTTCTTCTTCTTCAACTGTGTCTTGTATGTCCTCTTCCTCTTCAGTATCCTCTAGTTCCACCACCTCTTCGGCTGAGCCGTGTTCTGATGGGATTGGCTCCTCCTGATTCCTCTCATGCAGTGTGGTTCCGGACCTTAGGGTGATGGCATTGATGCCACCCTTTGGATTGGGCAATGGTTGAGAGGGGATTCTGCTGGAGCTCAAAGGCTGGTTATTGGAGTTATTTAGTGATCCAATCTGTGATACAAGAGCTTGCAAGGTAGAGTTCAGACCATTTAGAGTAGAAGTAAGGTTGTTTTCCATGGCTTGCTATCTCCGATCAATAGATTGTAGTAACTCATCAGTAGAAGATGAAGAGGGATAAGTGATCTGAGAGGTCTGCTGTTGGTTGTGCTGTGGTCCTTGAAATTACCTCAGGTGAGGTGCTCTGTAAGGCTAGTTCTAGTTCTGCTGCCTATTGTTGTTATTATTCTACCTTTGATTTCCCTGATTGTCTTTGCCTCTTCTGTTATTGTTGTCCCTCCAGCCCTAGTTAGAATTATCTCTCCAACCTTGGTTTGAATTGTCCTGCCATCCATGGTTGTAGCTACCACCTTGATTGTATCCTTGATTGGAACGGTCATAGAAGTTATGAGTGGCTGCCACAGTGTTGTCTTCCTGCTGGAGCTGCGGACATTTATCAGTATAATGGCTATAATCAGCACAAATCCCGCATACTCTTTGTGGAACCAACTGTTGGCTTTGCTGTGGTGGAGAGGGCTGAGCTTGCTGAGCTTGTTGTTGACTCAACTGCATCTGCTTCAGTAAGTTGGTCATTTCACAGATACTCTGACTTAGTGCAGCAGTCTCTCTGCTAGAGGATACTTCTGCAACAGCTTTTGCCCGGCTTTGTTTCTGCCTGTCATTCCTAGTAGATTCAGCCAAGTCGCTGATCAATTGCCATGCCTCATCAGTGGTCTTGTACTTTTTCATAGACCCATTGCTAGCATTTTCCAATGTGGTCTTATCTTGGGGCCTCATGCCCTGTGTGACGTAGCCGAGCAACACTATCTTGTCAATCATATGGTGGGGGAATGCTTCCAGAAGATTGTTGAAGCGCTCCCAGTATTCGTAGAGAGTATCGAACTCGTCCTAAACAATCATGGAAATGTCTTTCCTCAGTTTATCAGTAACTTTAGCTGGAAAGAATTTTTCCAAAAATTCTCTTATAATCGTATCCCAGTCAGAAACAGTTGCTGTGGGTTGAGTGTAGTACCACTCTCTCGCCTTTTCCTCAAGAGAGAATGGGAAAGCTTTTAACAAAATAGAAGTTTCATCTGCACCATCACACCTGATAGTAGAACAGGCTGCTTGGAAATCCCTGAGGTGCTTGATAGGCTCTTGAGCAAGTAAGCCATGAAACTTAGGCATTAAGTTGAGCAGTGTAGTCTTTATTTCAAAATCTGTAGCCAGCGCTGGGTGATGCGCTTGAAACGGTTGCAATGTGAAATCAGGGGCTCCCGCCTCCTAGATAGTAACTCTCCTAGGTGCTGTCATGTTACCTGCACGTAAATCAACCGAATCAGTAGAACGGGAGCTTGTTTCTCCCTCAAGTGACGTTTCAGATTCACCCTCGGAGAGGACTAACCGACGCCAAGCTTGCCTTATACGTGAAATAGTTCTTTCAATCTCAGGATTAAATACTGGCAAGCTTGGATCAGGAAGTGAACGCTTCATTTAACGGAAGAAACATGCAGCTCATAGTAGCAAAAATAAAATAAAATACAAATAAATAAATTCCAATCAATAACTTAGCACTCTATTACAACTCCCCGGCAACGGCGCCAAAAATTGACGTGGCAGAAATTGGCGAGTTAAGAAATTATTATAAGCGATGCGTTGCAAGTATAGTTCTCAACCAACCAAAATTCTGCTTATCAATTTAAAAGGGTTGTCACAAAATTAGAATTAAAATACTGGGAGTATGAATCCCAGGTCGTCTCCCAACGAGTTACAGAAAGATGTGCTATTTTATTAATCAGATATTTTCCAAAAGGGTTTGAGTTTGATAGACAGGAAATTAAATTAGAGAAATTATGTAATTTAAATAAAAACCTTGACCGGGAGTAGATTAGTTGGAAGCCCTATCCTTGATGGAGTTCTCTCAAGATCAATTGATAATTGAAGGTTGTCTGCTCAGTTATCCTTTACCGGATAAAGGAAAGTCAAGCAAGTTGGAAGTCAGTTTCTATTCACAAGTTCTAATCCTCTCCCTTGGGAAGGATTAGTGTCAGTGATTATATGGCGACCCAACGCTAATCCGAATTATAATTTTACTCTTGAGCATCCAACTCAAGGTCCTCCTTTCAATCAACTCCCAATCAAGTTATGGAACTACTCGCTCATTATAATTGTGAAATTCATGAAATAAGAAAGGAAAATAAAGAAAGACATGATAAATAATAATCAAAGGGATCAATAAAAATAAAAATAGTTCTTGTATTAATAAATTCTAAAAATAGTTCAAGAGTAACTTTGAATAAAATAAGGATATGAAAGAGTAAGTGAAAAGTAAGGAAACAAACTAGAGTGATGAACTCTTGACGGAGGTAATAACTCTTCTCAATATCCCAATCCAAAAAGCAATAAAATCAAAATCCTAAGAACTATGAACGTGTAGAGAGAAAAACCTAGAGGAGGAGTAATATCAGATCTAAAACTCAAAATTATGCGTAATGAATGTTGTTTCTTTTTTGTCTCTGCATGTTCCCTGGCTCTAATCTGCTTTTCTGGGCTGAAAACTGGGTCAAAACAGGGCCTAAAATCGCCCCCAGCAAATTCTGCAGATTCTGCAGATCGCGCACGTCACGCGATCGCGTCATCCACGCGTTCGCGTCATCCAACGTCTTGCCTTGCCACGCGTGTGCGTCGTCCATGCCTTCGCGTCACTTGTGCAGTTTCCAATCCATGCGCTCGCGTCAGGCACACGAGCGCGTCACTACAATTTCCTCTATTTTGCGCGGTCGCATGAGTCATGCGTCCGCGTCACTTCTCGCTGGTCATCTCCTGAATTTCTTGTGTTCCTTCCATTTTTTGCAAGCTTCCTTTCCAATCTCCAAGTCATTCATGCCCTATAAAACCTGAAACTCTTAACACACAGATCACCGCATCGAATGGAATAAAGGAGAATTAAAATACATAATTAAAAATCTCTAGGAGGCGAGTTTTCAACCATGGAGTAATTTTGGGAAGGAATTGTAAATACATGTTAATTTAATGAATAAGTGGGTAAAGATTTGATAAAACCACGCAATTAAACACAATATAAACCATAAAATAATAGTTTATCACTTAATCTAGCTCTCCAATCAATTTAATCACTATCAAATTTTAGCCAATCCCCGGCAACGGCGCCATAAAACTTGATGACTAGAATTCACACCCCATTCAAAAATTGGTGAATTAGTTCTTTTGGCAAGCACACCAAAATTATCGTCAAGTAATAACCCACAGTGGAGTGGGATCGTATCCACAGATATTGGCAAATTCGAGTAGTTTTAATCAATTGATGAATTAGTCAAGCGGATCAATAGGACTGTGAAGTGCAGAATTATAAATTACATAAATGTAAATGACTAGAATATAAAGAAAAGCAATAAAGTTCGGAAATATAAATGGCAGAATGTAAAGTGCAGAATCATAAATGACTTGAATGTAAATGGGAATGGGGAATTGCTGAATGTAAAGTTAAGCTATAGAGAAATGGATAGATAAGAATGGGAAAATTCATTGAGATTGGGAGATGTTATCTCTTTGGATCAAACCTAGCTTATATCCTCTTCAATCATGCAACTCATTGACATCTTGTCAATCATGATTGATTGAGCCCCAATCCCTTGGTGACTCAATCTCTCAGATCTTGATCAATAGCCAATTCCTTGGTCTAATTGCTCATGAAGAGAGATATGCTTCGTCCCTGATTATACCACACACCATTATAGGTCCAAGTAGAGGGAGGATTATATGTCACATATCCAAACACCAAAACCAAGATTCTACTCAAATGTGAGAAGGGATTTCAAGCATGGTTCCATGTTTCCTTTCCCAAGGTTCCCATGAAACCCAATTGCATTCAATCTCTTTTCCAAGATGATTGAATGCTAAGCATTAAGAACGAAATTCGTTCTAGCAAATCAAAGAGAAGATGAAGAGAAGAAGAATTTCACTATTATCAATCCATCAAGTACAACAGAGCTCCCTCTCTCAATGAGAGGGAAGTTAGCTACTCATGGCTCAAAAAGTACTCAAAAGTGAAGTGTAAAAGTGGATCTAAAACTGATTGCTTAACCCCCTCTTCAGTACTGGGGGTATTTATACTACTCCTAGTAAAATAAAAGAATTACAAAAGTGAAAAAGGAAAATTATATTTTGGAGGGAAAAGAAAACACTCAATAAGCGTGACTTCCCAGCTGGCATGTGGCTGGCGCTTTTCTGGCGTGTCACGTGGCCTTCATTTCTAGCTTGGCGTTCCACGCCCAATCCTTCAAGTGGCACGCTCATCTCTCTATCAACCTTGGCGTGCCACTCCTTCGAACTCAAGTGGCACGCCCTAGTGGAATTCTTGTGTTGGCGTGCCACGCCTTCGAACTCAAGTGGCACGCCCTTTGCCTTTTTCCACCTTTCTTTGCCTCTGGAAACTTGAACTGGCGTGCCACGCCCAGGGTCTGGCGTGCCACGCTCTTGCTCTATGCTTGGCTAAGCTACTCTGGAAAGTTGTGCTAACGTGGCACGCCCAGGGTCTAGCGTGCCACGCCCCTTTTGTGAGTGAGTGGTTCCTCTGTTTGGCGTGCCACGCCACGAACTCAAGTGGCACGCCCCAATGCTTCTTTGCTCTCTGAATGACACTTCCGTGCCATGCTTGGTTGCTCAAGTGGCACACCTAAGTGAAGAATGGTGACTAGCGTGCCACGCCTTCGATACCAAGTGGCACGCCCCATGTAATTGGCCTCCTTCATCCTCTTTGGAAACTTATACCAGCGTGCCACGCCCATGATCTTGTCTTGGTTCCAGTAGTTGGCATGCCATGCTCATCCTTCAAGTGGCACGCCATAGTGACATGCTTGGGTTGGCGTGCAACGCCTTCGACACCAAGTGGCACGCCTAAATGAGGGTGAGAGGTCGACGTGCCACGCCTTCGACTTCAAGTGGCACGCCCAGTCTTCAATTGCCTTCAGCCCCTTCTCTGGATTATTGTACCAGCGTGCCACGCCATGCTGTTCAAGTGGCACACCCATGGATTTGTGAACTCTTTAAGCTTGGCGTGCCACGCCTGGGTTCTCAAGTGGCACGCCCAAGTGACTTCTTGGGGCTGGCGTGCCACGCCTTCGATACCATGTGGCACGCCATAGTGAAGGTTCTTCTTGGAATGGTGCGTTGGCGTGCCACGCCCCTTTTGTGTCCTCCATTGTAGCTCTCTGGAATTTTGTATTAGCGTACCACGCCCACATGCATGCTTGGACTTCTTCTCTGGACTTTAGTACTGGCGTGCCACGCCAGTGCATTTTTGTGGCGTTTGCTCCCAAGTTGCATGCCAGTTTCACACGCCTAGCTTCTTGTTTGTCTTCTACCCATTTTTGATGCCTTTTTCACCTGAAATTCAGCACAACTCATCTCAAAGTAGTGTACCATAATATTCATCAAATAATGCATGAATTGTACTGATCAAATGAGATTTATGCTCTTTTATGGTCTTCTTTATGCAAGAAAGAAGGGTAGATGATGCAAGTCATCAACATCTTATATAATTTCAAAGCTAACCTAACTACCCATTTTTCTCACTTTTTCACATACTCATGTATTCCTTTTCATTTCACAACACTCATGTAACATCCCGCATTTTTGAAAATCTAAATATAAATAAATTGTGATTTTATCTTGTTAAGTTTAAATTTTGTAATTTTAGAAATTATTTTGTTGGAAACAATTAAATAGATTCGGAGATAGTTTTATTTTGAATCAACTAATATTTTTAAGTAATCTTATTATAATAGAATATTTTATATAATTTTAGTAATTGAAAAATAAGAAAGAATTATATAATTTAATTTAAGTAACTTTTATCCTGAAAAAGTTACGATTTATTTTATTAATTTGATATCTTATTTTATAAATTAATTAATTAAGAGTAATTAAATTAGTTTACTAATATTTCGAGTTAATTCAATTAATATTTTTGTGTAAATTTTTATAATTGGTTATTTTATATAATTTCAAATTAGAATTCAGTAATGGAAGTATTATATAATTTAATTTAAGTAATTTCTATTATGAATGAATTATGGTTTATTTTATTAGGAATGATTAAATGGATTTTTGTAAATACTCTAAGCTTAAGTCAATTAATATTTATGTACAATTTTTATTTTAATTAGTTATTTTATATAAACTGAAATTAAAGTTATGATGGAAATATAATGATAGGTCATATAATTTGATTTAGGTAATTGATATTTCGAGTTTAACCGTATTTTATAAAATGTGATTAGTATGTTTACTTTATAATTTAATTTAGAAATAATTATTTGAGCTCAAAAATAGATCGATAGTGAAAATCTTATGCATTTCGAAAGTAATCTTTATAGTATTATATTTGATTTCTGAATTTTTATTCTATCTCGAATATTTTATAACATTGTTATGTTACTCCTATATATTTTACCTAACTCTAGAATTCCCAAATTAAAACTTAAACCTAACCTAATTTTACAAAACCTAAATGCCTATACGTTCAGAAAGGGAAAAAAGAGAGAAAGGGGAACAAAGAGGGAGCAAAGGGGAAACGAGAAATTGATGAAAGGGAGAAGAGGGATCAGGGAAGCCAGAGGAGAGGGTGACGACGGAAGGTGTCATTACTGTCACTGGCATTGAAATCGGAGGGGGAAGCACCACGAAGAACAGAGAGACGCGCATGATAGAGGGAGAAGGTAGTGTCGCTACCGTGCCTGGTGATCATTGCGGAAGCTTCGATCGCTATTGTCCCTGCTAGGGTTACCACTGACGCCGAACAGAACAGGGGAGAGGAGCGCAAATTGGAAGAGGAAAGGGAGCTCTGTTGCCAAGAAAAGAAGAGGCGATGCTGGTGGGGATCGCCGCCGGTGTCGTCGCCGTCACTATGGTTCGTGGTCACCACTGCCGTTGGTGACGGACTAGGTTGCGTCCTAGCTGCCGGAGCCGCCATCACCGTGACCTTGTTGCTTTGGGTCAACCATGTCTCTACCTCTGATGTACCTTGTCGTGCCATATCCGTTGGAACTGCCGTGGTTGGAGCTTGTTATTAGAGAAAGCAATTTGCTGCCACCATCTTTCAGTCTAGCCAGCATCATCATCCTCTTTGTTCCAGTTCCAATGTCAATTTTCTGTTTCTTAAGCCAGTAACGCTTTCTTCCTTACTCTTCTATCATTTTTATTCATCCGTTATACTCTATCCTAATTATAGCAGCATATGGTTTTGTTCTAGTTGTCAATTTATCTCCTGAGCAATCACAATTGGTGTTGAGGTCGTTGATGTTGCTGCTGTTATGCTATAGCTAGTCACAAGAGTTTTACTGCTGCGGGATTACGTTGAAATTGTTGCTGTTGCTGTGAATTCAAAATAAGCGGGCTTATAGTGGTTAATTTGTGCGAGTTCAGCTAATCGAGGTAGGGGGTTTAACTTAAACGATTTTAATTTAAGAATGCCTACAAGGTTTATTGAATAACTGCAAATAGATTTAATAACTTTGAGTAATTGATTGATTATATGAATGTTGGATTGTGATTGCGATTGTGCTTGGTGCTGTGATTGAATTGATTGTAATTATGTATGGTAGATGATTGAATTATTGATTGTTGGTTGTTGAAATGGTTGTTTGGTATATTGCTATGGCTATGAAAGTGACTTGAGATTAGTAGAGGATTGTGATGTTGACTGATTATGAATAAATGGTTGAGACTAAGATAATCATTTGATATATTTGATACTGGATTGAGAATTGTTGAAGAATTAGGGCCCAAAAGACTAAACTATTATTAAGAATTTGGTTTTCAAAATAGAATGGTTACTTTGAGGACGGCCTAATAATTTGCTAGCAATCAAAATGGTGTGAGATTAAAATCTGAGTAAACTTTAACAAGTGTAGTTGTTAGGATTTAAATTTGGAGGTTTCGTATTAACTGAAGATTTAGTTATGATTTTTCAAAGTTAAGCCATAAAATCTGAATTTCTGCATTACCTTTAAGTGAAAACAGTAATTTTGAAAGACTTTAACTAATTCTGTGATGATCGGAATTGTATGAGACTAAGCCTGGGTTAAACTTAGGGATATAAGGAACTAAACTGGTAAATTTGAGACTTTTTCATTAAGTTTATGATTTGTGGTAAATTTTTGAATTATGGATGTCAAATCTGGGTTTTCTGCAGAACGTTTAACACAGTAGCAACTTGTTTCCTCTATTGGAATTTCTCCTGTTTGAATTTTGGAATGGAACCAATTTTAAATGAAACTTTGGTCCTAATACTTTAATTTCATAAAAATTTAGAATTGTTAGAGTTGTGGTTTTAAAGATTTGGATTTTTAAAGTAAGATGTATTATGCAGTAAAAGTCAGGTTTTGTTTTCTAAGTCAGTAACTTTGAGACTTTATAATTTTTAATTCTGGAATGATATTGAGATGCAACTAATTGGAGATGAAAGTTGAATATGTTTAGTACATATGATTCAAATTTCAGGGTTTTCCATGTTTTAATAAGTGAGTTATGGGACTTGGAAGAGGTTGTGTTTAATGCTTTGTAAAACAGAATTCTGCAGAAAATTACCTAACTTCCAAGCTACGTAACTCCTTCATTAAAAATGGTATGACCCTGGAACCAATTGAGAAAGCAATTTGGGTAAGTTAAGTTTAACCACATTAATTTTGAAGGTGGTTGGATTCAATTTGGATTTTATATGAAATTTCGAATCTTGTATGCTGCTGCTGTTTTCTGGATTTAGAACACTGTAGAGCAGTCACAGTTTTGCTTATATTCCCGAAGCTAGAGTCAGCAAAAAATTATGATTTTTGGTTTAATAGAAAGTTTAATCCGAGACAGTCGTATGGATATAAAGTTTGCATGATTCCGAATTCATTTGATATTTTAAAAACAAAATGGAAATCAGGCTGCCAAGTTGTGTTGGTAATTATTTTGGATATGGAATTTAAGAAATAGATTTTCTACTATCAAATGTTTTTGAGAATATATTGCTGTGGCAATTGCTGAAAGAGGCTGACGAAATGTTGAGAAAGAAGGAACCCGTAAGGGTGGATAAGTCCTATTTTTAAAGGAGATTATATCCAAATTTTTACAAAAGTATAATGACTTAATCCAAATCAATATTTAAGGCTTATTTAATGATAAAAACTTCAATAATTCCTGTAAGAAGAAATTATTTGGTATACGAGATTGTTGGCAAGGGCGTGGGTTTTGTCCCGCTTGCATATTTACAATTACAAAAGAGTAAAGAGATAAAGAGAAAAAGAGTAATATAGATACAGATGAAAGAGTAATTAGAGAAAAGTAAAGGGATACAGAGAACAGAGCAACTAGAGTAGAGTAAAGAGATGCAGAGAAAAGAGAAACCAGAGCAGAGTAAAGAGATATTTGTATATATATATATATATATATATATATATATATATATATACATATATATATTAGTTGCTTGATGCAACCCAGAGTTATATTTATATATATTAGTTGCTTAATGCAACACAGAGCTTCTGTAGGGAAACTAAGTTACCTACAGCCATTTTCCGCTTCCCCAGAGCAGAGCAAAGTATATATATATTTTCCTGCAGTAAGCAGAGGCTGTCTCAAATGAGCGGCTATTATCATATGCGCATTTATTTAGGAATGGAAAATCGTATCCGGGAAATCGGGATTACTTGTGACCGGATAAATGTCGGGATTGCGGGCAGCCAACCGACACATGAGCTCATGGCCTATACTAGGACTAGACATTCATCATATGCATCTATGTGACATTGTTTGGGTGTGTATATTGTAATTGGTTTGCCTAAATGAATAATTCTGTTAACTGCTAATTGCTATACTTGATATAATTGCTCTTGATTGTGTTTGAACCTCATTACTTGTGTTTGTAACTGATTGGCTGGATTGTGGTGAATTGGGTGTTGGTTGAATTGCTTGGGCCTGAGGCCGTGATTGGATTGTGTTTGAGGTTTAGTAAGTATGAAAGATTGAGTTGGTTCAGCATAGACTTAATGAACCTATGCTTGGAACAGATTAGTCATTCATACAGTCTAGGAAACTTTTACGAGTTTTATAAAGAAAATATGGGTCTAGGATTTTGAATAATTAACTAATACTTTTAAAGAAGGTTAATTTTCTTTTAGATGTCTCTGAATGAAATTAACTATTTGCGCTTTATTCTTTACTTTCACGGCATTCTCAACCTCTACTGAGAACATGTGGTTTGGTTCTCACCCCCAAATTTTTCACCCTTTCAGTGACATAGGTTTGAAGACACAATTTGAAGCTGCGAGCAATTAGTAGGTTTTCTTTATGGTTTTAATTGCTTTCATAGAGTCCCCTCGCTCTTGTCCTTTGAGGTTTTATTTTAACAGAGGGGTAGGTGTTGTATTTGGGTTTATATGACTTCTTATGTATAAGAATTACTATTAATAATACTTATGTGATTGTTATTATTATTTGCAATGTTTATCCTTGATACATGTCATTAATGAATAAAAACAAAATTTTCTGGCATTTTCTTAAAACTGAAACGCGAAATCGATACAAAGGCTCAGTAATTAAGTAGTTAATATTAGAAAATGTCACGTAACGTTCTTTCTAGTAGAAATACCCTGACTTAAGCAAGGTATTTTGCTGGAAGGGATGTTACAACTTATGCATTGACCCTTATTGAGCTTTTCTATGGGGCATTTTGTCCCCTTTTATTTCTTTCTTTTTCTTTGTTTCTTTCTTTTTCTATTTTTTTCTTTTTCTTTTCCATATTGTTTTTTTTCTTTTCCTTTTTCTCATTTTTCTTTCTATATACAAGATCATCAATGCATAAGGTTTTACATTCATTACACATGAGCATATACCTAATTCCCAATATTTATAACAAAAATACAAAACTACCCTTTTATTCACCAAATATTCCAAGATTTCCCACACTTAAATGACACACACACACACACTAGCCTAAGCCAATCAAATATCCGAATTAAGGACTTTTATTGTTTTCCGCTTTAAGGCTTGTAATGTGCTAAAATTATGAACAAAGTGGGTTAAGCATTGGCTCAAATTGGCTAACAATGGATTATAAGAGGTAAGGCTATTTGGGTAAGTGAGCTACATGAAATGATGGCCTCAATCATATAAATGCATGAATACACAAAATAATGGACATAAAGAATCAAACAAATCAAAGATTACAATCATAGAAAGAGAATAATGCACAGAAGAAGGAAAATAAGTGGTTATAAGATGTAACCACGCCATTAGGATCAAATCTCACAAGCTTGTGTTCTTAGCTCAAAACCATGTTCTAAAATAAATTCTTTCAAGAAAGTTCAACCAAAAATTTTTCAAATTGGTAGGGTGCCCTAAAATAATTTTCTTGGAAAAGAAATCATCACCCTAACCAAGTAGTCCTAGCATAAAAAGAAGTGATAGAATATATAAAAATTCTAACTAACATGCATCCTATCATGCAATGCAATAACTAATCTAACAAATAAAATAAAAAAAATTGGTGTTGAAAAGGAAATTGTTACCCATAGAAATCGGTCGAATGACCTCCCCACACTTGAACATTACACCGTCCTCGGTGCATGCAAAGAAGAGCAAGGTGGATGGGTTTCTACAACTGATGAGCTCCTTCAAAAAGTTATGCGAATGACTTGTTTATTGCCCCATTTAAAAAGTTACGCGTACGCGTGGGTGAGTTGTAGAGGTGTGGGCGCGGACGCGTACAGTGTGCGTCCGCGCAAGGTGAGTTGGGCTAAAGGCTCAAAGCCAGCCCAGAACTGGCACAAGTCTCGGGTCCTTGGCCTGGAAATGATTTTGGCGAATCGGCGCGCATGCGGCATGTGCGCGGGCGCGCGCATATTGAAAATATGGATATCGACGCGTATGCGCGCTGCGCGTGCACGCGTACGCACAGTTGTGTAGTTGGCCCAGCTTTTGCGCGAGATTGGCCCAACTCTCTGGATAGAGTATGGGCCTGCATATATGTATGGACGTGCACGCGCACAGCGTGCGTACGCGTCCTTGACACTTTTTTTTTTGTTTTTTCAGAAATACTAAAAACAGCCTAAAATCTCCCTAACACTACCTACAACTCCAAAATCAACTACAAATGCAAAATTATAGAATTCTATTTGGTTGTTGAAGATTTTTTCAAAAATAAACAAGGAAACTTGCATCACAAGTAACTAACAACCAATTTATTGAAACAAGTATATGGAAAGAAAACTACCTACAATGGTAACTCAAATCACTTATTAATCAAGTCTACAAGAGAGTGGAAAGAGTTTACCATGGTGGGGTGTTTCCCACCTACCACTTTTAGTTTAAGTCCTTAAGTTGGACCTTTGGGAAGCTCTTGTCATGGTGGCTTATGCTTGTACTCATCCTTGAATCTCTAAGGATCCTTGCTCCTCAAATGGTTGACAGAAGTTCCAACCATCTTCACCAAGTTTGGATGGAGTTCCACCCAAGATATAAGCTCCCATAGTTGGTCTTCGCACTTCGATCCGGGGTCCCATATATTATTTTCGCACCTATCTTCTTGTTGATCTTCATGAATTTTTCGTTCGGGTGGTTGACAAGTATGACAAGTAGAATTCTCCTTAGTGCACCAAGTCTTCTTCCTAGACCCATGTAAAGTAGCATTCATCCAATCATAGTCCCTATACTTTGAAGCTTTGACCTTGATGAGCCTAATTCCAAACATCCAACCACTACACAACTCCTTTTTACTCTTAATTCCACAAAGAGCTCTAAGTTGACCATCATTTTCGATTAATCCATATTCAAGTGAGAAAGCAAAGCTTAGTGATAAGAATTTTACCCACTTGAATGTTGTGTTGGATGGTGACTTGGGGAGGGTGACCTCCCTACACTTAGACCATGCGAGGTCTACTTTTTTAGGCTCTTCTTTAGTTGTTTCCACCTCTTCGCAAGCCTCTTTAATTTCAACCTTTTCCTTTTTATCACTTGGCTTGGTGTTGTCTTCAAGAACTTTGATTTCTTGCCCAATGAGAGGTGCCTCAATTTTGGATAGGAATTCATTGATGAATGAATCTACCTCTTGATCAACCTCTTCATATTCTTCAATTTCGATATACACCATGCCAACTTTTTCCTCTTAGTAGCTCTCTTCCGATTCACCTTCTTTCTCATTGCTCACCAAGGGTATGGGAGGTTGCACACATTCTTCTATAATTTTAACTTCATGTCCAATGGGAAAGGATTCAATTGTAGATAGAAATTCATCCATGATTGAATCCATCTCTTGATAAGCCTCTTTCAAGTCTCCTACTATGATATGCCTTGGAGGTTGCGCACCCTCCTCAATATCAATATCAAGCTTCTTGGAAGAGTGCTCCATGATGCTACATTCCCATGGACTTTCAACATCTCCTAAATCTTCAACCACTTCTTCCTTTTCTTTAATAAACATAGGCTTCTCCAATTGTTCCAACACAAAATGGTGTCCCTCATTTTCCACTGGAGTTTCCAATCTCTCCTTCATGCTATGATCTTCAATTGATTTTTCACATGTGGCCATGGAAGCACCTTGAGTGTTCAAGCATTGGTAGGCTAAAGTATGCACTACCTTGAGTGTTCATAGTAGTCATGATAAGGTTGTGGTGGTTCCAAAGGTTCTTGCTCATAATGGTCATAAGAATATGGTATGTGTGATTGGTCATGTGATGGATATGGATCATAGGAAGGTGTTTGGTAATGAGAGGCTTGTGAGAATGGTTGTGGTTCATGTTGAGGATAAGAGTCATAGGCATATGATGGTAGTACTTGATTTTCACATAAAGTTTTACCATAGCCATTGAAGTGATATGCATTAGGATGGAAATTATACCTATAAGTATCTGGAGGTTGTTGCCAATAGGAGTGATCAATTCCTTGAGGCTCCTCCCATCTTTGTTGGTCCCATCCATAATGAGTGTCATCATTGAAGTTAACATTTCCTACAACACAATTAGAACCAAACTCATAGCCAAAGTGAGAATTCATGGTGAAAAGAGAAAATAAAATTCAAAAGCTAATAGAAAAATAATGAAACAAAATCCTAAACTAGAAAAAACTAACAAGAAATCCAAAAATCAAGCTATTCACAATATTCACATATATACAATAACCCATAACACAACACCATTGCAATTCCCCGGCAACGGCGCCATTTTGATGAGAGGACTTTTGTATGGTCTAGAATTCACAATAAGTCTCGTTGTAATATAGTTTCTAAACCAACATTAGTCCTTTCATACAAAAATTATGTTTGTCACAAGTACAAACCCCTAAAATTATAAACCGAAGTATTTAAACCTCGGGTCGTTCTCCCTATGAATTGCAACAAAATGTCTTGTTATTGGTTATGAGTTGTATTTTGGGGTTTTGAGGTTTTAGACAAGAAACATAAATTGCAAAGAAAATAAATTAACAACTAACAAAACTCTTGGCAAGGTATGAGAACTAGAAGTCCTACCCTAGCTATCCTCCTCAATTGTGACCACAAATTGTCCATTGCTACCACTTAGTTAACCTCTAACCATGGAGAAAAGTCAAGTGGATGAATCAACTTGATTCCACAAGTCCTAGCCAACTCCCAAGGGAAAGACTAGCTTTAGTGGTATACAAATCAATTAGCAACTTCTAATTGTCAATCAATAAAGGAATTAGATGACTCAAGCGTCACTAATTACTCCACCTAGGCCAAGAGGAACAAAATCTACACTAAAATCCAACCAAGCATTTCATCAAACACTTGGAAAGCACTAAAGAAAAGCATAGTAAATGGATAACAACAATGAAATCTAACAATAATTATTGTAAGAAATCAATAACAACAATCAAAAGGAACACAATTATTATGAATTACCTCTAATTGAATTGAAAGAGAAGAGAAGGAACAAGAGTAGATCTACAACAAAATATAGAAGCAACATAAAGAAAATTACAACAAAAGAATAAAAGAAGATAACTGCAACAACAATGAATTAAGAAGCAAAAGTAGAGGGAAGCATGAATGAAAACCTAGATCTAAGAACTAATCCTAATCCTAATTCCTAATCCTTGAGAGAAGTGAGAGCTTCTCTCTCTAAAACTAACTTTCCCTCCAAAAATTAAACTAAACTAAACTAATGTGTGAAAGTATCTAAAGTATGTCAATTCCCCTCAATTCTTGGCTTACATAGCATCAGAAATGAGTTGGATTGGGCCCACAAGACTTTAGAATTCGCTGGCCACGTATTGCTTTAAGTGGATCATATGGCAGTAACGATATGTGCGCGTACAGTGCGTGTACGCATCACCATACGTGTAGCAACTTTAACAAATCTTATATCGTTTCGAAGCCCCAGATGTTAGCTTTCCAACGCAACTGGAACCGCATTATTTGGACCTTTGTAGCTCAAGTTATGGTCATTTAAGTGCGAAGAGGTCGGCTTGCAGCTTTTGCAATTCCTTCATTTCTTCATGAGTTCTCCATTTATACATGCTTTTTCTTCATTCCTTTGATCCAATCTTTGCCTCATAAATCTGGAATCACTTAACAAACATATCAAGGTATCTAATGGAATCAAGGTGAATTGAATTTAGCTACTTTAAGACCTAAAAGCATGTTTTCACACTTAAGCACAATTAAAGGAGAAGTTATAAAACAATGCTATTTCTTTGGATAAATGTGGGTTAAAAGGTTATAAAATCCTCTAAATTCAACACAAGATAAACCCTCTAAATTGGGTTTATCACTACTTCTCTGACTCTAGCCTAATGCCACAAAGACCTCACTTACCCATGGTCAACGGGATTTTATGTCACGTATCCAAAGTTGCCCAGGTACTCTTTTGGAATCCGTAATGCAATCTCTAGCTCTGGTTCAATGCTATCCGGGTCAGGACTCGCACGGAACCCAAGTAGAATAAGGGTGATTGTCACAGGTCACCCTCAATTCATAAGATGAAGAACAAGGTTGCATAAGAGAATAGAATCAGACATATTGAAATAGAACAGTTGTATAATTATTCCATGAAACTCAGAGAGCTCCTAACATTAACTTTAGGAGGTTAGTGACTCATATTATTCAAAAAATACAATGGAAAATGTAAAAGTGGGCAAAGATCCCTAACAATGGTGATCTTTGTTGTATATATATTACTTTGCTAACTAAGAATTACAGAAATAAGATAAACTAGTCTAGTAGTATGAAAATCCACTTCTGGGGCCCACTTGGTGAGTGTTTAGGCTAAGCTTTGAGTGTTTTCAGGTGCTAGTCCCCCTTAGGGGCGTTGAACGCCAGCTGCTCCCCTGTGGGCGCTGGATGCTAGGAATGAGGCTGGTGGCTGGCGTTGAACGCCAGTTTTAGGCCTTTATTTACGAAGCAAATTATGGACTATTATATATTTCTAGAAAGCCCTTGATATTAGCTTTCTATAGCCGTTAAGAGCGCACCATTTGGACTTCTGTAGCTCCTAAAAAGCTCCTTCAAGTACACAGAGGTCAGATCCTGACAGCATGTGCAGTGCTTTCTCTGTCTCTGAATCAGACTTTTGCTCAAGCTCTTCAATTTCAGCCAGAAAATACCTGAAATCACCATAAAATACACAAACTCAAAGTAGAATCCAAAAATGGGAATTTAGCACTAAAACTTATGAAAACATAATAAAACTTAAACAAAACATAATAAAAACTATATGAAAATGATGCCAAAAAGCGTATAAAATATCCGCTCGTTAAGTATCTTCAAGATCTCCAACCGTCGTCTCAAAATTAAATGAGTTAAATCATAAATTAACTTCAAAATCATTTCAAGCTTTAAAATTTTTTCAACAAGGTTCAAAGTCATATCGGTTAAAAGTTAAAAATCCTAATTGAAAACCCCAAAATCATTTATCTTGATGTGGATTTTATAAACCACAAAACACTGGCAAGTGCAACGAGTCGTATCAAGTAATAACTCAGGTGAGTGAGTGTCGATTACACAAGGATTAATGGATTAAGTAAGCAATAGTTAACTAATTAATCTAGTTAGACAACCAAATTAGGGTTTTGAACACTTGAAACATAAACAGCAAGTAAACAAGAACAAACAGTGAGTATTGAAAAGATGATATGATTAAGAAAGTTAAGGTTTTGGAGATATTAAAACTTCCGAATTAATACTTTTCAATTTCCACCTTAATCATGCAAAGATACTTCTATGGCAAATCAGTAGTAATCAAACCCTAATCCCTTGGTGATTCAATTTCTCTTTAACCTAATTAATCTCTAATCCCTTAGTCAATTATTTAAGAAAAGAGTTACACATGTTCACTGATTTATAAAGCCACACAATTCATAAGAATCTCTCCTAGTTGATTCGATGTCACTTATAAAGTCTAATTTCAAAACTTAAGAGTTGTGAGAATTGGTTTTAAAGCTTAATTCAATTAATTAACCTTTTCAAGAGGTTAAAAGAATTCAAGTCAAAGAAGAATGGTTTCCCAACACATTCAAACCCTTTAAGATGAAGAACAAAAACTTTCTCTTGAGAAAGAATCAATGCATACATTAAAAGTAGAAAAGCTATTATATTAATCCATGGAATTAACAGAGCTCCTAACCTTAACCAAAAAGAATTAGTTGCTCATGTTCTTCAGAGAAATCCTTAATTATTGAAAGTAAAAACTGCCAAAGAGAAGAAGAGCTTAGTACTAACCCTAGAAAACAAATTCAAATTTCAAACTTAAACAGAATCAAAACTATAGTAAAACTAAAGCTCCATAATAATTATTTTCTCCTTTGTAAAAATCTCTTCCTTAATTGTTTGTAATCCTCAATTAATGCAATCATTGGTGGACTTTTGATTGATCATCCAAAGGTTAAAGAATTGGAGATAGGAAGGCTTTGTTTGAAGCCTTGGAAGATGTCCAAGACTTCCACGTCCCACGTGAGGATTCCTGCATGCCACGTGAAGTCTAACCTTGTATGGATTTTCTTTTTGTGAAGCCCATGTACCACGTGAAGGATGCTGCATTGTACGTGGCCTTAACTTGCTCAATTGTTGCCTCTGGTTGCCTTTGATTACCCGTCAACATTGTCTGTGGTGAAATCCACGTACCATGTAAAAGCACACTTGTGCGTACGCATGTCTTGTGTGTACGCATGGTTTCCTGAAGTCCCCCTTGTTATGCGTACACATGCAACATGCGTACGTATGGTGGCCAACGTACCACGTGAAATCTCCTACGTCCCATGTTGAATGGTGTACTCATGCGTACACGAGATATCATGCGTATGCATGAGTGGCAAAATAGACCATATTTGTGCGTACGCATGCTGTGTCCGTACGCACGATACCTTTTTGACCCCAACGTGGTACGCCAAGTCTTTTATGTTGCACGCCCATTGTTCTTTATTTCCAGAGAGCTTTTTGTTTTTCACAGAGAGCATTCTGGTCATTACAGAGAGCTTCCTGCGTGTTGCTCTCTATCCTCTTTTCTTCTCTATTTTGACTGTTTTCCTTCTAAGTTTTCCTGTAATCAATCGATTCAACTAAATCAAAGTAATGCTCATTTTAACCATGAAGCCATTGCCTATTCAACAAGAATTATTAATAATTCAAATAAAATCATGAATAAAAAACACTAAAGATGCGAATGCTTCACAACATCAAACTTAATACTTTGCTTGTCCTCAAGCAAAAGAATACAGAAAGGAACAGAATTGTATTAGATGGAGTGAGGTTAAATCCTTCTTGAAGTTCATGCCCTTCTAGGAAGTGGGATTCAACAACCTCCATGATCATCTTGGATTTTCTTTATCTTCAATGAGTCTTGCACTCCAAGGAATGGATGATCCCTGATAGTTAAAACTCGGATAATATTATGAGATCCTTTTTTAAGCTTCAAATTGATCCGTGAATCCTTGTTTCACATCAAAGAGCTTTTTGGGTTGACAGCTCAATGCTCCATTTTCAAGGCAACTCTTGATTGTGGGCATTCGATCGGTAATCCCGAGCCAGTTGGCTCAAGTTACCGGGTGATGACACACCCCTCATATTTAATTACCCATGCCACTCCTTGATACATTCACACCACAAGCATATAGTTATCTTCTGATTCTGAAGATCTGCCTTGTTTGTGGCACCTTGAGTAGGATCGTGAAGGGGAGTAGATTACTTAGAGCTTCATCTTCTGCTATGGTGAGAAACCTAGAGGTGGCTTGATGAGAGGACATGAGTTATCTCAACGGGGTAGATTGCTGCAGTGGAGGAGGTTAACTTGATGAGAGGACATGAGTTAATCACTTTCGGCTGCCATTGAAGGAATCAAAAAGTTATTGAAGTAGACAAGAAGAAAAGTTAATCCAGAAAGACAATGCATCTCCAAAGCCTCAACCATTCTCATACCGTTGATTTCTCATCTATCAAGTAACGTTTTATTTATTTATTTTGTTTTATGCATTTTTCGTGACAAACTATAATTTATATCCGCCTAACTAAGATCTGCAAGGTAACCACTGCTTTCTCAAACCAACAATCTCTGTAGGATCGACCTTCACTCACTTCAGGTATTACTTGGACGACCCGGTATACTTGCCGGTCTATCTGTGTGAAACGTGCGGAGCCAGTCTCGTGCACCAAGTTTTTGGCGCCGTTGTCGGAGATTTTTTGGATTTAACAAACTATCGGATTATCTTGTTGCTGATTAGGTACTTTTTGTTTCTGTTAGTGTCCTTTGTTTTCTTTTCAAACAATTTTCAAAACCTTTTTCTTTTCTTTATAAATCTTGGTCTTTTGTTCTTGTTCTTGTTAAAGTTTTGAACTTTCTTACTTTCTTTTCAAAAATAATTTTCAAAAATAGTGTCAATTCTTAAGTTTGGTGTCCCTTGTGAGTTTATCTTTTCTTTAAAATTTTTGAATTGTTCTTCGTATTCTTTCTTTGTATTCAAGTTGTTCTTGTTTCTTTTCTTATTTTGATCTTAAAATTTTTAAGTTTGGTGTCTTTTGGTGTTTGTTTTCTTAATTTTTGAAAATTAGTGTCTCTTGATCTAAAAGTTTTAAGTTTGGTGTCTTTTGGTTGTTTTTCTCTTTCCTCATTAAATAAAAAAATAAAAAATATCTTTCTTATCTTTATTTCAAAAATTTTCGAAAATTCCAAAAAAAAATTCAAATTTTAATTTCAAATCATTATCTTATCTTATCTTATTTAAAATTCAAATTTCAAAAAACTCAATTTCAAAATTTAAAAATTCAAAATTAAAATTTCAAAATAAAATCTTTTCAAAAATCAAATCTTTTTCAAATCTTTAATCTTATCTTGTTTCAATTTTAAAATTCAAAATCAAGTCTTTTTCAAAATCTTTTCAAATTCTTATCTTATCTTTTCTAATTTTAAATTTTAAAATCAAATCTTTTTCTAATCTTCTATCTTTTCTTATTTTCAAATCTTTCTTAATTAGTTACTTGTTTTCTCTTTTCTTTTTCAAAACTTCCTAACTAATTCCTCTCTCTTCTATTTTTGAAAAAGTTCCCTTCTATTTCTCTCTCTACTTTTTCGAAATTCATCATTTAATTTTCAAGTCTTTTTAGTTAATTAGCTTTTATTTTTGAAATTAAATAAAAAAATAAAAATAAAAATATTTTAATTTTAGTTTTCCTTTTTACTTCTTAATATCCAATCTCTCCTACCTTTCTTCACCATGGATCCAAATGGGAATGAACAGTTCAGAAGAACTTTAGGGTCTTACATGGCCCCCACTCCTGAGTTCTATGGGAGAAATATCAGTATACCCCCCATTGGGACAAGTAATTTTGAGCTAAATCTTCAACTCATCACTCTGGTGCAGCAAAACTGCCAATACTCTAGACTTCCACAGGAAGAGCCTACTGAGTTCCTGGAAAACTTTTTACAAATTGCTGACACAGTATGCACTGAAGGAGTAGATTAAGATGTCTACAAACTGGTACTCTTTCCCTTTGCTATAAGAGATCAAGCAAAGAGGTGGTTAGATAACCAACCCAAATCTAGGTTGAAAACATGGAAGCAGCAAGTAGACAAGTTTCTGAATCAATACTTTCCCCCAAGAAAGTTAACTTAGTTAAGGTTGGACATCCAAGGCTTCAAGCAAGAGAATAATGAATCTCTTCATGATGCCTGTGGGAGGTATAGAAGAATGCTACAGAAATGCCCCACTGAAATGTTTTCAGAATGGGTGTAATTAGACATATTCTATTATGGCCTCACAGACATGGCGTTGATGTCTCTAGACCACTCTACTGGTGGTTCTATACATATAAGGAAGACATTTGAAAAGGCTCATGAACTTATTGAGACAGTCACCATGAACCAGTATCTGTACTCGATTGGTGAGACTACCATAAAAGGAGAGGTTAAGGTAATATCTACTGAGTCTAACTCTCCAGAACAACATAGCCCATTGACTTAGCAGCTGCATGCCCTTGCATAGCAGTTGCTGGAGCTGTAAAAGGCTATGTGAGAAACTCAGGCTTCCAACAGGAATGTAGAAGCCCAGCTGAGTCAAACAAGGAAAAAATTATCTAAGCAAATAAAAGATGAATGTCAGGCAATCCAACTGAGGAGTGGGAAAACATTGAAAACCCAACCTCAGATCAACTGGAGACCAGAAGAAGAAAAGCTAATAGAGGACATCCAGACTGCTGTCCAAGACACCTCTGAGGACGTTGCACATCCAAAGAGGAATGTCATTGGCGTTCAATGCTAAGAAGGAGTGCCTACTCCCGGCGTTGAACGCCCAAAGGGGGCAACACTCTTGGCGTTCAACGCCAAGACGGGATACCCACCCTTGGCGTTGAACGCCCACAAGGGAACAGTGTTCCTGGCGTTAAACGCTAGGAAGGGGGTAGCAAGGATGTTGAACGCCCAACCAGGGATGGTCAGGCACATGCAAGTGCTGGTAAGACCCTTCCTAAGCAAGCTACTAACCCCCCTTCCAATTCCATAGGTGATGAGCGGATAATTTATACGCTTTTTGGCATAGTTTTTAGTATGTTTTTAGTAGGATCTAGTTACTTTTAGGGATGTTTTCATTAGTTTTTATGTTAAATTCACATTTCTGGACTTTACTATGAGTTCGTGAGTTTTTCTGTTATTTCAGGTATTTTCTGACTGAAATTGAAGGACTTGAGCAAAAATCAGATTCAGAGGTTGAAGAAGGACTGCTGATGCTGTTGGATTCTGACCTCCCTGTACTCAAAGTAGATTTTATGGAGCTACATAACTCGAAATGGCGCGCTTCCAATTGAGTTGGAAAGTAGACATCCAGGGCTTTCCAGAAATATATAATAGTCCATACTTTGGCCAAGTTTAGATGACGCAAACTGGCGTTCAACGCCAGCTCTCTGCCCAAATCTGGCGTCCAGCGCCAGAAAAGGATCCAAAACCAGAGTTGAACGCCCAAACTGGCACAAAAGCTGGCGTTCAACTCCAAGAAGGACCTCTACACGTGCAGCACTCAAGCTCAGCCCAAGCACACACCAAGTGGGCCCCGGAAGTGGATTTATGCATCAATTACTTCCTTTTGTAAACCCTAGTAGCTAGTTTATTATAAATAGGACCTCTTACTATTGTATTAGATATCCTGGATCCTGGATTGTATTCTGATCCTGTGATCACATTTTAGAGGGGGTGGCCATTCGGCCATGCCTGGACCTTTCACTTATGTATTTTTAACGGTAGAGTTTCTACACTCCATAGATTAAGGTGTGGAGCTCTGCTGTTCCTCAAAGATTAATGCAAAGTACTACTGTTTCCTATTCAATTCATCTTATTTCGCTTCTAAGATATTCATTCGCTCTTCAACCTGAATGTGATGAACGTGACAATCATCATCATTCCCTATGAACGCGTGCCTGACAACCACTTCTGTTCTACCTTCGACTGAATAAGTATCTCTTAGATCTCTTAATCAGAATCTTCGTGGTGTAAGCTAGAATGATGGCGGCATTCAAGAGAATCCGGAAAGTCTAAACCTTGTCTGTGGTATTTCAAGTAGGATTCAATGATTGAATGACTGTGACGAGCTTCAAACTCGCGATTGCCGGGCGTAGTGACAGACGCAAAAGGATAGTAAATCCTATTCCAGCATGATCGAGAACCGACAGATGAATAGCCGTGCCGTGACAGGGTGCGTTGACCATTTTCACTGAGAGGACAAGATGAAACCATTGACAAGGGTGATGCCTCCAGACGATTAGCCGTGCCGTGACAGGGCATTTGGATCATTTTCCCGAGAGAAGACCGAAAGTAGCCATTGACAATGGTGATGTATCACATAAAGCCAGCCATGGAAAGGAGTAAGACTGATTAGATGAAGATAGCAGGAAAGCAGAGGTTCAGAGGAACGAAAGCATCTCTATTCGCTTATCTGAAATTCTCACCAATGAATTACATAAGTATTTCTATCCTTTATTATTTATCTTTTAATTATCTAATCCAATCACATTTAACCCTACCTGACTGAGATTTGCAAGGTGACCATAGCTTGCTTCATACCAACAATCTCCGTGGGATTCGACCCTTACTCACATAAGGTATTACTTGGACGACCCAGTGCACTTGCTGGTTAGTTGTGCAAAGTTGTGAACCATGGTATTGTTATCATGTTTTTGGCGCCATTACCAGGGAAAGAAAGAGCAATGAATTTTACATAATCAAAGTATAATCACAATTTCTGCGCACCAATAGGCATTCAACCTATATCAACCAAGGTTGATGAGTACAGGGCCAAGATGCCATTTCCTTAGAAACTCCGCCAAGCAGAAAAGGATAAATAGTTTGCCCGCTTCGCGGATTATCTCAAGACACTTGAGATCAAGATCCCTTTTGCAGAGGCTCTTGAGCAAATACCTTCTTATTCCAAATTCATGAAAGACATCTTAAGTCATAAGAAGAATTGGAGAGAGGCAGAAACAGTTCTCCTCACTGAAGAATGTGGTGCAGTAATCCAAAGGAGCTTACCAGAGAAAATCAAAGATCCTGGGAGCTTCATGATACCCTGCACCCTAGGGGATGCTTGTACAAAGACAGCCCTATGTCATCTCGGAGCAAGTATTAACTTAATACCTGCATTACTAATAAAGAGACTCTGTTTAACTCACGAACTTAAACCTACCCGCATATATCTTCAACTTGCTAATGGCTCTATTAAACTTCCATCAGGCGTGATTGAGGACATGATTGTTAGGGTTCGACCCTTTGCTTTCCCCACAGATTTTGTAGTACTGGAAATGGACGAGCACAAGAGTGCAACCCTCATTCTAGGAAAACCCTTCCTAGCTACAGGACGGGCTCTCATTGATGTTCGGAAAGGGAAAGTGATCCTGAGAGTCAATGAGGATGAGTTTGTACTAAATGCTATGAAAGCCAAGCAGCATCTAGACACTCCAAAGGAATGCATAAGTGTTGATATCATTAATTCCCAGGTGGAAGAAGTGAATATGGCTAAGGGACTCGAAGAAGAGCTGAATGACATCTTTTATGATGCTCAGCCTGATTTAGAGGAGCCAGAGGAAATAAAGGAATCTCTTTGCGATTACCATCACCCAACAATGTCAAATGAATTAGAAGTTTCCTGGGACATCTTAGATTGAACCAGTAGAAGGGACATCTCCTCCCTCTACTGAGGTATCAGAAACATTCCTAGATGAGAAACTCTTTGCCATCCGAACAACACTTTGGTTTGCAGACATTGTGAATTTTACAAGGCTATAAGATTTATCCCCATGGAATATAGTAGGCAGCAAGCCCGAAATCTCATTCATGATGCAAGATACTACTAGTGGGATGAACCATATCTCTTTAAGAGATACTCGGATGGGATAATCCGCCGCTGTATATCTGAAGAAGAGGCACAGAAAATCATATGGCACTACCACGGCTCCTTTTACGGAAGACACTTTAGAAGAGAGCACATAGCCACTAAAGTCCTTCAAAGTGGTTTTTACTGGCCCGCACTCTTCAAGGATTCCCAAGAGTTTATACATCGCTGTGACAGTTGCCAAAGGGCTGGTAACCTCCCTTATGGTCACGACATGCCTCAGCAAGGAATCCTAGATATTGAGCTGTTTGATATATAGGGAATAGACTTCATGGATCCTTTCCCTCCTTCATACTTAAACACCTACATCCTTGTGGCCGTAGATTATGTGTCTAAATGAGTTGAAGCAGTCGCATCACCCATAAATGACACTAGAATAGTAATGAAGTTCCTTCAAAAGAACATCTTCAGCAGGTTTGGTGTCCCTCGGACACTGATTTGTGATGGAAGAACTCATTTCTGCAAGAAACAGCTTGACTCTGTGCTGAGCCGATATGTAGTTCTCCATAAAGTGGCCACCTCAGATCATCCACAGATAAATGGGCAAGCTGAAGTCTCAAATAGAGAACTAAAAATAATCCTGGAAAGAACGGTGAACACATCTAGAAAGGATTGGGCAAGAAAGCTTGATGATGCTCTCCAGACATATAGAAACGTCCTATATCAATTAGTGTATAGGAAGGTGTGCCACCTGTCAGTGGAGCTAGAACACAAGGCCTACTGGGCAACCAGACTCCTGAGCCTTGATGCAAAGGCAGCAGGAGAGAAACGGTTGCTCCAGCTAAATGAGTTGGACAAATTCTGACTTGCTACACTTGAGAATGTAAAGATTTATAAAGAAAAGGTCAAGAAGTGGCATGACAGAAAGATTTCTTCCAAAGTCTTTGAACTTGGACAGAAAGTTCTGCTCTTCAATTCCAGACTAAAGCTTTTCCCTGGAAAGCTTAAGTCACGTTGGACAGGACCTTTCCTGATCACTAATGTATCACCCTATGGTCATACAAAGCTTCAGTGCAATTACTCTGATAAATGATTTACTGTTAATGGCCAGAGAGTGAAACATTACTTGGGTGGTGAGATTGAGCAAGACAAATCCACCCTATTGTTGACATAAGAGCAGTACCGTCAAGCTAGTGACCTTAAAGAAGTGCTTGTTGGGAGGCAACCCAGCCATAATTAAAGTTATTTCTATTTTTTATTAAGTTTATTTTAGTTATCTCAGTTTAATTTTTACATTTGTTTAAGTTTGGGATTATGTGCAGTAGTTAGAATAGAAACAGAAATAGTCAGAGCAGAAAATAGAGAACCTTGGGGAAGGCCCCTTGCTGGCGTTGAACGCCAGACAAGAGGGAAAGAGGTGCATTAAACGCCCCCAAGAGTCAGCAAGACTGGCGTTCAACGCTAGCCAGGAGGTACTGGTTGGGCGTTGAACGCCCTCAAGGGGTAGCAAGCCTGGCGTTGAACGCTAGCCAGGGGGCACTGGCTGCGTGTTCAAGGCCCTGAAGGGGGATGCAAGACTGGCATTGAATGCCAGCCAGGGGACACTGGCTGGGCGTTTAACGCCCAAGAAGGAGTGGCAAGCTAGCGTTGAACGCCAGCCAGGGGGAACTGGCTGGGCGTTCAATGCCCAGAAGGAGCATCAGCATGGTGTTGAATGCCAGAATTAAGGCATTCTAGGCATTCAAACGCCCAAAATAGGTTAGGGAGGCTGTTGACCTTTTCAAAGCTTATCTTTTCCAATTTTTATCTTTTTAAATCATATCTTCTAAACAAGATTCTTTTAACCTTCATCTTTTAATTTCAAATTCTCTTCAAATCTAAAATCTTTTCAAATCTTTTTCAATCCTTTTCAAAATCTCATATGTTTTCCAACTATTTTTCAAATCTTTATTCAAAATTTTATATCTTTTTCAAATTCTTTTTTTTATTTTAACTTTAAAATCTTTTTCATACCTTCTATCTTATCTATTTATCTTTTTCATATCTTTCTCATATCTTTTGATTTTAAAATATATATTTTTCTATCTTTTACTAAAGTGTCAATCATATCTTATTTATCTTTTATCTAATTGAATTTCGAAATCCCACCCTTCCCATCCCTATTTATACCATTCGGCCACCCTCATCCTCCTTCCATTCGAATTCTTCTTTTCTTCTTCGTCTTTTTTCTCTCTTTTGCTCAGGGACGATCAAACCTTTTATGTTTGGTGTTGAAAGAGCTTTTCCTTCTCACTCCATTCGAATTCTACGGCTCTAAAAAGTGGAAATCCCACTTTAAGAAGCAAGAAAGAAGACATCCAAACAGTTGTTTTCAAACCTTTCAGATTCTACACAAAGCAGCATGAAGAAAATTATTACAAAATAATTTGTAAGAGGATAGTAATCCCGGATGCAAATTCGGATTAAAAGAATATGAGTACCCAGAGATCCAAGAGCAAATTCGTAAGAGAGGCTGGGAGATCCTAACTGATCCTTAGATCAATGTTGAAATAACAATAATCCATGAATTCTATGTAAATTTGTGGATGACAGATAAGCAAAAAAAAGATGGACAAGGATTCCATACTTTTTGCACCATGGTGCGAGAGAAGACTCTCTATTTTCATCTTGACAAGGTGAGAGAGATCTTTAAGTTACCACCACAAAAGGATGATCCAGAATCTTTTAATAGGAGGGTGGTGGCTAATCCAAAGTTGGATCAAATTCTAGAAGACATATGTCTGCCTGGAACTAAGTGGATCAACAACACAAAAGGTAATCCAAACCAATTGAGAATAGTAGATCTCAAAGCAGTTGCTAGGGGTTGGTTGGACTTCATTGGGCGTTCCATACTCCTTACTAGCAACCATTCTAAAGTTACCATCAGAAGGGCTGTGATGTTCCACTGCATTATGATGGGGAATAAGGTCGAAGTCCACCAACTAATTCCCTTTGAGCTATACAAGGTTGCAAACAGGATGTCAACTCAAGCCAGATTGACCTATCCAAACCTTATCTTTCACTTGTGTAAAGAGGTTGGAGTCATGATTAACAAAGACTTATTTGTCCCAGTAGAAAGCCCAATCACCAAGCAGGTGATGGAAAACGCCCAAGTACTAGCTGACCAACCCAAAAGGAAGGTGCCTGAGCAAGCACAAGAGATCCCTCTAATTGAATATTGGACCCAGATGGAAGCATCTGTTGCACAATTGCAAACCACCTTGGATCAGTTAAGAGAGGATCAAAAAGATCATACTAGCATGCTTTGCAAACAGGTCAAGGAACAAGAGAAGCAGTGGCACGAGCTAGAAGAACTGAAGCACCAGAAATTATCCCCTGAAGAGCCTAACGCCTCCCATGACTAAGTTGGTTGAGTTCCACCTCCCTATTTCTGTGGCTATTCTAATTCCTGTTTCTTATGTTTAGATTTACATGATCACTAGTAGTCTATAAGTTTTTATGTTTATTTAAATTTCTGTCTTTTAATTTAAGAAGTGCATGAGTATTCTTAGGATTTAAGTTTTTATTTTCCAATCAGCTATAAAATGTTCCTCTTATCATTTCATTAAACTTGAATAAAATTTTGATTTTGTTAGAATCAGTAATGATACATAAATTTTGAGTTATATATTAAGAATAGTTCAATTATTTGATGTGGTGGCATTGCTTTTATTTTCTGAATGCATGAATGAACAGTGCATATTTGATGTTGGAGTTGAGAATGTTGGCTCGTGAAAGAATCATGATGAAAGTGAACTGTTATTAGTAATCTAAAAAATCCAAAAATTGATTCTTGAAGCAAGAAAAAGCAGCAAAATGCAAAAAAAAAAAGAGAAAGAAAAGTAGCGAAAAAAAAGGGAGCAAGCAGAAAAAGAAAAAAAACAGAAAAAGCCAATAGCTCTTTAAACCAAAAGGCAAGAGCAAGGATCCAAGGCTTTGAGCATCAATGGTTAGGAGGGCCTGAAAGAAACACAATTTTAGCCTAAACAGTTCAATTGAGCTGCCTCCCTAACTATATGCTTGTGCTGTGAAGGTGTCAAGTAAAAAGCTTGAGACTGAGTAGTTAAAGTCATGGTCCAAAGCAAAGAGTGTGCTTAAGAACTCTGGACACCACTGGCTGGGGATTCTAGCAAAGCTGAATCATAATCCGAAAGGGTTCACCCAGTTAAGTGTCTGTGACAATTATGTATCCGGTAGTAATACTAGAAAACAAAGTGCTTAGGGTCACGACCAAGACTCTAAATAAGCTGTGTTCAAGAATAAAAAAGCTACTAGTCTCGCTCATCTAATTAAAATTGAGCTTCATTGAAAACTCTGAGATTTATTGTATCCTTCTCTTCTTTTTATCTTACTTTGTTTTTGGTTGCTTGCGGACAACCAACAGTTTAAGTTCTATTATGTTTTCAGAGGTTTTAGTGCTAAATTCACATATTTGGATTTTACTTTGAGTTTGTGCATTTTATGGTGATTTCAGGTATTCTTTGGTTGAAATTGAGGAGCTTGAGCAAAAGTATGATTCAAAGACAGAGAATGCACTGCAGATGTTGTTAGGATCTGACCTCCATGCACTCAAAGGAGCTTTTCTAGAGCTACAGAAGTCCAAATGACGCGCTCTCAACGACCATGGAAAGTAAACATCCAGGGCTTTCCAGAAATATATAATAGTTTATACTTTCCTTTGGAAATGAAGGCCCAAAACTGGCGTTTAGCGCCAGCCACCAGCCTCATTCATGGCGTCCAGTACCCACAGGGGAGCAGCTGGCGTCGAACGCCCAAAAGGGAGTCCCTAGCCAGCGTTCAACGCCTTTAAAGGGTACTAGCACATGAAAACACATAAAGCTCAGCCCAAACACTCACCAAGTGGGCCCTAGAAGTGGATTTTCGCACTACTAGACTAGTTTATCTTATTTCTGTAATTTTTAGTTAGGAGACTATTATATATACAACAAAGATCACCATTATTAGGGATCTTTGCCCACTTTTACATTTTCCATTATATTTTTTGAATAGTATGAGTCACTAACCTCCTAAGGTTAAGGTTAGGAGCTCTGCTGAGTTTCATGGAATAATAATATTACTATGAGTTCGTGTATTTTTCTTTGATTTCAGGTATTTTCTGACTGAAATTGAAGGACTTGAGCAAAAATCAGATTCAGAGGTTGAAGAAGGACTGCTGATGCTGTTGGATTCTGACCTCCCTGTACTCAAAGTGGATTTTCTGGAGCTACAGAACTCGAAATGGCGCGCTTCTAATTGAGTTGGAAAGTAGACATCCAGGGCTTTCCAGAAATATATAATAGTCCATACTTTGGCCAAGTTTAGATGACGCAAACTGGCGTTCAACGCCAGCTCTCTGCCCAAATCTGGCGTCCAGCGCCAGAAAAGGATCCAAAACCAGAGTTGAACACCCAAACTGGCACAAAAGCTGGCGTTCAACTCCAAGAAGGACCTCTACACGTGCAGCACTCAAGCTCAGCCCAAGCACACACCAAGTGGGCCCCGGAAGTGGATTTATGCATCAATTACTTACTTTTGTAAACCCTAGTAGCTAGTTTATTATAAATAGGACCTCTTACTATTGTATTAGATATCCTGGATCCTGGATTGTATTCTGATCCTGTGATCACGTTTTAGAGGGGGTGGCCATTCGGCCATGCCTGGACCTTTCACTTATGTATTTTTAACGGTAGAGTTTCTACACTCCATAGATTAAGGTGTGGAGCTCTGCTGTTCCTCAAAGATTAATGCAAAGTACTACTGTTTCCTATTCAATTCATCTTATTTCGCTTCTAAGATATTCATTCGCTCTTCAACCTGAATGTGATGAACGTGACAATCATCATCATTCCCTATGAACGCGTGCCTGACAACCACTTCTGTTCTACCTTCGACTGAATAAGTATCTCTTAGATCTCTTAATCAGAATCTTCGTGGTGTAAGCTAGAATGATGGCGGCATTCAAGAGAATCCGGAAAGTCTAAACCTTGTCTGTGGTATTTCAAGTAGGATTCAATGATTGAATGACTGTGACGAGCTTCAAACTCGCGATTGCCGGGCGTAGTGACAGACGCAAAAGGATAGTAAATCCTATTCCAGCATGATCGAGAACCGACAGATGAATAGCCGTGCCGTGACAGGGTGCGTTGACCATTTTCACTGAGAGGACAAGATGAAACCATTGACAAGGGTGATGCCTCCAGACGATTAGCCGTGCCGTGACAGGGCATTTGGATCATTTTCCCGAGAGAAGACCGAAAGTAGCCATTGACAATGGTGATGTATCACATAAAGCCAGCCATGGAAAGGAGTAAGACTGATTAGATGAAGATAGCAGGAAAGCAGAGGTTCAGAGGAACGAAAGCATCTCTATTCGCTTATCTGAAATTCTCACCAATGAATTACATAAGTATTTCTATCCTTTATTATTTATCTTTTAATTATCTAATCCAATCACATTTAACCCTACCTGACTGAGATTTGCAAGGTGACCATAGCTTGCTTCATACCAACAATCTCCGTGGGATTCGACCCTTACTCACATAAGGTATTACTTGGACGACCCAGTGCACTTGCTGGTTAGTTGTGCAAAGTTGTGAACCATGGTATTGTTATCATGTTTTTGGCGCCAATACCAGGGAAAGAAAGAGCGATGAATTTTACATAATCAAAGTATAATCACAATTTCTGCGCACCAATAGGCATTCAACCTATATCAACCAAGGTTGATGAGTACAGGGCCAAGATGCCATTTCCTTAGAAACTCCGCCAAGCAGAAAAGGATAAATAGTTTGCCCGCTTCGCGGATTATCTCAAGACACTTGAGATCAAGATCCCTTTTGCAGAGGCTCTTGACCGAATACCTTCTTATGCCAAATTCATGAAAGACATCTTAAGTCATAAGAAGAATTGGAGAGAGGCAGAAACAGTTCTCCTCACTGAAGAATGCGGTGCAGTAATCCAAAGGAGCTTACCAGAGAAAATCAAAGATCCTGGGAGCTTCATGATACCCTGCACCCTAGGGGATGCTTGTACAAAGACAGCCCTATGTCATCTCGGAGCAAGTATTAACTTAATACCTGCATTACTAATAAAGAGACTCTGTTTAACTCACGAACTTAAACCTACCCGCATATATCTTCAACTTGCTAATGGCTCTATTAAGCTTCCATTAGGCGTGATTGAGGACATGATTATTAGGGTTCGACCCTTTGCTTTCCCCACAGATTTTGTAGTATTGGAAATGGACGAGCACAAGAGTGCAACCCTCATTCTAGGAAAACCCTTCCTAGCTACAGGACGGGCTTTCATTGATGTTCGGAAAGGGAAAGTGATCCTGAGAGTCAATGAGGATGAGTTTGTACTAAATGCTATGAAAGCCAAGCAGCATCTAGACACTCCAAAGGAATGCATAAGTGTTGATATCATTAATTCCCAGGTGGAAGAAGTGAATATGGCTAAGGGACTCGAAGAAGAGCTGAATGACATCTTTTATGATGCTCAGCCTGATTTAGAGGAACCATAGGAAATAAAGGAATCTCTTTGCGATTACCATCACCCAACAATGTCAAATGAATTAGAAGTTTCTTGGGACATCTTAGATTGAACCAGTAGAAGGGACATCTCCTCCCTCTACTGAGGTATCAGAAACATTCCTAGATGAGAAACTCTTTGCCATCCGAACAACACTTTGGTTTGCAGACATTGTGAATTTTACAAGGCTATAAGATTTATCCCCATGGAATATAGTAGGCAGCAAGCCCGAAATCTCATTCATGATGCAAGATACTACTTGTGGAATGAACCATATCTCTTTAAGAGATACTCGGATGGGATAATCCGCCGCTGTATATCTGAAGAAGAGGCACAGAAAATCATATGGCACTACCACGGCTCCGATTACGGAAGACACTTTAGAAGAGAGCACATAGCCACTAAAGTCCTTCAAAGTGGTTTTTACTGGCCCGCACTCTTCAAGGATTCCCAAGAGTTTATACATCGCTGTGACAGTTGCCAAAGGGCTGGTAACCTCCCTTATGGTCACGACATGCCTCAGCAAGGAATCCTAGAGATTGAGCTGTTTGATGTGTAGGGAATAGACTTCATGGATCCTTTCCCTCCTTCATACTTAAACACCTACATCCTTGTGGCCGTAGATTATGTGTCTAAATGAGTTGAAGCAGTCGCATCACCCATAAATGACACTAGAATAGTAATGAAGTTCCTTCAAAAGAACATCTTCAGCAGGTTTGGTGTCCCTCGGACACTGATTTGTGATGGAAGAACTCATTTCTGCAAGAAACAGCTTGACTCTGTGCTGAGCCGATATGTAGTTCTCCATAAAGTGGCCACCTCAGATCATCCACAGATAAATGGGCAAGCTGAAGTCTCAAATAGAGAACTAAAAATAATCCTGGAAAGAACGGTGAACACATCTAGAAAGGATTGGGCAAGAAAGCTTGATGATGCTCTCCAGACATATAGAAACGTCCTATATCAATTAGTGTATAGGAAGGTGTGCCACCTGTCAGTGGAGCTAGAACACAAGGCCTACTGGGCAACCAGACTCCTGAGCCTTGATGCAAAGGCAGCAGGAGAGAAACGGTTGCTCCAGCTAAATGAGTTGGACAAATTCTGACTTGCTACACTTGAGAATGTAAAGATTTATAAAGAAAAGGTCAAGAAGTGGCATGACAGAAAGATTTCTTCCAAAGTCTTTGAACTTGGACAGAAAGTTCTGCTCTTCAATTCCAGACTAAAGCTTTTCCCTGGAAAGCTTAAGTCACGTTGGACAGGACCTTTCCTGATCACTAATGTATCACCCTATGGTCATATAGAGCTTCAGTGCAATTACTCTGATAAATGATTTACTGTTAATGGCCAGAGAGTGAAACATTACTTGGGTGGTGAGATTGAGCAAGACAAATCCACCCTATTGATGACATAAGTGCAGTACCGTCAAGCTAGTGACCTTAAAGAAGTGCTTGTTGGGAGGCAACCCAGCCATAATTAAAGTTATTTCTATTTTTTATTAAGTTTATTTTAGTTATCTCAGTTTAATTTTTACATTTGTTTAAGTTTGGGATTATGTGCAGTAGTTAGAATAGAAACAGAAATAGTCAGAGCAGAAAATAGAGAACCTTGGGGAAGGCACCTTGCTGGCGTTGAACGCCAGATAAGAGGGAAAGAGGTACATTAAACGCCCCCAAGAGGCAGCAAGACTGGCATTCAACGCTAGCCAGGAGGTACTGGTTGGGCGTTGAACGCCCTCAAGGGGTAGCAAGCCTGGCGTTGAACGCTAGCCAGGGGGCACTGGCTGCGCGTTCAAGGCCCTGAAGGGGGATGCAAGACTGGCGTTAAATGCCAGCCAGGGGACACTGGCTGGGCGTTTAACGCCCAAGAAGGAGTGGCAAGCTAGCGTTGAACGCCAGCCAGGGGGAACTGGCTGGGCGTTCAATGCCCAGAAAGAGCATCAGCATGGTGTTGAATGCCAGAATTAAGGCATTCTAGGCATTCAAACGCCCAAAATAGGTTAGGGAGGCTGTTGACCTTTTCAAAGCTTATCTTTTCCAATTTTTATCTTTTTAAATCATATCTTCTAAACAATATTCTTTTAACCTTCATCTTTTAATTTCAAATTCTCTTCAAATCTAAAATCTTTTCAAATCTTTTTCAATCCTTTTCAAAATCTCATATGTTTTCCAACTATTTTTCAAATCTTTATTCAAAATTTTATATCTTTTTCAAATTCTTTTTTTATTTTAACTTTAAAATCTTTTTCATACCTTCTATCTTATCTATTTATCTTTTTCATATCTTTCTCATATCTTTTGATTTTAAAATATATATTTTTCTATCTTTTACTAAAGTGTCAATCATATCTTATTTATCTTTTATCTAATTGAATTTCGAAATCCCACCCTTCCCATCCCTATTTATACCATTCGGCCACCCTCATCCTCCTTCCATTCGAATTCTTCTTTTCTTCTTCGTCTTTTTTCTCTCTTTTGCTCAGGGACGATCAAACCTTTTATGTTTGGTGTTGAAAGAGCTTTTCCTTCTCACTCCATTCGAATTCTACGGCTCTAAAAAGTGGAAATCCCACTTTAAGAAGCAAGAAAGAAGACATCCAAACAGTTGTTTTCAAACCTTTCAGATTCTACACAAAGCAGCATGAAGAAAATTATTACAAAATAATTTGTAAGAGGATAGTAATCCCGGATGCAAATTCGGATTAAAAGAATATGAGTACCCAGAGATCCAAGAGCAAATTCGTAAGAGAGGCTGGGAGATCCTAACTGATCCTTAGATCAATGTTGAAATAACAATAATCCATGAATTCTATGTAAATTTGTGGATGACAGATAAGCAAAAAAAAGATGGACAAGGATTCCATACTTTTTGCACCATGGTGCGAGAGAAGACTCTCTATTTTCATCTTGACAAGGTGAGAGAGATCTTTAAGTTACCACCACAAAAGGATGATCCAGAATCTTTTAATAGGAGGGTGGTGGCTAATCCAAAGTTGGATCAAATTCTAGAAGACATATGTCTGCCTGGAACTAAGTGGATCTACAACACAAAAGGTAATCCAAACCAATTGAGAATAGTAGATCTCAAAGCAGTTGCTAGGGGTTGGTTGGACTTCATTGGGCGTTCCATACTCCCTACTAGCAACCATTCTAAAGTTACCATCAGAAGGGCTGTGATGTTCCACTGCATTATGATGGGGAATAAGGTCGAAATCCACCAACTAATTCCCTTTGAGCTATACAAGGTTGCAAACAGGATGTCAACTCAAGCCAGATTGACCTATCCAAACCTTATCTTTCACTTGTGTAAAGAGGTTGGAGTCATGATTAACAAAGACTTATTTGTCCCAGTAGAAAGCCCAATCACCAAGCAGGTGATGGAAAACGCCCAAGTACTAGCTGACCAACCGAAAAGGAAGGTGCCTGAGCAAGCACAAGAGATCCCTCTAATTGAATATTGGACCCAGATGGAAGCATCTGTTGCACAATTGCAAACCACCTTGGATCAGTTAAGAGAGGATCAAAAAGATCATACTAGCATGCTTTGCAAACAGGTCAAGGAACAAGAGAAGCAGTGGCGCGAGCTAGAAGAACTGAAGCACCAGAAATTATCCCCTGAAGAGCCTAACGCCTCCCATGACTAAGTTGGTTGAGTTCCACCTCCCTATTTCTGTGGCTATTCTAATTCCTGTTTCTTATGTTTAGATTTACATGATCACTAGTAGTCTATAAGTTTTTATGTTTATTTAAATTTCTGTCTTTTAATTTAAGAAGTGCATGAGTATTCTTAGGATTTAAGTTTTTATTTTCCAATCAGCTATAAAATGTTCCTCTTACCATTTCATTAAACTTGAATAAAATTTTGATTTTGTTAGAATCAGTAATGATACATAAATTTTGAGTTATATATTAAGAATAGTTCAATTATTTGATGTGGTGGCATTGCTTTTATTTTCTGAATGCATGAATGAACAGTGCATATTTGATGTTGGAGTTGAGAATGTTGGCTCGTGAAAGAATCATGATGAAAGTGAACTGTTATTAGTAATCTAAAAAATCCAAAAATTGATTCTTGAAGCAAGAAAAAGCAGCAAAATGCAAAAAAAAAAAAGAGAAAGAAAAGTAGCGAAAAAAAGGGAGCACGCAGAAAAAGAAAAAAAACAGAAAAAGCCAATAGCTCTTTAAACCAAAAGGCAAGAGCAAGGATCCAAGGCTTTGAGCATCAATGGTTAGGAAGGCCTGAAAGAAACACAATTTTAGCCTAAACAGTTCAATTGAGCTGCCTCCCTAACTATATGCTTGTGCTGTGAAGGTGTCAAGTAAAAAGCTTGAGACTGAGTAGTTAAAGTCATGGTCCAAAGCAAAGAGTGTGCTTAAGAACTCTGGACACCACTAGTTGGGGATTCTAGCAAAGCTGAATCATAATCCGAAAGGGTTCACCCAGTTAAGTGTCTGTGACAATTATGTATCCGGTAGTAATACTAGAAAACAAAGTGCTTAGGGTCACGACCAAGACTCTAAATAAGCTGTGTTCAAGAATAAAAAAGCTACTAGTCCCGCTCATCTAATTAAAATTGAGCTTCATTGAAAACTCTGAGATTTATTGTATCCTTCTCTTCTTTTTATCTTACTTTGTTTTTGGTTGCTTGCGGACAACCAACAGTTTAAGTTCTATTATGTTTTCAGAGGTTTTAGTGCTAAATTCACATATTTGGATTTTACTTTGAGTTTGTGCATTTTATGGTGATTTCAGGTATTCTTTGGTTGAAATTGAGGAGCTTGAGCAAAAGTCTGATTCAAAGACAGAGAATGCACTGCAGATGTTGTCAGGATCTGACCTCCATGCACTCAAAGGAGCTTTTCTAGAGCTACAGAAGTCCAAATGACGCGCTCTCAACGACCATGGAAAGTAAACATCCAGGGCTTTCCAGAAATATATAATAGTTTATACTTTTCTTTGGAAATGAAGGCCCAAAACTGGCGTTTAGCGCCAGCCACCAGCCTCATTCATGGCGTCCAGTACCCACAGGGGAGCAGCTGGCGTCGAACGCCCAAAAGGGAGTCCCTAGCCAGCGTTCAACGCCTTTAAAGGGTACTAGCACATGGAAACACATAAAGCTCAGCCCAAACACTCACCAAGTGGGCCCTAGAAGTGGATTTTCGCACTACTAGACTAGTTTATCTTATTTCTGTAATTTTTAGTTAGGAGACTATTATATATACAACAAAGATCACCATTGTTAGGGATCTTTGCCCACTTTTACATTTTCCATTATATTTTTTGAATAGTATGAGTCACTAACCTCCTAAGGTTAAGGTTAGGAGCTTTGCTGAGTTTCATGGAATAATAATATTACTGTTCTATCTCAATATGTCTGATTCTATTCTCTTATGCAACCTCGTTCTTCGTCTTATGAATTGAGGGTGACTCGTGACAATGACCCTTGTTCTACTTGGATTCCGTGCAAGTCCTGACCCAGATAGAATTGAACCAGAGCTAGAGATTGCATTGCAGATTCCAATAGAGTACCTGGGCAACTTTGGATATGTGACATAAAATCCCGTTGACCGTGGGTAAGTGAGGTCTTTGTGGTGTAAGGCTAGAGAGATCTGCCATGTCTGTGGCACCTTGAGTAGGATCATGAAGGGGAGTGGATTGCTTAGAGCTTTATCTTCTGCTATAGTGAGAAACCTAGAGGTGGCTTGATGAGAGGACATGAGTCATCTCAACGTGGTGAATTGCTGCAGTGGAGGAGGTTAACTTGATGAGAAGACATGAGTTAATCACTTACGGCTGGCATTGAAGGAATTAGAAAGTTATTGAAGTAGACAATAAGAAAAGTTAATCCAAAGCCTCAACCGTTCTCATATCGTTGATTTCTCGTCTATCCCGTAATGTTTTATTTATTTATTTTGTTTTATGCATTTTCTGTGACAAACTATAATTTCTATCCGCCTAACTAAGATCTGCAAGGTAACCACTGCATGCTCAAACCAACAATCTCTGTGGGATCGACCCTCACTCACCTGAGGTATTACTTGGACAACCCGGTATACTTGCCAGTCTATCTGTGCGAAACATGCGGAGCCAGTTTCTCGCACCAAAGCTCTATGCTCTAGTTCTACTAGTAGGTGATAGGCTTTGCCGTAGACAAGTTGATCAGGCGAAATCTCAATCGGGGTCTTAAAGGCTGTGCGGTAAGCCCAAAGGGCATCATCAATCTTCTTGGCCCAATCTTTCCTTGGAGCACCCATAATCTTCTCTAGAATTCTTTTGAATTCTCTATTAGAGACCTCTACTTTGCCACTTGTTTGAAGTGCATCTAATTGTTTATTGCAAAAGTGGCTACCGCCATCACTGATCAAGTTTCGGGGAACATCAAACCTAATGAAGATGTATTTTTTGAGGAAACTCATCACCACCTTAACATCATTGGTGTCCAAAGGTGCAGCTTCTACCCATTTAGAGACATAGTCAACAGCCACCAAGATGTAATTATTAGAGTAAGAAGAAAGGAATGGTCCCATGAAGTCTATGCCGCAAATATCAAACAATTCAACCTCCAAAATAGGGTTCAGAGGTGATTCATTTTTCTTGGGCAAGTTGCTAGCTCTTTGGCATGAGTCACACTTGTTTATAAAATCTCTTGCATCCTTGAAGAGTGTGGGCTAGTAAAACCCGCATTGAAGGGCCTTCGTCACTGTCCCTTCTCTACCAAAATGCCCGCCCTACTCGGAACCATGGCAATGCCAGAGAATCTATGGAATTTCTTCCTCTGAAACACATCTCCAGATGATGCCATTCGTACACCTCTTGAATAAATATAGATTATCCCAAAGGAAGTACCGGGCATCATGTTGTAGCTTTTTGATTTGTTGCCTTTTGTAAGTTTATTTGGTATTATCCTTCCGGCCTTGTAATTGGCCATATCAGCAAACCAAGGTATCTTTTGAATCATAAATAAATGCTCATCAAAGAAATCTTCACGAAGGGGAAGTGGAGGTTCTTGGGCTTTCATAGGTTCAATCTGAGAAAGGTGGTCAGCTACTTGATTCTCGGAGCCCTTCCTATATATCAAACTCTTGTAAGAAGAGCACCCACCTAATCAATCTTGGTTCAGAATCCTGCTTACTCAAAATGTACTTAAGAGCAAAGTGATCAGTGTAAACAATAACCTTTGAACCAACTAAATAGGATCTAAACTTATCAAATGCAAATATCATAGCAAGTAACTCTTTTTCAGTAGTTGTATAATTTTTTGAGCCTTATTTAGTATATAACATGCAAAAGCTTATATTGCCTTTGCCCTAAAACAGCTCCAATTACAATATCACTTGCATCACATATCAATTCAAATGGTGATGTCCCTGATGAGAGAACTTTTGCGTGGTCTAGAAATTTGCGGATAAATCCTCGTTGCAAGTATAGTTTCTAAACCTTCAAAAGTCCTTTCATACAAACGTTTTGGTTGTCACAAGTAACAAACCCCTTAAAATTGATAACCGAGTATTTAAACCTTGGGTCGTCTTCTCAAGGAATTGCAGGGAAGTATGTTCTTATTATTGGTTATGAGTTTTGTAAACTGGGGTTTGAAAGTGAGGAAGCAGTATGCTGAATGATAATAAAAATAAAATAAATAACTATAAAATAAACTCTTGGCAAGGTATGGAGAACTGGAGGTCCTATCCTAGTTGTCCTTATCAATTGTGATGAGAATTGGATTCTTCCCCCACCTTATTAACCTCTAACTATGAAGGTAAGTTAAGTGGACAAATTAATTCCAATTTTCAATCAACAATGAGTTTGATAACTCAAGAGTTACCAATGTCTCAACCAAAGCCAAAAGAGAAAAATCCAAATTATTTATATAATAAAAAGGAGCAATCATAAGTCTGAAATACCTCAAATTATATTAAATAAAATATTCAAATCATAACATGGAAAAGTTCATAAATTAAATTGGGAAAATAAATAAAAATAAAGAACCTGGGATTGAGAGCTACTCCTAAAACTAAGAGAAATCCTAAATCCTAATCCTAAGAGAGAGGAGAGAACCTCTCTCTCTAAAAACTACATCTACTCCTAAAATTATGAATTATTCAAAGCCTCCCTTTTGAATGGATACAGTCCCCCACTTTATAGCCTCTAATCTGTGTTTTCTGGGGCGCAAACTGGATCAGAAACAGTCTAGAATTCGCTGGTTTCGAATTTTGCCACGCTGGATTTCCGTCACTGCGATGCGGCCGCATGGATCACGCGGTCGTTTCGCCTAGCATCAGGGGAACTATAACATATTATATATCAAATCGAAGCCCCAGACGTTAGCTTTCCAACGCAACTGGAACCGCATCGTTTGGACCTTTGTAGCTAAAGTTATAGCCGTTTGAGTGCGAAGAGGTCAGGCTAGACAGCTTAGCAATTTCTCCAACTTCTTGTATTCCTTCCACTTTTGCATGCTTCCTTTCCATCCTCTGAGCCATTCCTGCCCTATAATCTCTGAAAGCACTTAACACACATATCAAGGCATCTAATGGTAATAAGAGAGGATTAATATTAACAAATATAAGTCCAAAGAAACATGTTTTCAATCAAAGCACATAATTAGGAAGGCAAATGTAAAACCATGCAAATAGTATGAATAAGTGGATAAAGAGTAGATAAAAATCACTCAATTGAGTACAAGATAAACCATAAAATAGTGGTTTATCAACCTCCCCACACTTAAACACTAGCATGTCCTCATGCTAAGCTCAAGAGATGCTATAAAGATGAAGAGGAATGGTATGAAATGCAACCTATGAATGCAACTACATGCTAAATGCTTTGACTTACATGGTTAAGAGTAAATAAGTTCTCCAAGACAAATACAAACCAATTTCCACTAATTCAAATCATACAATAAAAAGCAAGTGAACTTGTAAGAAGACAGCTCATGAAAGCAGGGAACATAGAATTTAAGCGTTGAACCCTCACTGGAAGTGTATATCACTCTAATCTCTCAAGTGTATAGGGTTATTCACTCTACTCTTCTCTAGTCATGCTTTCTAAACCTTGTTCTTCATCTAACCAATCAACAAAAATTTAATGTACCAATGCAAACATCATGAGGTCTTTTCAAGGTTGTAATGGAGCTGAGGTAAAGGTAAGGATATATGTATGGCCAAGTGAGCTATAATATGAATCTTTGAGTAGTCTAAGATCTCACCTAACATGTACATACTCTATAAAAATTTTAAAATCATACCTAGCTACCCATAATTCCCACTTTTGTATGATTCCCATACTCACGTACCAAATTTTTCTTTTTAATTTATCACATGTGCATTGATTTTTTTCATTAACTTAACATTGGGGTAATTTTGTCCCCTTATTTATTTTATACATATATATTTTTTCTTTTTCTCTTTTTTTTTTGAATCATAAAAGCAAACATAACTTATTAATGCACATGGATTCTTCATTTTTTTTCTATTTTGGTTTTTCATGAGTAGGTTCCCAAATTCCCAATATTCAAATAAATTAAATACATTTCCTTATTAACCAATGTTCCCACACTTAGTTGATGCACAATTTCTATCTTAAGCTAACCAAAGATTCACTTGGGATTTTTAATTTATTTTTCTGCTTAAGGCTAGTAATGTGGCTATAGAACAAGAGGGGATTAAAAGCTCAAGGGGCAAAGGTGATGTAAAAGGTAGGCTTATTTGGGATAAGTGAGTTAATAACAAATAATGGCCTCAATCATATGCAAGCATGTAAATATACTAAATAATGGACATATAGAATGGAACAAAGCAAAGATTGCAATTATAGAGAAGAAAACACACAGGAATAAAAATTTATGGTTAAATAATGTAACCATATAAATAAGGTCAAAATCTCACAGGTTGTGTGTTCTTTAGCTCAAAAACCATGTTCCAAATACAACTTCAAACAAGTTTTAACATAAAATTTTTTCAATTTAAATTAGTGAAAATTTTCAAAGATAGGGTCTTAAAAGAATTTTATTACTTTAACCAAGTAGTAACTAAATTCATAAAATCAAACAAATATGCAAATGCAACAATGAACTAACAAATAAAATAAAATATTGGTGTTGAAACAGAAAGGTACTAACCCATGGAGATCGGTATCGACCTCCCCACACTTAAAGATTGCACCGTCCTCGGTGCATGCTAAGATGTACAAGTGGATGGGGGTTGTGGTTTCTCAGCTGGGCTCTTTTTGTTCCTTTCCTTACTGTTGATTTGGGAGTAGCTTTCTCCTTTCCTTTTTTGGTGGCCATCCTGAAGAAGGAAAGAGAAAGTAAATTAAATTCAAAGAGATATATATAGCAAGGAAGAGTGGTGATGGATGCACATTAGGATGTAATTGACATTAACACATGCTCTCGAGTACATGTGAAAAGCCAGCAATGAAAAATAGCTAGTGCATGTAAAGACAAGTGAATGCAAGGTGTTTATTGGCATGCCGGCAAAGGGCATGAGTAGCATACACCAAGCAATACTTTGTAACAAATCATCACGTTTGTATTGACAATTAATTTCAATTAATACAATAGTAAAGGGAGTTTATGAAAAGCAAGCATTCAGAGTAGTAGGATAAAAGATACTGAAAAGCAGTGCACAATGCCATACGGGCGTTTTCACAAACACATAGCATGCATGTTAAATAATCTAATGAAAATAATAAATTGAACATGCAAGCAACCCTTTAAAAATAAATATATATAATTGTCAAATAATTTCTCTAATAATCCACAAGTAAAATATAGAAATAATGACCCAAATAAATTTCTAACACCAATGAAAATAATGCAATGAATGAAAGTATGTAAATAGACTAAAATAAAATAAAAAGAAAAATAAGTGAGATGAGAAGGGAAAGAAGATAAGAAAGGAAGAAGAAAGAAATAAGAAAAGATAAGAAAAATAAGGATTAGAGATGAAAAGATAAGAAATTTGGCTGATCTGGATAATCTGTGCGCCGCTTGTGACGCGGACGTGTGAGTGACGCGGTCGCGTGGTGCGCAAGAAGGTCAGGTGACGCGGACGCGTGGGGCACGCGTTCGCGTGGGAGGGCTTGGGCTTCCAGCACGAGTCCAGCCCAACTCCAGCATAACTTTCATCCATGCACCCTTTTGACGTCGATTTTCAGGTCACGCGGCCGCGTGGGTGACGCGGTCGCGTGGGAGGCCAAAGTTCCCATGGGACGCGGACGCGTCGGCGACGCGGTCACGTGGGGTGATTTGTGCCATTGGCACGCCTCCAGCGCTGCTCCTGTGAAACTCTCTATTCATATTAATATTATCTCCCATCTCCTTGCGACGCGGACGCGTCGTTGATGCGGTCGCGTCGCATGCTCGCTTTTTTTTTTTCTGAAAATTTCAGAATGCAGTGTTAATATGAATGTTATGCAAAACTCCAGGTTCAATATAACAAAATAAAATAAAATTCAAAAATAAATAAAACTAAATAAAAATGAAAAAGGACGATCATACCATGGTGGGTTGTCTCCCACCTAGCACTTTTAGTTAAAGTCCTTAAGTTGGACATTTGATGAGCTTCCTGTTATGGTGGCTTATGCTTGAACTCATCTAGGAATCTCCACCAGTGTTTGTGATTCCAGTAACCTCCGGGGTCCCAAACTAGGCATGTAAAACCCTTGAGCAGCTTCAAAAAGATTCTTAGGCTCCCGGGGTAACAAGTGTCAGAGCAGATTCCAGGATCCCAAATCTTGCTTTTACACCCATCTTTGTCGGGATCTGTATTTTTCCAGCCGGGTGATAAGTAAATTGAATTCTCACTGTAGGTACCAAACAGCTTTCTAGACCCATTCAATTGAGCTCTACACCAACCTTTGCGTTTAAACTTAAAGCTTCCAACCATAATGAACCTTGCAGGACAATTCTTACTACTGGCCATCTTCCTCTTACTCTTAATGCCACAAAGAGCTCTAAGTTGACCATCCGTCTCCAGTAGCCCATATTCAAGTGGGATTAGAAAGCTATGGGATATGAATTTTACCCACTTGAATGTTGTGAAGGATGATGGCAACTTAGGGGGAGGTGTTTTTAATGAAATTGCAAGCTCCACTCTCTTGTGCTCTTCTCTGATAATTACCACCTCTTTGCAAGCTTCTTCAATATCAACCTCTTCCTCTTGGAAGCTCTCTTCCAATTTAATCTCCTCTTCATTGCTTTCCAAGGGCATGGGAGGTTGTGCTTCTTCTTCTTGAATCTCCATCTCTTGATCAACCTCTTCCAAGTCTTCAACTGTGATATGCCTTGGAGGTTATACACCCTCCTTAGCATCAATTTCAAACGTCTTGGAAGGGGGTTCTATGACTGGACTTTCCCATGGAGGTTCTGCATCTCCTAAGTCTTCAACCGCTTCTTCTTCTTCTTGAACAATGACAGCGTCTTCTACTTGTTCTAGTACGAATTCATTCTCTGTCTTGTCCACTGGGGTTTCTTGTATCTCCTTCATGCTACGTTCTTCACTAGACTGCCCACATGGAGCTGTGGCTGATCCTTGTATATTTTAGTGCCTAGAAGCCCATTGAATTAATGCTTGCTCCAGTTGTTGAGTGGTTGCCTGAAATCAATCCACTGTTTCATTGAAACGATCATTTGTCTCTTGATGCACTCGGTTATCATAGGTAGGATCATAGTGCTCTTGGATTGATGGATATGGAGATGGCAGATATTAAGGTGGTGGTGGGATGGGGAGATCATTCTGTGATTGAAAAAGAAGTGCACTAGAGCTTGAGGGTTGATTGTTAAAGGTATTTGGTGGTCTGATTTGGGCGGTGAGAGCTCGTATAGTAGAGTTTAGATCGGTAAGTGCTCTCTCCATGGAAGTTTGGGGTGGATCTATGTATGGTTCATTTGGTTCATAAGGTGGTTGGTATGGTGGATGTGGGTTAGGGTCAAAGGTGAATGGCGGAAAGGGGCTTGTGAGTTTGGTGGTCCAAAGTTATGTTGAGGAAAGGGTTTATAGGCATATGGTGGTGGTTGTTGATAGTCCATTGGAGGTGGTTGTTGCCATGAGGATTGATCAAATCCTTGTGGCTCCTCCCATCTTTGATTGTTCCAACCTTGATGCCTGTTCTCATTGTAATTTCTTCTTCCTGCAACATAATTGTAACCAGACTAATAGCCAAAGGGGTGAGAGTTCATAGTAGCAAATAAAAATTAAAAAGAAAAATAAAAAAACAATTTAAATTAAAAGGTTATTTAAATTTTGAATTTTTAAATTAAATTTTGAAATTTGAAATTTAAAATTTTAAAATTTGAATTTTGAAATTTGAATTTTAAATTTTTGAAATTTGAATTTTTGAAATTTGAAATTTGAAATTTGAAATTTGAAAATTTTTAAATTTTGAAAAATTTTAAATTTGAATTTTGAAATTTGATTTTCGAAATAAGATAAGATAAGATAAAAATAAAAAAAATAAAATTCTGAAAATATATTTTTTTTTTGAAAAAAATTAATAAAAAATATTTTTGAATTTAATGAGGAGAGAGAAAAATAATAAAATGACACCAAATTTCAAATTTTTAGATCAAAACAAAGAAAACAACTAAGAACAGCTTGAAGGTCAAAATGAACGCGAAGAACAACTTGAAGATCAAGATGAACACTAAGAATAAATTTTTGAAAAATTTTTTTTATACTAAATAAAAATCAATAACCTCTTGATTTATGAAAAAGCAAAAGTAAAAACAAAAATAGAAACAAGTAAACAAGTAAAAAGCAAATATTTACAATAACCAATAATAAGGCACACGTTTGCAATTCCCCGGCAACGGCGCCATTTTGATGAGAGAACTTTTGCGTGGTCTAAAAATTTGCGGATAAATCCTCGTTGCAAGTATAGTTTCTAAACCTTCAAAAGTTCTTTCATACAAACATTTTGGTTGTCACAAGTAATAAACCCCTTAAAATTGATAACCGAGTATTTAAACCTCGGGTCGTCTTCTCAAGGAATTGCAGGGAAGTATGTTCTTATTATTGGTTATGAGTTTTGTAAACTGGAGTTTGAAAGTGAGGAAGCAGTATGCTGAATGATAATAAAAATAAAATAAATAACTATAAAATAAACTCTTGGCAAGGTATGGAGAACTGGAGGTCCTATCCTAGTTGTCCTTATCAATTGTGATGAGAATTGGATTCTTCCCCCACCTTATTAACCTCTAACTATGAAGGTAAGTTAAGTGGACAAATTAATTCCAATTTTCAATCAACAATGAGTTTGATAACTCAAGAGTTACCAATGTCTCAACCAAAGCCAAAAGAGAAAAATCCAAATTATTTATATAATAAAAAGGAGCAATCATAAGTCTGAAATACCTCAAATTATATTAAATAAAATATTCAAATCATAACATGGAAAAGTTCATAAATTAAATTGGGAAAATAAATAAAAATAAAGAACCTGGGATTGAGAGCTACTCCTAAAACTAAGAGAAATCCTAAATCCTAATCCTAAGAGAGAGGAGAGAACCTCTCTCTCTAAAAACTACATCTACTCCTAAAATTATGAATTATTCAAAGCCTCCCTTTTGAATGGATACAGTCCCCCACTTTATAGCCTCTAATCTATGTTTTCTGGGCCGCAAACTGGGTCAGAAACAGTCCAGAATTCGCTGGTTTCGAATTTTGCCACGCTGGATTTCCGTCACTGCGACGCGGCCGCATGGATCACGCCGTCGCGTCGCCTAGCTTCAGGGGAACGATAACATATTATATATCAAATCGAAGCCCCGGACGTTAGATTTCCAACGCAACTGGAACCGCGTCGTTTGGACCTCTGTAGCTAAAGTTATAGCCGTTTGAGTGCGAAGAGGTCAGGCTGGACAGCTTAGCAATTTCTCCAACTTCTTGTATTCCTTCCACTTTTGTGTGCTTCCTTTCCATCCTCTGAGCCATTCCTGCCCTATAATCTCTGAAAGCACTTAACACACATATCAAGACATCTAATGGTAATAAGAGAGGATTAATATTAACAAATATAAGTCCAAAGAAACATGTTTTCAATCAAAGCACATAATTAGGAAGGCAAATGTAAAACCATGCACATAGTATGAATAAGTGGATAAAGAGTAGATAAAAACCACTCAATTGAGTACAAGATAAACCATAAAATAGTGGTTTATCAGTCCCATTAGAAGGAGCAATAATGGGTGCAAAGACAAGCTTTGCTTTGAGAGTTTCAAAGGCATGCAAGCATTCATCATCAAAGTGAAAAGGTGCATAAGCAACCAGAAGATTGCTCAATGGCTTTGATATTTTAGAAAAATTTTTGATGAATCTTCTATAGAAGCCTGCATGATCCAAGAAACTCCTTATGCCCTTGACATTTACAGGGGGTGGTAATTTCTCAATTACCTCTATTTTGGCCTTGTCAACTTCTATGCCTTTGCTTGAGATACGGTGTCCAAGAACTATGACTTCAGTGACCATAAAGTGACATTTTTTCCAATTTAAAATAAGTTTAGTTTCTTGGAACCTTCTCAAGTCCAAGGCTACATATTGCAAGAACCCTTCAAAGGAATCACCAAAAACAGAGAAGTCATCCATAAGTACCTCAATAAATTTTTTAATCATATCAGAAAAGATGGAAAGCACGCAGCTTTGAAAAGTTACAGGAGCATTGCACAAACCGAAAGGCATACGGCGGTAAGCAAAGACTCCAAAGGGACATGTAAATGCCGTCTTCTCTTGATCATGAGGGTCCACAGTAATTTGGTAGTAACCGGTGTATCCATCCAGGAAGCAAGAAAAAGCATGTCTGGCCAACCTCTCTAGCATCTGATCAATAAAAGGAAGAGGGAAGTGATCCTTCCTTGTGGCAGTGTTGAGCCGCCTATAGTCAATGTACATCCTCCAACCGGTTACAATTCTTGTAGGGATAAGTTCATTCTTGTGATTGGCCACCACTGTCACTCCTGCTTTCTTAGGAATAACTTGTACCGAACACACCCAAGAGCTATAAAAAATTGGGTAAATAATGACAGATTCCCACAGCTTCATCACTTTCTTTTGAACCACTTCCTTCATTTTAGGATTAAGCTTTGTTTGTGCTTCCACCACTGGTTTAGCATCCCCTTCAAACAAGTGCTGTTTTGTGTTCCTTAAGCACCTTGATTAATGCTTCTTCCTCACAAGTGTTTAATAAAGAATTGATTATCACAGGATATATCTCTACCTCTCCAAGGAAAGCATAATTTAGAGAAGCAGACAGGGGCTTTAATTCAAGCTTTGGTGGCCCCTCTTCCTTTGAAAGAATATATGTTGCTTCCTTGGGTGGTGGGAACTCTTCAATTTCACCCACTTCAACTTCAACAAGGGACCCAAGTGATTCATTAAGCTCTTCCTCTTCTAATGCCTCTTGCACTACTGGATCAATAATGTCAATTTTCACGCAATCCGCAGAATCATTAGGATGCTGTAGGGCTTTAAATACATTAAGAATAATTTGTTCATCATTCACCCTCAATGTTAATTCACCTTTTTGAACATCAATTAAGGCTCTCTCTGTAGCAAGGAAAGGTATCCCCCAATATAATAGAGGCATTGACATCCTCTTCTATATCCAAAATGACAAAATCTGCAGTATGAATGTGTAACAACCCTAATTTTCGAGTACGCGAGATCATTTCTGAATACACAGATTTCTCCGAAAGATCAGTAAAGGGAATACCTCTTCTGTATCATCAATCATCTCAATCCTCATTGTCATTATATTATATTTAACTCATGACCTTAGTTGAGACAAGCTCGATAATGCGGTCACGAAGAACCTAGTTTTTGAACCGTATCGGTTAGGGGTTTTGATTCGGTTTTTCATAAATAGTCTCAGTTTGACAAACTAGACTCGATTTATGAGAGGAGAGAGATAATAGTATAGTATTATCATTATATTAGTATTAGAAAATGCTTGAATGATATTATAAGGTTACCTGGTCTGTTTTAGTTAAAAACAGAAAATCGGTTTAACCGGGTTTACGGTTTATTGGTGCAGCTTAGCACCAGCACTCTCTAATGACTTTAGCAATGCTAAGGCCTCATTATACATGTTAAATTCTCATAATAAATATGTTACCAGTGTCATTTATGCTAATAGCTCAGAAAATAATTTTTAGAGATGTTTTTACGAGTGTTCCGATACACCTAGTTTTAGTAGTTGTACACCAGAGATATTTTAATATTATTTTAATCCACCTCCAAGCCAACCAATCACAACTCACCTTACATCCCCAAGACCTCCAAGGCTGTCTCATTTCATCATTTTGGCTGAAATTGAAAGGAGAGAAAAGAGAGAAAACTTCATGAACACTTAATCTTCAAAGCTTGATTTCTTCTGAACCAAAACTCAAATCAAAACTCCGATTTCACCAAAATGATCCTCTCTTCTTCCTCTACATAACCATGTAACTTATCAAGGATGGAAATAAGGTGAGATGGCTGTTCCTTTCCCATTTCAATTCGGTTTTCAAGGAAAACCATGCAAAACATGTGTTTTCTTGATGTTCTTCCTTAGGAATCATGCTTAACTTGACTTCAGGGCCAAGAAACATTAATTTCCAGCAAGTCTAAGGTGAGATATCTCTTCCTAACATACTGAGTGAGATTTGGTCAGTTGAGAGTTTGTGGATTTAAAGTTGTTTTTGATGTGTTTTAGGAGGAAAAAGTGCTTTAAGAACACTTCAAAGAGTAACCGGATTTGGAGCAGCAAATTAAGGTAGGGTGTCACGAAATTAATCTTGATTATTTGTGTTTGAGTTGTGTGAATGTTGTGTTATTTGGGTGTGCTAAAAATTGGTTGCATATATGACTGATTCTTGGTGAAAATTTGGTGAAATTTTGATGAAATTTGATGAAATTCAAGCTATGAATGTGTGTTCTTGTGGCTGCTGGAAAAACGACCCCTAGAGCTTAAATTGAGGTTCAATTTGTGTTGAAATCATGTAGAAAAGATGGGGTTTTAGTGGCTGCAATTTTACTTTGAATTATGGTAAAAATCGGTTGCTAAAAAGACTGAAAAACGGGTAAAAACAGAGAAAGAATCTGAAGAATTTATGAAGAACATGAAGAACACTTTGAGTGTGATGAAGAACAATGAAGAACACCTTTTTGATTCATAAAAGGGCAAGGAAGTAATTAATTTGGTGTTTGGGGGGTTAGTTTGTAATTTCTGAAAGTTAGGGTGGTTAAAGTAGAAATATTAAAAGTTACGGGTGGTAAAAAGTAAATTTTTAAAGGTTAAAAGTTAAAAAGGGGTAATTTTAGAAAATATATTAATAAAATAATAAATAATAATTGAATATTAAATAATAATATTTAATTAAAAATAATATTTTAATAAAAATAATAAAATAATGCAGAAAAGGCAGTTTTCTGTAAAAGCTTTAGAAAGACAACTTTAAGCGCAGAATCTCATAATTACCTTCATAAAACACTTAGGGAGTGGTAAGAACATATTAGTGAGGCAAAGATAAAAGAAAGATAAAAAGTTGAAGAAAAGATAAAAGTTGAAGAAAAAGTCTGTAAAGTTTTAATGACAGAAAAACAGACAGAAATTAGTGAACGAACTAGGGCAACATAGTTAGTCCTTGAGTTGCGACTAGGGTTAGGTATTATATGAAAAGTTAAACTGCTTTAGTATAGACTTAATGAACCTATACTTGGGACAGACTAACTATTCATACCGAAATTTACATAAGCTTTAAATACATACGTTAAATAGAGAAATCAGAGCAGAGTAGAGAAACACAGAGAATAGGGCAACCAGAGAGATAAAGAGAAAAAGAGTAATATAGATACAGAGGAAAGAGTAATCAGAAAAAAGTAAAGAGATACAGAGAACAGAGTAATCAGAGCAGAGTAAAAAGACAAAGTGAAAAGAGTAATATGATAAAGAGAATAGAGAACAAGCAGAGGGCCTGTTGAAATGTCATTTGTTGCGTTAAGGCAACTCCAGAGATATTTGTATATTCAACTGCTGCTTTTTGTTGGCCCTAGAGGTCCTGTAGGCCCAAGTTCACCTACAGTAAGTTGTTATTCCTATAGGCCGAAGTTCACCTGCAGTGAATATCAATTGTGTATCTCAGGGTGTTGCTCCTGTAGGCCGAAGTTCACGTACAGTGAGTTGTGATACCTGTAAGCCGAAGTTCACTTACAGGGGCGCCATTTCTGTAAGCCGAAGTTCACTTACAGAGGTGTCATTTCTGTAGGCCGAAGTTCACCTACAGAAAGTTGTTGTGCTGTAATTAGACTATTTCTGTAAGCCGAAGTTCACTTACAGAGGTGCCATTTCTATAGGCCGAAGTTCACCTATAGAAAGTTGTTATGTTGTGATTGAACTATTCCTGTAAGCCGAAGTTCACTTATAGGAGTGCTGTTTCTGTAGGCCGAAGTTCACCTACAGAGAATAAGCCATATCTAGGACTAGTTCCTGGGTAATGTCGGGCTGCAGGGTGTAAACCGACACGTGAGCTCATGGCCTGCATAGGACAGACATGCATCATACTTGGTTGCGCATTTCCTCTGTTATGATTGTTGTTTGAATGTATGCTTTCTTTGTTTTCATTCTATTCTCTGTGTTTGTGTTTTGTTTTCTTGTATTCTTTTGTTTGTGTTTTGCTTTCTATTTTCTCTATTTATCTATTTCTTCTGTCTATTGCTTCTCGGTATTCTGCTACTTATCTGCTAAACAACATAGAATTAATGAACGTAACTAATAACCCCGGCCCTACAAAGAACTCCCCAGTTCTTACCCCTTCTCTCCCCCTTCCCCCTTCAGATGGAAGCAAGAGTTCCTTTCCGTAGTTCGCTGACGACCGTTTGCAAAAAGGATTCCGCTCTAGGTAGTCTTCTGAGTCTAGGGTGAATCCCGTTCTCTGTTTATATGTATATACTGTGAGACCAGCCAATGTCTGTACCCCGTTTGTACGTGAACTTTAACCTAAATCCTGCGTACGAGACTCCTGTTATGTGGCTACTTGATGAGGTACCAGAGAGACGTCATAAGGCAATGTCTGATCGTGCAGAGGAGTAACAAATGATGTTCTACCTCTTGATGATGTTCCACCAGACTTGAGTTTTGAAGACCTAGAACGTACTTTCCCTCGCTTTAGTAGTTTAGAGGGACTAGGTGAGTATAGAGTCTAGGCTAGCCTAGGTGCCAGCTTAGGGACCTCTTGAACAGGTCAGGACCTGGGATGTTGTATGTATATATATGTATATAGATATTATTTAGCTATATCTAGGGGTGTTCTAACTAAAAGTCTATACTCTAATAAAGGCTAGATCACTAAATGTTGTTAGCTGCTTGTGATGTATTTATGTGTGGTTGCTTATAACTGTTTTATCTGTTATTATTTGTGAATTGATTATATAAAGAAGTTGAGCTAGAGCTAGAGAGGGAAGTAGAGTTGAATGAATAGAGATGAGAAGAAAAAAGGTATAAATAGAAAAAGTAAATAACAATTCAATAATTTTTGTTTTTATTTAATTAATTAATTAATTTTCAAAAATTAAGTTATTAATTTAAAAACAATTTAAAATTTAAATGTTAAATTTCAAAAAATAGAAAGGAGAGAAGAGAGGGAAATTTTCGAAAATTAAGAGAGAAGAGAGTTAGTTAGGTGGTTTTTTAAAAAAAAGATAGAGAAGAAGGAGAGATGTTTTCGAAAATTAAGAGAGAAGAGAGTTAGTTAGGTGGTTTTGAAAAAGAAGAGAGAGAAGAAGGAGAGATGTTTTCGAAAATTAAGAGAGAAGAGAGTTAGTTAGGTGGTTTTGAAAAAGAAGAGAGAGAAGAAGGAGATATGATTTTTGAAAATTAAGAATAGGAAAGTTAGTTAGGGGGTTTTGAAAAATAAGAGAGAGAAAAAGGGGATATAATTTTTGAAAATTGAGAGAGGGAAAAGTTAGTTAGGTGGTTTTGAAAAAGATGAGAGAGAAGATAAGATATTAATTAAGAAAAGATAAAAATAAAAATAAAAAAAAATAAAAGATAAGATAAGAAAATATTTAAATTTAAAAACAAAATAGAAGATAAGATAAAAGAGGATTTGAAATTAAAGTTTGAAATTAGAAAAAGATAAGATTTTAAAATTTGATTTTGAAAAACATATGATTTAAAAATTTTAATTTTGAGAAAGATAATATAAGATTTTTGAATTTTGAAAAAAGATATGAAAAAGATAAGATTTTTGAAAAAGATATGATTTTTAATTTTGAAAATTTTGATATTTGAAAACTTGACAACTAAGATATGATAAGATAAAATTTTAAAATTAAAATCTAAATTTTTAAATGTAATTTTCGAAAATTAAGCTTAAATTAAGTTAGAAAAGATATTTTTTGATTTTTTAATTTATGATAAAAGAGAAAAACACAAAAAAGACACAAGACTTAAAATTTTTAGATCTAGCACCCTTGTTTTTTGAAAATTTTTGGAGGGAAACACCAAGGGACACCAAACTTAAAAATTTTAAGATCAAGACACATAGAAAACTCAAGAATACTTTGAGGAAACAAAAGAACACCAAGAACAAAATTTAAAGACTCAAAGAACGCAAGAACATAACAAGAACACCAAACTTAAAATTTTTTAGAAAATCAAGACAATATTTTCGAAAAATATAAAGAAAAACAAAAAGAAAACAACAAACTTAAAGACTTGACACAATATTTAAAAAAAGAAAAAGTATTTTTGAAAAATTTTAGAAGAAGGACTCAAAGACAATTCAGAGGATGCCAAAAATAAATTATATGAAAAAGGTTTTTTTTTTGAAAAGTTTTAAAATTTTTGGAATTGAAGAGCATGAACAGGCAGGATTCAAGCCAAGAACATGAATTAAACAATGAAAAGGAAAATAATTTTTGAAAAAAAAATTTGAAATTTTTTAAAATTGGTGAAGAAAAAAATAAAACCCAAAGACTCAAATAAGAACACACTCAAAGACTCAATCAAAAAGCTAAGGATGCTTGAAAAATAAAATTTTTGGAAAAAAGGTTTTTTGAAAAAGTTTTTTTTTGTTAATTTTCAAAAAAATAACGAAGAAGAAAACAAAAAAAATAATAATAAAAATTACCTGATTTAGGGAGCAAGACAATCCTTCAGTTTGTCCAAACTCAACAATCCCTGGGAACGATGCCAAAAACTTGGTGTACGAATCCCCACGCTTCGTACAACTAAACCAGCAAGTGCACTGGGTCGTCCAAGTAATACCTGAGCGAGTCAGGGTCGATCCCACGAGGATTGTGGTTTGAAGCAAGCTATGGTTATCTTGCAAGACTTAGTCAGGCAGATCAGAAGGTTGTTGGATTAAGTATATGGAGTTGGTTAAAGTATCATGAAATTGTGAAAGGAATAAGTGATAGAATTAGAGTTGACAGTCGGAGTTACTTTGTCTTTCTGTATTAACTCTGGTATTACTGCTTCCTTTGCTTGTGTGTGATTTCTTCAATGGCAGGCTGTATGTGAATGACATTGGTTTGAGCAGCTGCTAATACTCCTCCAGATCTGAACCCCGGGTTTAGTGCGGATCCATTCTGATTGAGGGTGAAGCTCGTACAGTTCATTCTCCTTGATGATCCTACTCAAAACGCCACAGACAAGGTCGAATCTTCCGGATCGGAGGAATGCTGTGTCTTTGGTTCTATCCTCTACCACAGAGACCCTAATCTCCCCGAAAATCGGCTGAACTGATGTCTTGAGAAGTCCCCAATGAAGTCGTGGATTAGCCGTCTGAGAGACGTATATTCAAGCCGGCGGTTCATCATTGTCCGATGATAGATGCACTCTGAACCCATGTAGAATGTGATAACCTTATGCCAATTCAACGCATTCATAGTGATGAAGAATGAATATACATTTTAGAATTAATCAGACACGGATCGAAGAGAAACAGTAGTACTTTTATTAACTCATAGGACTCAGCAGGGCTCCTCCCCTCAACCTAAGAGGTTTAGAAACTCATACTGAAGTAAAAACAATGGAAACACGAAAATATGGCAGAATAGTGGTAAAAATCCCTGAATAACATGAATCTAATCCTTTAAATACTAAACAAATGACTAGTAAGGGTAAAATAGTCTTTTTAGTGCTAACATCTACTTCTAGGGCCCACTTGGTGAGTGTTTGGGCTGAGTTTTGATGAGATCCAGGTGCTATGAGGCTCCTTGGGCATGGAACACCAGCTAGGGGGTCCTCTCTGGGCCTTTGGACATTGGGCTCTGCTCTTTTGGCGCTGGACGCTTGGAAGGGGGCAGGAAGCTGGCGTTGGACGCCAGTTTTGGGCCTTCTAATCTGAAGCAAGGTATGGATGATTATATATTGTAGAAAGCTCTAGAAGTCAGCTTTTCATAACCGTTGAGAGCGCTCCATTTGGATCTCTGTAGCTGCAGAAATGCTCTTCCAAATGCAAGCAGGTCAGATCTAGACAGCATCTGCAATGCTTTATCTGTCTCTGAATCAGACTTCTGCTCCAGCTCCTCAATTTTAACCAGAAAATACCTGAAATTTCCCATAAACACAAAAACTCATAGTATGTGAATTTAACACTAAAACCTATAAAAACTCAATAAAAACTAAATAAAACACATTAAAAACTATATGAAAATGATGTCAAAAAGTGTATAGAATATCCGCTCATCATGAAACCAGCCAAGATGACTACGCATCATAACAACAAACTTAAATCTTGCTTGTCCCCAAGCATGGAAATGAAATATAAGAAAAGTGCTGGAAGTGTAAAGAAGCATAATTCCTTATTGAAAAACTTCTAATTCTAGTTCATGGGGTTTTGCATGCATGGATTCCCTAGTGATATTTCTTTGTGGCTAAGGTAGTGAGACTCCTTTGGATCCTTGCTTTGTTTGCACCCTATGAGACTTATTATTGTTTGGTCCTTAGTTTGAGCTTTTCTTGCTCTCTTTCTTTTGATTGGGACTTATTGCTTGGCTGAGGCTCCATGCTATGTGTTAAGGCATCTCTTTACAGTAAGCTTTTAGCCAAATTCCCGACCTAGTTGGTTCAAGATGCTAAGTGTTGAGACACCCCTAAGGACTTACTTGCTCAAGCCTCTCCTTAGTACATACACATCACAGACATTTAGCCTGTTTTGTTCTTTGGACATTGGTGCCCAGCACCTCTTTGGGTCACTAAATGCTTTGTCTCAAAGTAGCTTTTGATGGTGGACTTTCGGTTAGCGATCTCGGGTTAGTTAACCCAAGTTACCAGGTGATGAAGCACCCCTTAGAACCAAGTTGTCCAAGCTTATTTTTGTATAAGAGTATCATAGGCATATATCCAAGATCTCAAGCCATTGGTTCCTAGCCTTATTGATTATTTCTTTTTGTTTCTTTCTCTTGCATTTTCTTTCTTTTATTATGGACCTCTTTCATTTTGTCAAGTCTTATAGAATGTAACTCAAGTTCATATCTCAAAGTCATGCTAACCTCTAGCCTTATTTATGAATCAACTAATGAATAAGCACATACCACCACCCACCAAAACTTTATTCATCCTTCAAGATTGGACTTCATTCTTTCTTTTCACAACATTTTTTTTCTTTATATAGACTTAGGAAACAATCATAAAATTCAAGCAAGGTGAAGTGGCTTAGGTACTTAAACTAGCAAGCTGGTGCACGAAGTTGTGATCATCAACAATGGCGCCAAAGACTTGGAGCTCTCAAATGTGAATCACACTTTGTCACAATTCCGTACAACTAACCAGCAAGTGCACTGGGTCGTCCAAGTAATACCTTACGTGAGTAAGGGTCGATCCCACGGAGACTGTCGGCTTGAAGCAAGCTATGCTCATCTTGTAAATCTCAGTCAGGCGGATTCAAATGGTTATGGAGAATTGATAATCAAAGATAAATAAAACATAAAATAAACATAGAGATAGAGATACTTATGTAATTCATTGGTAGGAATTTCAGATAAGCGTATGAAGATGCTTTGTTCCTCCTGAACCTCTGCTTTCCTATTGCCTTCTTCCAATCATTCATACTCCTTTCCATGACAAGCTTTATGTTGGGCATCATTGTTGTCAATGGCTACTTCCCGTCCTCTCAGTGAAAATGTTCTACGCACGCTGTCACCGCACGGCTAGTCATTTGTCGGTTCTCGATCATGTTGGAATAGGATCCATTGATCCTTTTGCGTATGTCACACGCCCAACACTCACGAGTTTGAAGCTCGTCACAGTCATCCCTTCCCAGATCCTACTCAGAATACCACAGACACGGTTTAGACGTTCCGGATCTCAGGAATGGCCGCCAATAATTCTAGCCTATACCACGAAGGTTCTAATCTTAGATTAGAAACCCAAGAGATACACATTCAAGCTTGTTTGCATGTAGAACAGAAGTGGTTGTCAGGCACGCGTTCATAGGTGAGAATGGTGATGAGTGTCACATAATCATCACATTCATCATGTTCTTGGGTGCGAATGAATATCTTGGAGAAGAAATAGACTTGAGTTGAATAGAAAAACAATAGTACTTTGCATTAATTCATGAAGAACAGCAGAGCTCCACACCTTAATCTATGGTGTGTAGAAACTCCACCGTTGAAAATACATAAGAACGAAAGGGTCTAGGCATGGCCATGAGGCCAGCCCCCAAACGTGAAAAGGTCTATCAAAGTCTTATCAAGTGTATCAAAGTCTTTTAAAATACAATAGCAAAAGGTCCTATTTATAGAAAACTAGTAGCCTAGGGTTACAGAAATAGGTAATTAATGCAAAAATCTTCTTCCGGGTCCACTTGGTGTGTGCTTGGGCTGAGCATTGAAGCTTCCATGTGTAGAGACTTTTCTTGGAGTTAAATGCCAGCTTTTGTGCCAGTTTGGGCGTTTAACTCCAGCTTTTATGCCAGTTCTGGCGTTTTGACGCCAGAATTCTTAAGCTGACTTGGAACGCCGGTTTGGGCCATCAAATCTTGGGCAAAGTATGGACTATTATATATTGCTGGAAAGCCCAGGATGTCTACTTTCAAACACAATTGAGAGCGCGCTAATTGGGTTCTGTAGCTCCAGAAAATCCACTTCGAGTGTAGAGAGGTCAGAATCCAACAGCATCTGCAGCCTTTTTCAGCCTCTGAATCAGATTTTTGCTCAGGTCCCTCAATTTCAGCCAGAAAATACCTGAAATCACAGAAAAACACACAAACTCATAGTAAAGTCCAGAAAAGTTATTTTTATTTAAAAACTAATAAAAACATAATAAAAACTAACTAAAATATACTAAAATCATACTAAAGACAATGCCAAAAAGCGTATAAATTATCCGCTCATCACAACACCAAACTTAAATTGTTGCTTGTCCCCAAGCAACTAAAAATCAAATAGGATAAAAAGAATAGAATGTACAATGAATTCCAAAAACATCTATGAAGATCAGTATTAATTAGATGAGCGGGCTTTTAGCTTTTTTCTTCTGAACAGTTTTGGCATCTCACTTTATCCCTTGAAGTTCAGAATGATTGGCATCTATAGGAACTCAGAATTCAGATAGTGTTATTGATTCTCCTAGTTAAGTATGTTGATTCTTGAACACAGCTATTTTATGAGTCTTGGCCGTGACCCAAAGCATTTTGTTTTCTAGTATTACCACCAGATACATAAATGCCACAGACACATAACTGGGTGAACCTTTTCAGATTGTGACTCAGCTTTGCTAGAGTCCCCAATTAGAGGTGTCCAGAGCTCTTAAGCACACTCTTTTTGCTTTTGGACCATGACTTTAACAGCTCAGTCTCAAGTTTTCACTTGACACCTTCACGCCACAAGCACATGGTTAGAGACAGCTTGGTTTAGCCGCTTAGGCCAGGATTTTATTCTTGTGGGCCCTCCTATCCACTGATGCTCAAAGCCTTGGATCCTTTTTATTTTACCCTTGCCTTTTGGTTTAAAGGGCTATTGGCTTTTTCTGCTTGCTTTTTCTCTTCTTTTTCGCATATATATATATATATATATATATATATATATATATATATATATATATATTGCAAGCTTTTCACTGCTTTTTCTTGCTTCAAGAATCAATTTTATGATTTTTCAGATTATCAAATAACATTTCTCCTTTTCCATCATTCTTTCAAGAGCCAACAGTTTTAACATTCATGAATCAACAATATCAAAAATATGCACTGTTCAAGCATTCATTCAGAAAGACAAAAGTATTGCCACCACATCAAAATAAATAAACTGTTTTAAAATTTGAAATTCATGCACTTCTTTTTCTGTTTCAATTTAAAAACATTTTTCATTTAAGAAAGGTGATGGATTCATTTTCATTGCTTTAAGGCATAGACACTTAGACACTAGTGATCATGTAATAAAGACACAAACATAAATAAACATAAAGCATAAAAATTCGAAAAACAGAAAATAAAGAACAAGGAGATTAAAGAACGGGTCCACCTTAGTGATGGCGGCTTGTTCTTCCTCTTGAAGATCTAATGGAGTGCTTGAGCTCCTTAATGTCTCTTCCTTGCCTTTGTTGCTCCTCTCTCATGACTTTTTGGTCTTCTCTAATTTCATGGAGGAGGATGGAATGCTCTTGGTGCTCCACCCTTAGTTGTCCCATGTTGGAACTTAATTCTCCTAGGGAGGTGTTGATTTGCTCCCAATAGTTTTGTGGAGGAAAATGCATCCCTTGAGGCATCTCAGGGATTTCATGATGAGGGATTTCCTCATGTCTATGAGTGGGATCTCTTGTTTGCTCCATCCATTTCTTAGTGATGGACTTATCCTCATCAATGAGGATGTCTTCCTCTATGTCAATTCTAGCTGAATTGCAGAGGTGACAAATGAGATGAGGGAAGGCTAACCTTGCCAAAGTAGAGGACTTGTCCGCCACCTTGTAGAGTTCTTGGGATATAACTTCATGAACTTCTACTTCCTCCCTAATCATGATGCTATGGATCATGATAGCCCAGTCTATAGTAACTTCAGACTAGTTGCTAGTGGGAATGATTGAGCGTTGGATGAACTCCAACCATCTCTTAGCCACAGGCTTGAGGTCATGCCTTCTTAGTTGAACCGGCTTCCCTCTTGAATCTCTCTTCCATTGAGCGCCCTCTTCACAGATGTCTATGAGGACTTGGTCCAACCTTTGATCAAAGTTGACCCTTCTAGTGTAGGGGTGTGCATCTCCTTGCATCATGGGCAAGTTGAATGCCAACCTTACGTTCTCCGGACTAAAATCTAAGCAATTTCCCCCGAACCATTGTAAGCCAATTCGTTGGGTCCGGGTACACACTTTGATCATGGTTCATGGTGATCCATGCATTGGCATAGAACTCTTGAACCATTAAGATTCTGACTTGTTGAATGAGGTTGGTGAGAACTTCCCAACCTCTTCTTCGAATCTCATGTCGGATCTCCGGATATTCACCCTTTTTGAGTTTGAAAGGGACCTCGGAGATCACCTTCTTCTTGGCCATAACTTCATAGAAGTGGTCTTGGTGCACCCTTGAGATGAATCTCTCCATCTCCCATGACTCAAAGGTGGAAGCTTTTGCCTTCCCTTTTCTCTTTCTAGAGGTTTCTCCGGCCTTAGGTGCCATAAATGGTTATGGAAAAACAAAAAGCAACACTTTTACCATACCAAACTTAGAAGGTTTGCTCGTCCTCGAGCAAAAGAAGAAAGAAGAAAGTAGAAAAAGAAGAAATAGAGGAGATGGAGTTGGGTTGGTGTTTCGGCCAAGGGGGAGAAGTAGTGATAATGTTGTGTGAAAATGAAGGAGTGAAGATGGGTTTATATAGGAGTGGAGAGGGGGGTATGGTTCGGCCATTATGGGTGGGATTGGGTGGGAAAGTGGTTTGAATTTGAATGGTGAGGTAGGTAGGGTTTTATGAAAGATGGATATGAATTGGTGAAGGGTTTATGGAGAAGAGGGTAGGATTTGATAGGTGAGGTGTTTTTTTTTGGGGGGAAGAGGTATTGAGGTGATTGGTGAATGGGTGAAGAAAAGAGAGAGAGGTGGGGTAGGTGGGGATCCTGTGGGGTCCACAGATCCTGAGGTGTCAATGATTTTTCATCCCTGCACCAAGTGGCGTGCAAAATGCCCTTTTCTGTCAATCTTGGCGTTAAACGCCAGGTTGCTGCCCATTTCTGGCATTTAACGCCAGCTTCTTGCCCCTTTCTGGCATTAAACACCAGACTGGTGCCCATTTCTAGTGTTAAACGCCCAGAATGGTGCCAGACTGGGCATTTAACACCCATTCTGCTGCCCTTACTGGCGTTTAAATGCCAGTAGTCTTCTGTGCTATTTTTTATTCTGTTTTTCATTCTGTTTTTGCTTTATCAATTGTTTTTGTGACTTCACATGATCATCAACCTACAGAAAACATAAAATAACAAAAGAAAATAGAAATTTAACATAGATAATTAAAGATTGGGTTGCCTCTCAACAAGCGCTTCTTTAATGTCAATAGCTTGACAGTGGGCTCTCATGGAGCCTCACAGATGTTTAGAGCAATGTTGGAACCTCCCAACACTAAACTTTAGAGTTTGAATGTGGGGGTTCAACACCAAACTTAAAGTTTGGTTGTGGCCTCCCAACACCAAACTTAGAGTTTGACTGTGGGGGCTCTGTTTGTCTCTGTATTAAGAGAAGCTCTTCATGCTTCCTCTCCATGGTTACAGAGGGATATCCTTGAGCATTAAACACAAGGGAGTCTTCATTCACTTGAATGATCAATTCTCCTCTGTCAACATCAATCACAGCTTTTGCTGTGGCTAGGAAGGGTCTGCCAAGGATGATGGATTCATCCACACACTTTCTAGTCTCTAGGATTATGAAATCAGCAGGGATGTAGTGGTCTTCAACCTTTACCAAGACATCCTCTACAAGTTCATAAGCTTATTTCCTTGAATTGTCTGCCATCTCTAGTGAGATTCTTGCAGCTTATACCTCAATGATCCCTAGCTTCTCCATTGCAGAGAGAGGCATGAGGTTTATGCTTGACCCTAGGTCACATAGAGCTTTCTCAAAGGTCATGGTGCCTATGGTACAAGGTATTGAGAACTTTCCAGGATCTTGTCTCTTCAGAGGTAATTTCTGCCTAGTCAAGTCATCCAGTTCTTTAGTGAGCAATGGAGGTTCATTCTCCCAAGTCTCATTACCAAATAACTTGGCGTTTAGCTTCATGATTGCTCCAAGGTACTTAGCAACTTACTCTTCAGTAACATCTTCATCCTCTTTAGAGGAAGAATACTCATCAGAGCTCATGAATGGCAGGAGTAAATTCAATGGAATCTCTATGGTCTCTGGGTGAGCCTCAGATTCCCATGGTTTCTCATCAGGGAATTTCATGGAGGCCAGTGGACGTCCATTGAGGTCTTCCTCAGTGGAGATCACTTCCTCTTCCTCCTCTCCAGGTTCGGCCATGTGAGACGTGTTTATGGCCTTGCACTCTCTCTTTGGATTTTCTTCTGTATTGCTTGGGAGAATACTAGAAGGGAGTTTAGTAATTTTCTTACTTAGCTGACCCACTTGTGCCTCCAAATTTCTAATGGAGGACCTTGTTTCAGTCATGAAACTTTAAGTGGTTTTAATTAGATCAGAGACTATAGTTGCTAAGTCAGAGTGGCTCTGCTTAGAATCCTCTGTCTGTTGCTGAGAAGATGATGGAAAAGGCTTGCTATTGCTAAACCTGTTTTTTCCACCATTACTGTTGTTGAAACCTTGTTGAGGTCTCTGTTGATCCTTCCATGAGAGATTTGGATGATTTCTCCATGAAGGATTATAGGTGTTTCCATAGGGTTCTCCCATGTAATTCACCTCTTCCATTGCTGGGTTCTCAGGATCATAAGCTTCTTCTTCAGATGAAGCTTCTTTGGTACTGCTTGTTGCTGCTTGCATTCCAGACAGACTTTGAGAAATCATATTGACTTGTTGAGTCAATATTTTATTCTGAGCCAATATGGCATTCAGAGTATCAATTTCAAAATCTCCTTTCTTCTGACTTGTCCCATTATTCACAGGATTCCTTTCAGAAGTGTACATGAATTGGTTATTTTTAACCATTTCAATGAGTTCCTGAGCTTCTGCAGGCATCTTCTTCAGATGAAGAGATCCTCCAGCAGAGCTGTCCAATGACATCTTGGACAGTTCAGACAAACCATCATAGAAGATACCTATGATGCTCCATTCAGAAAGCATGTCAGAAGGACACCTTCTGATTAATTGCTTGTATCTTTCCCAAGCTTCATAGAGGGATTCTCCTTCCTTCTGTCTGAAGGTTTGGACTTTCACTCTAAGCTTGCTCAATTTTTGAGGTGGAAAGAACTTTGTCAAGAAGGCATTGACTAGCTTTTCCCAAGAGTTCAGGATTTCTTTGGGTTGTGAATCCAACCATGTCCTAGCTCTGTCTCTTACAGCAAAAGGGAAGAGCATAAGTCTGTAGACCTCAGGATCAACCCCATTGGTCTTGACAATGTCACAGATTTCTAAGAATTTAGCTAAGGACTGATGAGGATCTTCCAATGGAAGTCCATGAAACTTTCAATTCTATTGCATTAGAGAAACTAATTGAGGCTTAAGCTCAAAGTTGTTTTCTCCAATGGCAGGGATTGAGATGCTTCTCCCATAGAAGTCGGGAGTAGGTGCAGTAAAGTCACCAAGCACCTTCCTTGCATTGTTGGCATTGTTGTTTTCGGCTGCCATGGCTTCTTCCTCCTTGAAGTGCTCTGTTAGGCCCTCTAGAGAGAGTTGTGCTTTAGCCTCTCTTAGCTTTCTCTTCAAGGTCCTTTCAGGTTCAGGATCAGCTTTAACAAGGATGCCTTTGTCTTTGCTCTTGCTCATATGAAAGAGAAGAGAACAAGAAAGTATGGAATCCTCTATGTTACAGTATAGAGATTCCTTGAAGTGTCAGAGGAAAAGAAGAATAGAAGGAGAAGGTAGAAAAAGAAGAATTTGAACTTATCAAGAGGGATAGAGTTTGAATTGTTGATAGTGGAGGAGTGTTAGTCCTTAAATAGAAGGATGTGAGAAGAGGGGAAGAATTTTCGAAATTAAAGTAAAAGATTTTGAAATAATTAAAAGAAATTTTAAAAATTTGATTGATGATTTTCGAAAACTAAAATTGGGAAAGAAATTAAGTGATTTTGAAAAAGATTTTGAAATTAGAAATTAAAAAGATATAATTGAAAATTAATTTTGAAAAAGATGTGATTGAAAAGATATGATTGAGAAGATATGATTGAAAATCAAATTAAAAAGAGAAGGTTTTAAAATTAAAGTTGATTACTTGACTAACAAGAAATTAGAAGATATGATTCTAGAATTTAAAATTTGATCCTTTCTTAATAGGGAAGTAACAACTTGAAAATTTTGAATTAAATCACTAATTGTAGCAAGGATTTTCGAAAATAGTAATAAATAAAAAAATTGAAAAGAAATTGATTTTGAAAAGATATGATTGAAAAGATATGATTTGAAAAAGATTTGATTTTGAAGGCTTATGAAAATTTGGAAAAAAATTTGAATTAAAAATAAAATCTTCCCTCTAGTGTCATCCTGGCGTTAAACACCCAGAATGGTATCCATTCTGGCGTTCAACGCCCAAAATGCTACCCTTTTGGGCGTTTAACGCCCAGCCAGGTACCCTGGCTGGCGTTTAAACGCCAGTTTTCCTTCTTCACTGGGTGTTTTGAACGCCCAGCTTTTTCTGTGTAATTCCTCTGCTGCGTGTTCTGAATCTTCAATTCTTTGTATTATTGACTTGAAAAGACATAACTTTGAAAAAATTTTGGATTTTTAATGATGAGGAACAATCAAAATGCAATTAAACATGGAAAACAAAGATCAAATATATAATGCATGCAAGGCACCAAACTCAAAAGTTTGTATACTAAGGACTATAACAATTTGAAAAATGCATGTGAGAAACAACTAAACACACAAAATAAGAGAATTTAAAGATCACAGCAAGGAAATCATCAAGAACATCTTGAAGATCAATGACAAACATAATGCATGTAATTTTCGAAAATTAGGAGAATAAAGACATGCAATTGACACCAAACTTAAAATTAGACACTAGACTTAAACAAGAAACATAGAATATTTTTTATTTTTATGGTTTTATAAAATTTTTTTGTGATTTTTCGAAAATTGAGTGGAAAAGAAAATAAAGGGATTCAAAATTTTTAATAAGAATTCCAGGAATCATTGCAAAGCTAGTCTAAGACTCCGGTCCAGGAATTAGACATGGCTTACTAGCCAGCCAAGCTTTCAAAGAAAGCTCCGGTCTAAAACACTAGACATGGCCAATGGCCAGCCAAGCTTTAGCAGATCATTGCTCACAATAGCAAAATTGATAGAAATCAACAAGCTCTTGTGATGATAAGTTGAAACCTCGGTCCAAAAGAATAGACATGGCTTCACAGCCAGCCAGACTTCAACAAATCATCATGAAACTCTAGAATTCATTCTTAAAAACTCTGAAGAACAAAATAGAAATTTTTTTGTATTTTTGAAATTTTTTTTTTCGAAAATAAGAAGTAAAAAGCTTAAACATAAAATAAAATTACCTAATCTAAGCAACAAGATGAGCCGTCAGTTGTCCAAACTGGAACAATCCCCGGCAATGGTGCTAAAAACTTAGTGCACGAAATTGTGATCATCAACAATGGTGCCAAAGACTTGGAGCTCTCAAACGTGAATCACACTTTGTCACAATTCCGTACAACTAACCAGCAAGTGCACTGGGTCATCCAAGTAATACCTTACGTGAGTAAGGGTCGATCCCACGGAGACTGTCGGCTTGAAGCAAGCTATGCTCATCTTGTAAATCTCAGTCAGGCGAATTCAAATGGTTATGGAGAATCGATAATTAAAGATAAATAAAACATAAAATAAAGATAGAGATAGAGATACTTATGTAATTCATTGGTAGGAATTTCAGATAAGCGTATGAAGATGCTTTGTTCCTCCTGAACCTCTGCTTTCTTATTGCCTTCTTCCAATCATTCATACTCCTTTCCATGGCAAGCTTTATGTTGGGCATCACTGTTGTCAATGGCTACTTCCCGTCCTCTCAGTGAAAATGTTCTACGCACGCTGTCACCGCACGGCTAGTCATCTGTCGATTCTCGATCATGTTGGAATAGGATCCATTGATCCTTTTGCGTCTGTCACACGCCCAACACTCGCGAGTTTGAAGCTCGTCACAGTCATCCCTTCCCAGATCCTACTCAGAATACCACAGACAAGGTTTAGACGTTTCGGATCTCAGGAATGGCCGCCAATAATTCTAGCCTATACCACGAAGGTTCTAATCTTAGATTAGAAACCCAAGAGGTACACATTCAAGTTTGTTTGCATGTAGAACGGAAGTGGTTGTCAGGCACGCGTTCATAGGTGAGAATGGTGATGAGTGTCACATAATCATCACATTCATCATGTTCTTGGGTGCGAATGAATATCTTGGAGAAGAAATAGACTTGAGTTGAATAGAAAAACAATAGTACTTTGCATTAATTCATGAAGAACAGCAGAGCTCCACACCTTAATCTATGGTGTGTAGAAACTCCACCGTTGAAAATACATAAGAACGAAAGGGTCTAGGCATGGCCGTGAGGCCAGCCCCCAAACGTGAAAAGGTCTATCAAAGTCTTATCAAGTGTATCAAAGTCTTTTAAAATACAATAGCAAAAGGTCCTATTTATAGAAAACTAGTAGCCTATGGTTACAGAAATAGGTAATTAATGCAGAAATCTTCTTCCGGGCCCACTTGGTATGTGCTTGGGCTAAGCATTGAAGCTTCCATGCATAGAGACTTTTCTTGGAGTTAAACGCCAGCTTTTGTGCCAGTTTGGGCGTTTAACTCCAGCTTTTATGCCAGTTCTGGCGTTTTGACGCCAAAATTCTTAAGCTGACTTGGAACGCCGGTTTAGGCCATCAAATCTTGGGCAAAGTATAGACTATTATATATTGTTGGAATGCCCAGGATGTCTACTTTCCAACACAATTAAAAGCGTGCCAATTGGGCTTCTGTAGCTCCAGAAAATCCACTTCGAGTGCAGAGAGGTCAGAATCCAACAGCATCTGCAGTCCTTTTTCAGCCTCTGAATCAGATTTTTGCTCAGGTCTCTCAATTTCAGCCAGAAAATACCTGAAATCACAGAAAAATACAAAAACTCATAGTAAAGTCCAGAAAAGTGATTTTTATTTAAAAACTAATAAAAACATAATAAAAGCTAACTAAAATATACTAAAAACATTCTAAAAATAATGCCAAAAAGCGTATAAATTATCCGCTCATCACAAGCCAAAATAAACATCAAATCAACCTAATGCAAATAAATCATGACTAACAGAACACTAATCAATAGGGGCACAATTGCACTTTCAATTAACATATTTAAGCTAGAGACAGTCAAGTAACAATAAAACCTCTTGGTGTCCACTTGTTTCCTCCTTGTCATCACCATCTTTTGACTTTTGTATCCTTTTTTTATCTTTCTAGGTGGTGGTGCATATTCTCTCCAAGAGATTGAATGATTTCCTGCAAAGATATTGAAAGTTGCTTGTTCTCCAAGCACTTGAGAGATCGTTAGCATGCATGTATACTTGTGATTTTCTGAATTTAAGTTGGTGTGTGAGCACCAAGCTTAGTTCCTTGCCTACGCAAATGGAATATATGCAGGAAACATCATGTGCTTTTATTAAGAAACCAGACTATGAACTAGAGAGTAAATAATTATTAAGTAGTTTCTCTGATTGTTTGGAGTTGATGACTGGTCATGCTATTTGGAGGGTTGCAATGTGTTTTAATAAAATCTGTAGTGGAACACCAAACTTAGCATCACACATTCACCCTTGAATTGTTCACTTATGACATCACTTTGGTGTGAAACACCAAAATTAGCTCCTTGCAATACAGGAAAATCTACTTAACTCTTTTATTGAAACAACTAAGAAAAGAAAGTTACCTCTGGTTGGGTTGCCTCCCAACAAGCGCTTCTTTAATGTCATTAGCTTGACGTCTTGTCCCTTATTAGGGGGGCTGATGATGATTGTGCCTCAACTTGTCTCCTTTCACTGTGAGCTTCCTTCTAGTATCTTTTTTGATGATTTCTATGAGTTCAAGTGAAAGGATCTTGCTCACAGTATAATATCCAGACAAGTGTGGAGACGCTTCCATTGGTTTGTAGATTAACATCACTTGATCCCCTGGTGAGAAGCCTTCAGTGGGAATATTTTTGTTTCTCCACCCTCTTGGCATCTTCTTCTCCTCTTTGTCAGGGGGTAATTCATGCCTTAGGGTCTCAATGTATGGAGGGTTCTTGCTGAGGGTCTCATATGGAGGCTTTGGTTGTAATTCCTTCTTGACTTCTTTGACTTGTTGCACCATTTCTCCCTCTTCTCTGTCTTTCAAGCATGGGTTCAAAAGCGTTGGAGTTGGCTCATTGAGTGCCTCCTTCAGGTTTGGATTTCTGGCATTAACTTTCATACATTCCTCTTCTTGAGTAGGATCATGCAGGGTCTTGAAGACATGGAACACTAGGTGCTCATCATGCACTCTTAGCATTAGTTCTCCTTTTTCAACGTCTATAAATGCTCTGCCCGTAGCTAAGAAGGGCCTTCCCAGAATGATGGGAGTGTTGAAGTCCTCCTCCATGTCTAGGATGACAAATTCAGATGGGAGAAAACATTTTCCCACTCTTACCAGCACATTCGCCACAATCCCTAGTGCATGCTTGATAGATTTGTCAGCCATTTGGAGAGCTATCCGAGTGGATTTCAGTTCATGAATTTGGAGTTTCTTCATGAGAGACAGAGGCATCAAGTTTATGCTTGTACCAAGGTCACAGAATGACTTCTCAATTGTTATGTTCCCTATAGTGCAAGGGATATGAAAACCTCCAGGATCATTTTTCTTCACTGGTAAATCTCTTTGGAACATAGCACTACACTCCAATGTCATCTCAACAATCTGTCCTTCTTTCAAGGCCCTTTTCTTTGTCAACAGTTCCTTCATAAACTTAGCATATCGTGGCATCTGTTCAAGTGCTTCTATGAAAGGAATATTGATGTGGAGTGTCATGAATATTTCCAGGAATTTGGAGTATTGCTTCTCCTTATTTTCTCCCTTAAACCTCTGAGGATGTGGTAGTTTACAGACATATAGCTTCACATCTTCCTTCTTCACTTCCAACTGTGGTTCAAGAATGTTCTTGTCTTCCTTTGAGATTTGTGAGTCTTTGGTCTTCTGATCCTCTTCACTTCTTTCCTCTATCTTTTTTTTTGGAACTTATCTGTCATGTTCTTCCTAAATGGTGGCTTTTTTTCCCATAATCTTTCCACTTCTTACTGTGATTGCTTTACACTCCTCCCATTTTGTAGCTTTTCCTTTGTCCCTTGGGTTGTCTTCTGTGTCACCAGGGAAAGCATTTGCTCGCTTCTCACCCATTTCTGCGATTTGCTTAGCCATTTGTCCCATGTGCCTTTCAAGGTTCCTAATTGATGCCTCTTGGTTTTCGCTTGTCAGGGCTTGATCTTTTCTTGCTGTTTCTTGATCTTGTCTTGCCATTTCTTGAGTTTTGAAGAGTTTCTCCATCAACATCTCTAAGTTAGAGATCCTTTGAGAGTCTGGGTGTGGCTATGGTTGCATGGGATGTGATGGTTGCTAATGAAAATTGTTGACATTGGGGGAGGTATTTTGTGAGTTAAATGGAGGTGTTGGGAAGTTGTTCTTGGAAACTTGTGAAGTGTTATGGGGTTGGTGGTATGTGTTTTGTGGTCTTTTGTATTGGTTGTCGTTAGTATGGGGGTGGTTGTGATTGTTTGTGTTGCAGAAGCTGTTAAAATTGAAGTTCCTTTGTCCTTAATTCTAGTTGTCACCCAACCTCAAGTTAGGATGATTCCTCCAAGATGGATTGTATGCATCACCATGGAAGTCATGTTGGAACGAACCTTAGGTGTTGTTCATGTATTGCACCTGCTCAGGTCCTTGTTACTCATAGCTGAATGACTCAAAGCCTTCTCTAGATTGATTCTATCCATTAGAGCCTTAAGCATGACTTTGTGTGCTCACAGCAGCTAGTTGCAGTCCATTTATCCTTTTTGCCATAATTTCCATCTGCTGCTGAATTTGTTGATGCATCTGCTTTTTCTGGGCTAGGATTGCATCCACGCCCTCAAGTTCCATCACTCCTCTCTTTGGAGTTATGTTGTGGTGCCTCTCAGAAGAGTAGTGTTCATACCCTGACCTGAGTTAAAAAGACGGGTTGACCACAGACGAAAGGACCGACCTCATGAAGGGTTGGTCCAAATACCGACCTCTTCATAAAGAGCTCGGACGACCCCTAGAAGAAGCCCAAAGAGGCCCAAAACAGGAGGACCGCTGCCAACTAGAAGGCGGTTCACAAAAAGATATGATCTCACCCACAAGATATAAGATAAGATAACAATCTTATCCCAAAGGAAGGTCGCCCAGCGCTACTATAAATACACTAGAGCACCCAGGTATAACTGACTCTCCAATTCTACAAAAAAACTGCCTAAAGCTCGTACTGACTTAAGCATCAGAGTTAATTGCAGGTACCACCACCCCCATTGATCAAGGACCAGCAACAACTCAAGCTCCCACAAGTTAGACAGGACAGGCTTGACCAGACCGGAAGATCTCGACCAAGATCGATCTCAACGTTTCAGGTAACCCTCAGAACAAGTAGAAATATTGATTGTTGGCCACCATATCAATGAGGCCTTATGCTTCTTGAGCGATCTTCATCATCTGGAGTGAACCTCCTGAGGAGTATTCTAATGCTTTTCTTGCCTTGGAGAAAAACCTTCATAGAAGTTTTGAAGTCTCACTGATGAGGAAAAATTGATTCCACACAAACTAACCGGCAAGTGTACCGGGTCGCATCAAGTAGTAAAACTAACGAAAGTGAGGTCGATCCCACAGGAATTGATAGATCAAGCAACTTTAGTGTGGTGATTAGTCTAGTCAAGCAAATATTAATGAATTGAATGAAATTGGATCAACAGAAAATAAATTGCAGGAAATCTAAAGTGCTGGAAGTAAATGAGAAATAACAGAGAACAAGATTTATCAGGGATTGGAGATATCATAATCCATCATGAATTAAATGGGTCTCAACTTCTTTCTCAATCATATGAGTAGATCTATGGCGGATTGAAATTGATTGAATCTCAATTCCTTGGCAATCCAATCTCTCTAATCACAATCAATCTTGCTAATTCCTTGATCTAATTGTCATGAAAAGAGGTTAAGTGCATGTCTCTCATCTATAAGCCACACAAACTCTCAAGATCTCAATTTCTCCTGAATGGTGTTGATCAAGAGAGTTGTGAAGGATAGAGCCCTAATTCTAATGCTCATGATTCCCATTCCGAGGCTCACACAAGCATTCGACAAATTCAAACCCCCTTCCAGAGTAAATGAATCTCAATCAAAACAGAGGGTATTCTATAGTTACCCACGTGGATTGAGAAGAAGAAGAAGTTCACTTAATCATATGAATTATAATAGAGCTCCTCCCCTAATGAAGTGGGGTTTAATTGATCATCGCTCTAAGAACAAGTGTAAGGAATTTAAATTGCATGGAAGTAAATTAAGCTCAACATGAACAGAAATGTAAAATTGCAGAAGAGAAGTGTAAGAAATTGAAATTTCATAAACCAAACTAAATTCAATACAACTGGAATGTAAAAGTACAGAAAAGGAAAAGTGTATCAAACTAAAATTCTAAACTAAGCTCTCTAGAGTCTCTAATCCTCCAAGAGATCTCTCTACCAGAGCCTTCTACCCTAATCTTACTCCTACTACTCAAGCTTTTTTTAATTCTATTAAACTAATGCCTTTATATAGGCTTTTTTAAATTACAAATTGAAATGAAATTGAAGGCAAATTACAATCAAATAAAAATTAACTATTCTAGATGATTCTTGTGGCCATGATTGGATGGAACATGAAGTAATTAAATTGAACCAAAACCAAGCTCCAGGGTCAGTTGAGCGTTATTGGCACCAATGCCTTCAGTTTCCAATGTTGCCAACGCCTATATACTTTTTGCCAGAAAGTGTTCTTGCGCGTACGCATGCTCACTCATCTGTATGCATTCTTGCAAAAATCCATTTGTGCATACGCACAATAGGGTATGCGTACACATGAATGCAAACCCAACTTTACAAATCGGGCACGTTATTTGGCAAACACGCCTTCAGGAACCAACGTTGGCAACACTTTTGTGTTTTTGGGGCTTAAAGATGCCTATTGTTTGAGCTTTAATTTCATGCCCCATTATAGACTATTATACATCGTTAGAAAGTTCGGAATGTCAGCTTTCTAACGCAACTAAAAGCACCTCAATTGGACCTCTGTAGCTTAAGTTATGCTCTATTGAAGGAGACAAGGTCAGGGTCACTCGCGTTTCTAACTTGAATTCCGAAGTTGCCAACGCCTTTAGATTCTGAAGCTCCAAATGAAGTCAGCGTCTGAAGCTTCAAAAGAATGTCAACCCCATACTATTATATATCTTTGGAAAGCTCTGGATGTCTACTTTCTAATGCCGTTAAGAACGCATCATTTGAAGCTCTACAACTCAAGATATACTCCATGGAAGGTGAAGAGGTCAGCTGGCCTTACTACAGGTTGATACCATGTTCATCTATGCACTAGAACCATCTCATTTGGAGTTTTGTAGCTCAAGTTATTATTGTTTAAAGAATACAAGGTCAGGCTGCCAAGAAATCCAAAAAGTGCCATTGCTAACTTTGCTTCCCACGTTGGCAACTTTTTTGATGCTGAAATAGTGAAGGTGTTGCTAACTTGGAAAACCAAGTTAGCAACGTGTTCCTCTTCTCCCAGGAACCAAATTTTTGCAAAGGCGTTGCTAACTTGGATTTCCAAGTTAGCAACGTGTTCATATGCTTCCTGGGGCCAAAATTTCAAAGGCGTTGCTAACTTGGTTTTCCAAGTTGCCAACGCCTTCACACTTTGATCACCATCCTCCATGTTTGAAAATAGAAGGTGTTGCTAACTTAGAAAACCAAGTTAGCAACGTGTTCATGGTTGAAATGGAGGAGGTACTGATGCTACATTGGGAAGGCGTTGCTAACTTGGAAAACCAAGGTGCCAACTTGGAAAACCAAGTTGCCGACTTCAATTTCCAAGTTAGCAACTCCTTTGTATTTTTCAAAGGAGTTGCCAAGTTCAATAAATTTAAAGCTCTGCTCCCTTTTTGCCTTTGAGCTTATTTTGTGTTTTTTACTTCTTTCTCCACCATTTTCTACAAAATAAATCAATTCAAAGAGATCAAAGTAATATATGACTTAAGCACAATAATACTCAATAATTAAGCACTAAACAATAATTTCTTGTGTGAAAAAGCATAGAAAAACATATCATGATGCGCAACCATCACAACACAAAACTTAAACTTTGCTTGTCCTCAAGCAAACAAAGAATCATGCAATAAGTTTTGACAATCCAAGGTAAGAAGAGTAGCAAATTAATGTTCATGGTTGGCTAGTTTACTATGCATGCTACAATCGCAAAAGAAATTTTAATGATTGATGTTTCTATCTAGCTAACTTTATGAAATCTTTTCTTTATATCCCTTCCTTGAAATAAGCTTTTCCTTTCTTTCTTTAAAAGCTTTGATTCTAAATGCTTTGTTTTCAAGTATTACCACTTGATACATAAGCACCATAAGCATTTAATTAGAGGACTCTTTAGCTCATTCGTTTCTTTTCCTAATTCTCTAATCATTGATACTCAGAGCCTTGAGCTTTGCGGGAGTGCTTTGCAGTTGAGCCTAGCCTTGACTCTAAGTGTTTTGTTTTCAAACTTTTTGCTTGATACATAAACACCACAAGTACTTGATAATTGAATTGTCATTGGTACTCAGAGCCTTCAGCTTTCTCATTCTTTCCCTTTTTCTTTTCTTGCCTTAATTACATTTGCTTCTTCAAGGTTTTGATGATTTCAAAAAAATGTCATAAAATGTCCTAGATGAAAACTTCAATTAACCAAGTTCAAATGCAATTGAGCAACCAATTAATCATGCTAGCCTCCCAATACTTATATGCTCATGCTAGCTTCTTCTTTAATTACCTTGTTTGTTTATGATCATGATTACTTGATTACTTTGACTCACAAAATTCAAGATGGTATTCATAATATCACAGTATCATGTTACAATTCAAGATTCAAGTTATGCTTTATTCACAAGGAGCGGGCACACATGCCTAGAAATGAATAAAAGACAAGCATGCAGTTTAAAGTACTGGAAATAAATAAGAGGAAAAGGAACTTTACCACCTTTTAGTTCATCTTCATTGTTGTTGTCATTTTCCTCTTATTCTTCCCCTTCCCAACACCAAACTTAGAATGATTGCTTATCCTCAAGCAACAATTAAAACAATGGTGATGGGGTTTGTGCTGGGTCATGAGTGTCTTATGCAATGAAATGTGAGTAATGCATGTGCTTAAGCAAGCAAAGTTAAGGATACAATAAAGGCACATGAAGTAAAAACAGAGACAATGTGATTGCATAAATAAGTGGTGTGCATGATACATTGCATAAAAAAAATAAGTGGCACACCAAACTTAGTATGACACTTCCATTTTAGAATGATGCAAGTATCCAGCGAAGATTGAAAACCAATTTGTTGCAAGGCAACACCAAACTTAGAATGCAATCATATGCCAAATTATTGAAAATAAACAAAACAGAGAAAGGAAATGTTACCTACGATTGGGTTGCCTCCTAACAAGCGCTCTTTTAATATCATTAGCTTGACATGCTGTTCATGGCTTTCTTCCTCTTCTTCTAGTTTGTTAAGCGAAATGACCTCAATCCTCTCCTAATCATGCTTTCCAGGATTTGTCTTTAATCTAACAATCAACAATTACTTAATGTATGCTTACAAGTATCATGAGGTCTTATTCATGGGTTGTAATGGGGCTAGAGTGAAGGTAAGGATGTATATGGACAAGTGAGCTTAAAATTTGAATCCTTGATTAACCTAAGATCTCACTAGACATATAGAACAAACTATACAACTATAATACAATACCTAGCTACCCATGGGTTTCACTTTTTGCATACTCATGCATTATCATCAATTCACATCCCATATGCATTGTTATTATTACTTTGTCTTGGGGCATTTTTGTCCCCTTTCATTGCTTTCTCTTTTTTTTCATATTTTTGTTTCTTCTATACTTTTTTTCTATTTCTTTTTCTTACATTCTCATATATACATGATAAACCATTATTTTATGGTTTATATTGTGTTTAATTGCGTGGTTTTATCAAATCTTTACCCACTTATTCATTAAATTAACATGTATTTACAATTCCTTCCCAAAATTACTCCATGGTTGAAAACTCGCCTCCTAGAGATTTTGAATTATGTATTTTAATTCTCCTTTATTCCATTCGAAGCCGTGATCTGTGTGTTAAGTGTTTCAGGCTTTATAGGGGATGAATGACTTGGAGATTGGAAAGTAGGCTTGCAAAAAATGGAAGGAACACAAGAAATTGAGGAGATGACCAGCGAGAAGTGACGCGGACGCATGACTCACGCGACCGCGCGAAATAGAAGAAATTGCAGTGATGCGCTCACGTGCCTGACGCGAGCGCATGGATTAGAAACTGCACAAGTAACGCGAAGGCGTGGACGACGCGCACGCGTGGCAAGGCAAGACGCTGGATGACGCGAACGCGTGGATGATACGATCGCGTGACGTGCGCGATCTACAGAATCTGCAGAATTTGCTGGGGGCGATTTTGGGCCCTGTTTTGACCCAGTTTTCAGCCCAGAAAAGTAGATTAGAGCCAGGGAACATGCAGAGACAAAAAAAAAAGACAACATTCATTCCGCATAATTTTGAGTTTTAGATCTGATTTTACTCCTCCTCTAGGTTTTTCTCTCTACACGTTCATAGTTATTAGGATTTTGATTTTATTGCTTTTTGGATTGGGATATTGAGAAGAGTTATTACCTCCGTCAAGACTTCATCACTCTAGTTTGTTTCCTTACTTGTCACTTACTCTTTCATATCCTTATTTTATTCAAAGTTACTCTTGAACTATTTTTAGAATTTATTAATACAAGAACTATTTTTATTTTTATTAATCCCTTTGATTATTATTTATCATGTCTTTCTTTATTTTCCTTTCTTATTTCATGAATTTCACAATTATAATGAGCAAGTAGTTCCATAACTTGATTGGGAGTTGATTGAAAGGAGGACCTTGAGTTGGATGCTCAAGAGTAAAATTATAATTGGGATTAGTGTTGGGTCGCCATCTAATCACTGACACTAATCCTTCCCAAGGGAGAGGATTAGAACTTGTGAATAGAAACTGACTTCCAACTTGCTTGAACTTCCTTTATCCGGTAAAGGATAACTGAGCAGACAATCTTCAATTATCAATTGATCTTGAGAGAACTCCATCAAGGATAGGGCTTCCAACTAATCTACTCCCGGTCAAGGTTTTTATTTAAATTATATAATTTCTCTGATTTAATTTCCTGTCTATCAAACTCAAACCCTTTTGGAAAATATCTGATTAATAAAATAGCACATCTTTCTACAACTCGTTGGGAGACGACCTGGGATTCTTACTCCCAGTATTTTAATTCTAATTTTGTGACAACTCTTTTAAATTGATAAGCGGAATTTTGGTTGGTTGAGAACTATACTTGCAACGCATCTCTTATAATAATTTCTTAACTCGCCAATTTCCGCCATGTCAATTTTTGGCGCCGTTGCTGGGGAGTTGCAATAGAGTGCTAAGTTATTGATTGGAATTTATTTATTTGCATTTTATTTTATTTTTGCTACTATGAGCTACATGTTTCTTCCGTTAAATGATGCGTTCACTTCCTGATCCAAGCTTGCCAGTATTTGATCCTGAGATTGAAAGAACTATTTCACGTATAAGGCAAGCTCGGCATTGGTTAGTCCTCTCCGAGGGCGAATCTAAAACGTCACTTGAGGGAAAAACAAGCTCCCGTTCTACTGATTCGGTTGATTTATGTGCAGGTGACATGGCAGCACCTAGAAGAGTTACTATCCAGGAGGCGGGAGCCCCTGATTTTACACTACAACCATTTCAAGCGCATCACCCAGCGGTGGCTACAGATTTTGAAATAAAGACTGCACTGCTCAACTTAATGCCTAAGTTTCATGGCTTACCTGCTCAAGAGCCTATCAAGCACCTCAGGGATTTCCAAGCAGCCTGTTCTACTGTCAAGCATGATGGTGCAGATGAAACTTCTATTTTGTTAAAAGCTTTCCCATTCTCTCTTGAGGAAAAGGCGAGAGAGTGGTACTACACTCAACCTGCAGCAACTGTTTCTGACTGGGATACGTTTAGAAGAGAATTTTTGGAAAAATTCTTTCCAACTGAAGTTACTGATAAACTGAGGAAAGATATTTCTATGATTGTTCAGGACGAGTCTGAAAATCTCTACGAATACTGGGAGCGCTTCAACAATCTTCTGGAAGCATGCCTCCACCATATGATTGACAAGATAGTATTGCTCGGCTACGTCACTCAGGGCATGAGGCCCCAAGATAAGACCACATTGGAAAGTGCTAGCAATGGGTCTATGAAAAAGTACAAGACCACTGATGAGGCATGGCAATTGATCAGCGACTTGGCTGAATCTACTAGGAATCACAGGCAGAAACAAAGCCGGGCAAAAGCTGTTACAGAAGTATCCTCTAGCAGAGAGACTGCTGCTCTAACTCAGAGTATCTGTGAAATGACCAACTTACTAAAGCAGATGCAGTTGAGTCAACAACAAGCTCAGCAAGCTCAGCCCTCTCCACCACAACAAAGCCAACAGTTGGTTCCACAAAGAGTATGCGTGATCTGTGCTGATTATAGCCATTATACTGATGAATGTCCGCAGCTCCAGCAGGAAGATAACACTGTGGCAGCCACTCATAACTTCTATGACCGTTCCAATCAAGGATACAATCAAGGTGGTAGCTACAACCATGGATGGCAGGACAATTCAAAACAAGGTTGGAGAGATAATTCTAACCAGGGCTGGAGGGAAAACAATAACAGAGGAGGCAGAGACAATCAGGAAAATCAGAGGTAGAATAATAACAACAACAGACAACAGAACCAGAACCAGCCTTACAGAGCACCTCACCTGAGGCAATTCTAAGGACCACAGCACAACCAACAGCAGACCTCTCAGATCACTTATCCCTCTTCATCTTCTAATGATGAGTTACTACAATCTATTGATCGGAGACAGTAGGCCATGGAAAACAACCTTACTTCTACTCTAAATGGTCTGAACTCTACCTTGCAAGCTCTTGTATCACAGATTGGATCACTAAATAACTCCAATAACCAGCCTTTGAGCTCCAGCAGAATCCCCTCTCAACCATTGCCCAATCCAAAGGGTGGCATCAATGCCATCACCCTAAGGTCCGGAACCACACTGCAAGAGAGGAATCAGGAGGAGCCAATCCCATCAGAACACGCCTCAGCTGAAGAGGTGGTGGAAGTAGAGGATGCTAAAGAGGAAGAGGACATGCAAGACATGGTTGAAGAAGAAGAAGCTCAACCACAGAAGGAAGCACTAAAGGAGGCAGACTCTGCAGGAAACGCCCTCCTTATTCCATTTCCACAAATTGCAAGGAAGCCCAAGAAGCAGATGGAACTTGATCCTAAAATGGTAGAAATATTCAAAAAAGTTGAGGTAACTGTTCCCCTTTTTTATGTTATTCTGCAGATACCTAAATATGCAAAGTTTCTAAAAGATTTATGTATACGTAAAGACAAAATTAATGAATTAGAAACTATTCCTTTAGGTAGTTCTATATCTGCTTTAATGGGAGGTATACCTGAAAAGTGTAGTGATCCAGGTCCATGTATGGTTAATTGTACTATTGGTGGTGTGATATTTTCTGACTGCATGTGTGATTTAGGAGCATGTGTTAGTATAATGCCTTTGTCTATATATGATACTTTGAGGCTCCCTCCCTTAAAAAGGTCGGTAGCTCGTTTTGTGTTAGAAGATAAAAGCATAATTACAGTGGTTGGAATTGCTGAAGATGTATTAATGAGCATTAAGGGGCTCACATTTCCCATTGACTTCTATATCTTGGAAATGCCCCCTAATGACTCAGGAAGGCCATCATCAATTCTGCTTGGAAGACCATTCCTGAAGACTTCAAAGTTCAAGCTGGACGCATTTTTCGGAACTTATTCCTTTGAAATAGATGGCAGAATAGTGAAATTCAGTTTAAATAGAGCTATGGAGCACCCTCTGGATGACCTTTCTATCTCCCAGTGTGACATCATAGATGAAACCGTGGCTGAAGTTCACCAGGAGGAGTTAAAAGAGAAGTACACAGGACAAGGTCCAAGTGTGGGGACACTTTCAGAGGACAATGAGGGTACCTTGCCATTATCACCAGCCCCAGCTAATCCAGAGCCTGACCATGAACAGAAATTAGAATTAAAGCCCCTCCCTCCACACCTCAAGTATGCTTACCTTGAGGACAAGCAGAAGTTTCCAGTTATCATTGCAAGGGAACTCACTTCCCAACAAGAAGAACAGCTACTCAGTGTGCTGAGGAAACACAAAAAAGCAATTGGATGGAGCTTGGCAGACATAGAAGGCATCAACCCTCAAGTTTGTGAGCACAGAATATTTTTAGAAAAGGGAGCTAGGCCTGTTTGTCAACCCCAGAGAAGACTGAATCCCACTATCTTGGAGGTTGTCAAAAAGGAAGTGACCAGACTACTTGAGGCGGATATCATCTATCCCATCTCAGACAGTGAATGGGTAAGTGATGAGCGGATAATTTATACGCTTTTTGACATTGTTTTTAGTATGTTTTTAGTAGGATCTAGTTACTTTTAGGGATGTTTTCATTAGTTTTTATGTTAAATTCATATTTCTGGACTTTACTATGAGTTTGTGTGTTTTTCTGTGATTTCAGGTATTTTCTGGCTGAAATTGAGGGACTTGAGCAAAAATCAGATTCAGAGGTTGAAGAAGGACTGCTGATGCTGTTGGATTCTGACCTCCCTGCACTCAAAGTGGATTTTCTGGAGCTACAGAACCCGAAATGACGCGCTTCCAATTGCGTTGGAAAGTAGACATCCAGGGATTTCCAGCAATGTATATTAGTCCATACTTTGGCCAAGAATAGACGACGTAAACTGGCGCTCAACTCTAGCTTTCTACCCAAATCTGGCGTCCAGCGCCAGAAAAGGAGCCAAAACCAAAGTTGAACGCCTAAACTGACACAAAAGCTGGCGTTCAACTCCAAGAAAGACCTCTACACGTGCAACACTCAAGCTCAGCCCAAACACACACCAAGTGGGCCCCAGAAGTGGATTTATGCATCAATTACTTACTCATGTAAACCCTAGTAGCTAGTTTATTATAAATAGGACCTTTTACAAGTCTTTTTGACCATCTTTGGTCTCAGTTTTAATCCATTGTTCATCTTAGGAGACTATTGATCACGTTTTAGGGGGCTGGCCATCTCGGCCATGCCTGGACCTTTCACTTATGTATTTTCAACGGCAGAGTTTCTGCACTCCATAGATTAAGGTGTGGAGTTCTGATGTTCCTCAACGATTAATGCAAAGTACTACTGTTTTCTATTCAATTCATCTTATTTCGCTTATAAGATATTCATTCGCTCTTCAACCTGAAAGTGATGAACGTGACAATCATCATCATTCCCTATGAACGCGTGCCTGACAACCACTTCCGTTCTACCTTCGACTGAATGAGTATCTCTTAGATCTCTTAATCAGAATCTTCGTGGCGTAAGCTAGAATGATGGCGGCATTCAAGAGAATCCGGAAAGTCTAAACCTTGTCTGTGGTATTCCGAGTAGGATTCGATGAATGAATGACTGTGACGAGCTCCAAACTCGCGATTGCAGGGCGTTATTGACAGACGCAAAAGGATAGTAAATCCTATTCCAGCATGATCGAGAACCGACAGATGAATAGCCGTGCCGTGACAGGGTGCGTTGATCATTTTCACTGAGAGGATAAGATGAAGCCATTGACAAAGGTGATGCCTCCAAACGATTAGCCGTGCCGTGACAGGGCATTGGATCATTTTCCCGAGAGATGACCAAAAGTAGCCGTTGACAATGGTGATGTATCACATAAAGCCAGCCATGGAAAGGAGTAAGACTGACTGGATGAAGATAGCAGGAAAGCAGAGGTTCAGAGGAACGAAAATCACCTCCATTCGCTTATCTGAAATTCTCACCAATGATTTACATAAGTATTTATATCCCTATTCTATTAACTATTATTCGAAAACACCATTATCACTTTATATCTGCCTAACTGAGATTTGCAAGGTGACCATAGCTTGCTTCATACCAACAATCTCCGTGGGATTCGACCCTTACTCACGTAAGGTATTACTTGGACGACCCAGTGCACTTGCTGGTCAGATACACGGAGTTGTGAACCATGGTACTGGCACCACGTTTTTGGAGCCATTGCCAGGGAAAAAAAGAGCGATGAATTTTACATAATTAAAGTGTAATCACGATTCCGCGTACCAAGTTTTTGGCGCCGTTGCCGGGGATTGTTCGAGTATGGACAACTAACGGTTCATCTTGTTGCTCAGATTAGGTAATTTTCTTTTTATTTTATTTTCAAAAATTTTTCAAAAATATTTCTAAAATTTTCTCATCTGTTTTTGAAAAAAATAAAAATGTTTTCAAAAATAAAATTTATTCAGAATTTTTAAGAATGAATTCTAGTGTTTCATGAAGCATGTGAAGCCTGGCTGGCTGTAAAGCCATGTCTAAATTCTTTTGGACTGAGGCTTCCAACCATCAGCTGTTATACGACTGTAGGGTATGTCAGGCATGTCATGTCTGAATTACATGCTGAAGCTTGGCTGGCCATTGGCCATGTCTAGTGTTTTGGACTGGAGCTTTCATTGAAAGCTTGGCTGGCTAGTGAGCCATGTCTAATTCCTGGACTGAAGCTTTAGACTAAGAATGCAAGATTCCTGGAATTCATGTTAAAAATTTTGGAATCCTTATTTTTTTCTTTTTCATATAATTTTCGAAAAAAATCAAAAAAAAAAATTAGAAAATCATAAAAATCAAAAACAACTTTTCTGTTTCTTGTTTGAGTCTTGAGTCATGTTATAAGTTTGGTGTCAATTGCATGTGCATCTTGCATTTTTTTCAAAAATTCATGCATTCATAGTGTTCTTCATGATCTTCAAGTTGTTCTTGGTAAGTCTTCTTGTTTAATCTTGAAGATTTTTTGTTTTGTGTCTTTTCATGTTTATCATATGCATTCTTGAATTCTTAGTGTCTAAGCATTAAAGAATTCTAAGTTTGGTGTCTTGCATGTTTTCTTAGCATTAAAAATTTTTCAAAAATATGTTCTTGATGTTCATCATGACATTCAAAGTGTTCTTGGTGTTCATCTTGACATTCATAGCATTCTTGCATGCATCACATGTTTTGATCTAAAATTCTCATGCATTGCATCATTTTTCTTGTTTTTCTCTCTCTTCATTAAAAATTCAAAAATAAAAAAAATATCTTTCCCTTTTTCTCTCTCATCAAATTCGAAAACTTGAGTTGACTCTTTCAAAAATTTTTAAAATCAAGTTGTTTCTTATGAGTCAAATCAAATTTTCAATTTGAAAATCTTATCTTTTTCAAAATCTTTTTCAAAAATCAAATCTTTTTCAAAATTTTTAGTTATTTTCGAAAATTCCAAAAATATTTTTCAAAAATATTTTTCTTATTTTTATATCAAATTTTCGAAAATAACATAATCAATTAATGTTTTGATTCAAAAATTTGAAGTTTGTTACTTGCTTGTTAAGAAAGATTCAAATTTTGAGTTCTAGAATCATATCTTGTGATTTCTTATGAATCAAGTCATTAATTGTGATTTTAAAAATCAAATCTTTTCCAAAAACTAATTCCTATCATATCTTTTCAAAAAATATCTTCTCATCTTATCTTTTTCAAAAATTTGATTTCAAAATATCTTCTCTAACTTCCTAACTTCTTATCTTTTCAAAATTTGTTTCAACTAACTAACTAACTTTTTGTTTGTTTCTTATCTTTTTCAAAACTACCTAACTAACTCTCTCTCTCTCATTTTCGAAAATATCTCCCCCCTTTTTCAAAAATTTCTTTTTAATTTATTAATTATTTTAATTTTTAAATCTTAATTTTCGAAAATTACTAACATTTTTCAAAAACTATTTTCAAAAATCACTAACTCTTTTTCAAAAATTATTTTCGAAAATTCCTTCTCTCTCATCTTATTCTATTTATTTATTCATCTACTAACATCTCATCTCACATCTCAACCCTCCTCACAGTTGTGCTACTTCCATTATATTACATTCTTTGTCTCCCGCTCTTCTTCTACTCACACAGGGATCCCTATACTGTGGTATAAAGGATCTCTATTATTATTATTATTTTTCTGTGCCCTCTTCTTTGTCATATGAGCAGGAGCAAGGATAAGAACATTCTTGTGGAAGCAGATCCAGAACCTGAAAGGACTCTGAAGAGAAAATTAAGAGAAGCTAAATTACAACAATCCAGAGATAACCTTTCAGAAATTTTCGAATAGGAAGAGGATATGGCAGCCGAAAATAATAATAATGCAAGGAGAATGCTTGGTGACTTTACTGCACCCAATTCCAATTTACATGGAAAAAGCATCTCCATTCCTGCCATTGGAGCAAACAACTTTGAGCTGAAACCTCAATTAGTTTCTCTGATGCAGCAGAACTGCAAGTTTCATGGATTTCCATCTGAAGATCCTTTTCAGTTCTTAACTGAATTCTTGCAGATCTGTGATACTGTTAAGACGAATGGAGTAGATCCTGAAGTCTACAGGCTCATGCTTTTCCCTTTTGCTGTAAGAGACAGAGCTAGAGTGTGGTTGGATTCTCAACCCAAGGATAGCCTGAACTCTTGGGATAAGCTGGTCAAGGCTTTCTTAGCCAAGTTCTTTCCTCCTCAAAAGCTGAGCAAGCTTAGAGTGGATGTTCAAACCTTCAGACAGAAAGAAGGTGAATCCCTCTATGAAGCTTTGGAAAGATACAAACAGTTGACCAAAAAGTGTCCTTCTGACATGCTTTCAGAATGGACCATCCTAGATATATTCTATGATGGTTTATCTGAGCTATCAAAGATGTCATTGGATACTTCTGCAGGTGGATCCATACACCTAAAGAAAATGCCTGCAGAAGCTCAAGAACTCATTGACATGGTTGCTAATAACCAGTTCATGTACACTTCTGAAAGGAATCCTGTGAGCAATGGGACGCCTATGAAGAAGGGAGTTCTTGAAGTTGATACTCTGAATGCCATATTGGCTCAGAATAAAATATTGACTCAGCAAGTCAATATGATCTCTCAGAGTCTGCATGGAATGCAAGCTGCAAGTACTCAAGAGGCATCTTCTGAAGAAGAAGCTTATGATCCTGAAAACCCTGCAATAGCAGAGGTAAATTACTTAGGTGAACCTTATGGAAACACCTATAACTCATCATGGAGAAATTATCCAAATTTCTCATGGAAGGATCAAAAGCCTCAACAAGGCTTTAATAATGTTGGAAGAAACAGGTTTAACAATAATAAACCTTTTCCATCATCCACTCAGCAACAGACAGAGAACTCTGAACAAAATACTTCTAATCTGGCAAACTTAGTCTCTGATCTGTCCAAGGCCACTGTGAGTTTCATGAATGAAACAAGGTTTTCCATTAGAAATTTGGAAGCACAAGTGGGCCAGCTGAGTAAAAGGATCACTGAAATCCCTCCCAGTACTCTCCCAAGCAATACAGAAGAGAACCCAAAAGGAGAGTGCAAGGCCATTGACATAAGCACCATGGCCGAACCTACAAGGGGAGTGGAGGACGTGAATCTCAAGGAGGAAGACCTCCTGGGACGTCTAGTGATCAATAAGGAGCTTCCCTCTGAGGAACAAAAGGACTCTGAGGCTCATCTAGAGACCATAGAGATTCCATTGAACCTCCTTATACCCTTCATGAGCTCTGATGAGTATTCCTCTTCTGAAGAGAATGAGGATGTTACTGAAGAGCAAACTGCCAAGTTTCTTGGTGCAATCATGAAGCTGAATGCCAAATTATTTGGCATTGATACTTGGGAAGTTGAACCTCCCTTGTTCATCAATGAACTAAGTGATCTGGATCAACTGACATTGCCTCAGAAGAGACAGGATCCTGGAAAGTTCATAATACCTTGTACCATAGGCACCATGATCTTTAAGGCTCTGTGTGACCTTGGTTCAGGAATAAACCTCATGCCCCTCTCTGTAATAGAGAAACTGGGAATCTATGGGGTGCAAGCTACTAGAATCTCATTAGAGATGGCAGATAATTCAAGAAAATAGGCATATGGACAAGTAGAGGACGTATTAGTAAAGGTTGAAGGCCTTTACATCCCTGCTGATTTCATAGTCCTGGATACTGGAAAGGAAGAGGATGAATCCATCATCCTAGGAAGACCTTTCCTGGCCACAGCAAGAGCTGTGATTAATGTTGACAGAGGTGAACTAGTCCTTCAATGGAATGAGGACTTCCTTGTGTTTAAAACTCAAGGATCTCCCTCTGCAACCATGGAGAGGAAGCAGAAAAAGCTTCTCTCAAAGCAGAGTCAACCAGAGCCCCCACAGTCAAACTCTAAGTTTGGTGTTGGGAGGCCACAACCAAACTCTAAGTTTGGTGTTGAACTCCCATATCCAAACTCTAAGTTTGGTGTTGGAGAGTTTCAACAATGCTCTGCATATCTGTGAGGCTCCATGAGGGCGCACTGTCAAGCTATTGACAATAAAGAAGCGCTTGTTGGGAGGCAACCCAATTTTTATTTATCTAACTATATTTTTCTTAGTTATATGTCTTTGTAGGTTCATGATCATGTGGAGTCACAAAATAAATATAAAAATTGAAAACGGAATCAAAAACAGCAGAAGAAAAATCACACCCTGGAGGAGCATCTGTCTGGCGTTCAGCGCCAGAACAGAGCATGGTTCTGGCGCTGAACGCCCAAAATGGGCAGCTTCTGGGCGCTGAAACACCAGAACAGGCATGGTTCTGGCGTTCAATGCCAGAAAGGGCACACAAATGGGCGTTGAACGCCCAAAATGGCCACCAACCTAGCGCTGAACGCCCAGAGTTGGGTGCAAATGCATTTTTACATGCCTAATGGGTGCAGGGATGTAAATCCTTGAACACCTCAGGATCTGTGGACCCCACAGGATCCACTCAGGATCTATGGACCCCACAGGATCCCCACCTACCCCCACTCACTTTTTCTCACCACTTTCTTTCACACAACCCCATAAACACTCTTCCCCAAAAAAACCCTTCACCAATCACCTCAAACTCTCTTCCCCATCACCTCTTCACCACCCACATCCATCCACTCTTCCCCATAAACCTACCTCATAAACTCCACCTACCTTCAAAAAAATTCAAAACCAATTTCCCACCCAAACCCACCCATATGGCCAAAACCTTTCCCCCCTCCCTTCCCTATATAAAGCCCTCCATTCTTCATCAAATTCACACAACACACCCCTCTACACCCTTCTTGGCCGAAACACTTCCCACCTCCCTCTCCTCCATTTCTTCTTCTTCTTCATCTATTCATTCTTCTATTACCATTGATGGCACCTAAGACCGGAGAATCCTCTAGAAAGGGGAAAGGGAAGACAAAAGCTTCCACATCCGAGTCATGGGAGATGGAAAGGTTCATCTCCAAAGCCCATCAAGACCACTTCTATGATGTTGTGGCCAAGAAGAAGGTGATCCCCGAGGTCCCTTTCAAACTCAAAAGAAATGAGTATCCGGAGATCCGACATGAAATTCAAAGAAGAGGTTGGGAAGTTCTAACAAATCCCATCCAACAAGTCGGCATCCTAATGGTTCAAGAGTTCTATGCCAATGCATGGATCACCAAGAACCATGATCAAAGTAAGAACCCGGATCCAAAGAACTATGTTACAATGGTTCGGGGGAAATACTTAGATTTTAGTCCGGAGAATGTGAGGTTGGCGTTTAACTTGCCCATGATGCAAGGAGATGAACGCCCCTACACTAGAAGGGTCAACTTTAATCAAAGGTTGGACCAAGTCCTTATGGACATATGTGTAGAAGGAGCTCAATGGAAGATTGACTCCAAAGGCAAGCCGGTTCAACTAAGAAGATTGGACCTCAAGCCTGTAGCTAGAGGATGGTTGGAGTTCATTCAATGCTCAATCATTCCCACTAGCAACCGGTCTGAAGTTACTATAGACCGGGCCATCATGATCCATAGCATCATGATTGGAGAAGAGGTGGAAGTTCATGAGATTATACCTCAAGAACTCTACAAGGTGGCTGACAAGTCCTCCACCATGGCAAGGTTAGCCTTTCCTCACCTCATTTGCCACCTATGCAATTCGGCTGGGATTGACATAGAGGGAGATATCCTCATCAAAGAGGACAAGCCCATCACTAAGAAAAAGATGGAGCAAGCAAGAGAGCCCACTCATGGAGCTCAAGAGGCGTATGAAGCTCATCACCATGAGATCCCGGAGATGCCTCAAATGCACTTTCCTCCACAAAACTATTGGGAGCAAATCAACACCTCCCTAGGAGAATTAAGTTCCAATATGGGACAACTAAGGGTGGAACATCAAGAGCACTCCATCATGCTTCATGAAATAAGAGAAGATCAAAAAGCAATGAGGGAGGAGCAACAAAGACAACGAAGAGACATAGAAGAGCTCAAGGACATCATTGGTTCCTCAAGAAGGAAACGCCACCATCACTAAGGTGGATTCATTCCTTGTTCTTATTTCTTCTGTTTTTCGTTTTCTATGTTATGTGCTTATCTATGTTTGTGTCTTCATTACATGATCATTAGTAGTTGGTAACTCTGTCTTAAAGTTATGAATGTCCTATGAATCCATCACCTCTCTTAAATGAAAAATGTTTTAAATCAAAAGAACAAGAAGTACATGAGTTTCGAATTTATCCTTGAACTTAGTTAATTATATTGATGTGGTGACAATGCTTCTTGTTTTCTAAATGTATGCTTGAACAGTGCATATGTCTTTTCAAGCTGTTGTTTAAGAATGTTAAATATGTTGGCTCTTGAAAGAATGATGACTAGGAAACATGTTATTTGATAATCTGAAAAATCATAAAAATGATTCTTGAAGCAAGAAAAAGCAGCAAAGAATAAAGCTTGTAGAAATAAATAAATAAATAAATAAATAGGCGAAAAAAAAATATAAAAAAAAAAGAAAAAGCAAGCAAGAAAAAGCCAATAACCCTTAAAACCAAAAGGCAAGGGCAAATAAAAAGGATCCCAAGGCTTTGAGCATCAGTGGATAGGAGGGCCTAAAGGAATAAAATCCTGGTCTAAGCGGCTAAACCAAGCTGTCCCTAACCATGTGCTTGTGGCGTGTAGGTGTCAAGTGAAAACTTGAGACTGAGCGGTTAAAGTCAAGGTCCAAAGCAAAAAAAGAGTGTGCTTAAGAACCCTGGACACCTCTAATTGGGGACTGTAGCAAAGCTAAGTCACAATCTGAAAAGGTTCACCCAATTATGTGTCTGTGGCATTTATGTATCCGGTGGTAATACTGGAAAACAAAGTGCTTAGGGCCACGGCCAAGACTCATAAAGAAGCTGTGTTCAAGAATCATCATACTGAACTAGGAGAGTCAATAACACTATTCGAAATCTGAAGTTCCTATAGATGCCAATCATTCTAAACTTCAATGGTAGAGTGAGATGCCAAAACTATTCAAGAGGCAAAAAGCTATAAGTCCCACTCATTTGATTGAAGCTATGTTTCATTGATAGTTTGGAATTTATAGTATATTCTCTTCTTTTTATCCTATTTGATTTTCAGTTGCTTGGGGACAAGCAACAATTTAAGTTTGGTGTTATGATGAGCGGATAATTTATACGCTTTTTGACATTGTTTTTAGTATGTTTTTAGTAGGATCTAGTTACTTTTAGGGATGTTTTCATTAGTTTTTATGTTAAATTCACATTTCTGAACTTTACTATGAGTTTGTGTGTTTTTCTGTGATTTCAGGTATTTTCTGGCTGAAATTGAGGGACTTGAGCAAAAATCAGATTCAGAGGTTGAAGAAGGACTGCTGATGCTGTTGGATTCTGACCTCCCTGCACTCAAAGTGGATTTTCTGGAGATACAGAACTCGAAATGGCGCGCTTCCAATTGCGTTGGAAAGTAGACATCCAGGGCTTTCCAGAAATGTATAATAGTCCATACTTTGGCCAAGAATAGACGACGTAAACTGGCGCTCAACGCCAGCTTTCTACCCAAATCTGGCGTCCAGCGCCAGAAAAGGAGCCAAAACCAGAGTTGAACGCCCAAACTGGCACAAAAGCTGGCGTTCAACTCCAAGAAAGACCTCTACACGTGCAACACTCAAGCTCAGTGCAAACACATACCAAGTGGGCCCCGGAAGTGGATTTATGCATCAATTACTTACTCATGTAAACCCTAGTAGCTAGTTTATTATAAATAGGACCTTTTACAAGTCTTTTTGACCATCTTTGGTCTCAGTTTTAATCCATTGTTCATCTTAGGAGACTATTGATCACGTTTTAGGGGGCTGGCCATCTCGGCCATGCCTGGACCTTTCACTTATGTATTTTCAACGGCAGAGTTTCTGCACTCCATAGATTAAGGTGTGGAGCTCTGCTGTTCCTCAAAGATTAATGCAAAGTACTACTGTTTTCTATTCAATTCATCTTATTTCGCTTCTAAGATATTCATTCGCTCTTCAACCTAAATGTGATGAACGTGACAATCATCATCATTCCCTATGAACGCGTGCCTGACAACCACTTCCGTTCTACCTTCGACTGAATGAGTATCTCTTAGATCTCTTAATCAGAATCTTCGTGGCGTAAGCTAGAATGATGGCGGAATTCAAGAGAATCCGGAAAGTCTAAACCTTGTCTGTGGTATTCTAAGTAGGATTCGATGAATGAATGACTGTGACAAGCTCCAAACTCGCGATTGCAGGGCGTTCAAAGGATAGTAAATCCTATTCCAGCATGATCGAGAACCGACAGATGAATAGCCGTGCCGTGACAGGGTGCGTTGATCATTTTCACTGAGAGGAGAAGATGAAGCCATTGACAAAGGTGATGCCTCCAGACGATTAGCCGTGCCGTGACAGGGCATTGGATCATTTTCCTGAGAGATGACCGAAAGTAGCCGTTGACAATGGTGATGTATCACATAAAGCCAGCCATGGAAAGGAGTAAGACTGACTGGATGAAGATAGCAGGAAAGCAGAGGTTCAGAGGAACGAAAAGCACCTCCATTCGCTTATCTGAAATTCTCACCAATGATTTACATAAGTATTTCTATCCCTATTCTATTAACTATTATTCGAAAACACCATTATCACTTTATATCTGCCTAACTGAGATTTGCAAGGTGACCATAGCTTGCTTCATACCAACAATCTCCGTGGGATTCGACCCTTACTCACGTAAGGTATTACTTGGATTCCGCGTACGAGTAAGCCCAGTACAAGTGGTACCCAAGAAGTCTGGAGTCACTACAGTGAATAATGAGCATGGAGAGCTCATAGCAACCAGAGTACAGAATGCCTGGAGGGTCTGCATTGATTACAGGTGCCTCAACCAGGCCACTCGTAAGGATCACTACCCCCTTCCATTCATTGATCAAATGTTGGATTGCCTGTTAGGTAAATCACATTATTGCTTTTTAGATGGTTACATAGGTTATTTCCATATTCATATAGCTCCTGAAGATCAGGAAAAGACTATTTTTACATGTCCTTTTGGGACTTATGCTTATAAGAGAATGCCCTTTCGCTTGTGCAATGCACCAGCTACTTTGTAAAGGTGCATGATGAGTCTTTTCTCTGACCTTATTGAGAAATGTATGGAGGTTTTTATGGATGATTTTAGCGTTTATGGTGATTCCTTTAGTCTTTGCTTAGATAGTTTATCTAGAGTATTAAATAGATGTGTCAGTACAAACCTTGTATTGAATTTTGAAAAATATCACTTTATGGTAAAACAAAGGATTGTACTAGGACATGTTGTGTCTAATACTGGCATTTCTGTAGATCCAGCAAATATGGATGTTATTTCTAGTTTACCTTACCCCTCCTCTGTGAGGGAAGTCCGTTCGTTCCTTGGCCATGCAGGTTTTTACCGGAGATTCATTAAGGACTTTAGTAAGGTAGCACTACCCTTATCCAGACTACTACAGAAAGATATTGAGTTCGAGTTCAGTGAGGATTGCAAACAAGCGTTTGATAAGCTAAAAACTGCCCTGACTTAAGCTCCAATTGTGAGAGGACCAGACTGGAGCCAGCCATTTGAAATCATGTGCGATGCTTCCAACCATGCAGTAGGAGCAGCGCTAGCTCAGCGTGAAGGTAAGGACCCTTTTGTAATTGCTTAAGTGTCTAAGACTTTAGACACAGCTCAGTCTAATTACACTACTACTGAGAAAGAGCTTCTTGCTATTGTTTTTGCTCTGGATAAATTCCGAGCCTATTTACTTGGTAGTAAAGTAGTAGTGTACTCAGACCACGCATCTCTAAAGTATTTGTTAGCTAAAAAGGAGTCCAAACCAAGGCTTATACGTTGGATACTGCTACTACAAGAATTTGATTTTGAAATTAAGGATAGGAGTGGTAACCAGAATCTAGTGGCGGATCACTTGAGTCGCCTTGAGCACATTAAGGATACTGCCACTCTTATAAATGATAATTTCCCATTTGATAACTTACAAGCAGTATCTGAAGTAGTCCATTGGTATGCGCCTGTAGCTAATTATCTAGTTAGCCGCATTTTTCCTCCAAACTTTACTAAGCATCAAAGAGACAAGCTGAAAAGCGAGTCCAAATATTATATATGAGATGACCCATATTTATGGAGATGTGGCGCTGACTAGGTAATTAGACGGTGTGTGCCTCAATTAGAATTCCAGTCCATTTTAGAGGCCTGCCACTCATCTGAGAGTGGAGGACATTTTGGCCTTCAAAGAATAGCTAGGAAAATTTTAGACTGTGGATTCTGGTGGCCTACTCTTTTTAAAGATGCTGCTGAATTTTGTAAATCTTGTTCCCCATGCCAAAGGTTTGGTAATATATCTAAGAGGGATGAGATGCCTCAACAGACTATGCTTTTCTGTGAAATTTTTTATGTTTGGGGCATTGACTTCATGGGTCCATTTCCAAATTCTAATGGTCATTTTTATATATTGTTAGCTGTAGATTACGTTTCTAAATGGGTGGAAGCAATTCCTACCCACACTGATGATGCTAACACTGTTGTTTCTTTTGTTAGAAACCACATTATTTGTCGCTTTGGATCATCACGAGCAATCGTGAGTGATCAAGGCACCCATTTCTGTAACAGGAAACTAACAGGATTACTGAAGAAGCATAGGATAGTTCATAAAGTGGCAATAGCCTATCATCCCCAGACTAATAGGCAAGCTGAGGTGTCTATCAGAGAGATAAAGAGTATATTGCAAAAGATAGTCAAACCTCATAGAAGAGACTGGAGCACCAGGCTACAAGATGCACTCTGGGCATACAGAACAGCATACAAGACACCCATTGGGATGAGTCCCTTCTGCTTAGTTTATGGAAAATCCTGTCACCTCACAGTTGAGGTAGAGCATAAAGCCTTTTGGGCAGTAAAAGAGTGCAATATGGGATTTGAGAAAGCCAGAGCTGAAAGGAAGTTGTAACTGCAAGAATTAGAAAGCCTTCGCCTAGAAGATTATGAGAACTCAAGGCTGTACAAAGAAAAGATGAAGGATGTTCATGATAAGCACATCAAGACGAGAGAGTTCCAACCTGGGGACTTTGTCTTCCTTTGTAACTCTAGACTGAGGCTCATGCCAGGCAAGTTGAGATCAAGATGGGAAGGTCCATATAGAGTAGAAAAGGCTGAGCGATATGGAGTCTTCCATCTGAGTTATCCTTCAAGCCCTGAATTCATCAAAGTTAATGGACATCGCTTAAAGCTGTATCATGGTGAGAAGGCGACGAAACCCAAGGAGCTAGAGATCTTCCTCTTGGAGGATCCACCCACAGCAGAAGACTGAGCTAGTGGAGCGTCCAACTTAAGGACGTTAAAGCAAAGTGCTAGGTGGGAGACAACCCACCATGGTATGATCGTTCCTTTCTCTCTTCTTAATTTTCTTTTTCAATAACTCTTCCCATTATTCGTGCATTCAGTTTGCATCTTCATCTGCACATTTTCATATTTAAAAAAACAAAGGGGCTCGCGACGCGACGGCGTCGCCGACGCGTCTGCGTCGCAGGTGAGTAAGAAAGAAAAATAAATCGAACAGAAAGTCACGCAGGAGAGTGGCTGGAGGCGTGCCTTTGGCACAAATCGCCCCACGCGACCGCATCGCTGACGCCTCCGCGTCATGTGGGAATAATGCCTCCCATGCGTCCGCGTCACCCACGCGGACGCGTGACCTGAAATTCGATGTAAAAAAAAGGGGTGCATGGCCGAAAGTTGTGCTGGAGTTGTGCTGGACTAGCGCTAATCGTACAGCCCATACCACGCGAACGCGTACCCCACGCGTCCGTGTCATATCTCAATATTGGCCACCCACGCGATCGCGTCAACCACGGGACCGCGTCACCCTGGAATTTGGCAATAATGAGTTTTGAACAGAGAGTTGTGCGAGCGCGAGGCTGCCCTCGCGCTAGTAGCACAAATGAGTCACGCGTCCGCGTTGATTCATATAAGCGCCATCCGCGCGAACGCGTACCCCACGCGTCCGCGTCGCTTGCGCCACACAGCTTATCCTAATCTGCCAACATATCTTATCTTTCTCTTCCCCAATCCCTACTTTTTCTTTTCCGCCCTTCTTTCTTTCTTCCCCTTTCTCCCTTCTTCCCTCTTTCTCACTTTTTACTTTCTCTCTCTTACCACCATTATCAAAGTTTTTCTTTTCTACTTCCCTCCTTACTTTTCTATTCTTCTTCTTAATTTATGTTTTCTTCTTCTTTTCTTTTTCTTTTTACTTGAATTATCCATGTTTTCTTTTTCTTTCCTTTTCTTTTAATTGCTGTTAGAAAATTAGTAGGGTCATTATTATTCCTTATGATTTGCTTGTGGATTGTTGCAAAATTGTTTGGCAATTATATATTAATTTTTAAGGGTTCCTTGCATGTTCAATTTAATACATTCAATAACTTATTCACCATGCATGCTATGTGTTTGTGAAAACGCCCGTATGGCATTGTGCACTGTTTTTCGATATCTTTTATTCTACTACTCTAAATGCTTGCTTTTCACAAAAACCCTTCTTTTATTTTGTTATTTAAATATAATTGTCGTTACAAATAAATTATCAGTTTGAAAGGCTTGGTAATCTAACTTGGACATTGAATGCTTGATCTATGCTACTCATGCCTTTGCCTACATGCCAATAAACACCTTGCATTTAATTGTCATCATATGCACTTGCTATATTTCCATAGTTGATTTCTCACATGTAGTCATGACCTTGTGTTAACATCATTCATCTTTAATGTCAAACCTTGACATTTTAACATACTTTCCCTTTTCTTTCTTTTAGGATGGCCACCAAGAAAGGCAAGGAGAAAGCTACTCCCAAATCAACAGCAAGAAGAGGAATTAAACGAACTTTAGTGGCAGAGCCATCTTCAACTGCAGTCAAGCCCTCAACAAAAAGAATTAAGAGGATTATTAAGGTTGATGTCAAAGAGAAAGCCTTCCCAACAAAGGACACTGCACGATTTACCAATCGCTACTGTGAGCAGATGTTCCCCATCCTGACAGAAAGGAGTTACAACAACGAACGAATACCTTCTTATCCTCCCGAATCGTATTGCTGAATTTGTTGAGCCGCAAATTGAAAGAAGACAATGGGGTTTCCTTCAGAGACAGCCACGGCAGGTTAATCTTTCCTGGGTAGTCGAGTTCTACTCTAATTTCCACCTGCCAACCCTGCAGTTTGTCTACGTCCGTCAGAAACAAGTCCCCATTACAGAAGAGGTCATTCAGAAAGCTCTAGATCTTCCCCACACTCCAAAAGGACTGGACGCATTTCAAGAAGCCTCACTCAAGTGCCAGACGTACCAATTTGACTGGGACGCTGTTCTCAGAGTTATCGCATTACCTGGCAGCAGATGGATCTACGGATACCATCGTTCCTGTCCTAAGGGAATATCGTCTTCTGCACTTACCTTGGAGGCTCGCGTATGGACACAGATTATGTCCAATTACGTCTTTCCGAGCACCCACGAGTCCTCCTTCACTGCAGACATGGCTGTTTTACTATGGCGCATCCTTACGGACCAGCCTCTGAACCTACCAAGACACATCCGGAATGCCATGGGACACGTACAAATTGCGGACAACTTACCTTTTCCCGCCTTGGTCTCAGATCTTGTCTCAGCAGCCGGAGCCTCCTACAGAGCTGGGGACACCAAAGCCATGCTTCCACGGGATGATCAATACGTCCCTAACGGGAAATATATCAGATCTCCAGCCGTAACTACAAGCCAACCCACTGAACCGGCTGAAGACATTCCTCCTTCAACACCATAAGCACCTACAACAAACCAACTGCTCCATCAGATACTTGAGAGGTTGGATCGACAAGAACACAAAGCAAAGCTGAGAGAGCTCCGTAACAAGCGCCGATTCACATACCTCAAGGAGCTACTTAAAGGAAAATACAAAGACTCAGACACCACGGACTCCACTTCGTTTACCAGCACAGGTAGCCATGACGATCCCGACTAAGGAGATACTGCTACCAGTCCACCCTTGTTCCTGACAGATGGCACCGAGGACAGTGCAAAGCCTTAAGTGTGGGGAGGTCGGTCAGTACCTGACTTCCGGAGGTAATTTCTCTTTCCTAACACCAATAAAATAGGTTATTTAGTTAGTTTTTATTTTGTAGAATAGGATAAATTGCATAAGTAATAGGTTAGTTGCATGCATGTTCTACTTGATTGAAAAGATAATAAGTTTCTTCTAAGACCCTATTTTTAGATCAAAATTTCACTTATTTTAATCAAAACTTTTATGTTAAATTTGCTTGAGGTTGTATTTGGAACATGATTTTTGAGCTAAAGAACACACAACCTGTGAGACTTTGAGCCTAAATACATGGTTGCATTATTTAACCATAAATATTTTATTCTTGTGTGTTTACTTCTCTATGATTGTAATCTGTATTTTGTTTCATCCTATATGTCCAATGTTTAATATATTTATATGCTTGCGTATGATTGAGGCCATTATTTGTTTATCTCACTTATCCAAATTAAGCCTACCCTTTCAATTACCTTTGTTAGCCACTTTGAGCCTTTAAATCCCATTTGTTCTGTATTTTACCACATCACTAGCCTTAAGTGGAAAAATAATTATATATCCCAATTGAATCTTTGGTTACCTTGAGATAGAATTGTGTGTTAATTGGGTATGGAAAATTGTGAGAACAAAAGATAATAAGGGAATGTGAAAGGAAAAATTTTGGGTAGCTAGGTGTGAAATTTAAGTTACATAGAATATATATGTGTGTGTTAGGTGAAAGCTTGGGTTAATTAAAAGATTCAATTTATAAGCTTACTCAGCCATATATATATCATTACCCTTACCTTGGCCCCATTACAACCTTGAAAAGACCTCATGATGTTTGCATTGGTATATTAATTATTGTTGATTGGTTAGGTGAAGAACAAAAATTAGAAAGCATGATTAGAGAAGGATAGAGTGATTACCCTATACACTATAGAGATTAGAGCGTACATACATCATCAGTGAGGGTTCAATGCTTAAATTCTATGTTTCCTGCTCTCATGAGCTACCTTCTTGCATTTTTATCTGTTGTTACTATATAAGAACTGAATTAGTGGAATTTGATTTGTGATTGTCTTGAAGAGCTTATTTACTTTTAACCAAGTGGACAAAGAATCATATAGTTGCATTCATATGTATAGGTTGCATTGCATGAGTTTTACATGTTCCTACTCATTTATTTTATCTCCTTCAACTAAGCATGAGGACATGCTAATATCTAAGTGTGGAGAGGTTAATAAACCATTATTTTATGATTTATATTGTGTTTAATTGCATGGTTTTATCAAATCTTTACCCACTTATTCATTAAATTAACATGTATTTACAATTCCTTCCCAAAATTACTCCATGGTTTAAAACTCGCCTCCTAGAGATTTTTAATTATGTATTTTAATTCTCCTTTATTCCATTCGATGCCGTGATCTGTGTGTTAAGTGTTTCAGGCTTTATAGGGCATGAATGACTTGGAGATTGGAAAGGAGGCTTCCAAAAAATGGAAGGAACACAAGAAATTGAGGATATGACCAGCGAGAAGTGACGCGGATGCATGACTCACGTGACCACGCGAAATAGAGGAAATTGCAGTGACGCGCTCACGTGCCTGATGCGAGCGCATGGATTGAAAACTGCACAAGTGACGCGAAGGCGTAGACGACGCGCACGCGTGGCAAGGCAAGACGCTGGATGACGCGAACGCTTAGATGACACGATCGTGTGATGTGCATGATCTGCAGAGTCTGCAGAATTCGCTGGAGGTGATTTTGGGCCCTGTTTTACCCAGTTTTCAGCCCAGAAAAGCATATTAGAGCCAGGGAACATGTAGAGACAAAAAAAAAAAGACAACATTCATTCCGCATAATTTTGAGTTTTAGATCTGATTTTACTCCTCCTCTAGGTTTTTCTCTCTACACGTTCGTAGTTCTTAGGATTTTGATTTTATTGCTTTTTGGATTGGGATATTGAGAAGAGTTATTACCTCCGTCAAGACTTCATCACTCTACTTTGTTTCCTTACTTGTCACTTACTCTTTCATATCCTTATTTTATTCAGAGTTACTCTTGAACTATTTTTAGAATTTATTAATACAAGAACTATTTTTATTTTTATTGATCCCTTTGATTATTATTTATCATATCTTTCTTTATTTTCCTTTCTTATTTCATGAATTTCATCTATACCAATATATAAAACCAATACCAGAGTTTGGTGTCCAATTTTTATAGACACCATTTGCCCTCAAATAATTCATTTTACAAATTAAATTTATGGACAAAATAGTAATAATATATTTTTGTTTATAATTAAAAAAAAGTCATTAACCCATTAAATAACTGCTGCAATCGTGAGGAAATTAAATAACTGCTCCACTTATAAATATTCCTCACTATCGTCGATCATTTTTTCTGCATCTTGCTATCTTTTGGTTCTGACATGCATTTACTAAGAAAGGGATACCTGCAAATCATCGTGAGAGGATTTGACAAGGAAGTTGATACAATTTTTATGCCAATTCCATTGCCAAATACAGGTACTTTTTTGAAAAATAATAATAGACGTCATGATAATACAAGTGATTGGTATTTTATATTTACCGTTTATTTTATTTTTGAGTACTAATTTTTAATTTTTTAAAAAAATTTCAAAGAACAAGTACTCTTTATCTTATTCTATTTTTACATCTAAAGTTTGTATTTTTTTTGTATAATTATAGATCGAGCACTACTACTCAAATATATTCTATAGTACTAAAATTTATCTATAAATATATTCTATATTTATTAAAATTTATCAATATTTTTTTTTGCATTGTTTGATACGTGTTATCAAAGTCTATGTTTATTAATTGATACGTATTATTAAAGTCTATGTTTATAATTTCCTAAACTATCTAAACTATTAATTATGTAGAGTATTGAATTTGACATTTATTTATAAAGAGTACTAAAATTGACCTTTACTAATTTTTTAAATTATTGTAAAAAGATTAATTAATTTAATATTATTCATTGTCATATGATTGGCATATAAAAGATGTAAAAAAATTTATACTTACCAATGGTAGAATGAAAAATCTCTACGTATATTTTGTTAATTTTTTTCTTTATTTTTAATATATTTTATATTAAAAAATATTATTTTTTATTAATTATTAGATTGACATATAACACAATAAATATAATAAATATAGTAAGATACGAACTTTGTTAATTGATTTTTTAAATAATCTGGCAATTTAAGATAAGAACTTTGTTAATTGATTTTGTTAATCTCTTTCTTATTTTTAATCTATTTTATATTGGATAATATTATTTTTTATTAATTACATTTAAATGTCTTAAAGATAAGAACTGTGTTATATATTTTTAGTTATTTCAACTTTCATGATTATTTCGTTCTCTTTATTTTTCTATGTCATAGGCGAAGTAAGTTTTAATTTATTATTTTTCTTATATATATATATTCTATTTTAAAAATTATTTTATTTTTTTATGTTTTCTAATATGTTTTATTGTATTTTTCTTTTACTTTAAAAATTTTATGGTCTGAAGATCTTCTGTTAAACGATTCTAACCATATGATCAAGGAAGAAGTTCAAGATAATAAGTTTGAATTTTGGTAATTTATTGAGTCTAATTGAAATAAACACATTGAAATATAATAAACAGAATCGTTAATTCAACATTTATTAATGAATAATTACTAAAAAAATATTATCTATACCAATATATGATGGGATATGGAATTGTGGTATCCAATTTTTTCTTTTCTCCTTATTTTACCCCTGTTTTCTTTTTATTAAAAATTGACTTTATCCTATGACAGGACTTAAAAACAGATTTCAATCAAAAAAATTGCTACTACGTACTCAATTCTTTTTATTTTATTTTATTTTTTTAAAAACTGGCTTTAACCCACGACAGATTTAAAACTGATTCACTTTCAACCCACGACAGAATTTAAAGTTGATTCACTTTCAATAAAAAAAACTATTAATACGTACTCAATTTAAATACCGATTCACTTTCAATAACAAAAACTTCTGCGCCTTCAATCGTATTTTACTCAAGAGAGTTAAATATTTGTTTCACTTTCAATCATGCTCTTGCAATCATTCTTTTTCTTTGTGTCTTGCTACCTTATGTTCTGACAAATATAATTGAAAAATTCAACGAATCAGCAATCATATTATATCAACTAATATAATTCCTATTCCAAATCCATTGTCAAGTACAGAATTAACTACAATTAGACAAATGGTAAGAGCCACCCATCATCATCATCATTTTGTTTCAGGTAACATAAAACTTAATATGTATTATGATAATTTAATTTTTTCGGCTATAAATTCAATTTTTGCTTAATATCTGTATTCTATTCTTTGAAAAATCTAGAATTGAAAGCGCATGATAATGGAGTTGGTCCAAATAACAGAAGTCATAGTAACATAATTGGTTGGTATTCTATAACAAAATTGATTAAATTAATATACACTATTTATATATTTCTTATGCTTATTATTTAACTTAAAAAAAATTACATATATAACAGAGCACTCCTTAATAAAAAATACAAAAAGTTACTAAAATTTGGTGTCCAATTTTTTTTAGACTTCGTATATCCTTACATAATTTATTTCATAAAATAAATTTAGTGGACAAAATAATAATTTTTTAATATTTCATCTTTATCATATAGTATATAAATAATTAAAAAATTAAAATAAACAATGTATTCATAAAACTAATAATAACAAATAGAATAAAGAGAAAAAATATTAACATATCGCTTATTTTTTTGTCATGTGTATTTTTTAATTTGAGTGATTAAATATATTTTACAAAGTAATAACTATAAAATGAAAATAAATTTATTGCTCTAAATTATTAAAAGAAGTATTGAGTACTCTTTAACTAAAACTTTTATTATAAATTTATTACAAAAAAAATATATTTATGTTTCAAATTAATATAGATGCTTGGGATAAAATATTAAAAATAAAAAAATATGCATTTGTATTCTCATATTAAAAAAATAAATGAAGTCATTTTAAACACAAAAATACTACGTTATAAGATAATTATAAAAAGTTGTCAAACATAATAATTTTATTATCAAAATAATATTTATATATTGTGTTAAATTAATGTAACATAATGATTTTTAATATACTTTAATTTAATTTTTTTAGTTTTTATTTTAATTTATATATTTTCATATTTTAAAATTTTGGTAATAATATATATATTTTATAATTTTAAAATAAAACCAGGGGAATTCTGACTTAAATACAAACATAATGATAGAAGAAGAATACAAGAATATTGATATTTCATCTCATGTATTTAAATACATGGCATAAATAAAAATTAATCCTTCTTATTAAAAAATTATTTTCCATTTAAAAATTTAACAAATACCAAAATTTGATCACAGTAAAATGGATCATAACTTTATAAAAAATTTAAATACTATATTAAATATTACAAACAATGATTGGATAAATAATTTTTAAATTCTAAAATTAAAAACATAGATAACGCTTTACATATTTATATGAGTTACTGAATCAATTTTTATTGAATAACTATCTTAAATATCAATTATCAAAAAATGCTACTATATCAGCCAATAGTAATAATAATCATGAGACACGTAACATTATTTATTATTAAAAAATATATTAATTTAATAATATTAAATATGTAATAAATTCCTAATGTGAAATGTTAAAATATAAACACAAAAAATAAAGATAAATTAGAGTATAACAAATAAACTATTTTTTAAAAAATATTTCTGCAATCTTAACGGACAAAATACTCATCATATTGTTAATTTATCATAATAAATTAAAAAAATAAATTCAAAAATGTCACAAATTAATGGACGATATTCAAACTTTGAAAAAAATCAATGAAAAAATATAATAGAAGAATATTATTTTTAAAATATTCTCTGTTTCGGAATAAAATTAAACAAATTTAAAATAATTAAAATCACCTTTATACGCGACATAAAAGTTAACTTTAATCATGATAACTAATTTTAATCTTATGAATTCAAATTATGCTTGTTATCTGTATTGCTCTTTAAAAATATAGGTCTGGAATCACATTATAATGAAGTTGTTCAAGTAAAAGATGTGGTGATGTCCTAACTGGTTAGTACCCTATATACTCAAAACATGTAATAACGTCGTTTTAAGTCATTTTGCCTACACATTAAATCTTAATATAGAAGATTAACAAAATTAATTAACTTAATTTACGCGATTTGATTTGGTTTCTGAGAACTAATTTTTAATTCTTTTAAGATAATCTAAAACATATTAAGTTTGTATTTTTTTTTTTTGTATTAGTGTAGGTCGAGACATACACCACGGCTACTAATTCAATGCTTCAATCAATCTCTTATAATGAACCAGTTACAAACAATACTAAAAGCCATGCAAATATGAAGTTAGTACTCATTTACTCTACTTATATTTTTAATATTTTATCTTCATCGCATAATATTCATTTAAAATATTTTTTGTATTGAATAAATTAAGAGGTTTGATATTATGCACTACTATATAAAATGCCTAATGTTAAACAAAATGATGAATTCTATAATAACAAAAATAAAACAAATAATTAACAAATACTATAAATTTTAAATAGGCAATACATTCATAAGACTAATAATAACAATAACTTTGTAAAAAAATTTGGTAACAACATATATCTTTTAAAATTAAATAGTAAAATTAGAAAAGATCTACCTTAAACACAAAATAACAATTATTGTAAAATAGTACAAAAATATGTCTTATTTTATCTCATGTATTTATTAATGTATTGTATAAATTATATGGATCCTTTTTATTATAGAATCTTTACCAATTAAAAATTTAATAGATAGTAAAATTTGGTCATGGCACAATGTGTTCTAATTTTTTAAAAAATATCAAAATACTATATTAAATATTATAAGTCAATAGGTAACTAAACTAAAAATCCTCAAATTAAAAATATAGATAACATTGTATATATTTTTATGAGTTACCGGACAAATTTTTATTGAATACCTAATCTAAGTACAAACTAAAAAAATGCTACTACAAATATTATTTAATATTATTTAATGGCAATAACTGTAATACACATAACATCATTTAGTGATGAAAAATAAATCTTAATTAAATTACAGTAACTAAATAATAAGTCCTTGATGATAAAAAAATTATCAAATTAAAATTTAATAATGTATGAGAATATAACATAAACACAAAAAAAAAACAAAATAAAGTACAATGAATAAACTAATTTTTAAAAATATTTTCGCAATTTTAGCGGACAAAAACTTCATCATATCGTTATTTTGTTATAATAAATTTAAAAAATTAAATTAAAAATATTATAAATTAATAGACGACAGTCAAAATTTTTAAAGAAATAAAATAGAAGCATTATCATTCTGAAAATACTTTTTGTATATTTTAGAATAGTTGAGAATAAAAATTTACTCTATCGAATATTTCACCTCATATATTACCTAAAACTTTAAACTATGACGATTTTATATTACCTCTTTAAATAAGATCACGTCAATATTAAAATAAAAAAATATTTATCTAATAAATTTGAGAAGTAAATAATATATTAACAGAAAAATAAAATTAATTTCTTAAAAACAATAGAAAAGCGGCTGAACAGGCACGTAAGTGCCTGTTGAGCCGCTAGTATTAATAAAGAAATAAAATTAATTTCTTAAAAACAATAGAAAAGCAGCTGAACAGGCACGTTAGTGCCTGTTGAGCCGCTAGTAATTATAATGAGCGAGTAGTTCCATAACTTGATTGGGAGTTGATTAAAAGGAGGACCTTGAGTTGGATGCTCAAGAGTAAAATTATAATTGGAATTAGCGTTGGGTCGCCATCTAATCACTGACACTAATCCTTCCCAAGGGTGAGGATTAGAACTTGTGAATAGAAACTGACTTCCAACTTGCTTGACTTTCCTTTATCCAGTAAAGGATAACTGAGCAGACAATCTTCAATTATCAATTGATCTTGAGAGAACTCCATCAAGGATAGGGCTTCCAACTAATCTACTCCCGGTCAAGGTTTTTATTTAAATTACATAATTTCTCTTATTTAATTTCCTATCTATCAAACTCAAACCCTTTTGGAAAACATCTGATTAATAAAATAGCACATCTTTCTGCAACTCGTTGGGACACGACCTGGGATTCATACTCCTAGTATTTTAATTCTAATTTTGTGACAACCCTTTTAAATTGATAAGCGGAATTTTAGTTGGTTGAGAACTATACTTGCAACGCATCTCTTATAATAATTTATTAACTCGCCAATTTCTGCCACGTCAATACATATAAATTTTTTTTCTTTTTGGTCCCTTTTTTCTTGGGATTTCATGTACAAAAGTTTCAATGCATATGGCTCAATCATTCAATACATGAGTATGTTCCGAAATCCCAGAATTTTCAATCACAATTACACCTCTTTACATCCAACCAAATTCCCAAGTACACCCTCCCATTTGAACGATACACACCTTCACTTACCTAAGCTAATCAAGGATCTAAATCTAGGGACATTCATTGTTTTTCACTTAGGGTTGTTGATGTGCTCTATTAAGAACAAAAAGGGTTTATCATGGGCTCAAAATTGGTTAGCAATGGTAGATAAAAGGGTTAAGGCCGTTTGGGAGAAGTGACTACTGAAATGATGGCCTCAATCATGTAAATGAATTCATACACAAAGTAATGGACATATAGAATCAGACAAAGCAAGGATTACAATCATAGAGAGAGAATAATGCACACAAGAATGGGGAATAGTGGTTAGAGGATATAACCACACAATAGGCTCAAAACTCACATGCTTGTGTTCTTAGCTCAATCACTATGTTCCAAAATACATTCTTGAAGCAAGTTTACCACAAAAAAAAATTTTTTTTTTTCAAAATTGGTAGGGTACCCCAAAATTACAGTTTCTTGGGGAAGAAATCATTATTTTGACCAAGTAACTCTCTAGAGACTAACTATTATGCAAAGGGTATTTACAAGCAAGACTAACTACAAATGCAATGTACTAACTACTAAGCAAAAGATAAATCCATGGGTGTTGAAGGAAAGACATTGTTACCCATGGAGATCGGTTGAACGACCTCCCCACACTTAGAATTTAGCACGGTCCTCTGTGTTACCAACAATACGCAAAGGGCGATCGGGACCAGAACCTTCACTATCCCCTTCATCAGAGCTCCCATCACTTGGGGTTTGAGGTGGATGTGAATATTTCGGGTTCATCCATGCTAGGGGTAACACAACGCAGAAGCTTCTTGATGTAAGTGTATTGGCGTTGGTTGCACCGCTCATATCTATCAATCTTCCGATGTAGATCTTCTGTCCTTTGACTAGTGGATCTTTGCCGTGGTGGTGACGATGAGGTGGAAGGAATAGTAGATGGAGGGGCTATGTCAAGGCTTGAGTTGTTCATAGGAAGATGTAAGTATTTTCCGCTTGGGACCACATCACCCTTAGCCAGAATTATAGCCTTCGTGTCCATGGCTTCCCAAGGAACACCTGCAATAGCAACTAAATCAGATACCAATGCTGGAAATGGAAAATTACCCCAGGCATAGACTTGACCCATCACTTGCTTGATAAGAAGCGGAATGTTCACCGGTCTCTCTGTGAGAACACACCAAACAAGCAAGGCGAGATCCGCCATGAAGGACGACTTATGAGTGCTAGGTAGCACATAGTGGGATAGGATCTGGGCCCAAGCTCTAGCTTCTATAGTGAGGAAATGTACGTCAATGCACTTGGGCCTCATCCGGAGTCGACCATGGGTCCAAAATGTCTCTGGTTCAGTGATGACTCGGAGGATCGAGTCCTAATCAAACCCGAATGGTTCTCGCTGACGCAAGACCTCTTGGAAGCCATCCATGTCACTTGGTACTGGTAACACATTAAGCACTTGCTGAATAGCCTCTTCTGAAACTGAGACTTGCTTCCGGCGCACATATACCGATTGAAGATAGGGAAGATGGTAGTTAGTGTAGAATTCTACCACCCATGAGAGGTTGACCTCCTGTGGTTTTCTCAGAAGAAACTCCCATCCTCGCCGTTCAATGCGGGATAGAATGCAAGGAGCCACCTTTTCCGGCGGGGCGAGTAAATGCTCGGCATGACAGTTTCTTTCAACCATGGCGGGGAACACAAGTTCACAAAAGCGGTTGGGGAACCTTGAAAAATCCTTTGCCGGTTTGCTCTTCTCCTTTTCATCAATAGGAGCGGGTGCCTGATGAGCGGATAATTTATACGCTTTTTGGCATTGTTTTTAGGTAGTTCTTAGTATGATTTAGTTAGTTTTTACTATATTTTTATTAGTTTTTATTCAAAATTCACATTTCTGGACTTTACTATGAGTTTGTATATTTTTCTGTGATTTCAGGTATTTTCTGGCTGAAATTGAGGGACCTGAGCAAATTCTGATTCAGAGGCTGAAAAAGGACTGCAGATGCTGTTGGATTATGACCTCCCTGCACTCAAAATGGATTTTCTGGAGCTATAGAAACCCAAATGGTGCGCTCTCAATTGCGTTGGAAAGTAAACATCCAGGGCTTTCTAGCAACATTTAATAGTCCATACTTTGCTCAAAGATAAATGACGTAAACTGGCGTTTAACGCTAGTTCCATGTTCCATTATGGCGTTAAATGCCAGAAACAGGTTACAAGTTGGAGTTAAACGCCCAAAACAGGTTACAACCTGGCGTTCAACTCCAGAAACAGCCTAGGCACGTGTAAAGCTCAAGTCTCAGTCTCAGCACATACCAAGTGGGCCCCGGAAGTGGATTTCTGCACTATCTATCGTAGTTTACTCATTTTCTGTAAACCTAGGTTACTAGTTTAGTATTTAAACAACTTTTAGAGATTTATTTTGTACATCATGAAATTTTCACGTTTTACTTTGTACTCTTTGACGGCATGAGTCTCTAAACTCCATTGTTAGGGGTGAGGAGCTCTACTGTGTCTCAATGAATTAATGCAATTATTTCTGTTTTCTATTCAAACACGCTTGTTTCTATCTAAGATGTTCATTCGCACTTCAATATGATGGATGTGATGATCCGTGACACTCATCACCATTCTCAACCTATGAACGCGTGCCTGAAAACTACCTCCGTTCTACCTTCGATTGAATGAGTATCTCTTGGATTCCTTAATCAGAATCTTCGTGGTATAAGGTAGAATCCATTGGCAGCACTCTTGAGAATCCAGAAAGTCTAAACCTTGTCTGTGGTATTCCGAGTAGGATTTAGGGATTGAATGACTATGACGAGCTTCAAACTCACAAGGGTTGGGCGTAGTGATAGACGCAAAAGGATCAATGGATCCTATTCCAGCATGAGTGAGAACCGACAGATGATTATCCGTGCGGTGACAGCGCACCTGGACCATTTTCACTGAGAGGACGGATGGTAGCCATTGACAACGGTGATCCACCAACACACAGCTTTCCATAGGAGGAACCTTGCGTGCGTGACGAAGAATACAGGGGGAAAGCAGAGATTCAGAAGACAAAGCATCTCCAAAACTCCAACATATTCTCCATTACTGCATAAGTATTATTTAATCCATGCTCTCTTTTTCATTTGCAAGTCAACTGATAATTATAACTGATAACCTGACTAAGAGTTACAAAATAACCATAGCTTGCTTCAAGCTAACAATCTCTGTGGGATCGACCCTTACTCACGTAAGGTATTACTTGGACGACCCAGTGCACTTGCTGGTTAGTGGTACGAGTTATGAAAAGTGTGATTTACTATTCGTGCACCAAGTTTTTGGCGCCATTGCCGGGGATTGTTCGAGTTTGGACAACTGACGGTTTATTTTGTTGCTTAGATTAGGAAAATTTTGTCTTTTGGGTTAGAGTCTTTTATTTTCTTTTCAAAAAAAAATTTTTTCCAAAAATTTATTATTTTTCTTTATTAATCTTTAGAGTTTTCTGTTTGAGTCTAGTTGCATGTTTTAAATTTGGTGTCCTTTGTGTTTTTGTCATCCAAAAAAAAATAATAAAATAAAATAGTTTTTCTCTGTTTAATCCTTGCATTTGTTGAATGTGTCTATGTTCTTGTGAATAGTTGCTCCTTTGAGTCTTTCTTTCTAAAATATTTTCAAAAATAATTTTTCTTTGATTAAATCTTGTGTCAAATTTTAAGTTTGGTGTTTTCTTGTTAGTTTTTATTTAATTTTCGAAAATTTATTTTTGGTCTTCTAAAAATTTTAAGTTTGGTGTTCTTATTTTATGTTCTTGAGTCCTTTGAGTCTTTGAATTTTTGTTCTTCGTGTTCTTGTGAATCTTCAAGGTGTTCTTGAGTCTTGCTTATGTTTTGATCTTAAAATTTTTATGTTTGGTGTTCCTTGGTGTTTTTCCTCCAAATTCTCGAAAATAAGGAGCATTAGATCTAAAAAATTTTAAGTTTGTGTCTTTTTATTGTTTTTCTCTTTCTAAAAAATTCAAAAATATTTTTCCTCTTTATTCTAATTAATTTTCGAAATTTACATAAGAATTTCAGAATTTTATTTTAAAATTTCTATTTTATCTTATCTTAGTTTTAAAATTTTCAAAATTCAAATTTTTTTCAAAAAAATCATATCTTTTTCAAAATCTTATCTTATCTTATTTCAAATTTCAAATTTCAACTTCCAAAATTCAAAACTCAAATTTCAAAATTCAAATTTCAAAATTTAAAATTCAAAATTTAATTTTCAAATTTAAAAATCAAATCTTTTCAAAATTTAAATTTTTTTCAAATCCTTATCTTATATTGTTGACTTTTCAAAATTTCAAATTTCAAATTTCAAATTTCAAATTTCAAATTTCAAAATTTAATTTTCAAATTTAAAATTTAAATTTCAAATTTAAAATTTAAATTTCAAAACTTTTTAATTTAAATTCCTTATCTTCTCTTACCTAGCTTATCTTATCTTTTCTAATCTCAAATCTTAAAATCAAATCTTTTTCAAGTATCTTTAATTTTAAGACATCTTCTTCAAAACTTCCTAACCAATTTCTCTCTGTTCATTTTTTTCGAAAATCCTCACCCACATCCTTTTCAAATCTTTTTAATTAATTAATTTAGTTTTCAATTTTCTTTTATTTATTTTTCTTCAAATTTTCGAAATTATAGTCAATTTTTCATTTATTTTATTTTATTTTATTTTATTTTAATTTCGGTTTTCAAAAAAAAAATTTTATTTGCAATCCGCATCATCTCCCTTTCTCCATCGTGGACCTAAGTGGAAATCAACAGTCCAGAAGGACTCTGGGGTCATATACTAACCCCATTACTGCTGCATATGGGAGTAGCATCTGTATACCTCCCATCAAAGCAAGCAGTTTTGAGCTAAATCCTCAGCTCATTGTCATGGTGCAGTAAAATTGCCAGCATTCCGGTCTTCCACAGGAAGAACCTACTGAGTTTCTGGCGTAGTTCTTGCAAATTGCTGACACAGTGCGTGACAAGGAGGTAGATCAGGACGTATACAGGCTGTTGCTGTTTCCGTTTGCTGTAAAAGATCAAGCTAAGAGGTGGTTAAATAACCAACCCACAGCAAGCATAAGAACATGGAAACAGTTATCAGACAAATTCCTGAATCAATATTTTCTTCCAAAAAGGATGACACAGCTAAGGCTGGACATCCAAGGCTTTAAATAAGAGGATGATGAATCCCTTTATAATGCCTGGGAGAGGTACAGAGGGATGCTAAGGAAATGCCCCTCTGAAATATTTTTAGAGTGGGTGCAATTAGACATCTTCTACTATGGGCTTACAGAAAGAGCTTAGATATATCTAGACCACTCAGTTGGTGGATCTATACACATGAGAAAAACTATTGAAGAGGCTCAAGAGCTTATTGATATAGTTGCTAGAAATCAGCATCTGTAAATACGTAGTGGGTCCTCCATAAAAGAAGAAGCCAAAGCAGTGTCTACTGAACTTGGTCCTCCAGAACAAGTTGCTGAACTCAATCAACAATTGTGTTTTCTAACAAAACAGCTAGCAGAATTCAAGGAGATGCTACAAGACAATAAAAATGCTAAAAAAAAATATGGAAGCACAATTGAATCAGACAAAACAGCAGTTATCAAAGCAGATAACAGAAGAGTGCCAGGCAGTTCAATTAAGAAGTGGAAAAATATTAAAAACCTCACTTCAGAGCAGCAGAAAGCCAAGAAAAGAACAACTGACAGAAGATGAGCAAAATATTATCCAAAATCCCTCTGAGGACAGTAAGAGCCCAGAGAGGAATAACTCTGGCGTTCAAACGCCAGAAAAGGATGCAAAGTTGGCGTTAAACGCCCAACCTAAGCAAAGTTCTGGCGTTCAAACACCAGAAACAGACAAGGAGCTGGCGTCAAACGCTCAATGGAAGCTCAGTTCTGGCGTTCAAATGCCAATGAGGGATTAGACACACACAAGTGCTGATAGCAAACCCTCTAAGAAGGCTTCTCCAACCACCTCTGTAGGAAATAAACCTACAGTAACTAAGGTTGAGGAATACAAAACTAAGATGCCTTATCCTCAAAAACTCCGTCAAGAGGAGTAGGATAAGCAATTTGCCCACTTTGTAGACTATCTTAGGACTCTTGAAATAAAGATTCCGTTTGCAGAGGCACTTGAGCAAATATCCTCTTATGCCAAGTTCATGAAAGAGATCTTGAGTCATAAGAAGGATTGGAGAGAAATTGAAAGAGCTCTCCTCACTGAAGAATGTAGTGTAGTCATTCTGAAAAGCTTCCCAGAAAAGCTTAAAGATCCCGGGAGCTTTATGATACCATGCTTATTAGAGGGTAATTACACCAAGACAGCTTTATGTGATGTTGGGGCAAGCATCAACCTAATCCCTGCATCCACCATTAGAAAGCTTGGCTTGACTGAAGAGGTCAAACCAACCCGGATCTGTCTTCAACTTGCTGATGGCTCCATTAAATACCCATCAGGCATAATTGAGAACATGATTGTCAAGGTTGGGCCATTTGCCTTCCCTACTGACTTTGTAGTGCTGGAAATAGAGGAGCACAAGAGTGCATCTCTCATTCTAAGAAGACCATTCCTAGCAACTGGATGAACCCTCATTGACGTCCAAAAAGGGGAGATAACCCTGAGAGTCAATGAGGATGAGTTTAAGTTGAATGTTGTCAAAGCTATGCAACATCCAGACACATCAGACGACTGCCTGAGCATTGATATTATTGACTCCCTGGTGGAAGAGGTCAATATGACTGAGAGTCTCGAATCAGAGCTAGAGGACATTTTTAAAGATCTTCAGCCTGATCTGGAGAAACCAGAGGAAATAAAAGAACCTCTGAAAACTCCTCAAGAAGAGGAGAAACCTCCTAAACCTGAGCTTAAACCACTACCACCATCCCTGAAATATGCATTTCTGGGAGAAGGTGACACTTTTCCTATAATCATAAGCTCTACTTTAGAGCCACAGGAAGAGAAAGCATTAATTCAGGTGCTAAGGACACACAAGACAGCTCTTGGGTGGTCCATAAGTGATCTTAAGGGCATTAGCCCAGCCAGATGCATGCACAAGATCCTATTGGAGGATGATGCTAAGTCAGTGGTTCAACCACAGAGGTGGCTAAATCCCGCCATGGAGGAGGTGGTGCAGAAAGAGGTCACTAAGTTACTAGAGCCTGTGATTATTTATCCTATTTCTGATAACCCCTGGGTGAGTCCTGTCCATGTTGTCCCTAAGAAGGGAGGTATGACAGTGGTTCATAATAAAAAAAAATGAATTGGTTCCTACAAGAACAATTACAGGGTGGCGTATGTGTATTGACTACAGAAGGCTCAATATAGCCACCAGGAAGGATCACTTCCCTTTACTATTCATAGACCAGATGCTAGAAAGACTAGCAGGTCATGAATACTATTGCTTTTTGGATGGCTATTCAGGTTACAACCAAATTGCAGTAGATCCTCAGGACCAAGAGAAAACAGCATTCACATGTCCATCTGGAGTATTTGCATACAGAAGAATGCCTTTTGGTCTGTGCAATGCACCTGTAACCTTTCAGAGGTGCATGCTCTCTATCTTCTCTGATATGGTAGAGAAATTTCTGGAAGTCTTCATGGATGACTTCTCAGTATTTGGAGACTCATTTAGCTCCTGTCTTAACCATCTAGCACTTGTTCTGAAAAGATGCCAAGAAACTAACCTGGTTCTAAATTGGGAAAAATGTCACTTTATGGTGACTGAAGGAATTGTCCTTGGGCATAAAATTTCGAACAAGGGAATAGAGGTGGATCAAGCTAAGGTAGAGGTAATTGAAAAATTACCACCACCCACCAATGTTAAGGCAATCAGAAGCTTTCTAGGGCATTTAGGATTCTATAGGAGGTTTATAAAGGATTTTTCAAAAATCGCAAAACCTCTGAGCAATCTGCTAGCTGCTCACACGCAATTTGTGTTTGACACAAAGTGCCTGTAGGCGTTTGAAACCCTGAAAGCTAAGCTGGTCACAACACCAGTTATCTCTGCACCAGATTGGACATTACCTTTGGAACTAATATGTGATGCCAGTGACCATGCCATTGGTGCAGTATTGGGATAGAGGCATAACAAGCTTCTGCATGTCATTTATTATGCTAGCCGTGTTTTAAATGATGCCCAGAAAAATTACACAACCACAAAAAAAGAGCTGCTTGCAGTGGTTTATGCCATTGACAAGTTTAGATCATACTTAGTAGGATCAAAAGTGATTATGTACACTGACCATGCTGATCTTAAATATCTACTCACAAAGCAGGATTCAAAGCCCAGGCTCATAAGATGGGTGTTACTTCTGCAAGAGTTTGATATAGAAATAAGAGACAGAAAAGGGACAGAGAATCAAGTAGCTGATCACCTGTCCCGGATAGAACCAGTAGCAGGAGCATCCCTCTCTCCTACTGAGATCTCTGAAACCTTTCCGGATGAGCAATTGTTTGTTATTCAGGAAGCTCTATGGTTTATAGACATTGCAAACTATAAGACTCAAGGTTCTCCTTCTGTAACCATGGAGAGGAAGCATGAAAAGCTTCTCTCAATACAGAGTCAAACAAAACCCCCACATTCAAACTCTAAGTTTGGTGTTGGGAGGCCACAACCAAACTCTAAGTTTGGTGTTGAGAGGCCCCAACCCTGCTCTAATTATCTGTAAGGCTCCATGAGAGCTCACTGTCAAGCTGTTGACATTAAAGAAGCACTTGTTGGGAGGAAACCCAATGTTATTTAATTATATCTATTTATTTTCCATTGTTATTTTATGTTTTCTTTAGGTTGATGATCATGTGAAGTCACAAAAACAACTGAAAAATCAAAAACAGAATAAAAAATAGCATTAAAAACAGCTCACCTTGGAGGAAGAGTTTACTGGCGTTTAAACGCCAGTAAGCAGCATCAGACCGGCATTTAACGCCAGAAAGAAGCATCAAGCTGGCATTAAACGCCAGAAACAAGCACCAGACTGGCGTTTAACGCCAGAACAGAGCATCAACTTGGCGTTTAACGTCAAGAAAGGGAGAAAAGCTGGCGTTTAACGCCAGAAACAAGCAGGAGTCTGGCGTTAAACGCCAAGATTGCACACTAAGGGCGTTTTTGCACGCCTCAATGGAGCATGGATGATACGTCCTTGACCCCTCAGGATCTGTGGACCCCACAGGATCCCCACCTGCCACACCTTTTCATACACACCTCCTTCTCCCCCTTTCCTCCTTTTTTTGCTCGAGGACGAGCAAACATTTTAAGTTTGGTGTGGAAAAAGCATTGCTTTTTTGTTCTTCCATAACCACTAATGCCTCAAGGGATGCACTTTCCTCCACAAAACTATTGGGAGCAGATTAACACCTCCCTAGGAGAATTAAGTTCCAACATGGGACAACTAAGGGTGGAGCACCAAGAGCATTCCATCATCCTCCATGAAATTAGAGAAGATCAAAGAGCTATGAGGGAGGAGCAACAAAGGCAAGGAAGAGACATAGAGGAGCTCAAGAGCACTATTGGTTCTTCAAAAGGAAGAAGACGCCACCCTCACTAAGGTGGACCCGTTCCTTAATCTCTTTGTCAATTTATTTTTTTTCTGTTTTAATTCTCTATGCTTTATTTATGTTTGTGTCTTCATTACGTGATCATTAGTATCTAGTGTCTATGTCTTAAAGCTATGAATGTCTTATGAATCCATCACCTTTCTTAAATGAAAAATGCTTTTAATCATAAAAGAACAAGAAGTACATGATTTTGAATTCATCCACTTGAAATTAGTTTAATTATTCTGATGTGGTGACAATACTTTTTATTTTCTGAATGAATGCTTGAACAGTGCATATGTATTTTGAATTTGTTGTTTATGAATGTTAAAATCGTTGGCTCTTGAAAGAATGATGAAAATGAGAAATGTTATTGATAATCTAAAAAATCATTAAATTGATTCTTGAAGCAAGCAGAAAAAGAAAAATGGCGGAAAAAAAAAAGAAAAAGAAAAAGCAAGCAGAAAAAGCCAAAAGCTCTTTAAACCAAAAGGCAAGAGCAAAAAACCAATAGACCTTAAAACCAAAAGGCAAGGGTGATAAAAGGATCCTAGGCTTTGAGCATCAGTGGATAGGAGGGCCCAAAAGGAATAAAATCCTGGCCTAAGCGGCTAAACCAAGCTGTCCCTAACCATGTGCTTGTGGCGTGAAGGTGTCAAGTGAAAAATTGAGACTGAGCGGTTAAAGTCGAGGTCCAAAGCAAAAAGAAGAGTGTGCTTAAGAACCCTGGACACCTCTAATTGGGGACTCTAGCAAAGCTGAGTCACAATCTGAAAAGGTTTACCCAATTATGTGTCTGTGGCATTTATGTATCCGGTGGTAATACTGGAAAACAAAGTGCTTTGGGCCACGACCAAGACTCATAAAGTAGCTGTGTTCAAGAATCAACATACTGAACTAGGAGAATCAATAACACTATCTGAATTCTGAGTTCCTATAGATGCCAATCATTCTGAACTTCAAGGGATAAAGTGAGATGCCAAAATTGTTCAGAGGCAAAAAGCTACTAGTCCCGCTCATCTAATTGGAGCTAAGTTTCATTGATATTTTGGAATTTATAGTATATTCTCTTCTTTCTATCCTATTTTATTTTCAGTTCCTTGGGGACAAGCAACAATTTAAGTTTGGTATTGTGATGAGCGGATACTTTATACGCTTTTTGGCATTATTTTTTGGTAGTTTTTAGTATGATTTAGTTAGTTTTTACTATATTTTTATTAGTTTTTATTCAAAATTTACATTTCTTGATTTTACTATTAGTCGTGCGGTGACAGTGCACCTGGACCATTTTCACTGAGAGGACGGATGGTAGCCATTGACAATGGTGATCCCCCAACACACAGCTTGCCATAAGAGGAACCTTGCGTGCATGAAGAAGAAGACAGGGGGAAAGCAGAGATTTAGAAGACAAAGCTTCTCCAAAACTCCAACATATTCTCCATTACTGCATAATAAGTATTATTTAATCCATGCTCTCTTGTTCATTTGCAAGTCAACTGATAATTATAACTGATATCCTGACTAAGAGTTACAAAATAACCATAGCTTGCTTCAAGCCAACAATCTCTATGGGATCGACCCTTACTCACGTAAGTTATTACTTGGACGACCCAGTGCACTTGCTGGTTAGTGGTACGAGTTGTGAAAAGTGTGATTTACAATTCGTGCACCAGTGCCTTCACCTTCTTAGATAGGGGTTTGGCTCCTAATGAAGAGTGCGCCTTAGAGTGTGACTTTTGGGGTGCCCTCTTTACGGCTGGTTTCCTTGAAGCTTTCTCATTGCTTTTCTTGGTTGCCATCCTGAAAAAGGAATGGAAAGAGGGAAAGCATTAAACCCAAAGAATCATCTCAACAAAAACATGCAAGTTAAAGGTAGTGCCCAAAAGAAATAGTGCAACAAAGTAGTCATAGAGGCATGGGTCACAACACTTCGCATGGGATGCAAGAGGGAGTAAAGCATGCAATATGGCATGAGAAGAATAATCTCAAGCATCTATAACAAGGAGCAAGTCATGTTCAATGAGTATCTAATTAGCAAGCATACACTCTAAGTAAGCAAAGTGGACTCAATGCATTTAGAAGAAAGCAAGTGAGTGAGGAGGAAGCACCAAATTGAAGTTACATGATTAAAATAAACCAAAATGGAATTCGTGCATTTCCTTGAACACTTGGTGTGCAGTTATCAAGCAATGAGCAATTATGAGATACTTAACCAATTAGAAGCCCAAAATGAAATATCAATCATCACATAACATCACCTACTAACAAAGATAAAGAAAGGCAACAAGAAGATCTATTAAAGAAAATTAAAACTTAAATTCAAAATTCATGGAAAAGCAAGAAAAAGGAAAAATAAACAAACAAAAAGTAGGTAGTATAATCATGCAACTAAAAGAGAAAATAAAAGAAAATAAGAGAAAGAGATAGAAGAGGTGTAGTGCCACCGGAAGTGGTGGTGGTCGCCGGTGAGTGGCCGGAAATGGTGGTGAAGTATGGAAGAAGAAGGACAAGAGAGGAGGTGATGGGAGAAGAAGAAGAAGAAGAAGAAGAAGGAAAATAAGAAAAGAGGTGAGAAAGAGGGAAGAGACAGGGCGCGCCAGGTTTAAAAATGGGTCGCGCAACCGACGCGTGTGCGCACGGTGTGCTAGCGCATCGATGAGGGTGGAGTGAGGGGTGCGTACGTGTCCAGGGCGCGTACGCGTGAAGTCAGTTGGGCTCCTGGTATAGAGTTGGCACAAAGTAGGCCTAACTCTTGGGCTATTTGTACCAGAGTTGGCATGCAGCACAGGCGGCGTGGACGCGCACCATGCGCGGATGCGTGCCTGGTCGAGTTGGCGACCGGCGTGGATGCGCCAAGTACGCCTGCGCGTCAGTGCGGGCACAGAATATGCACAAATATGCCATAGCTCTCAGGTTTTTATACTAGGGAGTTCAAATTGCAAACCCGATGCGCGCGCGCACAGTGCGCTTGCGCGTCGATGGCCAAGTTGCATGGGGCGCGCAGGCGGCATGCACGCTGGCGCGTGGGTGCCTAGCACGAAGTGGGCACAAGGTGGGCATAACTCTCGGGTTTTTGGACCAGGAGTATGAAATGCACCACCGGCGCGCGTGCGCACAGTGCGCTCGCGCGCGGATGCCCCCTTTTTCCTTGTTTTTTTTAAACAACATAGAAAGGGCTATGCTAACATATTCTTGGCAGGTGTTTATGCTAGTAGTCAAGAATACACTCACAAATTCATGCACTATTCAAAACATAGCATTCTCTCTACTTCAATAATTCATCCATACCAAAATGAGGAAATCTATATAAACATCATAGCTATCCAATAAGATCAACAAAACTAGCATTCCTATGCAATCAACAACATCAAAAAGTCACAAAATATACAAAAATCTAGAGCTAAAAACAAGAAGGTATACACAAGGAAGATCTTACCACGGTGGGGTGCCTCCCACTAAGCACTTTTCTTTAACTTCCTTAAGTTGGACGGTCAGATGCTCAGGCTTCTCCTCCTCCAGGTGCATCCCTTAGTAGGAACACCTCTAGCTCCTTTGGGAGCTTGTAGCCATGGTACTTCTTCACTCTATGTCCATTCACCTTGAAAGTTGCTTCACTTTTAGGATTAAAAAATTCCACCACCCCATAGGGCTTTATCTCCTTCACCTTGAAGGGTCCTTCCCATCTAGAACGGAGCTTGCCAGGCATGAATCTAAGTCTCGAGTTGTAGAGGAGAACCTCATCACCTTCTTGAAAATCCTTCTTCCGGATGTGATTGTCATGAAATGCTTTAGTCTTTTCCTTGTAGCTCTGGGCATTCTCATATGCTTCGTTCCTCAAACACTCAAGCTCCTCTAGCTGTAATTTCCTGGCCACACCCGCCTTGGTTAAATCCATGTTGCACTGTGATGAGCGGAAAATTTATACCCTTTTTGGCATTGTTTTTACAGAGTTTTTAATATGTTTTAGTTAATTTTTATTATATTTTTATTAGTTTTTACTCAAAAATCATATTTCTATACTTTACTATGAGTTTGTATGTTTTTCTGTGATTTCAGGTATTTTCTGGCTAAAATTGAGGGATCTAAGCAAAAATCTGATTCAGAGGCTGAAAAAGGACTGCAGATGCTGTTGGATTCTGACCCTCCTACACTCAAAGTGGATTTTCTGGAGCTACAGAAACCCAATTGGCACGCTCTCAATTGTGTTGAAAACTAGACATCCTGAGCTTTCCAGAAATATATGATAGTCCATATTTTTCCCGAGATTTGATGGCCCAAACTGGCGTTCAAAGATAGCCTAAAACATCTTGGCGTAAAATGCCTAAACTGGCACCAGAATTGGAGTTAAACGCCCAAACTGGCACCAAAGCTGGCGTTTAACTCTAGGAACAGCCTATGCACGAAAAAGCTTCAATGCTCAGTCCATGCACACACCAAGTGGGTCCCGAAAGTGGATTTCTGCACTATCTGCACTTAGTTATTCATTTTCTGTAAACCTAAGTTACTAGTTTAGTATAAATAGCACTTTTTACTATTGTATACATATCTCTGGACGTTTAGTCCTTAGACTTTACCACCATAGACCATTGTTCACGTTTGGAGGCTGGCCTCACGGCCATGCCTAGACCTTTTTCACTTATGTATTTTCTACGGTGGAGTTTCTACACCCCATAGATTAAGGTGTGGAGCTCTGCTGTTCTTCATGAATTAATGCAAGTACTATTGTTTTTCTTTCAATTCACGCCTACTCTTTTCCAAGATATACTCTTGTTCTTAATTTAGTTAAGTCAGAATGAAGGGGTGACCCGTGACAATCACCCAATCTTTGTTACTCGCTTAGCCAAGATCCGCGTGCCTGACAACCACAAAGCGGTCTACATGATGTTCAACGTAGTCATTGGATGACAGCTGGAGTATATTCTCTTGGATATCTAATACACGGATTGAGTCCGTGAGATTAGTATCTTCGTGGTATAGGCTAGAATTATTGGCAGCCATTCCTGGGATCCGGAAAGTCTAAACCTTGTCTGTGGTATTCCGAGTAGGATCCGGGAAGGGATGACTGTGACAAGCTTCAAACCTGCGAATGTTGGGCGTAGTGACAGTGTGAAAAAGGATCAATGGATCCTATTCCAATGCTAGTGGGAACCGACAGATGATTAGCCCTGCAGTAGCTGTACCTGGTATTTTTCATCCGGGATGAGAAATCTGACAGTTGATTAGCCCTGCAGAAATCGTAGAGGACTATTTTCACTAAGAGGATCCTACAGCTTTCCATGGAAGGGAGCACAAATGATTGGAAGAAGGCAGTAGAAAAGCAGATGTTCATAAGAAACAAAGCATCTCCAGACGCTTATCTAAAATTCCCACCAATGAATTGCATAAGTAACTTTATTTTATTTTATGTTTTATTTCTATTTTAATTATCATAACCTCATAACCATTTGAATCCGCCTGACTGAGATTTACAAGATGACCATAGCTTGCTTCAAGCTGACAATCTCTGTGGGATCAACCCTTACTCACGTAAGGTATTACTTGGACGATCCAGTGCACTTGCTGGTTAGTTGTGCGGAGTTGTGAAAAGTGTGAATCACAATTTTCCCACACCAAGTTTTTGGCGCCGTTGCTGGGAATTGTTCGAGTTTGGACAACTGACGGTTCATCTTTTTACTTAGATTAGGTAATTTTATTTTATGTTTAAGCTTTTTATTTTTATTTTCGAAAAATTCAAAAAAAATATTTGTTCTTCAGAATTTTTAAGAATGAATTCTAGAGTTTTAAATGATATGTGAAGCCTGGCTGGCTGCTAAGCCATGTCTAATTTTTTTTTTGGACTGAGGATTTCACTTATCATTGCAGGAGCTTTTTGATTACCATCAATTTGGCTATTGTATGTAATGCTCTGCTAAAGCTTGGCTGGCCATTAGGCCATGTCTAATCTTTTGGACCGAAGCTTTCACCTAAAGCTTGGCTGGCTATTTAGCCATGTCTAAATTTTTGGACCGAAGCTTTAGACTAGCATTGCATTATTCCTGGAATTCTTATTATAAATTTTGAATTTCTTATTTTTCTTTTTCCAAAATATTTTCGAAAAAATACAAAAAAAATTTAATAAACGATAAAACAAAAAATATTTTGTGTTTCTTGTTTGAGTCTTGTGTCAAGTTTTAAGTTTGGTGTCAATTACATATCTTGATTTTTCTTTAAATTTTCGAAAATTCATCATGTGTTCTTCTTTGATCTTCAATTTGTTCTTGATGATTTTCCTTGTTTGATCTTTGATTTTTCTTGTTTTTTGTCTTTTCTTGTTTTTCATATGCATTTTTGAATTATTAGTGTCTAGAGTTTAAAAGATTTTTAAGTTTGGTGTCTTGCATGTTTTTCTTTTCTTAAAATTTTCAAAAATATGTTCTTGGTGTTCATCATGATCTTCAAAGTGTTCTTGGTGTTCATCTTGGCATTCAAAGTGTTCTTGCATACATTACTTGTTTTGATCGTAAATTTCTTATGCTTTGTGTATTTTTGTGTTTTTCTCTTTCCTCATTAATTCAAAAAAATCAAATATAATATCTTTCCCTTATTTTACTCATAATTTTCGAAATTTTGAATTGATTTGGTCAAAAATTTTTAAAATTTAGTTGTTTCTTGTTAGTCAAGTCAAAATTTCAAATTAACATTTTTATCTTTTCAAATCTTTTTCAAAAATCAAATCTTTTTCATTTTTCTTCCTAATATTTTCGAAAATTTTAAAAATTGATTTTCAAAATCTTTTTCTTATTTTTATTTCATATTTTCAAAATTAATGCTAACAATTAATGTTTTGATTCAAAAATTTTTAAAGTTGTTACTTGCCTATTAAGAAAGGATCAATCTTTAAATTCTAGAATCATATCTTTTAGTTTCTTGTTAGTCAAGTAATCAACTTTAATTTCAAAAATCAAATCTTTTTAATTTCTTTTTTTAATCTTTTTCAAAATAAATTTCAATCATTTCTTTCAATCATATCTTTTTAAAAACTTAATTTCAAAATCTTTTTCTAACTTCTTATCTTTTCAAAATTGATTTTCAAGTCTTTTTCAATTAACTACTTGACTTTTTGTTTGATTTTAAAAAGTTACTATTTCTTATCTTTTTCAAAATCACCTAACTACTTTTCTCTCTCCAATTTTCAAAAATAACTAAACCCTTTTTCGAAATTCTTTTTAATTAACTAATTATTTTAAATTTTAATTTAATTTTAATTCTCTTCTTAAATTTCGAATTCTAACTAATAATTAAAATAAAAACAAAAATATTTTTCTTTTCTTTTAAATTATTTTTTGAAAACTCTCTCTCTCTCTCTCATCTCTTTCTATTTATTTTATTTATTTACTAACACTTCTCCTCCACCTATAATTCGAACCCTCTCCTTCTCTCTGTGTTCGAATTCTTCTCCTTCTCCCTTCTTCATTCTATACTTCTATTCTTCTACTCACATAAAGGAATCTCTATACGGTGACATAGAGGATTCCTATTCTTTTCTGTTTTCTTCTTTTTCATATGAGCAGGAGCAAGGATATGAACATTCTTGTTGAAGCTGATCCTGAACCTGAAAGGACTCTGAAGAGGAAACTAAGAGAAGCTAAAGCACAAAACTCTGGAGAGGACCTAACAGAAATTTTCGAAAAGGAAGAAGACATGGCAGCCAAAAATAACAACAATGGTGGAGATGCAAGGAAGATGCTTGGTGACTTTACTGCACCCACTCCTAACTTCTATGGAAGAAGCATCTCAAAATTCCTGCAATTGGAGCAAACAACTTTGAGCTTAAGCCTCAATTAGTTTCTCTAATGCAGCAGAATTGCAAGTTTCATGGACTTCCATTGGAAGATCCTCATCAGTTCTTAGCTGAATTCTTGCAAATCTGTGACACTGTTAAGACCAATGGGGTTAATCCTGAGGTCTACAGACTTATGCTTTTCCCTTTTGCTGTGAGAGACAGAGCTAGGACATGGTCAATGCTTTCTTGGCCAAATTCTTTCCACCTCAAAAGTTGAGCAAGCTTAGAGTGGAAGTCCAAACTTTCAGACAGAAGGAAGGTGAATTCCTCTTTTAAGCATAGGAAAGATACAAGCAATTGATCAGAAGGTGTCCTTCTGACATGCTTTCAGAATGGAGCATCCTATGTATATTCTATGATGGTCTGTCTGAATTATCCAAGATATCATTGGATCACTCTGCTGGTGGATCTCTTCATCTGAAGAAGACGCCTGCAGAAGCCCAGGAACTCATTAAAATGATTGCAAATAGCCAGTTCATGTATACTTCTGAAAGAAATCCTGTGAATAATGGGACAACTCAGAAGAAAGTTATTCTTGAGATTGATACTCTGAATGCAATATTGGCTCAGAATAAAATATTGACTCAGCAAGTCAATATGATTTCTCAGAGTCTGACTGGAATGCAAGCTACATCCGGCAGTACTAAAGAAGCTTCCTCTGAAGAAGAAGCTTATGACCCTGAGAATCCTGCAATGGAAGAGGTGAATTACATGGGAGAATCCTATGGAAACACCTAGAATCCTTCATGGAGGAATCATCCAAATTTCTCATGGAAGTATCAACAGAAGACCAACCAAGGCTTCAATAATAATGGTGGGAGAAATAGGTTTGGCAATAGCAAGCCTTTTCCATGTTCTTCTGAGCAACAGACAGAGAATTCTAAGCAGAACCACTATAACTTAGCAACCATAGTCTCTGATCTATCTAAGACCACTCTCAGTTTCATGAATGAAACAAGGTCCTCCATGAAAAATTTGGAGGCACAAGTGGATCAACTGAGTAAAAGAGTGGCCGAAACTCCTCCAAGTACTCTCCCAAGCAATACAGAAGAGAATCCAAAGAGAGAATGCAAGGCCATAAATACAACCAACATGGCCGAACCTAGGGAGAAAGAAAAGGCAGTGATTTCCAGTGAGGAAGACCTCAATGGACGTCCACTGGCCACTAAAGAGTTCCCCAATGAGGAACCAAAGGAATTTGAGGCTCATACAGAGACCATAGAGATTCCACTAAACTTACTGTTGCCATTCATGAGCTCTGTTGAGTATTCTTCCTCTGAAGAGGATGAAGATATTACTGAAGAGCAAGTTGCTCAGTATCTAGGAGCAATCATAAAGCTGAATGCCAAGTTATTTGGTAATGAGACTTGGGAGGATGAACCTTCATTGCTCATTAATGAACTGAATACCTTGGTTCAACAGAAATTACCTCTGAAGAAACCGGATCCCGAAAAATTCTTAATACCTTGTATCATAGGCACCATAACCTTTAAAAAGGCTCTGTGTGACCTTGGGTCAAGTATAAACCTCATGCCACTCTCTGTAATGGAGAAATTAGGGATATTTGAGGTAGAAGCTGCAAGAATCTCACTAGAGATGGTAGACAATTCAAGGAAACAGGCTTATAGACTTGTAGAGGATGTCTTAGTGAAGGTTGAAGGCTATTACATCCCTGCTGACTTCATAATCCTAGACACTGGGAAGGATGAAGATGATTTCATCATCCTTAGAAGACCCTTCCTAGCCACAGCAAGAGCTGTGATTGATGTGGACAGAAGAGAGTTAGTCCTTCAATTGAATGAGGACTACCTTTTGTTTAAGGCTCAAGGATCTTCTTTTGTAACCATGGAGAGGAAGCATGAAAAGCTTCTCTCAATACAGAGTTAAACAGAGCCCCACACTCAACTTCTAAGTTTGGTGTTGGGAGGCGATCATCAAGCTCTGAGTCTCTGTGAAGCTCTCTAAGAGCTCACTGTCAAGCTATTGACATTAAAGAAGCGCTTGTTAGAGAGGCAACCCAATGTTATTTATTTATATTTATTTATTTTCCATTGTTATTTTATGTTTTTTTTAGGTTGATGATCATGTGAAGTCATAAAAACAACTGCAAAATTAAAGCAAAATGAAAAATAGCATCAAAAATAGCATACCCTGGAGGACAGGCTTACTGGTGTTTAAACGCCAGTAAGGATAGCAGAATGGGCATTTAATGCCCAGCCTGGCAGCATTTTAGACGTTAAACGCTAGAATGGGCAGCACTCTGGGCGTTTAACGCCAGAAAAGGCTGTCTGGCGTCTGGCTGGTGTTAAACGCCAGAAATGGGCAGCAGACTGGCGTTTAACGCCAGGAAAGGTAGCAAAGCTGGCGTTTAATGCCAGAATTGGCACACAGTGGGCGTTTGAACGCCAGAATGGTGTAGGGAGCAGAATTCCTTGACACCTCAGGATCTGTGGACCCCACAGGACCCTCACCTACCCCACCTCTTCTTCTCTCCTCTTCACTCCTTTCCATAACACTCTTCCCCAAATACCGTTGACTAATCCCATCAATAACTCTTCCCCAAATACCCTTCACCTATCAAATCCTACCCTCTCCCCCATATCTCTTCACCACTCACATCCATCCATCATAAAACCCCACCTACCTCACCATTCAAATTCAAACCATTTCCCTCCCAAAACCACCCCTTCATGACCGAATTCTCCCTCTCCCTTACCCTATAAATACCCCTCCTCACTACCTTCAATTTCACACATCATACACACTATTACCACCGTTGGCCGAAACCACCACTACCCTCCATCCCCTTTATTTCTTCTTCTTCTACTCCTTTCTTTCTTCTTTTGCTCGAGGACGAGCAAACCTTTTAAGTTTGGTGTGGAAAAAGCTAAGCTTTTTTGTTTTTCCATAACCATCAATGGCACCGAAGGTCGGAGAAACCTATAGAAAGAGGAAAGGGAAGGCAATAGCTTCCACCTCCGAGTCATGGAGATGGAGAGATTCATCTCAAAGGTCTATCAAGACCACTTCTATGAAGTTGTGGCCAAGAAAAAGGTGAACCTTTTTAGATTGTGACTCAGCTTTGCTAGAGTCCCCAATTAGAGGTGTCCAGGGTTCTTAAGCACACTCTTCTTTTTGCTTTGGACCTCGACTTTAACCGCTCAGTCTCAAGTTTTTACTTGACACCTTCACGCCACAAGCACATGGTTAGGGACAGCTTGGTTTAGCCGCTTAGGACAGGATGTTATTCTTTTAGGCCCTCATATCCACTGATGCTCAAAGCCTTGGATCCTTTTTACCCTTGCCTTTTGGTTTTAAGGGCTATTGGCTTTTTGCTCTTGCCTTTTGGTTTAAAGAGCTCTTGGCTTTTTCTGCTTGCTTTTTCTTTTTCTTTCTCTCTTTTTTTCTCCATTTTTCTTTTCTTTTTTTCTACAAGCTTTTGTATTCACTGCTTTTTCTTGCTTCAAGAATCAATTTTATGATTTTTAAGATCATCAATAACATTTCTCCTTTTTCATCATTCTTTCAAGAGCCAACATATTTAACATTCATAAACAACAATATCAAAAGACATATGCACTGTTCAAGCATTCATTCAGAAAACAAAAAGAATTGTCACCACATCAAAATAATTAAACTAATTTTAAGGATGAATTTGAAATTCATGTACTTCTTGTTCTTTTGTGATTAAAAACATTTTTCATTTAAGAAAGGTGATGGATTCATAGGACATTCATAGCTTTAAGACATAGACACTTAAATACTAATGATCATGTAATGAAGATACAAAAATAAATCATAAGGCTCAAAAACCAAAAAACAGGAAAATAAGAACAAGGAGATTAAGGAACGGGTCCACCTTAGTGAGGGTGGCGTCTTCCTCTTCTTGAAGAACCAATGGTGCTCTTGGTGTTCCATCCTTAGTTGTCCCATGTTGAAACTTAATTCTCCTAGGGAGGTGTTGATTTGCTCCCAATAGTTTTGTGGAGGAAAGTGCATCCCCTGAGGTATCTTAGGGATTTCATGGTGAGGAATTTCCTCATGCTCTTGTTGAGGTCCATGATCTCTTGTTTGCTCCATCCTTTTCTTAGTGATGGGCTTGTCCTCATCAATAAGGATATCTCCCTCTATGTCAACTCCAGCCGAATTGCAGAGGTGGCAAATGAGGTGAGGAAAGGCTAACCTTGCCAAAGTGGAGGACTTGTCAGCCACCTTGTAGAGTTCTTGAGGTATAATCTCATGAACTTCCACTTCCTCCCCAATCATGATACTATGGATCATGATGGCCCGGTCTACAGTAACTTCAGACTGGTTGCTAGTAGGAATAATTGAGCGTTGAATGAACTCCAACCATCCTCTAGCTACAGGCTTAAGGTCCAGTCTTCTCAATTGAATCGGCTTGCCTCTTGAGTCAACTTTCCATTGAGCTCCTTCCACACATATGTCCACGAGGACTTGGTCCAACCTTTGATCAAAGTTGACCCTTCTAGTGTAGGGGCGTGTATTTTCTTGCATCATTGGCAAGTTGAACACCAACCTTACATTTTCCGGATTGAAATCTAAGTATTTCCCCCAAACCATTGTAAGCCAATTCTTTGGATTCGGGTTCCTACTTTGATCATGGTTCCTAATGATCCATGCGTTTGCATAGAACTCTTGAACCATTAAGATCCCGACTTGTTGAATAGGATTAGAAAGAACTTCCCATCCTCTTCGTCTAATCTCTTGTCGGATCTCCGGATATTTGCTCTTTTTGAGCTTAAAAGGGACCTCAGGGATCACCTTTTTCTTGGCCATAACTTCATAGAAGTGGTCTTGATGGACCTTAGAGATGAATCTCTCCAACTCTCATGACTCAGAAGTGGAAGAAATTGCCTTCCCTTTCCTCTTTCTTGAGGTTTCTCTGGACTTAGGTGCCATTAATGGTTATGGAGAAACAAAAAGTAATGCTTTTACCACACCAAACTTAAAAGGTTTGCTCGTCCCCGAGCAAAAGAAGAAAAAAAGAAGGAGAAGAAGAAGAAAAATAGAGGAGAGGGAGATAGGTGTGTATTCGGCCAAGGGGAAGAAGAGAAGGTTGTGTTGTGTGAAAATGAAGAAGGAATGAGGGGTTTATATAGGAGTGGGGGGAGGTTTAGGGTTCGGCCATTAGGGTTGAGTCTGGGTGGGAAATGAATTTGAATTTGTAGGTAGGTGGGGTTTTTTTTGGGAAGAAAGGATGGATGTGAGGGGTGAAGAGGTGATGGGGAAGAGTGATTGAGGTGAATGGTGGAGGGTATTTGGGGAGGAGTGTTATGAAAAGATGTGAGAGAGAGAGTTAGGGTATGTGGGGATCCTGTGGGGTCCACAGATCCTGAGGGTATCCTGTGGGGTCCACAGATCTAGAGGGGTCAAGGACTTAGCATCCCTGCTCCAATTAGGCATGCAAAACGCTCTTTGTATGCAATACTGACGTTTAACGCTAGACTACTGCCTGTTTTTGGCGTTAAACGCCCAAATGTAGCCTGTTTCTGGCGTTTAACGCCAGGTTGATGCTTGTTTCTGGCGTTAAACTCCAGCTAGGTGCTTGTTTCTGGCGTTTAACGCCAGCTTGATGCTTCTTTCTGGTGTTAAACGCCAGTTTGATGCTTCTTACTGGCGTTTAAACGCCAGTAAGTTCTTCCTCCAGGGTGAGCTGTTTTTAATTCTGTTTTTGATTTTTCAGTAGTTTTTGTGACTCCACATGATCATCAACCTAAAAAAAATAAAATAACAATAGAAAATAAATAAATATAATTAAATCACATTGGGTTGCCTCCCAACAAGCACTTCTTTAATGTCAATAGCTTGACAGTGAGCTCTCATGGAGCCTCACAGATATTTAGAGCATTGTTGGGACCTCCCAACACCAAACTTAGAGTTTGAGTGTGGGGGTTCAACACCAAACTTAGAGTTTGGTTGTGGCCTCCCAACACCAAACTTAGAGTTTGACTGTGGGGCTTTGGTTGACTTTGCAGTGAGAGAAGCTTTTCATGCTTCCTCTCCATGGTTACAGAAGGAGATCCTTGAGTTTTAAACACCAGGTTGTCCTCATTCAGTTGAAGGACTAACTCTCCTCTGTCCACATCAATCACAGCTTTTGCTGTGGCTAAGAAGGGTCTTCCAAGGATGATGGATTCATCCTCATCCTTCCCAGTGTCTAGGATTATGAAATCAGCAGGGATGTAAAGGCCTTCAACCTTTACTAACATGTCCTTTACTAGTCCATAAGCTTGTTTTCTTGAGTTGTTTGCCATCTCTAATGAGATTCTGGTAGCTTGCACCTCAAAGATCCCAAGTTTCTCCATTACAGAGAGTGGCATAAGGTTAATGCCTGACCCCAGGTCACACAGAGACTTCTCAAAGGTCATGGTGCCTATGTTACAGGGAATTAGAAATTTACCAGGATCCTGTTTCTTTTAAGGTAATTTCTGCCTATCCAATGCATTCAGTTCATTGGTGAGCAAGGGAGGTTCATCTTCCCAAGTCTCATTACCAAATAATTTGACATTCAGCTTCATGATTGCACCAAGGTACTTAGCAACTTTCTCTTCAGTAATGTCTTCATCCTCTTCAGAGGATGAATACTCATCAGAGCTCATGAAGGGCAGAAGCAGGTTGAATGGAATCTCTATGTTCTCTGTATGAGCCTCAGATTCATTTGGTTCCTTAAAAGGAAACTCCTTATTGGTCACTGAACGTCCCAGGAGGTCTTCCTCACTAGGATTCATGTCCTCCTCCTCCTCTCTGGGTTCGGCCACACCAAGTAAGGTTATGGCCTTGCACTCTCTTTTTGGATTCTCTTCTGTATTGCTTAGGAGAGTACTAGGAGGAGTTTCAGTGATTCTTTTACTCAGCTGGCCCACTTGTGCCTCCAAATTTCTGATGGAGGACCTTGTTTCATTCATGAAACTTAGAGTGCCCTTAGATAGATCAGAGACTATATTTGCCAAGCTAGATGGATTCTGCTCAGAATTCTCTGTCTGTTGCTGAGTGGATGATGGAAAAGGCTTGCTATTGCTAAACCTGTTTCTTCCACCATTATTAAAACCTTGTTGAGGCTTTTGTTGATCCTTCCATGAGAAATTTGGATGATTTCTCCATGAGGGATTATAGGTGTTTCCATAGGGTTCACCCATGTAATTTACCTCTGCTATTGTAGGGTTCTCAGGATCATAAGCTTCTTCTTCAGAAGATGCCTCTTTAGTACTGTTGGATGCAGCTTGCAATCCATTCAAATTCTGAGAAATCATATTGACTTGTTGAGTCAATATTTTTTTCTGAGCCAATATGGCATCCAGAGTATCAATTTCAAGAACTCCCTTCCTCTGAGGCATCCCATTACTCACAGGATTCCTTTCAGAAGTGTACATGAACTGGTTATTTGCAACCATGTCAACGAGTTCCTGAGCTTCTGTAGGCGTTTTCTTTAGGTGAATGGATCCACCTGCAGAATAGTCCAATGACATCTTTGATAATTCAGACAGACCATCATAGAATATATCCAGGATGGTCCATTCTGAAAGCATGTCAGAAGGACACTTTTTGGTCAGTTGCTTGTATCTCTCCCAAGCTTCATAGAGGGATTCACCTTCTTTCTATTTGAAGGTTTGAACATCCACTCTAAGCTTGCTAAGCTTTTGAGGAGGAAAGAACTTGGCTAAGAAAGCCGTAACCAGCTTATCCTAAGAGTTCAGGCTATCTTTAGATTGAGAGTCCAACCATATTCTAGCTCTGTCTCTTACAGTAAACGGGAAAAGCATAAGCCTGTAGACCTCGGGATCAACCCCATTGGTCTTAACAGTATCACAGATTTGTAAGAATTCAGTTAAGAACTGAAAAGGATCTTCTGATGGAAGTCCATGAAACTTGTAATTCTGTTGCATCAGAGAAACTAATTGAGGCTTTAGCTCAAAATTGTTTGCTCCAATGGCAGGGATTGAGATGCTTCTTCCATGTAAGTTGGAATTTGGTGCAGTAAAGTCACCAAGCATCTTCATTACATCTCCACCATTATTATTATTTTCGGCCATCTCTACTTCTTTTTCGAAAATTTCAGTAAAGTCTTCTTCAGAGTGTTGTGTTTTAGCTTCTCTTAGCTTCCTCTTCAGAGTCCTTTCATGTTTCGGATCAGCTTCAACAAGAATATTCTTGTCCTTGCTCCTGCTCATATGAAAAAGAAGGGAACAGAAAATAATAGGGATCCTCTTTGCCACAGTAAAGAGGTTCCTTTATGTGAGTAGAAGAGAAGAAAAAGAATTCGAACACAGAAAGAGGGAGAGGGTTCGAATTTTTAAGAAGAAGAGAAGTGTTAGTAGATAGATAAAATAATTAGAAAGAGATGAGGGGGAGAATTCGAAAATAAAATAAAATAAAAATATTTTTTTGTTTTTAATTTAAAATTAAAGTTAAAATTCGAAAATTAAAAGAGAAACAAAATAAAATTAAAATTTAAAACAATTAGTTAATTAAAAAGAATTTTGAAAAAGGGGTTAGTAGTTTTTGAAAATTAGAGAGGGAAAAGTAGTTAGGTGGTTTTGAAAAAGATAAGAATCAAAATAAAAAGTTAAGTAGTTAATTGAAAAAGATTTGAAAATCAATTTTGAAAGGATAAGAGGTTAGAAAAGATTTCGAAATTGATTTTGAAAAAGATGTGATTGACATTGAAAAAGATATGATTGAAAATAATTTTGAAAAAGATTTGAATTTAAAAAAATTTGATTTTGAAAATTGAAGTTGATTACTTGACTAACAAGAAACAAAAAGATATGATTTTAAAATTTAAAGATTGAACCTTTCTTACTAGGCAAGTAACAAACTTAAAATTTTTGAATCAATCACATTAATTGTTAGTAAAGATTTTGAAATTATGAAACCAAATAAGAAAAAGATTTTTGAAAATCAATTTGAAATTTTCGAAAATTATGAAATAAAAATGAAAATGATTTGATTTTTGAAAAAAAAGAATTGAAAAAGATAGAATTTTTAAATTGAAAATTTGATTTGACTCATAAGAAACAACTAAATTTTAAAAAGTTTTGAAAAATTCAAGTCAAATTTTCGAAAATTTATGAGAAAATAAGGGAAAGATATTTTTTTGATTTTCGAATTTTTAATGAAGAAAGAGAAAAACAACCCAAAGTCTCAAAACATGAAAATTATGAATCAAAACACATGATGCATGCAAGAACACTTTGAATGTCAAGATGAACACCAAGAACTTATTTTTGAAAATTTTTTAAGAAAAGAAAAACATGAAAGACACCAAACTTAGAAATTTTCAAACTTTGGACACTAACAAATTGAAAATGAATATGAAAAACAAGAAAAGACACAAAACATAAAAATGCAAAGATCAAACAAAGCAAATCGTCAAGAACAACTTGAAGATTATGAAGAACACCATGCATGAGTTTTCAAAAATTTTAATGAAATTAAAAAGATGCAATTGACACCAAACTTAAAATTCGCCACTAGACTCAAACCAGAAACATAAAATATTTTTGGTTTTATGGTTTTATTAATTTTTTTTGGTTGTTTTTTTCGAAAATTAATTGGAAAAAGAAAATTAAGGATTTCAAAATTTTTAATGAGAATTCTAGGAATCATTCAACGTTAGTCTAAAGCTCCGGTCCAGAAATTAGACGTGGCTCACTAGCCAGCCAAGCTTTCAGTGAAAGCTCCGGTCCAAAACACTAGACATGGCCAATGGCCAGCCAAGCTTCAGTAGATACAAATCAGGCATATAACAACTGATTAGATGAGAGTCCAAGGACTCTTTCCATGATAAGTGGAAGCCTCAGTCCAAAAATTTAGACATGGCTTGACAGCCAGCCAGGCTTCAACAGATCATGAAGAAACTCTAGAATTTATTCTTAAAAATTCTGAAGTCATAGAATAATTTAATTTCTAAATATAATTTTTTTTGAAAATTTTTCAAAAATAAAAGAATAAAAACAAAAAGCTTAAAATTAAAATAAAATTACCTAATCTGAGCAACAAGATGAACCGTCAGTTGTCCAAACTCGAACAATCCCCGGCAACGGCGCCAAAAACTTGGTGCACGAAATCCTGATCGTTCATTCCTTGGTAACGGCGTTAAAGACTTAATACGCACGTTCATAATCTTAGTTCTTTGTCACAACTTTGCACAACTAACCAGCAAGTGAACTGGGTCGTCCAAGTAATAAACCTTACGTGAGTAAAGGTCGATCCCACGGAGATTGTCGGCTTGAAGCAAGCTATGGTCACCTTGTAAATCTCAGTCAGGCAGATTCAAATGGTTATAGAGTTTTAATAATTAAAAGAAATAAAACATAAAATAGGATAGAGATACTTATGTAATTCATTGGTAAGAATTTCAGATAAGTGTCTGGAGATGCTTAGTTCCTTCTGAATCTCTGCTTTCCAACTGCTTTCATCCAATCCTTCATACTCCTTTCCATGGCAAGCTGTATGTTGGGCATCACCGTCATCAATGGCTACATCCCGTCCTCTCAGTGAAAATGGTCCAAAATGCGCTGTCACCGCACGGCTAATCATCTGTCGGTCCTCAATCATACTGGAATAGGATTCAGTAATCCTTTTGCGTCTGTCACTACGCGCAGCACTCACGAGTTTGAAGCTCGTCATAGCCATCCCTTCCCAAATCCTACTCGGAATACCACAGACAAGGTTTAGACTTTCCAGATCTCAAGAATGGCCACCATTAATTCTAGCCTATACCACGAAGACTCTGATCTTAGATCAGGAGGCTAAGAGATATGCATTCAAGCTTGTTTGCATGTAGAACGGAAGTGTTTGTCAGCCACGCGTTCATAAGTAAAAATGATGATGAGCGTCACATAATCATCACATTCATCATGTTCTTGTATGTGAATGGATATCTTAGAGAAGAAATAGGCTTGAATTGAATAGAAAAACAATAGTACTTTGCATTAATTCATGAGGAACAGCAGAGCTCCACACCTTAATCTACGGTGTGTAGAAACTCTATCGTTGAAAATACATAAGTAAAAATAGGGTAGACATGGCCAAGTGGCCAGCCTCCCATGGAGGTCTCAGAATGTAAAAGTTACATAATGTGTTCCAGAGATTTTTAACACAATAGTAAAAAGTCCTATTTATACTAAACTAACCCCTTTTCCATGCGAAACCCTACCCGTCGCGCCCCATAACCCCCCTTCTTCTTCTCTTCTCTGCAACTCCCTCCCTCCTCTGCAACCACCACCACCGCACCCAACCACCCAGCTCCGACCACCGCAATTGCCGCACCACCGCCGACCACCCGAACCCGCCGCGACACCCATCCCCCCTCTCTTCTTTCTTCCCTTCCATCCTCCTCTGCCACTGCCCCCCCCCCCCCCCCCCCCCGCGGCCAGCGCCGACCACCATGCCACCAACGCCGCCTCCCACCACCACAACGCTCACCTACCTCCCTTCTAACCCACCCGCCACCATTAACCCCAAACCGAAGCCCCCTGCCACCGCCCCTGCTCCACCACCGCGCCGCCGTGCTCCCTCCCAGCGCCGCCGTATCACCACCACCATCTCTCTGCCCTCACCTCTGTTCATACACATACCAGGTTCTGCCGAACGCCAAATTCTCTATCACTTGTAGTTATTTGCTTATTTTTCAGATTATGTTCGAATTAGGCTAGTTAGAGATGCATGTTTGTAGTGGATATTAGGTAGTTAGGTAGCTAGGATGTCATTAGTGGATTTAGGCCTGATAATTGCGCCGTTCTTGTTACTTGTTTTATCTATTTCGCGATTCTGATTTTGCTGTGATGTTCATATTGTTCATACATTGTTCTTGCTGCTGTTACACTGCTCTTTCATGTTCATGTTATTTGTGTCTATTTGCAGCTCTACTTAAATTCATATGAACTGTTTTTCTTGTTGTTTATTACCCGGGAATGTCCAATTTTCACTACAAGAAAAATGGCCTATGGCCATGCTTTTTTTTGCCACGCTTTAAAAGCGTGGCCAAAAGTGGTCAATGGCCATGCTTTTATTAGGGTAGCAATTGAAGAGAGATTTGGCCACGTTTTTTTTGCTACTCTTCAAAAGCGTGGCGAAAAAAGTCAATGGCCATGCTTTTATGAGGGTGGCATTTGATTAGAGATTTGGCCACGCTTTTTTTTTGCTACACTTAAAAAGCGTAGCCATAGAGAGAAACAGGCACGCTTTTAAAGCGTGGTGACAGAGTTTCATTATTGGGTCATTTTAAAAGCGTAGCCATTTCCTACAAGTCTTTTGGCACGCTTCAAAAGCGTGGCCAAAAGGTTCCAAAGGAAAAAAAAACGTTTCAATTAAGTGCCTTCGAAATGACCTTGACTTACACAATTGGCACACCCTCTCTCTTCGAAACTTCATCTTTCTCCATCTTCATGGTGCACTGGCCGTATCCCGTTTCTCCCTCTTTCAAAGAACCTAAACCCTAACTCGTTCAGATGGCAGCGGTTAACCCTCTCTTCATTATCCCTCACCCTAAACACTGACGATTAACTTTCTCTTCAGCACTCCAAAGAAAATCGAAGAACCCTAGCACTCCGTGACGAACCACAGCACTCTGCGAAGAACATCGCCGATGCCGCAATGCCTCCGTCGATGCTCCCTTCACTGCCGCTCCCTTATTCGCTGCAAACCCCTAACCCCTTTCCATTTTTCACTGGGCTATCGAGCCAGTAGGTAGCAGCGTCTTCATCCTCTGCGCCCTCCATCGTCGAGTCCCGTCTAGCCATCGTCGTGCAGTGCCTCTCCCTTTCTGACGGCCACCACGTCTTCCTCCACTTCCTACACTACAGTCCTTTCAACACAGAGCTAGGGATTGGACATTGCAAGGTTCATGGAAACTTCACAACTTTGAACTTCTGTATTTCCAATTTTTTTTCTTCTTTTCATCATTCTCACTCTTCGATCTCTCCAAGAATCTCATTCTCCTCTCTTCCTTCAGTGATTCAAAGGAGTTTTGCTTCGAATTTTTTTCCTTTTTCCCAGTGAGGGTTTTTGTGTTACGGAGAGAGCGAGAGAGAGAGAGAGAGAGAGAGAATGATGATGAAGCCTCTGACTCAGGTTGGTTCTTGATTTTTTTTGTCTGATTTTTCATTGCTTCTATTTGTTTTTCTGTTCTGTTCTTGAGTTAATTCTAGTCTGTTCCTAAGTATTTCAGTTCTTGATTTTTGTTATAATTTTTAATTTTTCTTGATTCTTGGTTGGCATATTTTCTGTAGTTCTCTAGTATTCTATTGGCTGCTATTCTTGATTCTTGATTTTTGTTATGATTTTTTAATGCTTCTATTTTTTTCTGTTCTGTACTTGAGTTGATTCTGTTCTTGATTTTTGGTTCTTGATTTTTCACTGCATCTATTTTTTCATTGATCGATTCTGCTCTTGATTTCTGTTCTTGTATTTTGTCTGCATCATTTTTTCACTGCCAGTTTCTCTTCTGTTCTTGATTCTTGATTTTTGTTGATTTTGAATTTGTTTTCTAACTTTTGGACAAATACTGTGCTGATTTCACTGTCTACATAATGCATTGGCAATTTCTTTGGAGTTATGTTAAGTTTATAGCCTCTAACGGATAAGTGAATCTTCCCTCTAATTTACCTCATGTTTTCACTTAGAAAGTTAATCCATACATATATATCCACCAAGAAATTCTAGTTATGTCTTTCAACATTATAATGGGAAGTTCCATGGATAGGTTCATCTATCTTTTAACTATTGTAAAATATTCTTAGGTAAAATACTTTTATTTATGAATAATAATAGAATGTCATGATACCTCTATGATTTTTCTGTCTTGTTTGCCATCAGTTGACTTAGCTAGAGAACTTGTAATATCATGTTATTTTAAAAAACATGTAATGTGCTGCATATCAAAGATGGTTTCTATATGTATTTTGTAAAAACCATCATTCTAATATAATGGTTTGGTTATTTAGGTCCTGCTCAGTCAGTGGTTTGGGAAGCCATGGTGCCTTCCAAAAAGGGACTTGTGTGGGTTGTCCTAAGGCTTCTTCTGTTGAGAAGCTAACAAAAGACTTATGCACTAGTTAATTGATGAGCAATGATATCAATGATGTAGTTAATTGAGCAAAACATCTCTTTACAAAACATCATATTCATATTTTTCTACATTTGATTTCCAGGGTTTCTACAATGCAAACAAATTTGCCAAGCTTGTGAGAAGAAGAGAGTTCATGGCCAGCGCCGCTGAGGGAACCACCGGGGCTCTTACCTGCGGCACTTGTAGCTGCCATAGAAACTTCCATAGAAGAAAGGAACTAGCTGCACCATCCAGGTAGCTGCTACCTCGTTTCTTTCTTTCTTAACACAAACATGGATACTTCAATTCTACTTAGCTTCTAAAATTAAACAAAATGTTTGAAACTACTACTGTTTCAATTATCTAGTTTTATTATTATTATTCAATTGTGGGGATTCTTGTTTTGTTATTGTTAAAGTGGGGTTTGATTTATTGATGGGGCTCATCAATGTGTAGAGTTCCATTTTGCTTTGTTGTATGTTAAAATTTAATAGAAAAGTGTGGGCTTAAATGAGAGTGTTTATTTTTAGGCAGGACTATTATTATGATAAAACAAATTAAATATATATGGTGGGGATCCTAGATTCTTCGGGGAAATGTTACTTTAAGTAGCCATCATTTTGTAGTTCTATTCACGCTTTTGTCCTAAAGTAAGACCAAATTAAAATTTAATGGCAAATTTGAATTTCTGATGAAAGAAATAATTAACTTATCCCAAGCTTGATGTTATGAGAAAACTATCAATCAACAACTTGATCCTTTATCCCAACTCTAATAATATGTATTTGGATGGTAATTAACTTATCCCAGCTTGAATGTTTTTTTTCTATTTTCCTTCAATTCTGAGTTAGGTGCAGGCTCCAGCTGTGCAAATTCAAGAGCAAATTGTTTAATTAGTAATTGATTTTTTATGTCTTATTTTAAAGATTCAGACTATGTATTTAATTATTTTTCCCCTCTAAATACTATTTAGTTATAATTTGTATTTTTGCTACTTTCCTAAGAAAATCATTTACAAATTATCACTAAATTTGACATACACTTATATTATATCAATTTATATTTCATTAAAAAAAAGTATCTTCTTTTTGGGCTATTATTTGCTTGGTACTATGTTTAATAGAGGGAGGGGCTGAATTTAATGAAAGTCATAAGTCTCATGAGAGGAGCAATAATAAGATACCACTAGTTTAGATGGTTGGATATTTATTGTAGCTCAAATTCAATATTGCATTATAAGAATATTCTATCTTGCATGTTCTTATCTTATAACTTACTTCCCTGAACTTAACAGTGCAGTTAAAAACTGAAATTTGGTTCAGCCATCAATTTACTAAGTTTAGCTTTTGTGTTTTTTCATTGATCGAGCTTGTTCCCTAAGATTGTGTTGGAGTTCTAGCACTGTTAGTATTTCAAATTAGTTCATGATTACTTCAATTTGTACTATTTTGTTCGCTTTAGTATTAATCTTTGATTTGGCTTTATAATATGACTAGTTGAGCTGTTTATGTAGCCTTATATTAAGTTGAAAGTGAGGAAGTTTTGTCTAGTTGGTCTAAACAGAACACAACAAGGTTCATTCTCTTACCGTGCCTTCATTCTTAATCCACTAAGTTATACATAATATTTTACTGATTAATTGTTTTTTTCCCTGGAAGAGTCATATTTATTGTTCTATTATTCTAGATGTTCAAAACTTTGGTGCTTATATTTGTTTATCCTATTTAGTAGAACCAGTGCGGGCCTAGGGGAAGCGAGGCATTACCTGCTGGTATAGTGTCCAGTACTTCCAACTTTGAAACACGACCTCTATGGGATATTCCTGCCGTAAGGAAGAAGCATCATCAGCGGAGACAAGTTGTAAGTTTCAGTCAGTCATGAATAACTGAGTAAATATGATAATATAAAATTTTTACAGGACATTAAAATTAAGCTCTTTAATAAATGTGCTCATATACGAGGCCAAGATACTTAGGCAAGTGTCCATAATTAAAATTGAAATCATTTTGGAGATACCCTGCTCTGTTTGAGTTGGGCAAGATCACCACCATATACTGATATGGGAGTGTTTGGATAGATATCTTTTAAAAGTTTGTCCTCTCCTTATAGATGTATTTTTATTCTTTATTGTTTGTGTTTGAAGTTATTGATATAGCTTACATAATCTTTTTAATTGACACTTCAATGGCATGAAACATGTATCATGATATAATAGTTTTAGTTACTTTTCATTTCTTTATAGTATGCCTGACTTGCTTATACTTTATTAGAAGGAGGTAAACATGACTAGAAACTTGGAGTTTAAGAGTTCCATCAGCTTGTTGCAACCCAATTAATTCTGCCCTTAAGTTTGACTATAATCTTTGATGAAAGTGCAGCCTTTTGGTTAATATTGTGTTCTGCTATGGATATTTGTGTTATTTTATTAATCTACATTTGCTATTGTGCTTTTAGATATTCTCTCTTGTCAAAGTTGGGTTGTCCCAGAATTGATGAAAAATGAGTAATTTCTTACAATTAGCCTTTCTAGATTGTCTTACAATTCCTGTGCTTTTGGTTGCAGGCATATGTGGAAAAGGTTCACAAGGCCTAGTGAATGCAGTTTAGAAAATTTAGCCACTTAATTTGTGGATTCTATTTTAGGAATTGTTATTTATTGTCTTAGATGTGTATTATGTTTCCTTACACCCAGATTTTTGTTTTAAGATGAGGACATTTTCCTTTGGGATAAGGACCTTGGAGTTTAAGAGTTCCACCCAGATAAGAATGTTGAAAACCATCTATGATTTCTGAAAATTAGAAAAAATATTTGATGCTCTTAGATTGTTTAATTAAAAACAAAATTGGTGGAAATTACTTCTGTTTTATTTTTTTTAAATGGACACTCCTATAATGTTACAAAATTTTAATGATTCTCAAATGATTTTTCAGTTATATATGTATCATTAAAAGTGAAGGGCTGGAGATTTCACAACCAGCACTTGATCCTCAACATTCTGAAAGGTCTTGCTGTGGAGATTTCACAACCAGCTTTGGAGATTTTTCAGTTACTTACTGTGCTTAGAACTGGGCTTCGACTTTCTTGGTATCCAAATTGAAAGGTCTTGCTGAGAGAAAAAAGCTAGAGGACTTGACAATTGGTCCAGTTCTCACTGTAAGTACATGTCTTTGATTTTGTTAAATTTAAAATTAAAATAAGTGTTGGCAGCTTCATACAATTGTGTATTATTCTCCCTAAGATATGATTTGTAGAGAGAGAACTACTCTTGAGTGCAGTAAGTGAGAAGATATGAACGAACTCTAGAGTTAATTGAAATAAGTTATACATAACTATTCTAGTGTAAATAGAGAAAATTAAATAGAAGAAAAGCATAGCTTAACGAAAAGCTTTTTAAGATGCATATACTCACAATCATGTTCTTACATACTTTTGGTTGTTGTTCTTGCAGAAGGACATACAAAATTGGAGGTTGTGATTTAAGCAGCATTGCTCCTCCTTGTACTAGGTAAAGTTTCCGTAATAAGTAATTCAATTGGCTTTCTCTTTACTTTCCTAGACATGAAGGAAGATTATCTATTTTCCTCAGGTGGATTGAAATGATGGCTCCTATTTTCTCAAGAGCTGCATGGCATTGCGTTTGGTATATGATCCAGGTGGATTGAAATGATGGCTCCTGGATTAGTAATATGTAATTCAAGTATGGTAGCTTGCTTAGAATCTTCGTTAGCTTGGGTACTAGTAGTGTTTTTTTGTTTCATTAAAAACTAGTGGTCTCTTTTGTAACTTCCTTCTGATTCTAAAATTTTTTCTCTTATGTAATAATATGTAAAGGAAGTAGATAATGTAATAGTTGTTGTAATGATTTTGATTTTTGGTATTTTGTTAGAGCATGTCATGTGATCAATCACACTATATTTGGTGACAAGTTTATAAATATTGGATTAGTTGATTTAAAATTAATGGTTATTGTATAAATTTTACAATTATCTATGAATTTTATAAGATTTTATTACAAAGATTAGAAAAAGAACAATAGAACCTGAACAAAGTTATAGCTACGCTTTAAAAGCGTAGCCATATCTCTTGCTATTGGCACGCTTTAAAAGCGTAGCCATATCTTTTGCTACTGGCACGCTTTAAAAGCGTAGCGATATCTCTCGCTGTTGGCACGCTTTAAAAGCGTAGCCGTATCTCCAGCTATTGGCACGCTTTAAAAGCGTACCGATATCTTTCACATACGGCCACGCTTAAAAACGTGGCAATAGATAAAAGCGTGGCGACAGAAAAAGCGTGGCCATAGGTTACCAAAGGCGTGGCGATAGAGCAACCGGCACGCTAGCAGTTGTGACCCTTTCAAAAGCGTGCCGGTTGCTCAAAAAGCGTGGCGAAAAGCTATCGCTACGCTTTTTTCAACTTTTTGCCACTCTTTAAAAGCGTAGCAAAATCCTGGTTTTCTTGTAGTGTTTAGCTGGAATGCTGCCCAATTTTTTGTAAATTATTTTCATGTATTAAGTTTGGAAACTTCATATTTTGCCTTACTTGGCTACAATCAAACCAATTCATGACTGCTTGGGCTAGCATTCTTATTCCTTTTGGACCCCCTAGTTAATAACTTGCACTATTGATGATTTCATGTTAGTTTTGCAACTTTTCTATCCTTCTGCATTATCATCAATAACCTGATGTTTTTGCTTGAATATGAGTTGATTAATCTTTAAATTTGTGAATTTCTTGTTACCTAGGAAACATTTATCATACCACTTACTTTAACTTTCTTTCTCCTAACTCACTGCTTTCCACTTTCCAACCTCTTTTTCACTCCTAACCATTTTATCCTTCAAACTTCTCTTTTCGGTTTTTAACTAACTACTTTAACTTTTTAACTCAAGGCATGATTATTGTTTTTCCTAATTAACATGAATTCTACTTATATTATATTTTGGATTGTTATTTTTCATCTCAGATTTTTAACTCAAATACAGTCCATAATGCACATATACTTAACTCATTTCATAATTCTACTGCTCTTTTGCCACTGTGTGCTTATATTGCTATTATTCTATTTGCCTACTTGTTTTCTTGCTTTGTTCTTCAATTATATCCTGGAATTTCTGCTTTTCAGGATGTCTGACCCGCAGCGCAAAGGAAAAGGCAAAGCAACCACTGGCAAAGAAAAAGAGGCGAATCCTTTATGTCCATCCTCGACATTATGCATGACGACTCCTGGCGGGAAAAGCACTTTAACCCGTAGGAAAAGGCTGACCAGCTCCTCACTGCCTATGATCCAGTTAAATTTACAAAAAGATACTGTGAGCTAAAGTATCCAGTGTTTGCCACTTCCAGGAACCTGTACTTGGAGAGAACTCTAAAAATTCCAGAAGAACTACTGCAGTACACCTCCGAACAGATAAAACAGAGAGGCTGGTTCTTCTTGGAGAGAAACTTGACAGAGGTCAATGCTTCCTGGGTCAGAGAGTTTTACAGTAACTATTTCAAGACTTTCCTGGATGCAGTGCACCTCAGAGGGAAACAGATTTTACTCACTGAGGAAGCCATTGAGGACATCCTCCACCTTCAGCCTAAATCAGATCAGCCTGACGGTTACCAAAAGGCTGAGGAGGATATGCACTTTATGAGATTTGACTGGGATATTGTCAAGCAGAGAATAGCCCTTGATCCTACTGTCCCATGGGTCATGGGAAAGAACACAGTGGTGCCTAAGGGAATCAAGCTGATTTACCTGAATGATGAGGCTCGGCTTTGGCACCAGATTCTGAGCAACTATGTGATGCCGAGCACTCATGAGACAGAGCTGCCCGCTGCTATGATCACCCTCATCTGGTGTGTGATGGAGGGTAAGGACCTGTATCTTCCACAATTCATCCGGTATTACATGGCCAGGGTCCATGTCAAAGGCATCCTCCCTTTCCCTTATCTGGTTACCCAGCTAGGCCGTCGAGCTGACGTGCCTTGGGAGCTTGCTGATGAGAAGCCACTTGCTGCGGACTACAAGAAGATTATCCCTCACAGTAGGAAGTTTCAGGCTTTAGGCCACAAACCCCCATTCCTCACCGCTTCTGATGAGACAACCACACCTTCAGCTGCCCTTTCTTCATCCACCGCTGCACCAGCTACCACTACTACCCCTCCACCTGCCTCCGAGCCTATTTACCACCTCGTGTACCGCCTATTTCAGCAGTTGGACCAGATGGAGCGCCGCAACCGGCGGCGATATGAGAGATCTGAGCGTCGCAACAAGCGACGCTACGAGCACCTCAAGTTGATGATCCGATCCGGCGGCGACATCCCCTCCGAGCCTGACACACCATTAGAGCCATCTGAGGAGGAAGTGGACGAGCATGAGGAGGAGACATATGCACAGAGAGAGGCTGAGCAGGCTGGAACAGAGCAGGCTGCGCCACATCATGAGGAGCCACACCAGATTCAGGCCGTAGACCCAGAGATCCCTCTACAGTCAGCGCTTCCACTGCAGCAGACAGATCCTCCTACACTTATCCAGTCTACAAACCCTCAGGCCACCACAGAGACACCAGTAGCCCATCCTTCCGGTGATGGCACTTCTTCACACCTAGCTTGAGTGAGCATCGAGGACGATGCTATATTTTAAGTGTGGGGAGGTCGCCATCCCTGGGCTATCTTTTTGGTGAACCACTACAGACTCTTTTTATCTTATTTTGTTTATTTTTCTATATTTTTTATCTTTATTTTTATTTTTTCAGTACTTGCACATTGTTCTTTTGCTGTATTTTTACTTTATTTCCGCATTTTGCACTTTAGTTTATATCTTAGACATTTAGTTTAGTTTGCAATTCTAAACTTATTAGTTATAGAATATGTGGATTAATTAGTATAGTTTACCCTTTTATCATATATTAAGTTTGGTTTAATTGAAAATAAAAGGAAGTAAACTAGAGACTTTAACAGAATCAAACATCCACACACCTTGTATATATAGCATAACATGTTAGTTAGTTAACAACATTTCATCAAGGAGGAACACTAATATTTTAAGGACCACCCTAATATTTACATTGAGAATAATGGGAACTCTTAATTTCTACTTGCATGACATACATAACTGATATATGATTTTTGAGCTGGAGAACACACAGCCTGTGAGTTTTGAGCTTAATTTTATGGTTACATTCAAACCATAAATTTCATTCCTGTGTGTCTTGCCCTTCTTTTTCATTCTGATGTTCTTTACTTTGTTTTAATCTATATGTCCAGTATAGAATATAGATACATACCAAGAGATGATTGAGGCCATCATTTGAATTTTTCCTCACTTATCCTAAATTAGCCTACCTTTTACATCACCCTTGTTAGACCCCTTGAGCTTTTTAATCCCCTCTTGTTCTATAACCACATTACTAGCCTTAAGCAGAAAAACAAAATAAAAATCCCAAGTTGAATCCTTGGTTAGCTTAAGATAAATATTGTGTACAATTTAAGTGCGGGAAATTTTGTGGGAACATGGGGTGATAGAAATAAAGTAGGAATTCAAAAAGAATAAGTTGTTTCAAAAAAAAAATTTACCATGTGCATTGATGAAAAAAATAAAATAAAATAAAATAAAATATTTTCAGTATTTAAATAAGGGGATACAAAAAATTCCCCAATTGTAAAATAAAAATCAATACACATGGGTGATGCCAGGGCATCTTGGCCAGTTTCACTGACCTTTTCTTTACTGTTTTTAGGTTAGTTTCATGCATTTCTTTAGGAAATAAGCTAGTTTTGGGTAGATATTCACTTATGCCTTGATTCAAGCATACATTGTGCATTTTATATAATTTCATGAGGATTTTGCATAAGTTTAGTGACAAATATTATGTTGCATTACTCATGACTTAGACTAGAGCTTTGATGCACTTTATTGCTTGATTTCAGGACCAAAAGGAAGCAAGAAAAGGGGAGGTAACTTGCAAGATTAATGAGAAAAGTGATTGCCAATAACACTCTCAAAAAGCCATCAATGCCCACGTTAGAGTTCACGTTAACTCTAACGTGGAGAAGAGAAGTTGAGCCAACGTTAGTGACACTTAACATTGTCACTAACGTTGGCAATTACTCATAAGTGGCCACGTTAGAAAACGTTAAGGGGGGAAGAGAAGCCAACGTTAGTGACACTCAACATTGTCACTAACGTTGGCCTATGGTGCAAAGTACCACGTTAACTCCCACGTTAACTTGGTTAACGTGGGAACTAACGTAAGGGATGAAGAGTTGTCGACAACGTTAGTGACACTCAACATTGTCACTAACGTTGAAGCAACCACACAACCCCCAAGAGTCACGTTAACTTCCACGTTAACTTGGTTAACGTGGAAGCTAACGATGAGGAATGAAGGATGAGCCAATGTTAGTGACACTCAACATTGTCACTAACGTTGGGATGGCTAAAGATGGCCACGTTAGAAGCCACATTAACCTAGTTAACGTGGACTCTAACGTGAGACCTAGGGGCACATTGGAACGTTAGTGACAATGTTGAATGTCACTAACGTTCTCGAAGGATGGCAAGGGCCACGTTAGAAGCCACGTTAACCTAGTTAACGTGGGTTTTAACGTGAGGCAAAGGGGTGCATTGGAACGTTAGTGACAATGTTAAGTGTCACTAACGTTCTCGAACTTATATTCTCACTAAATATTAACACCCCTAACATCCTGAACTAAAGTCTCCGCCCACTTCGCACTTTCTCTCTGCAAGTAAAGCCAAGCCCAAATAAAGAAAGGAACTGCTTCAAACTCAAGATCCAAAGGCCCAAGACTTGAGGAATCACACTTGAAGCTGAGAAGAGTAGTATATATAGGAGTAGCTTTGAATTGAGGAAGAAGTTCAGGAGGCTAGGAAAAAGAGAACTACTCTCTGTATTTTACTTTGCAATTTCTAGTTTTAGGATGTATTCTCCATCTTTGTTTTCATTTTCAAGAGCTATGAACAACTAAACCCCTTTCATTGGGTTAGGGAGCTCTGTTGTAATTTGATGGATCAATACTAATTTTCATTATTCTTCTTCTATCTTTCCTCTTGATTTTACTTGAAAGCTTTCGATCTTCATCCAATTGAGTAGTTATCTTGGAAGAGAAGCTACTCAATCTTGGATCTCTTTTGAACCTTGAAAGAGGAATGAAGAGATCAAGATAGAAATGCTTTTTCATGCTGGACCAAATTGGGTTTGGATGGGTATGTGACTATAACCCTCTCAATACTTGATTTGGAAAATGCATGTGGTATAATCAGTGACCATACTTCATCTCTTCTCATGAGCAATTGACCAAGGAATTGGCTATTGATCAAGATTTGAGTGCATTGATTGAGGAAAAGATGAAAATGAACTTAAGATTGCCAAGGAGATCAATGAGTGCATTGATTGAGGAAAAGATGAAAATGAACTTGATCCGGAGAATTGTAACATCTCCTAAGCCCAATGAACTCCCCATCTCTGATCTTACCCATTCTCTTTAATTTTTGCCATTTACTTTTATGAGCAAATCCCCCATTCCCATTTACAATTTTGCAATTTATTTTCAGTCATTTACTTCCAGTCCTTTAATTCTAGCATTTACTTTTCTGTTATTTACATTCCCGCCATTTTATTTTCTGCAACTCTCAACCCAAATTCTGGATTCGCTCAACTAGAACATTCTTCTAATTAAAGTTGCTTGATCAATCAATCCCTGTGGGATTCGACCTCACTCTATTGTGAGTTTTTACTTGACGACAAATTCGGTACACTTGCCGAAGGGAGATTTGTTGATAGACAAGTTTTCCGTGCATCAATGGGGGCAAAATTTCAAAATTAAATTTAATGCATGAGCTTGTAATACAAAATGGGAAAATGTGGGTAAATAGGTAAAGAAACTTTAAAATTATATAAAGTATGTATATTTTAGGTGAGATCTTAGGCTAATCAAGGATTCACTTATTAGCTCACTTAGCCTTATACATATACCCTTACCTTTACCTTGGCCCCATTACAACCTTGAAAAAGACCTCATGATTTTTGTATGTCTGTGTTCCATATTTGTTGAATGGTTAGATGAAGAACAAAGTTTTAGAAAGCAATGCAAGGATACAAAAAGAATAGAGTGAATAACCCAATAAACACTGAGTGACTAGAGAGTAAACACAAAATCCAGTGAGGGTTCAATAGCTCATCACCATATATCTCTGCTTAATTGTTAATTGTCTTGCAAGCTTGTGAAATACTTTTACCCATCTCAATTGTAAAAGTGCTTTAACATTATCTAGGGTTTGGCTATGCATATATGATTCCTTGAGGATATGAATTAATTTAACTACATGTAAGCTTTATATACAAGTGAATAATAACTAGAATTGCATTGCTCATTTAGGTAGTTGCATTTAGAATAGAATGCATTGCATGAGATTCCCCCATTCTAACTTTAACCTTTCTCTTAGATTTAGTATGAGGACATGCTATTGTTTAAGTGTGGGGAGGTTGATAAACCCATATTTTATGATGTATTTTGTGCTCAATTTAAGTGATTTATTCAGTCCTTCACCCACTTATTCATGTAAATTGCATGGTTTTACTTTCCCTTCCTTATTATGTGATATATGTGAAAAATATGTTTCCTATGCTTTAGAAATATTAAAATTAATCACCCTTTATTACCATTCGATGCCGTGATTTGTGCGTTGAGTGCTTTCAGGCTTTATAGGGCAAGAATGACTTAGAGTATGGAAAAGAGACATACAAAAATGGAAGGAAAGCACAAAAATGGAGTTTCGAAGAAAAGGGCAGCGACGCGAACGCATGGACAACGCGGCCGCGTGCCCAGCGCGAAAAGGCACTGACGCAGACGCGTGCCTTGAGCAGAACGTAAATGACGCGTGCACGTGACCGAAGCAAACGCGTGACAAGGAAAACTCCCAGATAACGCGACCGCGTGACCCACGCGGACGCGTGACAGACGCCACACACCAGAATCTGCAGAAAATGCCCCCAGCAATTTCTGGACCCTTTTTCAGCCCAATTCTGAATCCAGAAACACAGAATATAAGCCAGAGAATGGAGAAATCAAAGGAGAAGAGATCATACATTCACTTTTGATATTTTAGATGTAGTTTTTAGAGGGAGAGGTTCTCTCCTCTCTCTTAGGTTTTAGGATTAGGACTCCTCTTAAAGGATTTAGGATTTCAACTTCCTCTCAGGTTCAATATTCCTTTTGCTTTATATTTCTCTTTTACTTTCAGATACTTTAATGCTTTTATTTGTTAATTACTTATGATTGCCAAATTGGCTTATGAACCACTCATGTTAGGATTTTCTCTTATTAATGCAATTAAGGTATTTCAGATTAAGGATTCTTATTTAGCTTTTTATATTTTTGGCTTTAATTGATTAACTGGAGACTCTTGAGTTATCAAACTTATCGTGGTTGTTAATTGTTATTTTTGCTGATTGAATTGAATTCCACTAACTCTAGTCTTTCCTTAGGAGTTGGCTAGGACTTGGGGATCTAACTAATTAGTCCACTTGACTTTCCTTTGCTTTAGAAAAGGTTAACTAAGTGGGATTAAAATTCAATTCTCATCACCATCGATAAGGATAACTAGAATAGGACTTCCAAATTTTCATACCTTGCCAAGAGTTTATTCAGATATTAATTTATTAATTCCTGCAATTTATTTTCCTTGTTCAAACCTTTCAAAACCCAAAATTTTACCTTTTCCATAGCTAATAATAAGTCATACCTCCCTGCAATTCCTTCAGAAGATGACCCGAGGTTTAAATACTCGGTTATCAATTTTATTGGGTTTGCTTAAGTGACAAACAAAACTTTTGTAAGAAAGAAATTCTTGTCGGTCTAGAAGCTATACTTACAACGGGAATTTATTTGCAAAAATTCTAGATCGCGCAAGAGTTTCATTCTTCATTCCTCATCTAGAAATCCTTGAGATACCTCAAGGGATGCATTTTCCTCTACAAAACTATTGGGAGCAAATCAACACCTCCTTAGGATAATTAAGGTCTAACATTGGGCAACTAAGGATGGAGCACCAAGAGCACTCCATTATCCTCAATGAAATTAGAGAGGACCAAAGAGCCATGAGGAAGAAGCAACAAAGGCAAGGAAGAGATATAGAGGAGCTCAAGCACTCCATAAAATCTTTAAGAGGAAGAACTAGCCGCCATCACTAATGTGGACCCGTTCTTTAATTTCCTTGTTTTCTATTTTTTTGTTTTTCAAATTATATGCTTTATGTTTTGTCTATGTTTGTGTCTTTATTACATGATCATTAGTGTCTAATGTCTTTGTCTTAAAGCTATGAATGTCCTATGAATCCTTCACCTTTCTTAAAATGAAAAATGTTTTAAATTGCAAAAGAACTAGAAATGCATGATTTTGAATTCTATCTTGAATTTAGCTTAATTATTTTGATGTGGTGGCAATACCTTTTGTTTTCTGAATGAATGCTTGCACAGTGCATATTTTTGAATTTGTTGTTTACGAATGTTAAAATTGTTGGCTCTTGAAAAAATAATGAAAAAAAAGAGAAATGTTATTGATAATCTGAAAAATTATAAAATTGATTCTTGAAGCAAGAAAAAGCAGTGAAAAGCAAAAGCTTGCGAAAAAAAATATGAAAAAAAATATGCAAAAAAAAATAAAGAAAAAAATAAAAAAAGAAAGAAAAAGAAAAAGCAAGCAGAAAAAGCAAATAACCCTTTAAACCAAAAGGCAAGGGTAAAAAGGATCCAAGGCTTTAGGTATTAATGGATAGGAGGGCCACAGGAATAAAATCCTGGCCTAAGCGGCTAAATCAAGCTGTCCCTAACCATGTGCTTGTGGCGTGAAGGTGTCAAGTGAAAAGCTTGATACTGAGCAGTTAAAGTCGTGGTCCAAAGCAAAAAAAAAGTGTGCTTAAGAGCTCTGGGCACCTCTAACTAGGGATTCTAGCAAAGTTGAGTCACAATCTGAAAAGGTTCACCTAGTTATGTGTCTGTGGCATTTATATATCCGGTGGTAATAATGAAAAACAAAATGCTTAGGGTCACAGCCAAGACTCATAAAGTAGCTATGTTCAAGAATCAATATAATGAACTAGGAGAATCAATAACACTATCTGAATTTTGAGTTCCTATAGATGCCAATTATTCTGAACTTCAAAGGATAAAGTAAGATGCCAAAACTATTCAGAAGCAAAAAGGCTACAAGTCACGCTCATCTAATTGAAGCTAATCTTCATTGATAAGTTTAGAATTCATTGTATATTCTCTTCTTTTTATCCTATTTTGTTTTCAGTTGCTTGAGACAAGCAACAATTTAAGTTTGGTGTTGTGATGAGCGGATAATTTATACCCTTTTTGGCATTGTTTTTACATAGTTTTTAGTATGTTTTAGTTACTTTTTATTATATTTTTATTAGTTTTTATTCAAAAATCACATTTCTGGACTTTACTATGAGTTTGTGTGTTTTTCTGTAAATTCAGGTATTTTCTGGCTGAAATTGAGGGACCTGAGCAAAAATCTGATTCAGAGGCTGAAAAAGGACTCCAGATGCTGTTGGATTCTGACCCTCTGCACTCAAAGTAAATTTTCTGGAGCCGTAAAAGCCCAATTGGTGCACTCTCAATTGCGTTAGAAAGTAGACATTCTGGGATTTCCAGAAATATATAATAGTCTATACTTTGTCCGAGATTTGATGGCCCAAACTGGCGTTCAAAGACAGCCTAAAACATCTTGGCTTAAAACGCCCAAACTGGCACCAAAGCTGTTGTTTAACTCCAGGAACAACCTATGCACGAAAAAGCTTCAATGCTCAGCCGAAGAACACACCAAGTGGGCCTTGGAAGTGGATTTCTGCACTATCTGCACTTAGTTATTCATTTTCTGTAAACCTAAGTTACTAGTTTAGTATAAATAGCACTTTTTACTATTGTATTCGTATCTCTGGATGTTTAGTCCTTAGACTTTACCGCCATGCCTAGACCTTGTTCACTTATGTATTTTCTACGGTGGAGTTTCTACATCCCATAGATTAAGGTGTGGAGCTTTGCTGTTCTTCATGAATTAATGCAAGTAATATTGTTTTTCTTTCAATTCAAGCCTACTTCTTCTCCAAGATATACTCTTGTTCTTAATTCAGTTTAGTTAGAATGAAGGGGTGACCCGTGACAATCACCCAATCTTCATTACTCGCTTAGCCAAGATCCGCGTGCCTGACAACTATAAAGCGGTCTACATGATGTTCAACGTAGTCATTGGACGACAGCTGGAGTATATTCTATTGGATATCTAATACACGGACCGAGTCCGTGAGATTAGTATCATCGTGGTATAGGCTAGAATTATTGGCAGCCATTCCTAGGATCCGGAAAGTCTAAATCTTGTCTGTGGTATTCCGAGTAAGATCCGGGAAGGGATGACTGTGACGAGCCTCAAACCTGCGAATGTTGGGTGTAGTGACAGTGTGCAAAAGGATCAATGGATCCTATTCTGATGCTAGCGGGAACCGACAGATGATTAGCCATGCGGTAGCTGTACTTGGTATTTTTCATCCGAGACGAGAAATCCGACAGTTGATTAGTCGTGCAGAAACTGTAGAGGACCATTTTCACTAAGAGGATCCTACAGCTTGCCATGGAAGGGAGCACACATGATTGGAAGAAGGCAGTAGAAAAGCAGAGGTTCAGAAGAAACAAAGCATCTCCAGACGCTTATCTGAAATTCCCACCAATGAATTACTTAAGTAACTTTATTTTATTTTAGGTTTTATTTCTATTTTAATTATCAAAACCTCATAACCATTTGAATCCGCCTGATTGAGATTTACAAGATGACCATAGCTTGCTTCAAGCTGACAATCTCCATGGGATTGACCCTTACTCACGTAAGGTATTACTTGGATGACCCAGTGCACTTGCTAGTTAGTTGTGCGGAGTTGTGAAAAGTGTGAATCACAATTTCCCCACACCACACTGCTTTACCGCCCAATAGGCTTTATGCTCAAACTCCACCGGAAGGTGGCATGCCTTACCATAAACGATCCGGAAGGGACTCATCCCCAACGGAGTCTTGTAGGCCATCCTATACGCCCATAGTGCATCTCCTAGCCAGAGACTCCAATCCTTCCTTTGTGGATTGACTACTTTCTCCAAGATTCTCTTAATTTCCCGGATGGACACTTTCGCTTGTCCGTTGGTCTGTGGGTGATAAGTAGTGGTAACCTTATGCATTACCCCATAGCGCTTGAGCATTACCTCTACTTTCCTATTACAAAAGTGGGATCATTGGTCGCTCATGATTACTCGTGGTGACCCATAACGGCATACAATGTGATTTCTAATAAAAGAAATGATGGTATTGGCGTCGTCAAGGCGGGTAGGTATTGCTTCTACCCATTTTGACACGTAGTCCACCGCTAACAGAATATACAAGTACCCACTTGAGTTGGGAAATGGTCCCATAAAGTCAATGCCCATACATCAAATATCTCATAGAACAACATAGGTTGCTGAGGCATCTCATCCCTTTGGGACATGTTTCCCGACTTCTGACACTAATGGCAAGACATACAGAACCGGTTAGAATCCTTGAATAAGGTTGGCCACCAGAATTCACAATCCAACACCTTTTTAGCTGTCCTTTGTGGGCCAAAGTGGCCACCACATTCGGACGAATGGCAAGCCTAAAGAATGGGTTGAATTTCAGATTCCGGGACACATCTTCGAATTACTTGGTCCACTCCCCTTTTCCACAAGTGAGGGTCATCCCAAATGTAATATTTAGAATCACTCCTCAACTTGTCTCTTTGGTGTTTAGAAAAGTTAGGAGGAAAGATTTTTGCAACCAAGTAGTTCGCCATTGGTGCAAACCAAGGAAAGTTATCCGACACAGCATGCAAACTATCCAATGGGAATGAGTCATCGATCGGAAATGGGTCATATTTTAAATTCTCAAGGCGGCTTAAATGATCCGCAACTAAGTTTTGAGACCCACTCCGGTCCCTAATCTCAATGTCGAATTCTTGCAAGAGCAAGATCCAATGTATGAGTCTAGGTTTTGACTCACTCTTTGTCAATATGTACTTTAAAGCTGTATGATCTATGTATACCACTATCTTGGACCCTAGCAAATAAGATCTGAATTTATCTAAAGCATGAACAATAGCTAGGAGTTCCTTTTCTGTAGTGGTATAGTTGGATTGTGCTGCATCTAATGTTTTAGAAGAGTAAGCAATGACATAAGGGACTTTACCATCGCGCTGTGCAAGCACGGGACCTATAGCATGGTTTGACGCATCGCACATTATCTCAAATGGTAGCGTCCAGTTGGGGCCTCGCACAATCGGTGCTGTGGTAAGAACTCTCCTTAGCTCTTCAAATGCACTCACACATGCATTGTCAAACTCAAAGTCCACATCTTTTTGGAGTAGGCACGACAATGGCAAAGCAATCTTGTTGAAATCTTTAATAAAGCACCTGTAGAATCCTGCATGTCCTAAAAACGAGCAGACCTCCCTCACAGATGAGGGGTGAGGTAAAGTGGTGATAACATCGACCTTGGCCAGGTCTACAAAAATGCCTTCATGAGATACTACATGTCCTAACACTATGCCTTGTCTTACCATAAAGTGGCATTTTTCAAAATTCAAGACAAGATTAATGTCAACAGATCTAGCTAAGACCTTGGCTAAGTTCTCTAAGCAACAATCAAATGAAGTTCCATAAACACTGAAGTCATACATAAAGACTTCCAGACAATTCTCCATCAGATCGGAAAAGACACTTGTCATACACCGCTGAAAAGTAGGAGGTGCATTACATAGTCCAAATGGCATCCTTTTGTAGGCAAAGGTACCAAAAGGCCAAGTGAATATGGTTTTTTCCTAATCCTCAGGGGCAATGTGAATGTAGAAGTAACCAGTGAATCCATCAAGAAAGTAATAATGGGATTTACCCGCCAAACGGTCCAACATCTGATCGATAAAGGGCAAAGGGTAGTGGTCTTTCCTTGTAGCGGCGTTCAATCTTCTATAATCAATGCACACTCGCCATGCATTTTGTACTCTCTTGGTGACCACTCCACCATCATCCTTTTTAACCACAGTGATGCCCAATTTCTTAGGAACAACCTAGACCGGGCTCACCCACTCACTGTCAGAAATTGGGTTTATGATACCCGCATCAAGTAGCCTAGTGACCTCCTTCTTTACCACATCGAGGATGGTTGGGTTGAGTCTCCTTTGTGGTTGCCTAACTGGCCTAGCTCCCTCTTGGAGAAATATACGATGCATGCACTTGCGGGGGTCAATCCCCACAATATCGGCTAGTCTCCAACCAATTGCCTTCTTGTACTTTCTTAGAACATCTAGGAGCTTCCCTTCTTCTTCACTAGAAAGCTCACTAGCAATAATGACCGAAAACTCTTGATTGTCCTCTAAGAAAGCATACTTTAAATGAGATGGAAGAGGCTTCAGTTCACTCTTTGCCTCAAGCTGAGGTTCCTTTTCATCAAGCTCACGGAGTTCATTCTCAACAACTTTCTCTTATTCATCCTCTTGGTCGTCCGTCTCTTCAACAATAAGGTAGCATAACTTGTTGTAGTCTTCTTTTCGTACTTCCGCTACCACTTCATCGATTACATCACATCGAAGAATGGAATGCTCTTCGGGAGGATGCTTCATGGCTTCTTCCAAATTGAACTTAATAGTCTTGTCTCCAACCTCAAAGGAATATGTGCCGGTGAAGGCATCTAACTTGAATTTAGAGGTCTTAAGGAAGGGTCTACCAAGTAGAACGGAGGATGAGCTTCTATTTTCTGTTGGAGGTATTTCAAAGATGTAAAAGTCAACCAGAAAGACCAAGTCCTTGATTGCCACAAGTACATCTTCTGCTATTCCCATCACAGTGATCACACTTTTATCGGCTAAGGCAAACTTCGCCGCTGACTTCTTTAATAGAGCTAAATTCAACCTCACAAAGATAGAAAGTGGCATCATGCTTACGCAAGCTCCTAGATCACACATACAGTCATGAAAAGTGTGCCCACCAACGCAACAAGACACCAAACAAGGCCCAGGGTCACCATATTTTTTTGGAATAGGCTCCATCAAGGAAGAAAGTGAACTACCCAAGGATAATGTCTCTAACTCTCCTATTCTATCCTTGTGTGTACACAAGTCTTTCAAAAATTTTTCATACATCGGAATTTGTTGGATAGCATCAAGAAGTGGTATGGTTACCTCAACCTTCTTGAACACTTGAAGCATGTTCAAATCAAATTTCGGGGTCTTCTTTGCTTTCTTCACCATGGAAGGGAATGGAATAGGAATGGACTCATGCACTATAGCTTTCCTCTTGGGTTCCTTAAGGCTTACTCCTTCTTCCTCATGCCTTTTGTCTACCTCCTCTTCTTCATGCGGAGCTTCAACAACCACTTCTTCCTCATGGATGTCTTCCTTGACCCTAGGAGGTATCTCCTCCAATGTAGTCTCCGACCGTAGAGTGATAGCATTGAAACCGCCCTTGGGGATTGGAAGGGGTTGGGATGGAAGGTTAGATGTGCTTGAGGGTTGGTTGGTGGTGTTGTTGGAGGAGGGCATGGACATCTTTGAAAGCATGTCAGCGAGGTTGGCCAATTGAGCGCCCAAGGCATCAAATTGAGCCTTGTTGCTCTCGTCCCGTTTCTCCATAGCGGTTCTAAGCTCATCAACTTGATTGGTAGAAGATGAAGAGGTTTGGTTGGATTGTTGTCTATGGTGTGGTGCTTGGTATTTGGTGTAGTTGCTTTGGTTTTGGTTGTGGTGATTTTGGTTGTCTTGGTGGTTGTTTTTGTTATGGTGGTATTAGGATGAAGATTGGTTGTTGTTGTGATGATAAAAAGAGTTGTTCCATCTTTGGTTTTGATTGCTCCCTTGTGCATTATCTCTCCACCCTTGATTTTGATTACTACCATGAGAGTAGTTGTTTTGGCCTTGAGAAGGATAGGGCGGACGATTGTTGTAATTCACATTGGCCATGACAATGGCATGCTCCTCTTGAATTTGATGGCATTGATCGGTGTACTGTGTGGTGCTAGAGCACAAACCACAAATCCTAGGAGGGCCTTCAAGTTAAGCAACTGGGGGTGGGGCTTGGATGGCTTGGATGGAGTAGTATTCCTTTTCATCTTTTTGTATTTGCGTGAGGATAATGGTCATGTCCCCAAGCGCCTTGATTAAGCTTGCTTCGGAAGGGGATCGTTCTACCACACCCTTGAGAGGATTACTTCTCACCCTTACATGTTGTGTAGCCTCGGCAACATCATTTATCAATTTCCAAGCTTCTCCCTCTATCTTGTTTTTTGAAAGGGAACCACCACTAGAAGCGGTGAGCAATCTTCTATCTTCCACACAAAGACCTCCGGTAAAGTAACTAATGAGAAAGTGAGTGTTCAATCCATGGTGTGGACAAGATTCTAATAGCCTCTTGAATCGAGTCCAATACTCATATAAACTCACTTGGTCCCTTTGCATTATACCCGAGATTTCCTTTCGGACGTAATCGGTCTTCTCCGGTGGGAAGAACTTATCTAGAAACTCTCTTCTCAAGAAATCCCAATTGGTCACAATCTCATCTGGTAGCGAATAAAACCATGTCTTTGCTTGCCCTTCAAGAGAGAAGGAAAAGGCAAAAACCATAATAGCCAACTCATCGGCTCCATGCCTTTGAGCCGTAGAAAAAGCAACTTGAAAGTCTCTTAGATGTCAGATGGAGTCTTGAGCCAGCAACCCATGATACTTAGGAAGTAGATGTATCAAGCTACTCTTCAACTCAAAGTTTGGATCAAGGTTAGGATACCTTGCTTGCAAAGGTTGAAATATGAGATCCGGAGCTCCTTGCTCATGCAAAGTGATCCGTCGTGGCTCCGCCATGTATGGTTCACCTGTAGGATGCAAAGATATATTAGTAGTGCCAACAGAAGAATAGAAAGTAACGGACTCCAAGTCACTCTCGGTACCATCTAGTGATTCGGTATGTTCCTCAAGAGAGGCCGAAGTACTAGCCGTATAGTCCAACCGCCTTCTAGCTTGCCGAGTGTGTAACAAAGTTCTTTCAATCTCAGGGTCAAACTCGGCTAAGCTAGAATTTGGTTGAGATCGAGTCATCAAACTTGGGAGTCATAGCACACATACAAAAGAAATCTAAACTGAAAGTAAACTATCTACAATATTCACATATTCACATAACAAATATCAAGGCATATGTTGCAACCATTCCCCGACAACAGCGCCAAAAATTTGATGGAGGCGGAATACCGTCGATAAGGAATTTCACAAGATTTTCGCGTTGCAAGTATAGCCCTCAACCGAAAAATAATCCGCGAATCAAATTTCGAAGGAATTGGTTGTCACAAGTTCAACCCCAATAAAAGTAACTGAAGTATTCAAACCTCGGGTCGTCTCACAAGGAATGGGCAAACATGTGCATCAACATTGGTTAGAATTCTGGGGTTGCAAGTCATGAGCAAGAAATTAAACTAGAATCCTAACAAGCAAGTAATCTTGAAGTGTGAGAAACTAATTCAAATAACTAAAGCAAGATATGAGCAATTCCAAACTAATAAGATAACATCCAATATAATTCTACTCTAAAACTAAACAAATAACTATGACCAAGACAAAGCAATTAGGATTTTTGGGTTTTCAAATATGAATAATAAAGTAACTCTTGGCTAGACATGGGAATTGGGGTCACTATCCTTGTCTAATAACCATATCTTGACAATTATGAGGAACCAAACTCATTAAGTCTACTTTTATACTTGAAGTATGTTAAATGGTTTAGTCAACATCAACCCATAAGGTCCAACCTAGCTACTAATTGACTTAGTAGTAGGCTAGTGTCAATGGTTATCAAATTGACCACTAATGGTTCCCAAATCATCAAAACCATTAGACCTAATGACTCAAGTTTACCCAATTCCCTTAGCCTAGGCCAAGAGTAAAGAGAACTACTCCATAATCAAGGGAAACATTTCATCAAACACATGGTAAGCATTACTAAAAGTCATATTCAAAGTGCAAATAAATTGAAATTAACAAGTACCCACTAACAGTTATCAACATATAATCACTCAAACAACACAATTAACCATGAAAATCATCAATGTAACATTAACAACTCAAGATTCACAAGATTCATGGAATGGGTATAAAATGACAATTGACAAGAAAACATAAAACTACACAAGATCTAAACAAAATTATGCTAAGGAATTCAAATTAAACAATCAAAACTAGTAATTAACAAGATCCAATTTAGAATTCAATAAGGGAAGATCAAATCAAACTAGATCTAGAAAGGAACAAGGGTTTCACTCTCTAGAATAACAAGAACCAAAAACTAGCCAAAAATTGTGTCTAAGTGTGAATGAATGATCCCCCCTTTCCCCTAGCATCCTTGGGTCTTTTCCATGTAGAACCAGCTTGAATTTGGGCCTCTTGAGCCTCAGAAATTGCCAGGCACGATTTCCTTTAATGAGGTCACGTGCAGCACATCGCGCGTACGCGCTATGCATGTGTGCGCGCCGATTGATTTTGTTATCCATATGTGCACGCCATGAACGCGTGCGCGCCGGTGTGGATTTCTCTAATCCGCGCGCCGCTTCCAGCTGTCCACATCCACGCGTGCGCGCAAGGTGCGCGTGCGTATCCATGCTGAAATTCCCAAAATCCAAATCCTCATGTTCCTTCCTCTTGTGCATACTTTCTTTCTCTCTTCTAGGCCATTCTTGCCCTATAAATTTTGAAATCACTCAACAAACACGTCACGACATCGAATTGTAATAAAAGAGGATCAAAATATATCAATTCTAAGGCAAAAGAAGCATGTTTTTCATCATGGAGCAAAATTAGGAAGAGAACACAAAACCATGCAATTCTTGTGAATAACTGTGAAAAATATTGACAAAACCCCCCAAATTCTACACAATATAAACCACAAAATTGGGGTTTTTCACCAATGCCTGTATACTTTTTGCCAGAAAGTGTTCTTGTGCGTACGCACAATAGGGTGTGCGTACGCACGAATGCAAAATTCTCAACTTTACAAATCACGACATTATTTGGCAAACACGCCTTCAAGAACCAACGTTGGCAACGCTTTTATGTTTTTGGGGCTTAAAGATGCCTATTGTTTGAGCTTCAATTTCATGCCCCATTATAGACTATTATATATTGTTGGAAAGCTCTGAATGTTAGCTTTCCAACGCAACTAAAAGAACCTCAATTGGTCTTCTTGTAGCTCAAGTTATGCTCCATTGAAGGGGACAAGGGCAGGGTTGCTCGCGTTGCTAACTTGAATTCCCAAGTTGCCAACGCCTTTAGATTTTGAAGCTCCAATTGAAGTCAGTGTCTGAAGCTTCAAAAGAATGTCAACCCCATACTATTATATATCTTTGGAAAGCTCTGGATGTCTACTTTTCAATGCCATTGATAGCGTATCATTTGAAGCTCTACAACTCAAGATATACTCCATAGAAGGTGAAGAGGTTAGCTAGCCTTACTACAGATTGATACCATGTTCATCTATGCATTTTCGGGGCGAGTTTTCTCCCTCAAATTTAGTGGCCATGATGACTTGCATCATCTACCTTTTTTCTTGCACAAAAAGGACCATAAAAGAGCATAATCTCATTTGATCATTTCAATTCATGCACTATTTGATGAATATTATCGTACATTGCTTTGAAATGAGTTTATGCTGAATTTTAGGTGAAAAAGTCATTAATAAGGAAGGAAATAACAAAACAAGGCTGGGCGTGTGAAACTGGCGTGCCCCTTGAAGCAAACGCCACAAAAATGTATGGGTGTGGCACGCCAGGAACTGGGCGTGGCATGCCAGTTCTGAATTCCAGAGAAGCACAATTGAGCATTTTGCATGGGTGTGGCACGCCAGAAGTTGGGCGTGGCACGCCAATGTAATTTTCCAGAGAGCAATATTGAAGGCCACCAAAGGGGTGTGGCATGCCAAGTTGGGCATGGCACGCCTAACCCATCACATACTATGGGCGTGCCACTTGAGCCATGGGCGTGGCACGCCAGTTCATCACTCCAGAAGAGATCAAGACCTGGCCGTGCCACTAGGTATCAAAGGCGTGGCACGCCAGCTTCAAAAGTCACTTGGGCGTGCCACTTGAAGAGCCAGGCGTGGCATGCCAAGCTTAAAAGAACCATAATAAATGGGCGTGCCACTTAAGGGCCAGGGCGTGGCACGCTAGTACAAATTTCCAGAGACAAGGACAAAGGCCCAAGCAAAGCTGGGCGTGCCACTTGGTATCGAAGGCATGGCACGCCAGCTCTCATCCCCACTTGGGCGTGCCACTTGAGCATCCAGGCGTGGCATGCCAATACTCAAGGAAGCCAAAGCAAAGCTGGGCGTGCCACTTGGTATCGAAGGTGTGCCACGCCAGCTTTAGAGTTTCACTTGGACGTGCCACTTGGTGGACCAGGCGTGGCACGCCAATTACTGGACCAAGGCAAATTGCTAGGCGTGGCACGCCAGATGTTGGGCGTGGCACACCAGATGTTGGGCGTGGCACACCAGTTATATTTTTCAGAGAGGTAGATAGAAGGCCAACCATATGGGCGTGCCACTTTGTATCAAAGGCGTCGTACACCAGCCCTAAAATTTCACTTGGGCGTGCCACTTATGTCTCAGGCGTGGCACGACAGCATCACCAATCAACCAAGAAGACCTGGGTGTGCCACTTGAGTCCTAGGCGTGGCACGCCAGACCTTGGGCGTGCCATGCTAGTTCAACTTTTCAGAAGCAAGAAGAAGAGGGAGAAGGCCTGGGCGTGCCACTTGAGGTCGAAGGTGTGGCACGCCAGGCTACACAAGTAATTAAAGAACCCTGGGCATGCCACCTGAGCTCGAAGGCGTGGCACGCCAGGGATGCTAATGAAGGAGGGCGTGCCACTTGAAGAGTTGGGCGTGGCACGCCAAGCCAGAATTAGAGCTGCGCGTGGCACGCCACTGAAGCGCCAATCACACGCCAACTGGAAGATCACGTTTATTGAGTTTCTTTTCCCTCCAAATTCTAATTTTCTTTTCACTTTTATATTTTCTTTATTTTCTAGTGCTAGAAGTAGTATAAATAACACCTGAAAGTACTGAGAAGGGGTTAAGCAGTTGAGCTAGTAGCTATAGTTAGATTTACTTTTCACTTTATCATCTCCTCCATCTCTTGTACTTTTTTTTGAGCTATGAGTAGCTAAATTCCCTATCATTGAGGGAGGAAACTCTGTTGTACTTGATGGATTAATGATGATGAATTTCTTCTTCTCTTCATCCTCTCTTTGATTTGCAAGAAGGAATTTTGTTTTAATGATAGTGTTCAATCACCTTAGAAAAGGGATTGAATGCAAAATGGGTTTCATGGAAACCTTGGAAAAGGAAACATGAAACCAAGCTAGAAATCCCTTCTCACACTTGAGTAGGATCTAGGTTTTGGTGTTTGGGTATGGTGACTGATGGCATGTCATCATGTAATGTTTTTCTATGCTTTTTCATACAAGAAATTTGTGATTAGTGCTTAAATATTGCATTCTTTGGTGCTTAAATGTTATATTTCGTTGATCTTTTGATTTTATAAATTTTGTAGGAAATAAGAAGAAAAAGAAGCAAAAGAGCACAAAATAAGCTAAAAAGAAGAAAAGAGGAATTTTAGGCACGCTTTGAAGATTGAGCACACTTTGGAACTTTAGGCCACGCTTTTAAAAGCGTGGCCCATGACAATGGAGCCGTGGCATTTAATGATGCCTCATGCACGCATTATTAATAATTAAAGCATGCATGCATGAAAGTTTCATTACTAATGCCCATTAGGCAAATCAAGTTACGTGAATGCTCATGCATGCATTTAATTATTAATGAATGAATGAAACGCATGCATTATTAAAGCCAATGATTTAATGAAAGCATGAGAATGAATGCAATGCTACAGCATTAAGGAATTTATGGAAGCATGCATTATTAAATGAATGAACGCTCATGATAGGAAATTGGATTAAACAAATGAAAGCATGTAGCGCTCATTAAAGTAACCGAGCGCTCATCCAATTCAACAAGACCAAGGAAAAGAAGAACAAGTAATAGTGCTCAGTTCACTTGGTTAACCGAGCTTTATCGGGCTCCCATTCAAAGAAATGCAAGGAAAAACGCACCAAGAGGGACCAAGGCAATGGAGCTCAGTTGAAATACCAAACTGAGCGCTACAAAGAAGCACAAAGACATGCACAGCTTGGTTCACTAAGTTAACTTTATCGGGGCTTCTCCAAAATAAATTCAAGGTACAATTCCAAGGAATGAAGATACCAACTCTCGAACCCATGACCTAAGGAACCAAGAGGAACGCTCTTTGCAAGGAAAATTGGCCAAGATGGCCTCACAAGGGATCGAACGTGGGAGCTCCATGCAGAACAAGGGAGGGGCGCTACTCTTCTTGTAAAGAAAATGAGCCAAAATGGCTCCCCCAAGGTTCGAACTCAAGGCGTCACACCCAAAGGTGGAGCGCTACACAAGGCAAAAAAGGGAAGCTCAGTTCACTTTCCCAACTGAGCGCTACTTCCCCCCACACTCTTCACAATTGGCACGCCACAAGCAAATGAAGAGCTCAGTTCACTTCTTCAACCGAGCATGATACTGGGAGCTGCACCACGGTCCAAAATTCAATTAAAAATAAAATTGAATTCAATTCCTCACCAGTTGAACCAAGGCCAACTGGACCCATATCTCTTCAAATCCAAAGCAAGCAAAGCCCACATCATCACTCAAAGGCACAAGAACAAGTTAGAATAGGAATTTCATTTACTTGTAATTTGTTTTTAATTTCAATTTTATTTCATCTTGTAAAGCCTATATAAGGCATCATTTTCATCTTTGTAGGGAGGTCAGTTCCATTAGAGAGTATAGGGGCTGGCTCCATTTGGGAGCTCTCTCTTAGTTTTCATTCTTGTCTTGAATCTTGGGTTGAGAATTGAAGAAATTCTGTTTCAATCTCACCTTGAGAATTCTCTCTGTTTTCTTCTTCTGCAAACTTTCAATTGAATTGTGATTTGAATCAAAGTTCTCTTCATTACTTTCATCTTTAATTTTCCTGCATCTTGTTCTCTGTTGGATCAAAAAAGGGAGTGAGATCTAGACTTGTTTTCTAGTCTCTTTGATCCCCTGAGATCTTCACTTGTTCAAAAAGTGTGCTGATGGGATCTTGAGAAGGTGCATTTCCCATGAAGAAGGACAGGAAGTACTTTGGCAATGTCATGAATCTGCATACGGAGGCCATTTTAGTAGGGAAAAAACTGCAGCCAAGGTACTACAATGTGGGTTCTATTGGCCAACCATGTTCAAGGATGGAAAGGAATTAGTATCAAGGTGTGATGAATGCCAAAGGGTTGGTAATCTACCCAAGAAAAATGAAATGCCACAAAGGTTTATAATGGAGTTAGAATTGTTTAATGTGTGGGGAATTAATTTTATGGGACCCTTTCCATCCTCATACTCAAATAATTATATACTGGTGGCTGTAGATTATATCTCAAAATGGGTAGAAGCCATAGCCACAGCAACAAATGACAACAAGGTTGTGATGAACTTCTTGAGGAGGAATATCTTCAGCAGATTTGGAGTGCCTAGAGCTATCATTAGTGATGGAGGATCATACTTCTGTGATAGGCCACTTGAAGCACTCCTCTCTAAATATGGAGTGAAACACAAAGTAGCAACTCCATACCATCCACAGACCAACGGGCAAGCTGAGATATCAAACAGGGAGCTCAAAAGAATTCTTGAAAAAACTGTTGGAAGCTCAAGAAAGGATTAGTCTAAGAAATTGGATGATGCATTATGGGCCTACAGGACAGCCTTCAAAACACCCATTGGGATGTCCCCATACCAATTGATGTTTGGCAAGGCTTGTCACTTACCAGTTGAGCTTGAACATAGAGCATTCTGGGCTCTAAAAATGTTGAATTTTGATGACCAAGTTGCTGGAGAAAAGAGGCTAATACAACTCAATGAACTGGAGGAATTCAGAAATAAAGCCTATGACAATGCAAAGATTTACAAGGAAAACCCAAAGAGGTGGCATGACCAAAAGATAGCTAGGAGAGAGTTCACAAAAGGGCAAAGAGTGTTGCTGTATAATTCAAGACTTAAGTTCTTCCCAGGGAAGCTTAAGTCTCGATGGTCTGGACCCTTCACCATCCTCAAAATATCACCTTATGGTCATGTAGAGCTCATGGAGGACAAAACACAAAGAACTTTCACTGTGAATGGCCATAGACTCAAGCATTACTTGGGAGACTCACTTGATGAAAAGAGAGTGAGCTACTATCTGAGCTGAAAAAGGAAGAACATCAAGCTAATGACACTAAAGAAGCGCTGGTTGGGAGGCACCCCAACACCTTATATCCTTTTGATTTACTGCTCTCTTAGAAGTAGCTCAAAACTTGTTAGTTTAGGTAGTTTAAGTCTCAGTTTAATGTTCTATTTCATTGCCTTGTAGAAGTGGATTGAAGGTGATAGATTAGGAAGTTTAAATTTCAGTTGTAGTAGTTAGAAAATATTTACATTCAGTTTAGTTTCTTTTTCTGAAAATAAAACTTGATGAACATATTTTCTGATGATGAGTAATTGGGCTAAGAACTAGCTAAAAAGCTAAGTTTGGTGTGGCCACCAACCCGCTTAATCTAGGCTTACAACCCTTTGAGTAAACTAAATTTGAAAGTAAGACCAGAGATTAAGTTTGGTGTGGCTACCGCCATACGAAATCCCATCTAGCAAATCCAATACCATCCAAATTGAAAGCATTTAGTAAGTTGGTAAGTGCATGAAAGTTGGTTTTAAATGTCTTCGAATGGGTTGGAAGCAAAGGAATGTGAAAAGATGAGATTTAATTCACCCTTATGAACACATTAAAAACCCAATGATGAACCAAATTTATTAGATGTAATGGGATTAAGTTTGGTGTCTCAAGGGACACTCATCAGTTGCAACCTCATTCACTCATATTAAAAGGAACGTGGAGGATTCTTTTGTCATTATTGATGGGGTTTTCGGTTTCATTTTTCAGGAGAGAGAATGGGGCCCACATGATTGATAATTCATCAAGAAGAGAGTCAAAGTGTACTTGCACTTTTGAACTCAACACATGCAGGAAGCAAAGTGGGAAAAGGATTGGCGCTTCCTCCCACGCTAGGCACCACTCCCAAATGGGAAAACATTCAATTGCTCTCACTTCCCACCATTCAGACCACACTTTCCATCCCTATAAAAACCCCTACTTTTCCCACCTCTCCTCACATTTCAAACCCCAACCTCACATACGAAAAGATCCTCATACTTCCTTCTTTCTTTTCATCGCCTTTCCCTTTTCTTTTTTTTCTCTTCTACTTGATTAGGGACAATCAAGCCCTAAGTTTGGTGTTGGAGCAAAACTGTGTTTTGCTTACTTTCTTGCAACTTTTCTCAATCTTCTTTAACCCTTCAAACACCTTTCTTCATCCCAATGGCACCACCAAGAGTTTCATCAACAAAGAAAAGAAATACCAAAGAACCAACCTCAGGGTCCTCAAGCCACAATGAGCACAAGTTCCTCTCTTCATTCAACCAAAACCAATTTTATGGTTGGGTGAGTGAGAGGCAAATTATCCCAGAAGTTGGGTTCCAATTGGGAAGGAATGAATACCCTGAGATCAACAGGGAGATAAACAATAGAGGCTGGGCACTCTTATGCAACCCACCCAAGAAGGTGTTGGAAAGCTTGGTGAGAGAGTTTTACGCCAATGTTGTGCCTCAGCTAGGGCAACCCTATGGCTATCTTAGCTTTGTGAGAGGGAAATTCATTGACTACAGTCCCTCTAACATAGATAGGATGCTCATGGTAAGACAAACAAGCTCCACTCGGAACTTTGAAGAAAGAATGAAGCAAGAAGACCCAGGATTTGATGAAATCCTCAATGAGATTTGTGTGTTGAATGTGCAGTAGATCAGAGATAAAGATGGAAGACCCAACCAGCTGAGGAGGAGAGATTTGAACCCCCAAGCTAGAGGGTGGCTGGATTTTGTGAGAAGATCTCTCAACCCTACTTCGAACACTTCTGAGGTGACTGTGGAAAGAGCTGTGCTCATATACAGTATCATGAAAGGTGAGAATAAAAATATTGGGAAAATGTTAGCCAACAACATCAAAAGGGTGCTGAAAAGCACCAAGGATAGCACAAGGCTAACATTCCCCAGCATCATCCAAAGGCTGTGTGATGAAGCAGGGGTGGAGAAGATTATTGATGAAGTGCTGGTAGATCAAGACAAGCCCATAACTGCCAAGAAGATGGCCAAAGTAGTGGCTGTCATTCCACTCGAAAGGAGAAGGGAGCAAAGAGGACATGCTCATATGCCACAAGGGCAGCCACAACAAGAAGAAGAGCAACCACATCACCTAGCACTTCAACTACCACCATATCAACAATACCAACATTATCAACAATTTCCTGAAGGTTTCAACTGGGAACAAGTGCAAGGAGACATACACCAAATGAAGGGAGACATACACCATCTGAGAGAGGATGTCAACCAATTCAAGGATAGTCAATAACAACAATGGAACCAAGTAAATCAAAACATACAACAACTCCAAGGGAGCTTGGAGCACATGAGGAAGGAGCAGCAAGACCTGGGCGTGCCAGTTCATCACTCCAGAATAGATCAAGACCTGGGCGTGCCACTTGGTATTGAAGGCGTGGGACGCCAAGCTTAAAAGAACCACACTAAAAGGGCGTGCCACTTGAGGGCCAGGGCGTGGCACGCTAGTACATATTTCCAGACAAGGACAAAGGCCCAAGAAAAGCTGGGCGTGCCACTTGGTATCGAATGCGTGGGACGCTAGCTCTCATCCCCACTTGGGCGTGCCACTTGAGCATCCAGGCGGGGCACGCCAATACTCAAGGAAGCCAAAGCAAAGCTGGGCGTGCCACTTGGTATCGAAGGCGCGGCACACCAGCTTTAGAGTTTCACTTGGGCGTGGCACGCCAATTACTGGACCAAGGAAAATTGCTAGGGTGGCACGCCAGAAGCTGGGCGTGGCACGCCAGTTATATTTTCCAGAGAGAAAGATAGAAGGCCAACCATATGGGCGTGCCACTTTGTATCGAAGGCGTGGCACGCCAGTCCTAGAATTTCACTTGGGTGTGCCACTTGAGTCTTAAGCGTGGCACGCCAGCATCACCAATCAACCAAGAAGACATGGGCGTGCCACTTAAGTTCTGGGCGTGGCACGCCAGCGAAGGAGCCAAGCACACAAATGGGGCGTGGCACGCCAGACCCTGGGTGTGCCATGCTAGTTCAGTTTTCCAGAGAGAAAGACCAAGCACACACAATGGGCGTGGCATGCTAGACCTTGAGCGTGCCACACTAGTTCAACTTTCCAGAAGCAAGAAGAAGAGGGAGAAGGCCTGGGCGTGCCACTTGAGGTCGAAGGCGTGGCACGCCAGGCTACACAAGTAATTAAAGAACCCTGGGCGTGCCACTTGGGCTCGAAGGCATGCCACGCCAGGGATGCGAATGAAGGAGGGCGTGCCACTTAAAGAGTTGGGCGTGGCACGCCAAGCCAGAATTAGAGCTGTGCGTGGCACACCACTGAAGCACCAATCATACGCCAGCTGGAAGATCACGTTTATTGAGTTTCTTTTCCCTCCAAATTCTAATTTTCTTTTCACTTTTGTATTTTCTAGTGCTAGGAGTGGTATAAATAACCCCTGAAAGTACTGAGAAGGGGTTAAGCAGTTGAGCTAGTAGCTATAGTTAGATTTACTTTTCACTTTATCATCTTTTCCATCTCTTGTACTTTTCTTTGAGCTATGAGTAGCTAAATTCCCTCTCATTCAGGGAGGGAGCTCTGTTGTACTTGACGGATTAATGATAGTGAATTTCTTCTTCTCTTCATCCTCTCTTTGATTTGCTAGAAGGAATTTCATTTTAATGATAGTATTCAATCACCATGGAAAAGCGATTGAATGCAAAATGGGTTTCATGGGAACCTTGGAAAAGGAAACATGAAACCAAGCTAGAAATTCCTTCTCACACTTGAGTAGGATTTGGGTTTTGGTGTTTGGATATGGTGACATATAATCCTCCCTCTACTTGGACCTATGATGATGTGTGGTATAATCAGGGACCAAGCATATCTCTTTTCATGTGCAATTAGACCAAGGAATTGGCTATTGATCAAGATCTGAGAGATTGAGTCACCAAGGAATTGGGGCTCAATCAATCATGATTGCCAAAAGGTCAGTGAGTTGCATGATTGAAGAGGATATGAGCTGGATTTAATCCAAAGAGACAACATCTCTTAATCCTAATGAATTCTCCTATTCTTATCTTCCATTCTCTTTATAGCTTTTTTTATATTCTGCAAATCCCCATTCCTATTTAATTTTGAGTCATTTATGTTCCTGCACTTTATATTATTGCCATTTCCGTTTCTGCACTTTACTGCTTATGTTTACTTTTGAGCCATTTATGTTTCTGCCTATTTACAATTCTGCACTCACTATTTATTCTACTTAGCTTAACTAATTCACCAATTAATTAAAGTTGCTCAAATCTACCAATCTCTATGGATACGATCCACTCCACTGTGGGTTATTACTTGACGATAAATTTTGGTGCGCTTGCCAAAAGAACGGATTCATCATTTTTATATGGGGTGTGAATTTGGTCCATCAGTCCACCATGTAGTGCCATATATTCTTGAAAAGCTCTTGATTTCTACTTTCAAATGTCACTAGAATCACCTCATTTTTGAAAAGCTCTACTCCAATGTTACGTTAATGAAAAATCAATGCATATGTGATAAAATTAAAGAAAAGTTGATACATGAGTATGTAATGCAATAGTGGGAATTTTGGGTAACTAGGCATGATTTTAGAAGTACATAGAGTGTGTGTATAGGTGAAGAGCTTAGGTTAATTAAAAATTCATATTATAGCTCACTTGGCCATACATATATCCTCACCCTTACCTTAGCCCCATTACAACCCTAAAAAGACCTCATGATGTTTGCATTGGTACATTAAATTTTTGTTGATTGGTTAGATGAAGAACAAAGTTTAGAAAGCATGACTAGAGAAGAGTAGAGGGAATTAACCCTAGACACTTGAGAGATTAGAGTGCATACATACTACCAGTGAGGGTTCAATGCTTGATTCTATATTCACTGCTTTCATGAGCTGTCTTCTTACAGGTTTACTTGTCTTTTATTGTATGATTTGAAATAGTGGAATCTGATTTATGTTTGTCTTGAAAAATTTGTTTACTTTGAACCAAGTAGAAAAAAGCATTCTGCATGTAGTTGCATTCATATAGATGGGTTGCATTTCATGCATTCTACCATTCCTCTTCACTCCTTTATAGCTTCTCTTAAGCTTAGCATGAGGACATGCTAATGTTTAAGTGTAGGGAGATTGATAAACCACTATTTTATGGTTTATCTTATGCTCAATTGAGTGGTTTACATCAATTCTTTACTCACTTATTCATACTAATTGCATGGTTTTACATTTTTCATCCTAATCTTGTTTTATAATTGGAAACTTGCTTCCCAAGCCTTTTAATTACCAAATATTAATTCCCCTTTATACCATTCGATCCCTTGATATGTTTGTTAAGTGTTTTTAGGGTTTATATGGCAGGAATGGCTTAGAGGATGGAAAGGAAGCATGCAAAAGTGGAAGGAATACAAGAAACTGAAGGAATTGCTAAAGCTGTCCAGCCTGACCTCTTGGAACTAAATCGACCAGAACTTGAGCTGCAAAAGTCTAAATGAGGCGGTTCTAGTTGCGTTGGAAAGCTAACATCTGAGGCTTTGCAACGATATATAATTTGCCATAGCTTCCCCGAAGATAGGTGACGCGCACGCGTGGGTCACGCGCACGCGTGACCTGGCAAAAACTCAATCCACGCGTATGCGTGGACGACGCATACGCGTGACTTTGCAGCGACCTGTACCTACCAAAAATTACTGGGGGCGATTTCTAGGCTGTTTTTGACCCATTTTTCGGCCCATAAAACACAGATTAGAGGCTATAAAGTGGGGAAATCCATCCATTCATGGAATACAACATTCAGAATTCACAATTTTAGGTTTTAGATGTAGTTTCTAGAGAGAGAGAGGCTCTCTCCTCTCTCTAGGTTTTAGGATTTAGGATTTCTCTTAGTTTTAGGATTACTTCTTCTGCATTCCAGGTTCAATGTTCCTTTAATTTAACTTCTCTTCTACTTTTATTTGTTCAAGCTTACTAGTTTATTCTATTTTTCTTGTTGATTCTCTTTTTATCCAATTTGGTTTATGAACCTTCCAATGTTAGATTTGATTTTATATTTAATGCAATTTGAGGTATTTCAGATGATTTTTATTTAGCTTTTTACATTCTTAGCTTTAATTGATGAATTGATTAATTGGTGACACTTGAGTTATCAAACTCCTTTGTTGATTGATAATTGGAATTTGCTGGTTGATTTGGATCCCTCTAAAGCTAGTCTTTCCTTAGGAGTTGACTAGGACTTAAGGAATCAAATTGATTAGTTCACTTGACTTTTCTTTATTTAGTATGGGTTAACTAAGTGGGAGTAATGAACAATTCTTATCACAATTGATAAGGATAACTAGGATGGGATTTTCAGTTTTCATATCTTGCTAAGAGCTTTATTAGTTATTATTTTAATTCTTGCAATTTACTTTTCCTGTTCATTATTCAAAAACCCCCAAAAATACACTTTTTCTCATAACCAATAATAAATCATACCTCCCTGCAATTCCTTGAGAGACAACCCAAGGTTTAAATACTTCGGTTATAAATTTTATTGGGTTTTCTTAAGTGACAACCAAAAATTTTGTACGAAAGGATTCTCTGTTGGTTTAGAAACTATACTTACAATGGGAATTTATTTGTGAAAATTCTTTACCAGCAGGAACCCGTTCGTCAGGTGTTCAACTGGGATATACTCATCCACACCTATTTGTACTCCTGCATCTTTACTTAATAGACTGGTCAAGCTTGGGTAAGCCAATTTGGCTTCAATGGATTCCTTGTTTGCAAATAAATAAATTTCACAAAGAATTAGCTGATGAACCTCCAATTCTTTTCCCAGGATAATACAGTGAATCATCACTGCTCTTTTGACAGTGACTTTAGAGCGGTTACTGATGGGAAGTATAGATCGCCCAATGAAATCCAGCCAGCCCCTAGCAACTGGCTTGAGGTCTCCTCTCTTCAGTTGGTTTGGAACACCTTTTGCATTGGTTATCCACTTGGTTCCAGGGAGGCATATGTCCTCGAGAACTTGATCCAGCATTTTATCTTTAGCCATTCTCCTATTAAAGGATTCTGGATCATCCTGCAGTTGAGGAAGTTTGAGGACTTCTCTCACTTTGTCAAGATAAAAGTAGATAATCCTCCCTCTGACCATGGCTCGAAAAGTGTGGAAGGCAGTTCCCTCCATTCTTTGCTTATCTGTCAGCCACAGATTTACGTAGAATTCCTGGACCATGTTTCTTCTCACATTTATCTCAGGATTAGGTAGGATTTCCCAGCCTCTATTTTGAATCTGCTCTTGGATCTCTGAACATTCATCTTCTTTCAGATCAAACTTGACTTCCGGGATCACTGATCTTCTGCACACTATTTTAAAGTAATGATCTGCATGTTCTTTGGTGCAGAACCTCTCATGTATCCATTGTGGTTTTGGATTGTTTTCTTTCTTGCCTCTTGGAGTGGTTTGTTTTTCTTTAGGGGCCATGATCTTGGTCAGTGATCACAGAAAATCACACCAAACTTAGAGGTTTGCTTGTCCTCAAGCGAAAGTAAGGAAAGAAGATGAATATGTGGAGAGAAGGATTCGAATGATGGAGGAAGGGGGATAGCCGAATGTATAAATAGATGGGAGGGGGGAATGGGTTCGAAATTTTGGAGAAAAGATATGATTGAAGGATATGATTGATAAAAGATAAACATGATATAAAAAAGATGAGATTCTTTTCAAAAATTTAAAAGATATGAGGAAGTTAAATCTGAATTATTTTGTTTATGCATCTAAGAAATAAAAGATGATATGAATGAATAAAAAAGATTTGAAAAGAAATTGGGAATATGAATGAGTTTTTGAAAAGGAATTGAAAAGAATTGAAAAAGAATTAAGAAGAATTCATTATTAAAAAAATGAATGTTTGTAATGTTTGGATGTAGAAAATTTTGAAGTAAAACAAAAAAATGAATTGGAAACGAAATTACCTCTCCCCTAGCTGTTCTGGCGTTTAACGCCCATCTGGTGGCCAATTTGGGCGTTTAACGCCCAACTAGATACACTAGCTGGCGTTAAACGCCAGAAATCCTTTTTCACTAGGCATTTTTCTGAATGCCCAGGATGCTGATATTTCTAGCGTTTAAGGCCCAAAATGCTGCACATTCTGCCGTTAAACGCCCAGAATGATAGCCATTCTGGTGTTTAACGCCCAAATTGCCTCTTTAGTAGCGTTTTAACGCCAGTGAGCTCTTTTTCTATGTGATTCTTCTATTTTATGTTCTAAACCTTTATTGCCTTGACTTTTTCACTGATAAGCATTAACAAACATAAATAACAAAATTAAATAAACTTATATAATTGTTATAAACATCTAATAATGGTTGGGTTGCCTCCCAGCAAGCACTTCTTTACTGTCTTTAGCTGGACTTTACTGAGCTTTTAATTTAGTCTCAGCTTTGAGCATTCTTGCTCAATATTGCCTTCAAGATAATGTTTGATTCTCTGTCCATTAACAATGAACTTTTTGTCAGAATCAAGATCTTGATGTTCTACATAGCCATACAGTGACACACTTGTAATCACATATGGTGCCCTCCACCCGGATTTCAATTTCCTAGGGAACAATCTGAGCCTAGAGTTAAATAGCAAGACCTTCTGTCCTGGCTCAAAGACTCTAGATGACAGCCTTTTGTCATGCCCTCTTTTTGCTTTCTTTTTGTAAATTTTATCATTTTCGAAAGCATTGAGTCTGAACTCCTCCAGCTCATTCAACTAGAGTAATCTCTTTTCTCCAGCTATCTTAGCATCAAGGATTAGGAACCTGCTCGCCCAGTAGGCCTTATGTTCCAATTCCACTCGCATATGACATGCTTTTCCATACACAAACTGGTATGGAGAGGTCCCTATAGGGATCTTGAATGCTGTTCTGTATGCCCATAGAGCATCATTTAAACTCCTTGCCCAATCCCTTCTACGGGTACTTATAGTCCGTTCCAGGATTTATTTCAGTTCTCTATTCAAGACTTCAGCTTGCCTATTTGTCTGTGGATGATAAGGAGTGGCCACTTTATGGTTAATTCCATATCGGACCAGAGTAGAGTCAAGCTGTTTATTGCAGAAATGAGTGCCTCCATCACTGATCAGTTTCCTAGGTTCACCGAACCTGCTGAAGATATGCTTCTGGAGGAACTTCATCACTGTCTTAGTATCATTAGTGGGTGTTGCAATTGCCTCTACCCATTTAGATACGTAGTCTACTTCCACCAGAATATAAGTGTTTGAGTATGATGGTGGGAAAGGCCCCATGAAGTCAATACCCCATACATCAAACAAATCAACCTCTAAGATCCCTTGCTGAGGCATGGCATAACCATGAGGCAGATTACCAGCTCTCTGGCAACTGTCACAGTTACGTACAAACTCTCGGGAGTCTCTATAGAGAGTATGCTAGTAGAAACCACATTGGAGAACTTTTGTGGCTGTTCGCTCACCTCCCAAATGTCCTCCATATTATGATCCATGGCGATGCCATAAGATCTTCTATGCCTCTTCTCTAGGCACACATCTGCGGATTACTCCATCTGCACACCTCTTAAAGAGGTATGGTTCATCCCACAAGTAGTACTTTGCATCAGAAATCAAATTTTTCATTTGTTGCTTACTGTACTCTTTGGGTATAAATCTCACAGCTTTATAGTTTGCAATGTCTGCAAACCATGGTAATTCCTGAATGGCAAAGAGTTTCTCATCCGAAAAGGTTTCAGAAATCTCTGTAGGAGGGAGGGACGCCCCTGCTACTGGTTCTATCCGAGACAGGTGATCTGCTACTTGGTTCTCTGTCCCTTTTCTGTCTTTTATTTCTATATCAAACTCTTGCAGAAGCAACACCCATCTTATGAGTTTGAGTTTTGAATCCGGCTTTGTGAGGAGATATTTTAGAGCAGCATGGTCAGTGTACACAATCACTTTTGATCCCACTAAATAAGATCTGAACTTGTCAATGGCATAAACCACTGCAAGCAACTCTTTTTCTGTGGTTGTGTAATTTTTCTATGCGTCATTCAAAACACGACTAGCATAGTAAATGACGTGCAGAAGCTTGTTATGCCTCTGTCCCAACACTGCACCAATGGCATGGTCACTGGCATCACACATTAGTTCGAATGGTAATGTCCAGTTTGGTGCAGAAATGATTGGTGTTGTGACCAACTTAGCTTTCAGGGTTTCAAATGCCTATAGACACTCTGTATCAAAGACAAATGGCGTGTCAGCAGCTAGCAGGTTGCTCAGAGATTTTGCAATTTTTGAAAAATCCTTAATAAACCTCCTATAGAATCCTGCATGCCCCAGAAAGCTTCTGATTGCCTTAACATTGGTAGTTGGTGGTAATTTTTCAATTACCTCTACCTTAGCTTGATCCACCTCTATTTCCTTGTTCGAAATTTTGTGCCAAAGGATAATTCCTTGAGTCACCATAAAATGACATTTTTCCCAATTTAAAACTAGGTTAGTCTCTTGGCATCTTTTCAGAACAAGTGCTAGATGGTTAAGACAGGAGCTGAATGAGTCTGCAAATACTGCGAAGTCATCCATGAAGACTTCCAGAAATTTCTTTACCGTATCAGAGAAGATAGAGAGCATGCACCTTTGAAATGTTGCAGGTGCATTGCACAGACCAAATGGCATCCTTCTGTAGGCAAATACTCCAAAAGGACATGTGAATGCTATTTTCTCTTAGTCTTGATGATCTACTGCAATTTGGTTATAACCTGAATAGCCATCCAAAAAGCAGTAGTATTCATGACCTGCTAGTCTCTCTAGCATTTGGTCTATGAATGGTAAAAGAAAATGATCCTTTCTGGTGGCTGTATTGAGTCTTTTGTAGTCAATACACATATGCCACCCTATAACTGTTCTTGTAGGAACCAGTTCATTCTTTTCATTATGAACCACTGTCATTCCTCCCTTCTTGGGGACAACATAGACAGGGCTCACCCAGGGGCTATCAGAAATAGGATAAATAATCCCAGCCTCTAGTAACTTAGTGACCTCTTTCTGCACCACCTCCTTCATGGCTAGATTCAGCCGCCTCTGTGTTTGAACCACTAGCTTGGCATCATCCTCCAATAGGATCTTGTGCATGTATCTAGCTGGGCTAATGCCCTTAAGATCACTTATGGAACACCCAAGAGCTGTCTTGTGTGTCCTTAGCACCTGAATTAGTGCTTTCTCTTCTTGTGGCTCTTAAAGTAGAGCTTATGATTACTGGAAAAGTGTCATCTTCTCCCAGAAATGCATATTTTAGGGATGGTGGTAGTGGTTTGAGCTCGGGTTTAGGAGGCTTTTCCTCTTCCTGAGGAGTTTTCAGAGGTTCTTCTGTTTTCTTTGGTTCCTCCAAATCAGGCTGAACATCTTTAGAAATGCCCTCTAGCTCTGATTTGAGACTCTCAGTCATATTGACCTCTTACACCAGGGAGTCAATAATATCAGCACTCATGCAGTCTTTTGATGTGTCTGGATGCTTCATAACTCTGACAGCATTCAACTTGAACTCATCCTCATTGACTCTCAGGGTTATCTCCCCTCTTTGAAAGTCAATAATGGTTCGTCCAGTTGCTAGGAAAGGTCTTCCTAGAATGAGAGTTGCACTCTTGTGCTCCTCCATTTCCAACACTACAAAGTCAGTGGAAAAGGCGAATGGCCCAACCTTGACAATCATGTCCTCAACTACGCCTGATGGAATCTTAATGGACCCATCAGCAAGTTGGAGGCATATCCGGGTTGGTTTAACTTCATCAGTCAAACCAAGCTTTTTGATAGTGGATGAAGGTATTAAGTTGATACTTGACCCAAGATCACATAGAGCTGTCTTGCTATAAGCACCCTCTAATGTGCATGGTATCATAAAGCTTCCGGGATCTTTAAGCTTCTCTGGTAAGCTTTTCAGAATGACTGCACTGCATTCTTCAGTGAGGAAAACTTTTTTAGTTTCTCTCCAATCCTTCTTATGACTTAAGATCTCTTTCATGAACTTTGCATAAGAGGGTATTTGCTCAAGTGCCTCTGCAAACGGAATCTTTATTTCAAGAGTCCTAAGATAGTCTGCAAAGCGGGCAAATTGTTTATCCTGTTCAGCTTGGCAGAGTTTCTGAGGATAAGGCATCTTGGCTTTGTATACTTCAACCTTAGTTGAAGAAGAAGCAGCTCAACCACAGAATGAAACACCAAAGGATCCAGAAGCTGTAACCCTTCCTATCCCATTTCCACAACTTGCAAGGAAGCCCAGAAAGCAGATGGAACTTGATCCCAAAATGGTAGAAATATTCAAAAAGGTTGAGGTAACTGTTCCCCTTTTTGATATCATTCAGCAGGTACCTAAATACGCAAAGTTTCTAAAAGTTTTGTGCATACATAAAGATAAAATTAATGAATTAGAAACTATTCCTTTAGGTAGTTCTATATCTGCTTTAATGGGAAGTATACCTGAAAAATGTAGTGATCTAGGTCCATGTCTGGTTAACTGTACCATAGGAGGTGTAATATTTTCTGACTGCATGTGTGATTTAGGAGTGTGTGTTAGTATAATGCCATTGTCTATATATGATACTTTGAGGCTCCCTCCTTTAAAAAGATCGGTAGCTCGTTTTGTGTTAGCAGATAAAAGCATTATTATAGTAGTTGGAATTCTTGAAGATGTATTAGTGAGCATTAAGGGGCTCACATTTCTTATTGACTTCTATATCCTGGAAATATCCCCAAATGACTCAGGAAGACCATCATCAATCCTTCTTGGAAGACCATTCCTGAAGACTTCAAAGTTCAAGCTAGATGCATTCTCAGGAACTTACTCCTTTGAAATAGATGGCAGAACAGTGAGTTTCAGTTTAAATGAAGCTGTGAAACACCCTCTGGAAGATCATTCTATCTTCCAGTGTGACATCATTGATGAAACTGTAGCTGAAGTTCACCAAGAAGAAATAGAAGAGAAGCACATGGAGTAAGGTCAAAGTGTGGAAACACCCTCTGAACATAATAAAGACCCTTTGTCATTATCACTAGCCCCAAATAATCCAGAGCCTAGCCAAGAGCCTAAGTCAGAATTAAAGCCCCTCCCTCCACACCTCGAGTATGCTTACCTTGAGTATAAGCAGAAGTTTCCAGTTATCATTTCAAGGGAACTCACTTCCCAACAAGAAGAACAACTGCTTAGTGTGCTGAGAAAATATAAGAAAGCAATTAGATGGAGCTTGGCAGATATAGTAGGCATCAGCCCTCAAGTTTGTGAGCACAGAATATTCTTAGAAGAGGGAGCAAAGCCTGTCCGTCAGCCTCAAAGAAGATTGAATCCCACCATCTTAGAAGTTGTCAAGAAAGAAGTAACCAGGCTACTTGAAGCAGATATCATTTACCCCATCTCAGATAGTGAATGGGTCAATCCAGTACAAGTGGTTCCCAAGAAGTCTGGAGTCACAACAATAAAGAATGAGCACGGAGAGCTCCTGACAACTAGAGTACAGAATTTATGGAGAGTTTGCATTGACTATAGGCGTCTCAACCAAGCCACTCGCCAGGATCATTACCCCTTGCCATTCATTGATCAGATGCTTGATCGCCTGTCAGTTAAATCCCATTATTGCTTTTTAGATGGTTATACAGGATATTTTCAAATTCATAGAGCTCCTAAAGATCAGGAGAAGACCACTTTCACATGTCCCTTTGGAACGTATGCTTATAAAAGAATGCCTTTTGGCTTGTGCAATGCACCTGCTACTTTTCAAAGATGCATGATGAGTATATTTTCAGATCTTATTGAGAACTGTATGGAAGTTTTTATGGATGATTTTAGCATATATGGTGATTCATTTAGCCTTTACTTGGATACTTTATCTAAAGTATTAGACAGATGTGTTAGTTCAAACGTTGTATTAAATTTTGAAAAATGTCACTTTATGGTAAAACAAGGAATTGTACTAGGACATGTTGTGTCTAATACTGGCATTTCTATAGATCCAGCAAAGGTGGATGTTATTTCTAGGTTACCTTACCCCTCCTCTGTGAGGGAAGTCCGTTCATTCCTTGGCCATGTAGGTTTTTATAGGAGATTCATTAAGAACTTCAGTAAGGTAGCATTGCCTTTATCCAGATTGCTGCAGAAAGATATTGAGTTTGAGTTCAGTGTGGATTGTATGCAAGCATTTGATAAGCTGAAGATCGCCCTGACTCAAGCTCCAATTGTGAGAGGACCAGACTGGAGCCAGCCATTTGAAATTATGTGTGATGCTTCCAACCATGCAGTAGGAGCAGTGCTGGCTCAGCACGAAGGTAAGGATCCTTTTATAATTGCTTATGCATCTAAGACTTTAGATGCTGCTCAATCTGACTATACTACTACTGAAAAAGAGCTTCTAGCTATTGTTTTTGCTCTAGATAAATTCTGAGCCTATTTACTTGGTACTAAGGTAGTAGTGTATTCAGATCATGTAGCTCTAAAATATTTACTAGCTAAAAAGGAGTCCAAACCAACGCTAATACGTTGGATACTGCTGCTGCAAGAATTTGATTTCGAAATTAAGGATAGGAGTGGTAACTAGAATTTAGTGGCAGACTACTTGAGTCGACTTGAGCAAATTAAGGATGACTCCACTCCTATAAATGATAATTTACCATTTGATAGCTTACATGCAGTATCTGAAGTAGTTCCTTGGTACGCACCTGTAGCTAATTATCTAGTTAGCCACACTTTTCCTCCAAATTTTACTAAGCATCAAAGAGACAAGCTGAAAAGTGAGTCCAAATATTATATATGGGATGATCCATATTTATGGAGGTGTGGTGCTGACCAGGTAATTAGACGGTGTGTACCTCAATTAGAATTCCAGTCCATTTTAGAGGCCTGCTACTCATCTGAGAGTGGAGGACATTTTGGCCCTCAAAGAACAGCTAGAAAAATTCTAGACTGTGGATTCTGGTGGCCTACTCTTTTTAAAGACGCTGCTGAATTTTGTAAATCTTGTTCCCCTTGCCAAAGGTTTGGTAATATATCCAAGGGGGATGAGATGCCTCAACAGATTATGCTTTTCTGTGAAACTTTTTATGTTTGGGGCATTGGCTTCATGGGTCCATTTCCAAATTCTAATGGTTACTTTTATAGACTGTTAGCCGTAGATTATGTTTCTAAATGGGTGGAAGCAATTTCCACCCGTACTGATGATGCTAACACTGTCGTTTCCTTTCTTAGAAACCATATTATTTGTCGCTTTGGATCACCATGAGCAATCGTGAGCGATCAAGGCACCCACTATTGTAACAGGAGACTGACAGGATTACTCAAGAAGCATGGGATAATTCACAAAGTAGCAATAGCTTACCATCCCCAGACCAATGGGCAAGCTGAAGTCTCTAACAGAGAGATTAAACGCATTTTGGAGAAGATAGTAAAACCTCATAGGAAGGACTGGAGTGCCATGCTACAAGATGCACTCTGGGCATATAGAATAGCGTACAAAACACCCATTGGGATGAGCCCCTTCCGCTTAGTATATGGAAAGGTTTGCCACCTTCGAGTAGAGGTGGAACATAAGGCTTTCTGGGCTGTGAGGGAGTGCAACATGAATTTTGAGGAAGCTGGTGCTAAAAGGAAGCTGCAACTAGCAGAACTGGAGAACCTTCGCCTAGAAGCATATGACAACTCCAGGCGATACAAAGAAAAGATGAAGGCTGTCCATGACAAGCATATAAAAAGGAGAGAATTCAGACCAGGGGAGTTAGTTCTTCTTTATAACTCCAGACTGAAGCTTATGCCAGGCAAACTAAGGTCAAGATGGGAAGGTCCCTATGGAGTAGAGAAGGCAGAGCCATACGGAGTTTTTCACCTGCGTCATCCTTCTAGCTCCAAATTTCTAAAGGTCAATGGATAACACCTGAAGTTCTATCATGGTGAGAAGACGAAGGATCACAAAGAACTAGAGGTCTTCCTCTTGGAAGACCCACTAACAGAAGCAGAATGAGTCTGAAGAGCGTCCAACTTAAGGACGTAAAAGCAAAGTGCTAGGTGGGAGACAACCCACCATGGTATGATCGTTTCGTTTCAGTCTTAGTTTTATTTTACTTTATTCTATTTAATTTTTGTTAATGACTCTTCTCATAATCTTTGCATATTGCTGCATATAGCCTGCATTTGCATTTGCATACTGCATAAAAAAACAAAAACGCACGCGACGCGTAAGCGTCACTGACGTGTCCGCGTCATAGTTGCGTTAGGAAGAAAAGAGAATTGAACAGAAAGTCACACGAAAGCGTGGCTAGAGGCGTGCCTTAGGCACAAACATGCCCACGCGATCGCGTCGCTGATGTGTCTGCGTCATTTTGAAGAATACCCTCCCATGCGTCCGCGTCACCCACGCGAACGCGTGCCCCTAAAAATCGACGTAAGAGAGGTGTATGGCAGCAAGTTACAATGGAGTGGGGCTGGAATGATGCTGAAAGCACCAGCCCTATCACGTGACCGCATGCCTCACGCGTCCACGTCATTTCCAAAATATGCCCATTCACGCGATCGCGTCACCCACGCGAACGCGTCACCCTAAATTTTGGAAAAATGAGTTTGAAATAGAGAGTCGCGAACGCGAGGTTGCTCTTACGCCACTTGAAAAACATCGCACACCATGCGACCGCATGACTCACGCGTCCACGTCACATGCGGCGCACAGATTATCCAGATCAGCCAAATATCATATCTTTTCTTTCGCAAATCCTAATTTTTCTTTTCCCTTCTTATTTCTTTTCTCCCCCTTCTTCCTTCTCTATTCTTTCTCACTTTTTACTTTCTCCTCCCTTATTTTTCACATACATTCTCAAGGTTCTTTTCCTTCTTTCTTTTTATTTTTCCATTATTACTTTTATTTATGTTTATGTTTTCTTTTCCTTTGTTCTTTTCACTTTCATTATCTATATCTTCTTTTCCTTTCTTTTCTATGTCTTTTTATTCCTTTAATTAGTGTTAGAAATTTAATTAGGTGATTATTTTCTTCTATATTTTTCTTGTGAACTATTGTGAAATTGTTTGACAATTAATATTACTTCTTAAAGGGTTGCTTGCATGTTCGATTTACTACTTTCAATAACATGTTTACCATGCATGCTATGTGTTTGTGAAAAAGCCCGTATGGCATTGTGCATTATTTTAAATTACTCTATTCTACTACTCTAATGCCTGTTTTTTTTTTCATAAAATCCCTTTTATATTTTATTATTTAAATATAATTGTCAATTCAAACAGATTGTTAGTTTGAAAGGGTTGGTAATCTAACTTGGACATTGAATGCTTAATCTATGCTACTCATGCCTTTGCCAGCATGCCAATAAACATCTTGCATTTAATTGCCATCACATGCACTTGCTATATTACCTTTGATGAACTTTTCACATGTAGTCTAGACCACGTGTTAACGATATCCTTCTTTACCGTGTATAGATTATCACCCATAATATTCGCTCCCTTGCTTGAACCCTTAGCTTTACATATTACTTTCTTTTTCCTTTTTCAGGATGGCCACCATGAAAGGTAAAGAGAAAGCTACTCCCAAACCACCAGCAAGGAGAGGAACAAAAAGAGCATTAGTGGCAGAGCCATCTTCAACAGCGGTAAAACCCTCAACAAAAAGAATCAAGAGGATCATCAAGGTCGATGAAAAAGAGAAAGCCTTTCCAGCAAAGGACACTGCGAGGTTCACTAACCGCTACTGTGAGCAGATGTTCCCTATCCTGGCTGAAAGGAATTATAATAATGAGTATCTTCTTATCCTCCTGACCAATATTGCTGAATTTGTTGAGCCCCGCATTGAGCGAAGATAATGGGGATTCCTACAGAGACAGCCACGGCAGGTTAATCTATCATGGGTAGTTGAATTCTACTCCAATTTTCACATGCCAACCATGCAGTTTGTCTATGTCCAGTCAGAAGCAAGTCCCCATAACCGAAGAGGCCATTCAACAAGATTTAGATCTTCCCCCTGCTCCAGAAGGATTGGACGTATTTCAAGAAGCCTCACTCAAGCGCCAGACATACCAATTCGACTGGGACACCGTTCTCAGAGTTATCGCATAACCTGGCAGCATATGGATCTACGGATACCATCGTTCCCAACCTAAGGGCATATTGGCTTTAGCACTCACCTTGGAGGCTCGAGTATGGGCACAAATTATGTCCCATTACGTCTTTTCGAGCACTCACGAGTCCTCCTTCACTGCAGACATGGCTGTTTTACTCTGGTGTATCCTTACAGACCAACACCTCAATTTACCAAGACACATTTGGCATGCTATGGGACACGTACAAATTGCAGGAAACCTACCCTTTCCCACCTTGGTTTCAGATCTAGTCTCAGCAGCCGGAGTCTCCTATAGAACTGGGGACACCAAGGCCATGATTCCACGAGATGATCAATACGTCCCTAATAGGAAGTATATCAGACCTCCAGCAGCCACTATCAACCAGAGCACAAAACCAGCAGAAGATATCCCTTCTTCTTCCACATCACAAGCACCTTCAACAAACCAACTGCTCCAACAGATACTTCAGAGGCTAGACCAGCTTGACCAAAAAGGAAAGCAAAGAGAGCGCCGTAACAAGCTCAGATTTACATACCTCAAGGAGCTACTTGTTGGTAACCACCCACCTAAAGAAGACCCAGACACCCCAAACTCCACTTCATTTACTAGCACAGGGAGCCATGACGGTCCCGATGGTGGAGATGCTGTTACCAGCCCCCTTTTATTCCTGACAGATGGCACCGAGGACGGTGCAAAGCTTTAAGTGTGGGGAGGTCGGTCAGTACCTGACTTCTGATGGTAATTTCTTTTCCTTAAAACACCAATAAAATAGGATATTTAGTTAATTTCTCTTTTGTTTAGGATAAGATAAATTACATAGTAATAATTAGTTGCAAGCATGTTCTATTTGGTTGAATTATAATAAGTTTCTTTTTAAGACTCTATTTCTGAAAAAAATTTCATTAATTTAAATCAAAACTTTTGTGTTAAATTTGTTTGAAGTTGTAATTGGAACATAGTTTAAAAAGCTAAGAACACACAACCCGTAAGATTTTGAGCCTAATTACATGGTTACATTATTTAACCATAAATATTTTATTCTTGTGTGTTCACTTCTCTATGATTGTTATCTTTATTTTGTTTCATCCTATATGTCCAATGTTTAATGTGTTATATGCATACATATGATTGAGGCCATTAATTGTTTTAACTCACTTACCCTAAATAGCCTACCCTTCCATTTACCTTTGTTAGCCACTTTGAGCCTTTTAAATCCCATTTGTTTTGTATTTTACCACATTACTAGCCTTAAGCAGAAAAACAAATTAATTACCCCAAATTGAATCTTTGGTTAGCTTAAGATAGAAATTTTGTGTCAATTGAGTATGGAAAGATTGTGGGAACATGGGTTAATAAGGGAATGTGTCATGATAAAATAATGAGAATTTGGGTACCTACTCATGTGAAACTAGAAAAAAAAATCCATGTGCATTGATAAGCTATGTTTATTTTTCTAGTTAAAAAAAATATATATAATAATAATAATAATAATTAACTAATTAAATAAGGAGACAAAATTACCCCAATATTAAGTTAATGAAAAATCAATGCATATGTGATACAAATTATAAGAAAGTTGATGCATGAGTATGTAATGCGAAAGTGGGAAATTACGGGTAGCTATGCATGAATTTAAAGCATATAAGAGTATGTATGTTAGGTAAGAGCTTAGCTTAGTCAAGGATTCAATTTATAGCTCACTTAGCCATATGCATACCCTTCCCCTTACCTTAGCCCCATTACAACCTTGAAAAGACCTCATGATGTTTGCATTGGTACATTGAATATTGTTGATTGGTAAGGTGAAGAACAAAGTTTAGAAAGCATGATTAGAGAAGAATAGAGTGATTACCCTATACACTTGAGAGACTAGAGTGCATATACACCATCAGTGAGGGTTCAATGCTTAATTCTATGTTCCCTGCTTTCATGAGCTGTCTTCTTACAATTTTACTTGTTTTTTATTGTATAATTTGAATTAGTGAAATCCAATTTATGTTTTTTCTTGAAGAGCTTATTTACTTTTAACCAAGTAGACAAGAATCATATAGTTGCATTCATATATATAGGTTGCATTGCATTGCATGAGTCTTACATTTCTCTACTCATTTATTTTATCTCCTTAAGCTAACCATGAGGACATGCTAATGTTTAAGTGTGGGGAGGTTGATAAACCATTATTTTATGATTTATATTGTGTTTAATTGAGTGGTTTTATCAAGCCATTACCTACTTATTCATATGAATTGCATGATTTTATAATTCCTTCCTAGTATTGTTTACGGTTGAAAACTTGCTTCCTAGAAACCTTTAATTAGTACATTTTAACTCTCCTTTATACCATTCGATGCCATGATCCGTGTGTTAAGTGTTTCAGGCTTCATAGGGCGGGAATGGCTCAGAGAATGGAGAGGAAGCTTGCAAAAATGGAAGGAACACAAGAAACTAAGGAGATGACCTGCGAACACTGATGCGAGCGGATGGCTCACGCGAGCGCGTGAAATGAAGAAATTGCAGCGACGCGAATGTGCATCTGACGCGTACGCGTGGATTGGAGTCTGCACGAATGACGCGAACGTGTGGACGACGCGCTCGCGTGACAAGGAAAATCACTGAATGACGCGAACGCGTGGACGACGCGTACGCGTGACCTGCGCGATCTGCAGAATTAACAGAAAATGCTGGGGGCAATTTCGGGCCGCATTTTGACCCAGTTTTCGGCCCAGAAACACAGACTAAAGCTAGGGAACATGCAGAGACTCAATACACATCCAGACGCATCCACACACATTCAGATACATTGATATTAGGATTACTTTTAGTTTTAGATCTGAATCTAGATTAGCTTTACATTGATAGTTTATGCTTTTGCTTTGGATTTTGGATGTTGAAGAGTCATTACCTCCGTTGAAGACACTATTTTAGTTTGTTTCCTTATTCCTTTACTCTTTTCAGTTGATCATTGACCCTATTCAGATAAGTATGTTGTATTTTAAATTATTAATATATAGAGTTACTTTTACTTTTAATTAGTTTTAATTCTCTATTTTATTTTATTTAATTTATTATGTCTTCTTATATTTTATGAGTATTAAATCCATGTCAATGGAGTAGATTTTCTACTTGACATGGGGGTTGATTAAAAGGAGACACTTGAGTTGGAATGCTCAAGTGCTTAGTTAAATTGGACTTTGTTGGCTAATTCTATATCTACTAACGCTAGACCTTCCCAAGGGAGAAGACTAGGATTTGCGGATAAGAGTTTGCTCAATCACTTGACTTTCCTTTATTTAGTAAGGGTTAACTAAGTGAAAACAACAGCCTCTTTACACTACACTAGAGAAGATTCCAGCAAGGATAGAACTTCCAATTAATCATTCCCCCCAGTCAAGGCCTTTTAATATTAATAATAATTCTTAGTTTATTGCTTTAATTTACAGTTATTTTCAATTGCTCATTATCCAACTCAACTTTCTTGAAAATTACTGATTAATAAATTAGCACCCTTTTTTGTAACTCGTTGGGAGACGACCTGGGACTCACACTCCCAGTATTTTTATTTCTAAAATTTGTGATAACTTTTCTAAATTGACAAGGCAGACCTTAGCTGATTAAGAACTATACTCACGACGTATTCTATAAGTTATTTCTTAATTAGCCGACTTCTGCCTGCTGTTCAGTAATCCATAAAAAGAGATCTGACAAAAGATCCAAAAAAGGATTACTAGAAATAACTTAGAAGGGACCAACATGATGAAGTCATCCCAACAAAGTCGCAAAGTTATAAAAGTAATCCATAAAAAAAGATTGGACAAAAGATCCAAAAATGGATTACTAGAAATAACTCAGAAGAGGCCGACACAACAAAGTGACTCGGCAAGGCTACCAAAAACTATAATCCATAGGAAGAGATCAACCAAGATCCAAGCAGAAGGGATTACTAGAAAGAGCCTCAAAATATGACCAAGTTTAAGAAGTCGGACAACAGAAGGCAGGCGCTATAAGGAACCTAAGTTGGACCCAGAATGCCATGACCTCAAGAAAATCAAATTATAGGCATCATATCAGAAAAATGCAAAGAAGAGATTGGACAACAAGGCTCCAACACTCCCAAGATTCCAAAAAATGTCAGAACTATGCAGACAAGCAATCAACAAGCAAAAGCAAAATTGCTGTAATAAACAAAGACCTAAGAGGCCACCCGAAGTCGACCTCAAAAGCCTAGGGAAAATATTTTGTTTTTTCAAAAAAAAAGTTGCTAACAGAAAAGCAACTATGAGTATCTGGCAGATAAAAACGACAAATCAAAAAGAGTTCAACGCCCACAAACCGGGATAGATACATCAAATATTTATAAAACAAAAAAACTACAATGGATTCAAAGATTCTCCAGTGGCAGCATCCCAGGGTGAATGAGGACGAGTCTGAAGAGGCACCGCATCTACCGTCCTGTCATCTCGGTTTAGAATTTGAACATCTGGATTAGACTCCGGCTGACCAACTTCAGCTGAAGTGTAGGAGGGCGGAATAATAGAAGTTTTGGTAGAGGAGACAGTAGGAGGGCTGACGTCATCATCATCAGGATCATCAGGGACAATCTTACCATCCTTAACAATGTTGTCCAAGCTGAAGAGGGAAAGGTCAAGCTCGGGCACAAGAACTCGAACTTGCTCCTTCAAATTCTCATAAGTAGCATTAACACTGCCTACAAGATGATCTTGAAGTTCGGCATAATCAGCTCGGACAGATTCCAAACACTCCCTGAGATCCATCATCTCCTTATAAGTAGTGACATAGCTCTCCTTATGCTTCAACGCCGTATCCTCAGCCAACTTCGCAGAGGCCGCCAAAGCAACATCTCTAGTCTTTTCACCCTCCGACTTTTTCTCCAACCTGGTCACTTTCACCTCAAGCTCCTCCTTCAAACCCTTAATCCGGTAAAACTCTGATTTGGCCTCCTCCATAAAGGCCTTCGTCGCATGGATAGAAATATCTTGGGCGGTTCGGTACAGAGCTTCCCCCAATTCAATGAGAACCAATGACTCAAGGTCACTCAATTCCCTTAGCCTAGGCCAAGAGCAAAGAAAACTACTCAAAAACTAATGAAAGCATTCTATCAAACACCTAGTGTGCAATAAAAGTAAACATCATAAAATACATGAATTAAAGGAAACCCATAACTATCATAAGCAAGAAATCAATAATAGCAGGCAAGATCAACATAAAAGAACATGGAAACATAAAATTGCATTAAAGAAAATTAAAATCCAACAACTGTTCATCAACATAGGAGAGAGCAAAATAAGAAATTAACAAGAGAAATTACAAGATCAAAGACAATAGAACACTAAAACATAAAGAGAATTGAAATCAAAATAAGAATTAAAAGAGAAATTTGAGAGTGATTAACATAACTCTACCCTAATTACTATCCTAAATCTAGAGAGAGGAGAGAGCCTCTCTCTCCAGAATTCTCTCCTAAAATATGATGAAAAACTCAACTACGACTACTTGGTTCATTCCCCCTCTAATCGTTGGGTTCAATAGCCTCAAAAATGGTTTGGATTGGGCGGAAAATGAGCTACAAAATCGCTGGGGGCTATTTCATTAAAGTGGACCCACGGGAAGAATCGGCGCGCTCACGTACATGGCGCGTGCGCGCCCCTGAGACCAAAATAACATATAGCAAATTTTATATCATTTCAAAGTCCCGGATGTTAGCTTTCCAACACAACTAGAACCGCCTCATTTGGACCTTTGTAGCTCAAGTTATGGTCATTTGAGTGCAAAGAGGTCAGGCTTGACAGTGGTGCACGAGTTATGAATCACACTTTTCACAACTCGTACCACTGACCAGCAAGTGCACTGGGTCGTCCAAGTAATACTTCACGTGAGTAAGGGTCGAATCCCACGGAGATTGTTGGTTTGAAGCAATCTATGGTTATCTTGTAAATCTTAGTCAGGAAGTCAATTATGTTTATCAGTTGAATTGCAAATAAACAATAGAGCATGGATTAAAGGTTACTTGTTATGCAGTAATGGAGAATATGTTGGAGTTTTGGAGATGCTTTGTCTTCTGAACCTCTGCTTTCCTCTGTCTTCTAATTCACGCACGCACGTCCTCCTATGGCAAGCTGTGTGTTGGTGGATCACTGTTGTCAATGGCTACCTTCCATCCTTCCAGTGAAAACTACGCTCACGCGTTCTGTCACAGCACGGCTAATCACCGGTTGGTTCTCGATCCGGTTGGAATAGGATTTACTATCCTTTTGCGTCTGTCACTAACGCCCAGCCTTCAGGAGTTTGAAGCTCGTCACAGTCATTCGATCATTGAATCCTACTCAGAATACCACAGATAAGGTTTAGACTTTCCGGATTCTCATGAATGCCGCCATCAGTTCTAGCTTATACCACAGAGATTCTGATTAAGGAATCTAAGAGACACTCATTCAATCGGATATAGAACGGAGGTGGTTGTCAGGCACACGTTCATGGTTTGAGGAAGGTGATGAATGTCACGGATCATCACCTTCATCACAGTTAAGCGCGAATGAACATCTTAGATAGGAACAAGCGTGTTTGAATGGAAAACAGAATTACTTGCATTAATTCGTCGAGACACAGCAGAGCTCCTTACCCCCAACAATGGGATTTAGAGACTCATGCCGTCAGAGAATACAAAGTTTTTTTTCTAAAATGTCATGAGATACAAAATAAGTCTCTAAAAGTTGTTTAAATACTAAACTAGTAGCCTAGGTTTACAAAAAATGAGTAAACTATGATGGATAATGCAGAGATCCACTTCTGGGGCCCACTTGGTGTGTGTTGGGCTGAGACTTAAGTAATTCACGTGCAGAGGCCATTTGTGGAGTTGAACGCCAGTTTTTATGCCAGTTTGGGCGTTCAACTCCAGCTTTTGATCCTTTTCTGGCGCTGGACGCCAGAATTGGGCAGAGAACTGGCGTTGAACGCCAGTTTACGTCATCTATCCTTGTGCGAAGTATGGACTATTATATATTGCTGGAAAGCCCTGGATGTCTACTTTCCAACGCAATTGGAAGCATGCCATGTCGAGTCCTGTAGCTCCAGAAAATCCACTTTGAGTGCAGGGAGGTCAGAATCCAACAGCATCAGCAGTCCTTTTTCAGCCTGAATCAGATTTTTGCTCAGCTCCTTCAATTTCGGTCAAAAAAGTACCTGAAATTACAGAAAAACACCCAACTCATAGTAAAGTCTAGAAATATGAATTTTTTCCTAAAACTAATGAAAATAGACTAAAAACTAACCAAAACATACTCAAAACTATATGAAATTAACCCCAAAAAGCGTATAAAATATCCGCTCATCACAACACCAAACTTAAGCTGTTGCTTGTCCTCAAGCAACTAGATAAATAAAATAGAATACTAATAGGTTGAGAAGCAATAATATCTCAGAGTTTTTGATTGAAGCTCAGATTCTAATTAGATGAGCAGGACTAGTGGCTTTTTGCTTCTGAACAGTTTTGACATCTCACTTTATCCATTGAAGCTCAGAGTGATTGGCATCTATAGGAACTTAGAATTCAGATAGTGTTATTGATTCTCTTAGTTCCGTGTGATGATTCTTGAACACAGCTTCTTTATGAGTCTTGGTCGTGGCCCTAAGCACTTTGTTTTCCAGTATTACCACCGAATACATAAATGCCACAGACACATAACTGGGTGAACCTTTTCAGATTGTGACTCAACTTTGCTAAAGTCCCCAATTAGAGGTGTCCAGAGTTCTTAAGCACACTCTTCTTTTTGCTTTGGACCTTGACTTTAACCGCTTAGTCTCAAGTTTTCACTTGACACCTTCACGCCACAAGCACATGGTTAGGGACAGCTTGGTTTAGCCGCTTAGACCAGGATTTTAGTCCTTTAGGCCCTCCTATCCACTGATGCTCAAAGCCTTGGGATCCTTTTCATTTGCCCTTGCCTTTTGGTTTTAAGGGTTATTGGCTTTTTCTGCTTGCTTTTTCTCTCTCTCTTTTTTTTTTTTTGCAAGCTTTGTTCTTTGCTGCTTTTTCTTGCTTCAAGAATCATTTTTATGATTTTTCAGATTATCAATAACATGTCTCATGTTCATCATTCTTTCAAGAGCCAACATATTTAACAGTCTTAACAACAAATTCAAAAGACATATGCACTGTTCAAGCATTTATTCAGAAGACAGAAAGCATTGCCACCACATTTTATTGCTTCTTATTCAAAAGATCTACTACTTTATTCATGTTTGCTGATGATGAGAAAAACAAACTATAGCTTAGTTGGAAATAAAATCAAAATAGATACTAATTACTACTATATGACTCCTAAGGTAAACTTCTATAAGGACACTGTCACAGAGTTAAGGCAGAAATTGGAAATTAACAACCTTTATTCTGGGAGAACGGGGGTTCCTCTGATCCTTGGGGTGCTTGGTCCTACAAGAGAAGACTTTTGGCGCTTCAATTCCCTTAAGTCACGCCCTTGCTCCTCTTGTTCTTTAAACATATAGGTCAACATTTGACTGTGTTCCTTCTGTTCTTTTATTATTTTCTCCATAGCTTCCCGTATCTTGGTAATAGACGTCTCAAGATACTCCCAGTATTCAGATTGAGGGATCTCTGGGAGGAATTCCTGTGCTCTCTTCTTGATAGGATCCTCCTGTGCTTGTTGTTTTTCCATTGATGCTTTGGTAATAGGCTTCTCAATTGGGATATACTCAGTTATTCCCATCCTTACTCCAGCGTCCTTGCAGAGCAGAGAAATCACGCTTGGATAAGCCAACCTGGCCTCTTTAGAATTTTTGTTAGCAATTTTGTAGAGTTCAGTTGAAATCAGCTAATGAACCTCCACTTCCTTTCCTATCATGATGCAATGGATCATCACTGTTGTTTTAACTGTGACTTCAGAACGGTTGCTAGTGGGCAACAGAGAACGCCCAATGAAGTCCAGCCATCCTCTAGCGACTGGTTTGAGATTCTCTCTCTTGAGTTGATTTGGGACACCCTTTGTGTTGGTGGTCCACCTGGCTCCAGGGATACATATTCATCTTCTTTCAGATTGAATCTAACTTCCGGGATCACTGATCTCAGACCCATTACTTTAAGATAATGGTCTGAATGTTCTTTAGATAAGAACTTCCCTTGATTCCAAAGTGGTTTTGGAACGCTCTCTTTCTTGTCTCTTGGAGTGGGTTGTTTTCCTTTAGGAGCCATGATCTTAGTGATCTCGGATAAACACACCAAACTTAGAGGTTTGCTTGTCCTCAAGCAAAAGAAAAGAAAGGAGAGGGATAGAAGGAGAGCTAGGTGTAATTGTTGATGGAGGAGGAGGGAGACCGAACCCAAATTTAAAGGGATGGGGGGGTGGGTTTTCGAAAAGTTGGAAAAGACAAGATAAAAAGATTGAGTTGAAAAAGATAAGATAGAAGATATAGTTTAATTTTGAAAAGATATGATAGATTTTTGAAAAAGATAAATCTGAATTTTGAAAAAGATAATATGAAGATTTGAAAAAGATATGGATTAGTTGAAAAGATTTTTGAGTGAAAATGATAGATTTGTTTTCAGAAAAGATTTGAAAAGAGTTGGATTTGAATTTGGAAGAATGGATTTTTAGAAATTAAGGATTTTAGAAATCAGGGTTCTTAAAATGTTCATGTAAAAATCATGCATTGAAACATAAAATTTGAAATTAGAATGGAAATACGTGTGAAAAATTGGATTTGGCTCCTCCTTGCTATCCTGGCGTTTGAACGCCCAAACACTGCCTGTTTTGGGCGTTCAGCGCCCAAATGCTGCTCTCCTGGGCGTTCAACGCCCAACTGCTGCCATTACTGGCGTTCAACGCCCACTGGGTGCCCCTTTCTGTCGTTGAACGCCCAGATTGCTACCATTACTGGCGTTCAACGCCCAGTGGATGCCCATTTTGGGCGTTGAACGCCCAAAATATACCTTTACTGACGTTTTCTTGCCAGTGAGCTCTTTTTCTCTGTTTTGTGTGCCGAGGTCTTCTATAAATGATTATTTACCTTGTTATCAATGAACTCTATATAAACAAATAAAAATAAAAATAGAAATAGGGCAAAAATGCTTAGAGGATTATTGCCCCATGGCTGGGTTGCCTCCCAGCAAGCGCTTCTTTATTGTCTTTAGCTGGACCTTGCTGAGCTTTTAATCTAGCATCAGCCTTGAGCATTCTTGCTCAATGTTGCCTTCAAGATAATGCTTGATTCTCTGTCCATTGACAATGAACTTCTTATCAGAATCAATATCTTGAAGCTCCACATAACCATTTGGTGATACACTTGTAATCACGTATGGTCCCCTCCACCGGGATTTCAATTTCCCGGGGAATAGCCTGAGTCTAGAGTTAAACAACAGAACCTTCTGTCCTGGTTCAAAGATTCTAGATGACAGCTTTCTGTCATGCCACTTTTTTTATTTTTCTTTATAAAGCTTGGCATTTTCAAAAGTTGTGAATCTGAATTCCTCTAGCTCATTTAGCTAGAGCAATCGTTTTTCTCCTGCTAGTTTGGCATCAAAGTTTAGGAATCTGGTTGCCCAGTAGGCCTTATGTTCCAGTTCCACGGGCAGGTGACATGCCTTACCATACACGAGTTGGTATGGAGATGTTCCTATAGGGGTCTTGAATGCTGTCCTGTAAGCCCACAGAGCATCATCCAAGCTCCGTGCCCAATCCTTTCTACGGGTACTTACTGTCCGTTCCAGGATTCTCTTTAATTCTCTATTAGAGACTTCAGCTTGCCCATTGGTTTATGGATGATATGGAGTGGCTATCTTGTGGCGAATTCCATACCGAACCATGGTAGAGTAAAGCTGTTTATTGCAGAAGTGAGTGCCCCCATCACTGATTAGTACTCTAGGGACACCAAACCTGCTAAAGATATATTTCCGGAGGAACTTCAGCACTGTTTTAGTATCATTGTTGGGTGTGGCAATAGCCTCAACCCATTTTGATACATAGTCAACTGCCACCAGAATATAAGTGTTTGAGTATGATGGTGGGAAAGGTCCCATGAAGTCAATTCCCCATACGTCAAACAACTCAATTTCCAAGATTCCTTGTTGAGGCATGGCGTAACCATGAGGCAGATTACCAGCTCTTTGGCAACTGTCACAATTACGTACAAACTCTCGGGAATCTTTATAGAGTGTGGGCCAATAGAAGCCACATTGGAGGACCTTGGTGGCTGTTCGCTCACCTCCGAAATGGCCTACATATTGAGATCCGTGGCAATGCCACAGGATCCTCTGAGCTTCTTCTCTAGGCACACACCTACGGATAATTCTGTCTGCACATCTCTTAAAGAGATAAGGTTCATCCCACAAGTAGTACTTTGCATCAGTAATTAATTTCTTCTTTTGTATCCTGTCGTACTCCTTGGGTATGAACCTTGCAGCTTTCTAGTTTGCAATATCGGCAAACCATGGTGCTTCTTGAATGGCAAATAAATGCTCATCAGGAAACGTCTCAGAGATCTCAAGAAAGGGGAGGGACGTCCCTTCCACTGGCTCTATCCGGGACAGATGATCAGCCACTTGGTTCTCTGTCCCTTTTCTGTCTCTTATTTCTATATCAAATTCTTGCAGAAGCAATACCCATCTAATGAGCCTGGGTTTTGAATCCTGCTTTGTGAATAGATATTTAAGAGCAGCATGGTCAGTATACACAATCACTTTTGATCCTACTAAGTATGATCTGAACTTGTCAATGGCGTAAACCACTGCAAGTAGTTCTTTTTCTGTGGTTGTGTAATTTTTCTGGGCATCATTTAGAACGCGACTGGCATAATAAATGACATGCAGAAGCTTGTCGTGCCTCTGTCCCAATACTGCACCAATGGCATGATCACTGGCATCACACATTAGCTCAAATGGTAATGTCCAGTCTGGTGCAGAGATGACTGGTGCTGTGACCAGCTTAGCTTTCAGCATTTCAAACGCCTACAGGCACTCTGTGTCAAACACAAATGGTGTGTCAGCAGCTAGCAGATTGCTTAGAGGTTTTGCGATTTTTGAAAAATCCTTTATAAACCTCCTATAGAATCCTGCATGCCCCAGAAAGCTTCTGATTGCCTTAACATTGGTAGGTGGTGGTAATTTCTCAATTACCTCTATTTTTGCTTGATCCACCTCTATTCCCTTGTTTGAGATTTTATGCCCAAGAATAATTCCTTCAATCACCATGAAGTGACACTTTTCCCAGTTTAAAACTAGGTTGGTCTCTTGGCATCTTTTCAGAACAAGTTTCAGGTGATCAAGACAGGAGCTGAATGAGTCTCCATATACTGAGAAGTCATCCATGAAGACTTCAGAAATTTTTCCACCATATCAGAGAAAATAGAGAGCATGCATCTTTGGAAGGTTGTAGGCGCATTACATAGCCCAAATGGCATCCTTCTGTAGTCAATACACATGCGCCACCCTGTAACTGTTCTTGTAGGAACCAGTTCATTTTTTTCATTGAATCACTGTCATGCCTCCCTTTTTTGGGACGACTTGAACAGGGCTCACCCAGGGGCTATCAGAAATAGGATAAATAATCCCAGCCTCCAATAATTTGGTGACCTCTTTCTGCACCACTTCTTTCATGGCTGGATTTAGCCGCCTCTGTGGTTGAACCACTGGTTTGGCATTATCCTCCAATAAAATTTTGTGCATGCATCTAACTGGGCTTATGCCCTTAAGGTCACCTATGGACCACCCAAGAGCTGTCTTGTGTGTCCTTAGCACTTGAATGAGTGCTTCCTCTTCCTGTGAATTTAAAGCAGAGCTTATGATCACTGGAAAAGTGTCACCTTCTCCCAGAAACGCATATTTCAAGGATGGTGGTAATGGCTTGAGCTCGGGTTTAGGAGGTTTTTCCTCTTCCAGAAGAAATTTCAGAGGCTCTTTCATGTCCTCTGAATTTTCTAAATCAGGCTGAACATCTTTAAAGATGTTTTCCAACTCTGATTCAAGACTCTCAGCCATGTTGATCTCTGCTACCAAAGAGTCAATAAGATCAACTTTCATGCAGTCTGTTGATGTGTCTGGATGCTGCATGGCTTTGACAGCATTCAACTTAAACTCATCATCATTGACTCTCAGGGTTATTTCCCCCTATTGGACGTCAATTAGGGATCGTCCAGTTGCTAGGAAGGGTCTTCCTAGAATGAGAGTAGCACTCTTGTGCTCCTCTATTTCCAGCACAACAAAGTCAGTGGGAAAGGTGAATGGCCCAACTCTGACAATCATGTCTTCAATCACGCCTGATGGGTATTTAGTAGAACCATCAGCAAGTTGGAGACAGATCCGGGTTGGTTTAACTTCTTCAGTTAAGCCAAGCTTTCTGATAGTGGATGCAGGTATTAGGTTGATGCTTGCCCCAAGATCGCATAAAGCTGTCTTGGTGCAATTACCTTCTAATATGCACGGTATCAGAAAATTCCCCGGGTCTTTAAGCTTTTCAGGAAAGCTTTTCAGAATGACTGCACTGCATTCTTCTGTGAGGAGAACTCTTTCTGTTTCTCTCCAATCCTTCTTATGACTCAAGATCTCTTTCATGAACTTGGCATAAGAAGTTATTTGTTCAAGTGCTTCTGCAAATGGAATCTTTATTTCAAGAGTCATGAGATAATCTGCAAAGCGAGCAAATTGCTTATCCTGCTCCTCTTTCCGGAGTTTTTGAGGATAAGGTATCTTGGATTTATATTCTTCAACCTTAGTTGCTGTAGGTTTATTGCCTACAGAAGTGGTTGAAGAAGCCTTTTTAGAGGGGTTGTCATCAGCATTTGTGTGTGTCTGATCCCTCACTGGCAATTGAGTGTCAGAGTTAGAAGCTGGAGTGAAACTGGACGCCAGCTCTTTGTCTGCTCCTGGCGTCTGAACGCCAGAATTATGCCCATTTTGGGCGTTCAGCGCCAGATCTTGCCCATTTTGGGCGTTCAACGCCAGATCCTTGCCCATTTCTGGCGTTGAAAGCCAGTCCTGCCTTGTTTCTGGCGTTGAACGCCAGTTTTGGCCATGGTCTGGGCGTTCAGCGCCAGCCTTCCACCAATTTTCTGGCGTTTTAGCGCCAGAGTTATTTTTCCCTGGGCTATTACTGTCCTCAGGTGAATTTTAGGTGGTTTGCTCATTTCTTAGCTTTTTGCTGCCTTGAGGTGGGATATTCAGTGTTTTCCCACTTCTTAGTTGAACTGCTTGGCATTCTTCTGCTATTTGCCTTGACAGCTGCTGCTTTGTTTGCTTAAACTGTTCGTCCATATGTATATTAGCCATCCTTGTCTCTTGTAACCTGTCTTTAAATTTGGCTAGCTGCTTTGTTAGAAAGTCCAATTGCTGATTGAATTCAGCAGCTTGTTTCACAGGACTGAGTTCAGCAGTTACTATTTTAACCTCTTTATTCATGGAAGGGTTGCTGCATAGGTACAGATGCTGATTCCTGGCAACTGTATCAATGAGCTCTTGAGCCTCTTTAATTGTCTTTCTCATGTGGATAGATCCACCAGCTGAGTAATCTAGAGACATCTGGGCTCCTTCTGCAAGCCCATAGTAGAAGATGTCTAACTGAACCCACTCTGAAAACATTTCAGAGGGGCATTTTCGTAGCATCTCTCTGTATCTCTCCCAGGCATCATAAAGAGATTCATTATCTCCTTGTTTAAAGCCTTGGATTTCCAGCCTTAGCTATGTCATCCTTTTTGGAGGAAAATATTGATTCAGGAATTTTTCTGTCAGCTGTTTCCATGTCTTTATGCTGGCCTTAGGTTGGTTATTTAACCACCTCTTAGCATTTTTTTTACCGCAAATGGAAACAGTAATAGTCTGTAGACATCCTGATCTATTTCCTTATCATGTACTGTGTCAGCAATTTGTAAAAATTGAGCCAGAAACTCTGTAGGTTCTTCCTGTGGAAGACCGGAATACTGACAGCTTTGCTGCACCATGATAATGAGCTGAGGATTCAACTCAAAGCTACTGACTCCAATGGAGGGTATGCAGATACTACTCCCATATGAAGCAGTAGAGGGGTTAGAATATGACCCCAGAGTCCTCCTGGACTATTCATTTCCGCTTTGGTCCATGATGGAGAAAGGGAAGATGATGTAAAATAGAAAAAAATATTTTTATTTATTTATTTATTAATTTATTTCGAAAATAAAATAAATCAAAATAAAATAAATAAAAATGAGTAAAAGATTTTCGAAAAAAGTAAGGAGAGAGAAAGTGGTTAGGAGATTTTGAAAAAGATATGGTGATTTTTGAAAAATGTTTTAAATTTTGAAATAAAAAATCTGAATTTTTAGAAATATTTTTCGAAAAATTGTTTTTAAAATAGAGAGAAAAGATATTTTTGAATTTTTTTTGAGGAAAGAGAAAAATAATAAAATAGCACAAAATTTAAAATTTTTAGATCTAATGCTCCTTGTTTTCGAAAAATTTGGAGAGAAAACACCAAGGAACACCAAACTTAGAATTTTTAGAAAACCAAACCAAAATTTTCGAAAATCAAGGGAAATCAACAGGAAAACACCAAACTTAAAGTTTGGCACAAAATTTAATAGAGAAAATATTATTTTTGAAAATGATTTTAAAAAGAGTGTACCAAACTGCCACGGGCATAGACTAATGCTCTAGCCAATTGGGCAGTAAATGTAACACTTGTTTTAAAGAAGGATATTTTTAACCAAGAACAATAATAAGAGACTCTAAACCAAAAAGAAAAATTTTCCTAATCTAAGCAACAAAACAATCCGTCAGTTGTTCAAACACGAACAATCCCCGGCAACGGCGCCAAAAACATGGTGCACGAGTTATGAATCACACTTTTCACAACTCGTACCACTGACCAGCAAGTGCACTGGGTCGTCCAAGTAATACCTCACGTGAGTAAGGGTCGAATCCCACGGAGATTGTTGGTTTGAAGCAATCTATGGTTATCTTGTAAATCTTAGTCAGGAAGTCAATTATGTTTATCAGTTGAATTGCAAATAAACAATAGAGCATGGATTAAAGGTTACTTGTTATGCAGTAATGGAGAATATGTTGGAGTTTTGGAGATGCTTTGTCTTCTGAACCTCTGCTTTCCTCTGTCTTCTAATTCACGCACGCACGTCCTCCTATGGCAAGCTGTGTGTTGGTGGATCACCGTTGTCAATGGCTACCTTCCATCCTTCCAGTGAAAACTACGCTCACGCGCTCTGTCACAGCACGGCTAATCACCGGTTGGTTCTCGATCCGGTTGGAATAGGATTTACTATCCTTTTGCGTCTGTCACTAACGCCCAGCCTTCAGGAGTTTGAAGCTCGTCACAGTCATTCGATCATTGAATCCTACTTGGAATACCACAGACAAGGTTTAGACTTTCCGGATTCTCATGAATGCCGCCATCAGTTCTAGCTTATACCACAGAGATTCTGATTAAGGAATCTAAGAGACACTCATTCAATCGGATATAGAACGGAGGTGGTTGTCAGGCACACGTTCATGGTTTGAGGAAGGTGATGAATGTCACGGATCATCACCTTCATCACAGTTAAGCGCGAATGAACATCTTAGATAGGAACAAGCGTGTTTGAATGGAAAACAGAATTACTTGCATTAATTCATCGAGACACAGCAGAGCTCCTTACCCCCAACAATGGGATTTAGAGACTCATGCCGTCAAAGAATACAAAGTTTTTTTTCTAAAATGTCATGAGATACAAAATAAGTCTCTAAAAGTTGTTTAAATACTAAACTAGTAGCCTAGGTTTACAAAAAATGAGTAAACTATGATGGATGATGCAGAGATCCACTTCTGGGGTCCACTTGGTGTGTGCTGGGCTGAGACTTAAGTAATTCACGTGCAGAGGCCATTTGTGGAGTTGAACGCCAGTTTTTATGCCAGTTTGGGCGTTCAACTCCAGCTTTTGATCCTTTTCTGGCGCTGGACGCCAGAATTGGGCAGAGAACTGGCGTTGAACGCCAGTTTACGTCGTCTATCCTTGTGCAAAGTATGGACTATTATATATTGCTGGAAAGCTCTGGATGTCTACTTTCCAAAGCAATTGGAAGCATGCCATTTCGAGTCCTGTAGCTCCAGAAAATCCACTTTGAGTGCAGGGAGGTCAGAATCCAACAGCATCAGCAGTCCTTTTTCAGCCTGAATCAGATTTTTGCTCAGCTCCTTCAATTTCAGTCAGAAAAGTACCTGAAATTACAGAAAAACACACAACTCATAGTAAAGTCCAGAAATATGAATTTTTTCTTAAAACTAATGAAAATAGACTAAAAACTAACTAAAACATACTCAAAACTATATGAAATTAACCCCAAAAAGCGTATAAAATATCCGCTCATCAGACAGCTTTACGGTTCCTTCATTTCTTCATGAGTTCTCCCACTTTGCATGCTTTTCTCCTCACTTCTTCCATCCAACACTTGCCTTATGAACCTGAAATTACTCAAAAAACATATCAAGGCATCGAATAGAATTAAAGTGAATTAAAGTCATCAATTTTAGGGCCTAAAAAGCATGTTTTCACATTTAAGCACAAATCAAGGGAGAATTGCAAAACCATGCTATTTCATTGAATAAATGTGAGAAAATGTGATAAAATCCCCCAAATTAAGCACAAGATAAACCACAAAATCGGGGTTTATCAAATCTCCCCACACTTAAACCAAGCATGTCCTCATGCTAAGAATAAAGAAGGACAAGAAAAGTGGTGTGAACATTTATTCAATGCAAAAAAACTACATGCACCTATCTATATGAATGCAACTAAATGCAAAATAGTTCTACCTACTTGGTTAAAAGTAAGTCAATCTCCAAGAGCATGTATGAACAAGTTGGGCTAATGTCATATGATGATTCAAAAATCCTACCAATTCAAATATCAAAATGAGGTTCAAATAGACTTGCAAGAAGAAAAGCTCATGAAAGCCGGGAACAAGGAATTGAGCATCGAACCTTCACCGGATGTGTATCCGCTCTAGTCGCTCAAGTGTATAGGGTCGATTCACTCAATTCTCTTCCACTCATGCTTTCCGTGATTTGTTTTTCATCTAACAATCAACAATTATTCAATGCATGCATACATTCATCATGAGGACTTGTTCATAGGTTGTAATGGGGCTAGGGTCAAGGTAGGGTGAATATGGTCAAGTGAGCTTGAAATTTGAATCTTTGATTAGCCTAAGCTCTCACCTAACACATATGAAATCCTATACAATTCAAATACACAACCTAGCTACCCATGATTCCCACTTTTTTTCACATATTCATGCATTTTCCTTAATTCACATTCCATATGCATTGATTTTTATTGAACTTTACTTTGGGGCATTTTTGTCCCCTTTTTATTTCTTTTTTTTCTTTTTTTTTTATCTATATATATTTTTTTATATATATATGTTTTTTTTCTTTATCATTCAATAAAATTTTTTTTAATATATACAAACGTATCAGTGCATATGGTTTTACATATAGTGCATAAATATGTACTCAATTTCCAATATTTGTAACAAAAATAAAAATTACACTTTTACCTCAACCAATGTCCCAAGTTTCCCATACCCAAATGATACACACCCTCACTAGCCTAAGCTAATCAAAGATCCAAATTAAAGACATTTATTTTTTTTCACTTAGGGGTAGTGATGTGCTAACATTAAGAACATAAGGGATTAAATAGGCTCAAATTTGGCTAACAATGGTTGATGAAAGGTAGGCTATTTGGGTAAGTGAGCTAAATAAAATGATGGCCTCAATAATATAAATGCATTCATACATAGAATAATGGACATACAGAATCAAACAAATCAAAGATTACAATCATAGAAAGAGAACAATGCACACAAGAATGGAAAATAAGTGGTTATAAGATGTAACCACACAATTTGGCTCAAAACTCACATGCTTGTGTTCTTAGCTCAAAAACCATGTTCCAAAATAAATTCTTCCAACAAGTTTGTCACAAAATTTTTTTTTTTCAATTTTTCCAAATTGGTAGGGTGCCCCAAAAATAAATTTTCTTAGAAAAGAAATCATCACCCTAACCAAGTAGTCCTAACATAAAAAGAAATGGTGAAATATGTACAAATTCTAACTAACATGCAATCTATTATGAAATTCAACAACTAACTAACAAACACAAAAATTAAGAATTGGTGTTGAAAAAGAAAGTTGTTACCCATGGAGATCAGTCGAAAGACCTCCCCACACTTAGAAATTTGCACCGTCATCGGTGCATGTAAAGAAGAACATTGTGGGTGGGTTGCTACAATTGATGAGTTTCTTCAAAAGGTTATGCGGATGAACTTGTTTGTTGCCCCATTTAGAACTTTTCCCTCCTTTTCCTTCTTGGTGGCCAACCTAAAAGGAAAGCGAAAGAAAGGAAATTAAGCCCACAACAAAGATATTAAAGCAAATAAAACATAGGCAGGGGCTAATGCCAAATAAGAGTAAGGTTCTTAGATACATGGTAGCTACAACATGTGAGTGAGAAAGCAATTCAAGCAAAGGCATATTAACTAATACTTGATGCAAGAACAAGTTAAAGCATGGGTACATGACATGAAGAGCATGTTGCATCAAGCTTAATCAACAATTGACACAAACAAGATTAGTGATAAGCATGAGAGCATTTGGCCCTATCCTAACACAATAACAACAATGTATAAAAACAAGGGATCATGAGTTAGGAAGGACTAAAGCACAAATCTTGTGTTTAGAGAAAATATTACAATTAATGTCAAACAAGTCACGAAGCACCAAGATTAACCAAGAAATTCTCAACAATTGAGTAAAAGAATTCAACACCAATATTAAAATAAGCAACTTAGAAAATAAAAGGAAAAAAAAGTTACAAAAATAAAATTAAAATGCAATGAATGAAAACAAGGAAATGCAATAAAAGAAAATGGAAGAAAAGAAAAAAAATTTAAATTTTTTTATTTATTTTTTTATAATTTTTTTTATTATTATTATTTTTATATTTTTAAAAGAAAGAAAAAAAATTTTCCAAGGCAGGAAGAAGAAAGAAAAAAATAGAAAGAAAGAAGAAGGAAAGAAGAAAGAAGGAGAAAGGAGAAAGGAGAAAAACAGGGTGCAAATCCGCGCATATGCGCCATGCGTGCTCAGACGCGGATGCAGCACGGACAATCCGCGCGTGCGCGCCATGCGTGCTCACGCGCGGATGCGTCAGGGACAATCGGCGCGCGCGCGCCATGCGTGCTTACGCGCAGATCGCCTGGCATAAAGTAGGCATAAAGTGGGCACAACTCTCAGGTTTAAGTACTAGGAGTTGTGAAACCACACCGGCGCGCGCACGCACTGCGCGCTTGGGCGCCTATATCCGCTATTTTTTATTTTTTGAAAAACAGGGCATTCTGCTAATCTATAAGCATTCTAAAATAATCAAAAATCAAATTTAACAACAAATCTTCAAATCCACTAGAAACAAAACTTATACTACAAGCAAAACACTACTCAACAACAACTAAGCTACAACTTAAGGCATAAATCTAAGCAAACAAACCAACAACCAAAATATTAAAATAAGAGTATGCAAAGAAGAAAACTACCTAACAATGACAACCCAATTCATCCATTGATTATATTTACAAGAGAATGGAAAGATTTTACCATGGTGGGGTGTCTCCCACCTAGCACTTTTGTTTATTGTCCTTAAGTTGGACTTATGGGGAGCGCCTCATCAAGGTGGCTTGTGCTTTAACCATCTTGGAACATCCACCAGTGCTTGAATCTCCAATAAGCTCAATTCTTCAATTTTAATATCTTCAAGCTTTGATGGAGTTCTTCACAAACCATGAGCTCCCAAAGTTGATTTTCCTTGTGCGATCCGGGATCCCACACTTTGTTTTGACACCCATCTTCAAATTGATCATCATGATTCCAATTGGGTGGCAAGGCTTGTGAATTCTCAAGTGAACAACAAAGCATCTTCCTAGACCCCTTTAGTTGAGAACTATACCAACCATTGTACTTAAACTTTGAGTTTCCAACCATAAGGAACCTTAATTGGCATTTCCACCCACTAAACCATTCTCTCCTACTCTTGACTCCACAAAGAGCTCTAAGTTGCCCATCCGTCTCAAGCAAACCATATTCAAGTGAGAAATTAAAGCTTAGGGATAAGAATTTTACCCACTTAAATGTTGTATTGGATGGTGACTTAGGAAAGGGTGGTTCTGATGATCTTGCAAGTTCCACTCCTTTGTACTCTTCCATGATTACTTCCACCTATTTACATCTTTCCTTAAGTTCAACCTCTTCCTCTTGGTGGCTCTCTTCCAATTCAATCTCTTCTTCATTGCTCACCAAGGGCATGAGAGGTTGTGCATCTTCTTCTTTAATCTCCATGTCAAGCCCAATGGGAGAGGATTCAATTGTACATAAGAATTCTTCAATGATTGAATCCATCTATTGGTCAACCTCTTCAAAGGCTTCAACCACTTCTTCCGGCTCAATTATCTTAACTTCCTCCTCTTGTTGCTCTCCTTGCTTCAACTCCTCTTCTTCACCTTGAAGCTCTAAATTCACTCCCTCACTAGGCTCCTTAATTGCTTATCCACATTCGTCAATGGGAGTGCCTTGGTTGCTTAGGCTTAGTCGGGAGGAGGCCATATTGCTAATGGCTTCCACTAGGATAACCATCTTGGCTCCTAGCTCTTTAAACTTCTTTTCATCCTTCTCTTGTCGCCGTAAGATATGAGATTCAAGATCTCTCAATTCCAACATGGATGCTTCATCGGAGGGTAGTGGTGGAAGAGAGGGTTCATTGTTTGAGAGGAAGGCATTGTAGTTGGAAGGTGGTTCATTTTGGTTAGGGTATGGAATTGGTGTATGTTGAGGTGGTTCTTGAGAGTAATTGTGTTGGAATGGTGGTGGTTCCATGTATGGTTCATATGGCTCATAAGGTGGTTGGTATGGTGGATAAGGATTATGGTCATATGAAGGTGTTTGGTGGTATGGGACTTGTGAGTATGATGGTTCAAAATCATGTTGAGGGGGTGGTTCATAGGCATGTGGTGGTGGTTGTTGACAATCATAATAAGGGTCACCACATCCATTAGATTGATATGCATTAGGATTAGAATTATACCCATAAGAATCCAGAGGTTGTTGTTGCCAAGAAGGATGATCAATCCTTTGAGGCTCCTACCACCTTTGATTGTTCCATCCTTGATGCATATTGTCATTATAGTTCCCATTCCCTACAATATAATTTGAGCCAAACTCATAGCCAAATTTGTGAGAATTCATAATAGCAAGAGAAAATAAAAACAAAAGCTAATAAAAATAAGCAACAAAGTCCTAAAGCTAGCAAAAACTAACAAATAAGCAAAAGGCAAACAAATTCACAATATTCACAATAGCCAACAATATAACACCATTGCAACTCCCCGGCAACGGTGCTATTTTGATAATGAGATTTGCTTGATGGTCTAGAGTTTTCTTCCTAAAGAAAGGAATTACTTCGTTGTAAGCATAGCTCCAAACCAACAAACAACTCTCACATCAAAAATTTGAGTTGTCACAAATAACAAACCCCAAATAAGAATTAACCGAAGTATTTAGACTCTGGGTCGTCTCACAAGGAATTGCAATGAAGTGTATGATTATTGGCTATGAAAATGCAAGGGGGGTTTGGTTGATAATTGGGCAAGAAAAGTAAATGAACAATGAAATAACAAAAGAGATGGAAAAGAATTCTTGGCTAGACATAGGTAATTGAGATCACCATCCTTGTCTACATACCAAATATTGATAATTATGAGAGGCCGACCTATTAAGTCTACTTCCAAAGCCTTAAGTACGTAATATGTACTCCTAGGCTTGAAGTACGTCAAATAGGTTTGATCACAGCATCCCATAAGTCCCAACCTACCTACTAATTAGATTAGTAGTGGGTTGGCGTCAATGAGTGTCAAATTGATCACCAAGGGTTCTCAAATCACCAATTCAATGAGACCTAATGACTCAAGGTCACTCAATTCCCTTAGCCTAGGCCAAGAGCAAAGAAAACTACTAAAAAACTAGTGAAAGCATTCTATCAAACACCTAGTGTGCAATAAAAGTAAACATCATAAAATGCAAGAATTAAAGGAAATCCATAACTATCATAAGCAAGAAATCAATAATAGCAGGCAAGATCAACATAAAAGAACATGGAAACATAAAATTGCATTAAAGAAAATTAAGATCCAACAACTGTTCATCAACATAGGAGAGAGCAAAATAAGAAATTAACAAGAGAAACTACAATATCAAAGACAATAGAACACTAAAACATAAAGAGAATTGAAATCAAAACAAGAATTAAAAGAGAAATTTGAGAGTGATTAACATAACTCTACCCTAATTACTATCCTAAATCTAGAGAGAGGAGAGAGCTTCTCTCTCTAGAATTCTCTCCTAAAACATGATGAAAAACTCAACTATGACTTCTTGGTTCATTCTCCCTCCAATCGTTGGGTTCAATAGCCTCAGAAATGGATTGGATTGGGCCCAAAATGAGCTGCAAAATCGCTGGGGGCGATTTCATTAAAGTGGACCCACGGGCAGAATCGGCGCGCTCGCGTACATGGCGTGTGCGAGAATTTTTTCACATTTAAGCACAAATCAAGGGAGAATTGCAAAACCATGCTATTTTATTGAATAAGTGTGAGAAAATGTGATAAAATCTCCCAAATTAAGCACAAGATAAACCAAAAAATTGGGGTTTATCAGGAGGCAAAAGAAACTGAGCATTAAAAGAATTAATGAGGCTATTAAACCCTCGCACATTCCCAAAGCAAGGAGACGCGCGTTTTCAAAAGAATGAAAAAGAAACACGTTCCGCATTCAAAGAGAAACTCTATAAAGAAAAAAGCGACGAAATGCTTGAGTTCGGCTTCACCAGAGAAGGATCGAAGTCCTAAAAACTCAACCTCAAAAAGAAGACCACACTCGAGCAGGGGCACTGTTCATACCCTGGGTCGAGTTGTCCGACCCGGGATGTTTGACGACAAGTTGACCGACCTCTTCTCAAAGAGCTCGGCTAAATCACCAGAAAAAGCCCAATAAGGGCCCAAACAAAGGAACACGACCTAAATACAAAGGCAGCTCAAGCCTATAGAGATAAGGGCTGTTCCCCTGAAGATAATATGACTTCACTCAAAGATAAGATAAGATAAGATAACTATCTTATCCCCAGAAAGATCACTCTACAACCATTATAAATACACTGGAGCACCCAGGTATAACTCATACTCTGATTCTACCAAGAAACCTGCTTAATACCCTTGCTAACTTAAGCATCGGAGTCTCTTACAGGTACCACCACCTTCCAGTGACAAAGGATCAGAAGCATAACCAGTCCAACAAGTCGGACACGACAACTCCGGCTGCCATCTACCAACAGGACACATCATCTCCGACCAGTACAGAAGATCTCGTCTGAGATCAACTTACAGTTTCAGGTAACCCTCGGAACACTGCCCGATCACGACAAAGACTAATAAAAGATGAAAACCGAATTCATCAAAGGTCGACCAAGCGAGGACCAAACTCAATTTCTACAAAATCGGCAAAGATGAAAAGCGACAAAACAGATTAAATGCAAGAAGTTATCAAATGTGATCCATAAGAAAGGACCTGATGAGGTCTTAATAAAAATAGATTGCTAGAAATAACTTAAAGACGGACCGACATAAAGAAGTCGGACCAGTTGACTATGACAAAAGTTATAAAAAGTAAATCCCTAAGAAAGAGGCCTGGCCAGCCCTAAAAAAGAGGATTACTACAAATAAGTTAAAGAAGGGACCGACATGACGAAGTCGGCCCAATAAAGCTACAAAAAGTTATAAAGGGTAATCCATAAGAGTGATCCGACAAGGATCCAAACAAAGTGGATTACTAAAAATAACTTAAGAAGGGACCGACATGATTAAGTCGGCCCAATAAAGCTACAAAAAGTTATAAAAGGTAATCCATAAGAGAGATCCAACAAAGATCCAAACAAAGTGGATTACTAAAAATAACTTAAGATGGGACTGACATGATGAAGTCGGCCCAATAAAGCTACAAAAGTTATAAATAAAGTAATCCATATAGGGAGACCTGACAAGGCCCTAATGGATTACTAGAAATAACTTCGAGCAGACCGAGACGAAGAAGTTAGCCAACAGAAGGCATGCGCTATAAGGGACTTCAAGTCAGACCCAGAAAGCCATGACGTCAAAAGAATCAAGCTACAAGTATGAAAGTACCAAGGCAATCAAAAGAGATCGGAAAATAAGATTCCAACACCTTGAAGATGCCTGAAAAATATTAAGCAAGCAATCAACAAGCAGGAACAAAGTTGCTACAATAAACAAAACCCAAGAGGCCACCTGAAGTCGACCTCAAGAGTCTTGTAAAACTACCTTTGATTTTTCAAAATAAATTTGCTAAAAAAGCAACTAAAGGTATTGACGTTAGGATTTTTTGCCAGTAAAGAATGTCATAAAAACAGTCGCGTTGTAGATATAGTCTCTAAACCAACAAAAATCCCTTCGTACAAACGTTTTGGTTGTCACAAGTAACAAACCCCTTTTAAAATTGATAACCGAGTATTTAAACCTCGGGTCATCTTCTCAAGGAATTGCAGGGAGGTATGTTCTTATTATTGGTTATGAAGATTGTAAATTTGGGGTTTTTAGAAATTTGGAGTTTGGGCAATGTGCACAGGTATATTTTCAAGCAATAAAAATTAATAAATAACTGTAAAATAAGCTTTTGGCAAGGTATGAGAACCGGAAATCCTGTCCTTGTTATCCTTATCAGATGTGATGAGAATTGGATTTCAATCCCACTTAGTTAAGTCAAGTGGACTAATTAGCTTGATTCTCAAGTCCTAGTCAACTCCTGTGGAGAGACTAGTGTTTAGAGCAATCCTAGCTAAAGCAAAATCAGCCAATTTCAACCACCCCTGAGTTTGACAACTCAAGTGTTACCAATTATTTAACCAAAGCCAAAAAGGAAGAAAATATCTAAATTAAATTAAAAGCAAAGCAATCTTAAATCTAAAATATCTCAAATAATATTAATTAAGAAAATCATAACATGAATGTAGCATAAGCCAAATAGGCAACATAACTAATATAAGCATTAAAGTATCTGAACGTAAGAGATAAATATAAAGTAAGAGAATGTTGAACCTGGGATTGAGAGTCACTCCTAAAACTAAGAGAAATCCTAAATCCTAATCCTAAGAGAGATGAGAGAACCTCTCTCTCTAAAAACTACATCTACTCCTAAAATTATGAATTATGTGAGCTTGATGATGAATGGATGCATTTTCCCACTTTATAGCCTCTAATCTTTATTTTCTGGGCCGCAAACTGGGTCAGAAATAGCCCAGAATTCGCTGGTTTCGAATTTTGCCACGCTGGATTTCCGTCACTGCGATGTGGCCGCATGGATCACGCAGTCACATCGCCTAGCGTCAGGGGAACCCTAGCATATTATATATCAAATCGAAGCCCTGGACGTTAGCTTTCCAACGCAACTAGAACCGCGTCGTTTGGACCTTTGTAGATAAAGTTATAGCCGTTTGAGTGCGAAGAGGTCAGGCTGGACAGCTTAGCAATTTCTCCAACTTCTTGTATTCCTTCCACTTTTGCATGCTTCCTTTCCATCCTCCACGCCATTCCTGCGCTATAATCTCTGAAAACACTTAACACACATATCAAGGCATCTAATGGTAATAAGAGAGGATTAATAATAATCAAATATAAGATCAAAGAAGCATGTTTTCAATCAAAGCACATAATTAGGAAGGTAAATGTAAAACCATGCAAATAGTATGAATAAGTGGGTAAAGAGTAGATAAAAACCACTCAATTGAGCACAAGATAAACCATGAAATAGTGGTTTATCAGGTATCCAGAAGTCAGAACCACAAACTACAAAATAAAAAGAGTTCAAAGCCCACAGGCCGGGCTATATACAAAGCATCAGAAATAATTATAGAGGACCCAAAGACTTCCCAGTAGCAGCATCCTGGGGTGAAGGAGGACGAGTCTGAAGGGGTACCACATCTACCATCCCATCATCCCGGTTCAGGATCTAGACATCAGGATCAGACTCAGGTTGACTGACTTCAGTTGCCGGAGTTGAGGAAGGCGGGGCAACAGAGACTTTGGCAGAAGATGTAGGAGGAGGGTCGACATCATCATCATCATCAGGGTCATCAGGGACAATATTACCATCTTTCACAATTTTGTCCAAGCTAAAAAGAGTAAGGTCAAGCTCGGGCGCAAGAACTCGAACTTGATCCTTCAAATTCTCATAAGCAGCATTTACACTGCCCACAAAATGACCTTGAAGCTCGGCATAGTCAACTCGGACAGACTCCAAACTCTCCCTGAGACTCATCATATCCCTATAAGTTGTGACATAGCTCTCCTTATGCTTCAATGCCATATCCTCAGACAACTTAGCAGAAGCCACCAAGGTAATAGCTCGAGTCTTCTGATGAGCGGATAATTTATACGCTTTTTGGCATTGTTTTAGGTAGTTTTTAGTATATTTTATTCACTTTTTATTATATTTTTATTAGTTTTTATTCAAAATTCACATTTCTGGACTTTACTATGAGTTTGTGTGTTTTTTCTGTGATTTCAGGTATTTTCTGGCTGAAATTGTGGGACCTGAGTAAAAATCTGATTCAGAGGCTGATAAAGGACTGCAGATGCTATTGGATTCTGACCTCCCTGCACTTGAAATAGATTTTATGAAGCTACAGAAGCCCAATTGGTGCGCTCTCAATTACGTTGGAAAGTAGACATCCTGGGATTTCCAGCAATATATAATAGTCCATACTTTGCCCGAGTTGAGATCACGTAAACTAGCGTTTAACGCCAACTTTCTACTCTATTCTGGCGTTAAACGCCAGAACTGGCATAAAAACTAGAGTTAAACACTAGAAATAGGCAGCAACCTGGCGTTTAACTCCAATAAAAGTCTCTACACATGGAAGCCTCAATGCTCAGCCCAAGCACACACCAAGTGGGCCCCGGAAGTGGATTTCTGCACTATCTATCTTAGTTTACCCATTTTCTGTAAACCTAGGTTATTAGTTTAGTATAAAAACTACTTTTAGAGATTTATTTTGTACCTTATGACATTTTACATCAGAACTTGTATTCTCTATGACATGAGTCTCTAAACTCCATGGTTGGGGGTGAGGAGCTCTGTTGTGTCTCGATGAATTAATGCAATTACTATTGTTTTCCATTCAATCACACTTGTTTCTATTCTAAGATATTCACTCGCACTTCAACCTGATGAATGTGATGATCCGTGACACTCATCATCATTCTCACCTATGAACGCGTGCCTGACAACCACCTCCGTTCTATCTGCAATAACTTGAGTGCATATCTATTGGGTTTCTAATCAAAGATTAGAACCTTCGTATTATAGGGTAGAATTATTGGCAGCCATTCTTGAGATCCGCGAAGTCTAAACCTTTTCTGTGGTATTCCGAGTAGGATCTGGGATGGGATGACTATGACGAGCTTCAAACTCGCGAGTGCTGGGCGTAGTGACAGACGCAAAAGGATCAATGGACCCTATTCCAACATGAGTGAGAACCAACAGATGATTAGCCATGCGGAGACATCACATTTGGACCATTTTCACTGAGAAGACGGATAGTAGCCATTGACAACGGTGATCCACCAACATACAGCTTGCCATGGAAGGAGCTTTGCGTGCGTGAAGAAGAAGACAGTAGGAAAGCAGAGATTCAGAAGACAGAACATCTCCAAAACCTCAAACTGTTCTCCATTACTGCATAACAAGTATTTATTTCATGTTCTTTTACTTTTTACAATTAAAACTAAGAATCATTACTGATATACTGACTAAGAATTACAAGATAACCATAGCTTGCTTCAAGCCGACAATCTCCGTGGGATCGACCCTTACTCATGTAAGGTATTACTTGGACGACCCAGTGCACTTGCAGGTTAGTTGTGCGGAATTGCAAAAGTGTGATTGTGATTTCGTGCACCAAGTTTTTGGCGCCGTTGCCGGAATTGTTCGAGTTTGGACAACTGGCGGTTTATTTTGTTTCTTAGATTAGGAAAATTTGTCTTTTTGGTTTAGAGTCACTAACATTGAGTCTTCAATTATTGTTTTGGGTAAAAATTTTAAAATCCTTATTTTATTTTTCTAAACTATTTTCGAAAATTAAAAAAAAAAACCAATAACTTCATAATTTAGTCTTCTGTTTGAGTTTAGTTTTATGTTTTAAGTTTGGTGTCAATTGCATGAATTTATTTTCCTTTTAATTTTTTCGAATTATTAGTGTCCAAAATATAAAAATTTTTAAGTTTGGTGTCCTCTGTGTTTCTATTTTCTTAAAAAATTTTAAAATTTATTCTTGGTGTTCATCTTGATCTTCAAATTGTTCTTGGTGTTCATCATGACATTCAAAGTTTTCCTGTTTGCTTTCTTAGTTTTTATCTAAAAATTCTAAATTTGGTGTCATTTTATTGTTTTTCCCTTTCCTCATTAAATTCAAAAATATATTTTCTATTTATTTAATTGAATTTTTTAAAATTTCATTTAAAAATTCATATTTCTATTTTAAGTTTTTTTTATTTTATCTTATCTTAGTTTTAAAATTTCAAAATTCAAAATCTTTTTCAAAAATTATATCTTTATTTTTTCAAAATCTTATCTAATTTCATTTCAATCTTCAAAATTTGCAAGTCATTTATAATTTTTTTTAAAAAAAGTATTTTTCCTTCTAGACATAATTTTCGAATTACTTGTCTTACTTTATTATTTTGATTGAAAAATTTTAAGTTTTGTGTTTCCTTGCTGAGAAAGTTTCAATCTTCAAATTTTAAACTCATATCCAAAATTTTTCAAATCTTTTTAATTCATCAGCCATTTTAGCATTCGAATTTTTTTTATTTATTTTAATCTACTTTATTTTATTTTATTTAATTTTCGAAGCTTATTTTTCTAGTTCCCAATTATTTTATTTTCTTCTCTTTTGAATTCGATTAGCATTAAATAAATAAAATAAAAACAAAAATATTTTAATTTTTCTTTTACTTTATTTCTATTTTACAATCTACAACATCTCCCTTTCTCTATCATGGATCTAAGTAGAAATGAATAGTCCAGAAGGACTCTGGGGTCATATGCTAACCCCATTACTGCTGCATACGGGAGTACTATCTGTATACCCCCCATCAGAGCAAGCAGTTTTGAGCTAAATCCTCAGCTCATTATCATGGTGCAGCAAAATTGCCAGTATTCCGGTCTTCCATAGGAAGAACCTACTGAGTTTCTGGCACAGTTTTTACAAATTGTTGACATAGTACGTGATAAAGAAGTGGATCAGGATGTATACAGACTATTACTTTTTCCATTTGCTATAAAAGATCAAGCTAAGAGGTGGTTAAATAACCAACCCACAACAAGCATAAGAACATGGAAACAGTTATTAGACAAATTTCTGAATCAATATTACCCTCCAAAAAGGATGACACAGCTAAGGCTGGACATCCAAGGCTTTAAATAAGAGGATGATGAATCCCTTTATGATGCTTGGGAGAGGTACAGAGGGATGTTAAGAAAATGCCCCTCTGAAATGTTTTCAGAGTGGGTACAGTTAGACATCTTCTACTATGGGCTTACAGAAAAAGCTCAAATATCTCTAGATCACTCAGCTGGTGGATCTATACATATGAGAGAGACAATTGAAGAGGCTCAAGAGCTCATTGATACAGTTGCTAGAAATTAGCATCTGTACTTAAGCAGTGAGTCCTCCCTGAAAGAAGAGGCTAAAGCAGTATCCACTGAACTTAGTCCTCAAGAACAAGTTGCTGAACTCAATCAGCAATTGCTTTTTATAACAAAATAGTTAGCAGAATTTAAAGAGATGCTACAAGACACTGAAAAGGATAACAAGAATATGGAAGCACAATTGAATCAGAGAAGACAGCAGTTATCTAAATAGATAACAGAAGAGTGCCAAGCTGTTCATTTAAGGAGTGGGAAGACATTGAATGTTTCAACTCAAGGCAGCAGAAAGCCAAGAAAGGAACAACTGATAGAGGATGACCAAACCACTGCCCAAAATCCCTCTGAGGATAGTAAGAGCCCAGAGAGGAAGGATTCAGGCATTCAAACGCCAGAAAAGGGTAAAAAATTGGCGTTGAATGCCCAGTGGATAGCCAAGTCTGGCGTCCAAATGCCAGAAAAGGATGAAAATCTGGCGTTAAATGCCCACACAGCACCCAATTCTGGCGTTCAAATGCCAATGGGGGATCAGACACCTGCAAGTGCTAATAACAACCCCCTTAGGCAGGCCTCTCCAACCACTTCTGTAGGAAATAAACCTGCAGCAACTAAGGTTGAAGAATATAAAGGTAAGATGACTTATCCTCAGAAACTCTGCCAAGCGAAACAGGATAAACAATTTGCCTGCTTTGCAGACTATCTCAGGACTCTTGAAATAAAGATTCCGTTTGCAGAGGCACTTGAGCAAATACCCTCTTATGCTAAGTTCATGAAAGAGATGTTAAGTCATAAGAAGGATTGGAGAGAAACTGAAAAAGTTTTTCTCATTGAAGAATGCAGTGCAGTCATTTTAAAGAGCTTACCAAAGAAGCTTAAAGATCCTGGAAGCTTTATGATACGATGCACATTAGAGGGTACTTGTACCAAGAAAGCTCTATGTGATCTTGGGGCAAGTATCAACCTAATACCTGCATCCACTATCAGAAATCTTGGCTTGACTGAAGAAGTCAAACCAACCCGAATATGCCTCCAACTTGCTGATGGCTCCATTAAATATCCATCAGGCGTAATTGAGGACATGATTGTCAAGGTTGGGCCATTTGTCTTTCCCACTGACTTTGTATTGCTGGAAATGGAGGAGCACAAGAGTGCAACTCTCATTCTAAGAAGACCTTTCCTAGAAACTGGACAAACCCTTATTGACGTCCAAAAAGGGGAATTAACCCTGAGAGTCAATGAGGATGAGTTTAAGTTGAATGTTGTCAAAGCTATGCAGCATCCAGACACCCCAAACGACTGCATGAGCATTGATATTATTGACTCTCTGGTGTAAGAGGTTAATATGACTGAGAGTCTCGAATCAGAGCTAGAGGACATTTTTAAAGATGTTCAGCCTGATCTGGAGGAACCAGAGAAAACAAAAGAACCTCTGAAAACTCCTCAGGAAGAGGAGAAGCCTCCTAAACCCGAGCTCAAACCTCTACCACCATCCCTGAAATATTCATTTCTGGGAGAAGATGATACTTTTCCGGTGATCATAAGCTCTGCATTAGAGCCACAGGAAGAGGAAGTACTAATTCAGGTGCTATGGACACACAAGACAGCTCTGGGGTGGTCCATAAGTGATCTTAAGGGCATTAGTCCAGCCAGATGCATGCACAAGATCCTATTAGAGGATGATGCTAAGCCAGTGGTTCAACCACAGAGGCGGCTAAATCCCGCCATGAAGGAGGTGGTGTGGAAAGAGGTCACTAAGTTACTAGAGGCTGGGATTATTTATCCTATTTCTGATAGCCCCTGGGTGAGCCCTGTCCATGTTGTCCCTAAGAAAGGAGGAATGACAGTGGTTCATAATGAAAAGAATGAACTGGTTCCTACAAGAACAGTTACAGGGTACCAGGAAGGATCATTTTCCTTTACCATTCATAGACCAGATGCTAGAGAGACTAGCAGGCCATGAATACTACTGCTTTTTGGATGGCTATTCAGGTTACAACCAAATTACAGTAGATCCTCAGGACCAAGAGAAAACAGCATTCACATGTCCATCTCGAGTGTTTGCCTACAGAAGGATGCCATTTGGTCTTTGCAATACACCTGCAACCTTTCAGAGGTGCATGCTCTCTATCTTCTCTGAAATGGTAGAGAAATTTCTAGAAGTCTTCATGGATGACTTCTCAGTATTTGGAGACTCATTCAGCTCCTGTCTTGACCATCTAGCACTTGTTCTGAGAAGGTGCCAAGAGACTAACCTAGTTTTAAACTGGGAGAAATGTCACTTTATGGTGACTAAAGGAATTGTCCTTGGGCACAAAATTTCGAACAAGGGAATAGAGGTGGATCAAGCTAAGATAGAGGTAATTGAAAAATTACCACTACCTGCCAATCTTAAGGCAATCAGAAGCTTTCTGGGGCATGTAGGATTCTATAGGAGGTTTATAAAGGATTTTTCAAAAATTGCAAAACCTCTGAGCAATCTGCTAGCTGCTGACACACCATTTGTCTTTGACACAGAGTGTTTGTAGGCGTTTGAGACTCTGAAAGCTAAGCTGGTCACAACACCAGTGATTTCTGCACCAGACTGGACATTACCATTCGAACTAATGTGTGATGCCAGTGAGCATGCCATTGGTGCAGTATTGGGAAAGAGGCATAACAAGCTTTTACACGTCATTTACTATGCTAGCCGTGTTTTGAATGACACATAGAAGAAGTACACAACCACAGAAAAGGAGTTGCTTGTAGTGGTTTATGCCATTGACAAGTTCAGATCTTATTTAGTGGGATCAAAAGTGATTGTGTACACTGACCATGCTACTCTAAAATATCTCCTCACAAAGCAGGATTCAAAACCCAGACTCATAAGATGGGTGTTGCTTCTTAAGAAATAAGAGACAGAAAAGGGACAGAGAATCAAGTAGCTGATCACCTGTCACGGATAGAACCAGTAGTAGGAGCGTCCCTCCCTCCTACTGAGATCTCTGAAACCTTTTCGGATGAGCAATTGTTTGCTATTCAGGAAGCTCCGTGGTTTGCAGACATTGCAAACTATAAGGCTCAGTAATGTCAAGCTATTGACAGTAAAGAAGCGCTTATTGAGAGGCAACGCAATCTTAATTATCTATGTTAATTACTTTTTCATTTCATTTTCCATTGTTATTTTATGTTTTCTTTAGGTTGATGATCATGTGGAGTCATAAAAACAGCTGCAGAATTAAAGCAGAATAAAAAATAGCACACCCTAGAGGACAGACTTACTGGCGTTTAAACGCCAGTAAGAGTAGCAGAATAGCGTTAAATGCCCAGTCTGGCACCATTCTGGGCGTTTAACGCCAGAAAGAAGCAACAAGCTGGCGTTTAACATCAGAACAGGGCACCAAGTTGGCGTTAAATGCCAGAAAAGGAAGAAAAGTTGGCGTTAAAGACCAGAAAATGCCCTTAGAGTGCAATTCTGGCGTTAAACGCCAGAAACAGGCTGCAACCTGGCGTTTAACGCCAGAATTGCACTCTAAGGGCATTTTGCACGCCTAAATGGAGCAGGGATGAGAAGTCCTTGACCCCTCAGGATCTCTGGACCCCACAGGATCCCCACCAACCTCAACTCATTCTCTCTTCTCCCGAGTCATGAGAGATGGAGAGGTTCATCTCAAGGGTCCATAGTTCAGTGGTAGAGCATTTGACTGCAGATCAAAGAGCCATGAGAGAGGAGCAACAAAGGCAAGGAAGAGACATAGAGGATCTCAAAAGAACCATTGGTTCTTCAAGAGGAAGAAGATGCCACCCTCACTAAGGTGGACCCGTTCCTTAATCTCCTTGTCTATTTGTTTTTCTATTTTCGGTTTTGAGCTTTATGTTTGACTATGTTTTGTGTCTTTACTACATGATCATTAGTATCTAGTGTCTATTCCTTAAAGTTATGAATGTCCCATAAATCCTTCACCTTTCTTAAATGAAAAATGTTCCTAATTACAAAAGAACAAGAAGTACAAGAAATTCAATTTTTATCTTGAAATTAGTTTAATTATATTGATGTAGTGGCAATACTTTTTGTTTTCTGAATGAATGCTTGAACATTACATATTTTTTATAGTGGAGTTTATGAATGTTAAATTAGTTGGCTATTGAAAGAATTATGAAAAAGGGAAATGTTATTGATAATCTGAAAAATCATAAAATTGATTCTTGAAACAAGAAAAAAAAGTGAATAACAAAGCTTGCGAAAAAAAAAGAGTGGCAAAAATTAAAAAAAAAAAAGAAAAGAAAAAGCAAGAAAAAAAAGCCAATAGCCCTTAAAACCAAAAGGCAAGGGTAAAAAGGATCTAAGGCTTTGAGCATTAATGGATAGGAGGGCCCAAGGAAATAAAATCCATGCCTAAGCAGCTAAATCAAGCTATCCCTAAGAATGTGCTTGTGGCATGAAGGTATAAGTGAAAAGCTTGAGACTGAGTGGTTAAAGTCGTGATCCAAATCAAAAAGAGTGTGCTTAAGAACTCTGGACACCTCTAACTGGGGACTTCAGCAAAGCTAAGTCACAATCTGAAAAGGTTCACCCAGCTATGTGTTTGTGGCATTTATGTATCCGGTGGAAATACTGGAAAACAAAGTGCTTGGGGCCACGGCCAAGACTCATAAAGTAGCTGTGTTCAAGAATCAACATACTAAACTAAGAGAATCAATAACACTATTTTAATTCTGAGTTCCTATAGATGCCAATCATTCTGAACTTCAAAGGGAAAAGTGAGATGCCAAAACTGTTCAAAAGCAAAAAGCTACAAGCCCCGCTCATCTAATTAGAACTAAGCTTCATTGATATTGTGGGATTTATAGTATATTCTCTTCTTTTTATCCTATTTTGTTTTCAGTTGCTTGGGGATGAGCAAGAATTTAAGTTTGGTGTTGTGATGAGCGGATAATTTATACGCTTTTTGGCATTGTTTTTAGGTAATTTTTAGTATATTTTATTCACTTTTTATTATATTTTTATTAGTTTTTATTCAAAATTCACATTTCTGGACTTTACTATGAGATTGTGTGTTTTTTTCTGTGATTTCAGGTATTTTCTGGCTGAAATTGAGGGACCTGAGCAAAAATCTGATTCAGAGGCTGAAAAAGGACTACAGATGCTGTTGGATTCTGACCTCCTTGCACTCGAAATGGATTTTCTAAAGCTACAGAAGTCCAATTGGCACGCTCTTAATTGCGTTGGAAAGTAGACATCCTGGGCTTTCCAGCAATAGATAATAGTCCATACTTTGCCTGAGTTGAGATCACGCAAACTGGCGTTTAACGCCAACTTTCTACCCTATTCTAGCGTTAAACGCCAGAACTGGCATAAAAACTGGAGTTAAACACCAGAAACAGGCAGCAACCTGGCGTTTAACTCCAAGAAAAGTCTCTACACATGGAAGCCTTAATGCTCAGCCCAAGCACACACCAAGTGGGCCCTGGAAGTGGATTTCTGCACTATCTATCTTAGTTTATCCATTTTCTGTAAACCTGGGTTATTAGATTAGTATAAAAACTACTTTTAGAGATTTATTTTGTACCTTATGACAATTTACATCAAAACTTGTATTCTCTATGGCATGAGTCTCTAAACTCCATGGTTGGGGGTGAGGAGCTCTGCTGTGTCTCGATGAATTAATGCAATTACTACTATTTTCCATAAAATCACGCCTGTTTCTTTTCTAAGATATTCACTCGCACTTCAACCTGATGAATGTGATGATCCATGACACTCATCATCATTCTCACCTATGAACGCGTGCCTGACAACCACCTCCGTTCTATCTGCAATAGCTTGAGTACATATCTCTTGGGTTTCTAGTCTAAGATTAGAACCTTCATGGTATAGGCTAGAATTATTGGCGGCCATTCTTGAGATCCGGAAAGTCTAAACCTTGTCTATAGTATTCCGAGTAGGATCTGGGATGGGATGACCGTGACGAGCTTCAAACTCGCGAGTGCTGGGCGTAGTGACAGACGCAAAAGGATCAATGGATCCTATTACAACATGAGTGAGAACCAACAGATGATTAACCATGCGGTGACAGCGCATTTGGACCATTTTCAATGAGAGGATGGATCGTAGCCATTGACAATGGTGATCTACCAACATACAGCTTGCCGTGGAAGGAGCTTTGTGTGCATGAAGAAGAAGAAGACAGTAGGAAAGCAGAGATTTAGAAGACAGAGCATCTCCAAAACCTCAACCTGTTCTCCATTACTGCATAACAAGTATTTATTTCATGTTTTTTTACTTTTTACAATTAAAACTAAGAATCATTACTGATATCCTGACTAAGAATTACAAGATAACCATAGCTTGCTTCAAGCCGACAATCTCCGTGGGATCGACCCTTACTCACGTAAGGTATTACTTGGACGACCCAGTGCACTTGCTGGTTAGTTGTGCTGAATTGCAAAAGTGTGATTGTGATTTTGTGCACCATCTTCTCACCCTCCAACTCTTTTTCCAACTTGGCCACTTTCACCTCGAGCTCCTCCTTCAAACCCTTGATCCGGTCGAACTCCGACTTGGCCTCCTCCATAAAGCCCTTTGTTGCATGGAAAGGAAGATCTTGGGCAGTCCGATATAAAGCTGCTCCCACATGCGCCATCTTAATACTACTCCGAGTAATAAAATCCAAATGACGAAGAAGAGAAACATCGTCAGTAGGAATGACACCATAGGGACCAATTTGTTGATCAGCAAACCCGACAGCATCGAAGTCGGGGGCATCCAGGTTGAAGGGTTCAACTGTCCTCTGTCTTTTTGGAGGAGGAGCGGCAGTAGGAGAAGAGGTAGTAGCAGAAGTATTGGGAGGATCGATCAAATGAACCCGAGGGGTAGGAATCATCCTCCTCGGTCCAGGAGAGCTCGGTACTGGCTGCTTTGGCAAAGCATGAGAGGATCCTTCCCCAGCCGCCTTAGCCGAGATGTTCTGGGCAACTGTAGCCTTCCTCGCCTTTTATTCATCGAAACATTATTCTTAGCCATCTCTGAAAAAACAAAATCAACCAAAGAAGCAAGTAACAAACTGGAAAGAAAGGAAGCAAAGTAAAACAGAGCAAAATAAGTCGATCAATACCCAACACAGTTTGGACAAGGGAGGGGTCCCCCAAAAATCTCTGGGTATCAAGATGGGGAGGTTCCCACCAAATATCTTCCAAAACATTCACAAAAGCCTGCTAGACCTCATCAAGCATCTCCCACGAGTATCGAGACACCTGATAAACCACAATTTTATGGTTTATATTGTGTTTAATTGTGTGGTTTTATCATGATCCTTACCCACTTATTCATTAATTTAGCATGCATTTATATTTCCTTCCTAAAATTATTACATGAATGAAAACTGCTTCCTAGAGACTTTTAATTATGCATTTTAATTCTCCTTTATTCCATTCGATGCCGTGATTTGTGTGTTAAGCGTTTCAGGCTTTATAGGGCATGAATGAGTTAGAGATTAGAAAGGAAGCTAGCAAAAATGGAAGGAACACAAGAAATTGAGGAGATAACCAGCGAGAAGTGACGCGGCCGCATGGCTCATGTGACCGCGCGAAAGAGGAGAAATCGCAGTGATGCGGCCGCATGGCTCACGCGACCGCGCGGACTGGAAAAGCACGAGCGACGTGGAGGTGTGGACGACGCGAACGCATGGCAAGGAAAAGTGCGAATGACGCGTCCGCATGGATGACGCGATCGCATGACATGCGCGATCTGCATAATCTGTAGGATTCGCTGGAGGTGATTTTGGACCCTATTTTGACCCAATTCTCGGCCCAGAACAGCAGACTAGAGCCAAAGAACATGCAGAAACCAGAGACAACATTCATTCTACACACTTAGTTTTTAGATCTAGTTTTACTCCTCCCCTAGGTTTTCTCTCTAGACATTGATAGTTCTTAGGATTTTAGTTTCTCTAGCTTTTTGGCATTGGGATATTGTGAAGAGTTATTACCTCATCAAGACTTCGTCATTCTAGTTCGTTTCTTTACTTGGCTTACTCTTCCATGTTCTTTGCTTTGCTTAATTTTACCATTGGAATATTTTTAGGATTATTTAATATAAGGATCATTTTTATTTTTAATTGACTATTTTAATTCTTATTTACAATGTCTTTCTTTAATTCCTTTTCATATGCTATGAATTTTACCTTTACAATGAGTGAGTAGTTCCCTAACTTGATGGGGAGTTGATTGAAAGGAACCCTTTTGTTAGAAGATTCAAGAGAAAGATTGTAATTGGGTTATTGTTGGTTTGCTCTCTAGTTCCTGACACCAATCCTCCCAAGAGTGGATTGGGACTTGTGGATAGAACAGTATTCCAACTTATTTTACCTTCCCTTACTTAGTAAAGGATAACTAAACGAAATAACTCTCAATTGTCAATTAATCTTAAGAGTGTTCCATCAAGAATAGGGCTTCCATGTAATCAACTCCCAGTCAAGGCTTTTATTTACATTATTCAATTTCATCAATTTAATTTCCTGTTTACTCAACTCAAACCTTTTTCGAAAACATCTGATTGATAAAATAGCACCCTTTCCTGCAACTCGTTGGGAGACGACCTGGGATTCATACTCCCAGTATTTTAAATTTCAATTTTCTGTGACACCTTTCTAAATTGAGCGGTGGATTTCTGGCGAGTTAAGAACTATACTTGCAACGCATATATTCTAATAACTTTAATTCCCCAATTTCTGCCCGCATCAATTTTTGGCGCCGTTGCCGGGGAGTTGTAATAGAGTGCTAAAGTTATTAATTAGAATTTATTTATTTGTATTTTATTTTATTTTGCAACTATGAGATGCATGTTTCTTTCGCTAGATGACGCGTTCACTTCGTGATCCACGCTTGCCAGTATTCGATCTTGAGATTGAAAGAACCATCTCACGAATAAGACGAGCTCGGCGTCAGTTAGTCCTCTCTGAGGGCGGATTTGAAACGCCATCTGAGGAAGAAACCATCCCCCGTTCTATTGATTCGGTTGATTTATGTATAGGTAGCATGGCGGCAGCCAAAAGAGTTACCATCCAGGAGGAAGGAGCCCCTGATTTAACAATGCAACTGTTTCAAGCGCATCACCCAGCGGTGGCTACAGATTTCGTAATAAAGACCGCACTACTCAATTTGTTGCCCAAGTTTCATGGCTTACCTGCTCAAGAGCCTATCAAGCACCTGAGAGATTTCCAGGCAGCCTGTTCTACTGTCAGGCGAGATGGTACAGATGAAACTTCAATTCTGCTGAAAGCTTTCCCGTTTTCTCTCGAGGGAAAAGCAAGAGAGTGGTACTACACTCAACCCCTAGCAAATGTATCCAACTGGGATACGCTCAGAAAAGAGTTTTTGGAGAAATTCTTTCCATCTGAAGTTACTGATAAACTGAGGAAAGACATTTCCATGATTGTTCAAGATGACAACGAGACTCTCTTTGAATACTGGGAGCGCTTCAATAGTCTTCTTGAAGCATGCCCCCACCACATGATCGACAAGATAGTGTTACTCAGCTACATCACACAGGGTATGAGGCCCCAAGATAAGACCACATTGGAAAGTGATAGCAATGGGTCTATGAAGAAGTACAAGACCACTGATGAGGCATGGCAATTGATCAGCGACTTAGCTGAATCTACTAGGAACCACAGGCAAAAGCAAGGCTGTTCAAAAGCCATTGCAGAAGTATCCTCTAGCAGAGAGACTGCTGCTCTAACTAAGAGTATCTGTGAAATGACCAACTTGCTGAAGCAAATGCAATTGAATCAACAACAAGTTCAGCAAGCTCAATCTCCTTCACCACAGTAAGGCCAACAGTTAGTCCCACAGAGAGTCTGCGGAATTTGTGCTGATTATAGCCATTATACTGATGAATGCCCGCAACTCCAACAGGAAGACAACATAGTGGCATCCACTCATAACTTCTATGACTGCCCCAACCAAGGGTACAATCAAGGTGGAAATAATAACCATGGATGGCAGTACAATTCTAACCAGAATTGGAGGGACAACAATAACAGAGGAGGCAGAGATAATCAGGTAAATTAGAGGTGGAATAATAACAATAACAGGCAGCAGAACCAACCTTACAGAGCACTTCACTTGAGGCAGTCCCAAGGACCACAGAATACCCAACAGCAGACCTCTCAATTTACTCACCCTTCTTCGTCTCCTAATGAAGAGTTACTAAAATTTTTTGAGCGAAGTCAACAGACCATGGAAAATAACATTAATGCTAGTCTGAATGGTCTGACCGCTACTTTGCAAGCTCTTGTCTCACAGATTGGATCAATGCAAAATTCCAATAACCAACCTTCAATTTCCACTGGAATTCCCTCTCAACCATTACCCGATCCGAAGGGGGGCATTAATGCCATCACCCTAAGATCCGGAACCACACTGTAGGAGAAGAATCAAGAGGAGCCAAGCCCACCAGAACACGCCTCAGCTGAAGAGGTCGTAGAAATAGAAGATGTTGAAGAGGAAGAGGACATACAGGACATAACTGAAAAGGAAGAAGCCCAACCACAGGAGGAAGTACCAAGAGGCACAGACACTGAAGAAAACACCACTCCCATTCCATTTCCATAACTTTCAAGGAAGCCCAGGAAGCAGCTGGAACCCGATCCCAAAATGGTAGAAATATTCAAAAAGGTTGAGGTAACCGTTCCTCTTTTTGATGTTATTCAACAAGTACCTAAATATGCAAAGTTTCTAAAAGATTTATGTATACATAAAGACAAAATTAATGAATTAGAAACTATTCCTTTAGGTAGTTCTATATCTGCTTTAATGGGAGGATTACCTGAGAAATATAGTGACCCAGGTCCTTGTATAGTTAGTTGTACTATTAGTGGTGTAGTAATTTATGATTGCATGTGTGATTTAGGAGCCTGTGTTAGTATAATGCCTTTGTCTATATATGATATTTTGAGGCTCCCTCCCTTAAAAAGGTCGGCAGCTCGTTTTGTGTTAGCAGATAAAAGCATTATTACAGTGGCTGGAGTTGCTGAAGATGTTTTAGTGAACATTAAAGGGCTTACATTTCCCACTGATTTTTATATCTTGGAGATGCCCCATAATGACTCAGATAAACCATCATCAATCCTACTTGGAAGACCATTCCTGAAGACATCAAAATTTAAATTGGATGCTTTTTTCGGAACATACTCTTTTGAAATAGATGGCCGAATAGTAATCTTCAATCTGAATGGAGTCATAAACAACCCTCCAGAAGATCATTCTATCTTCCAGTGTGATGTCATAGATGAAACTGTAGCTGCAGTTCACAAGGAAGAATTAGAAGAGAGGCACACTGGACAAGGTCCAAGTGTGGGGATCCTCTTGATTGACAATGAGGGCACTCCGGCATTTTCACAAGTTCCAGACAACCCAGAGTGTAACGACCCAATTTTCAATATGTTTAGATCATACCGGAAACTGAGCGCTACCAATTTGTCTTCCTAATTATTATCTATTATTTATCATATGAGCCTGATTCGTTGTTAAAAGCGTAGTTAATTTGCGAGGTTTTTTTTTTGAAAACGTTTGGATTAATAGGCGGAATCACTCATAATAAACTCACAAGTAATAACAGATAAAACAGTTATAAACAACCACACATAAATACATCACAAGTAGCGAGCAACATTTAGTGATCCAGCCTTTGTTAGAGTATAGACCTTTAGTTAGAACACCCTTAAATATAGCTAGATAATAACTATATACATATACATACATACAACTTCCCAGGTCCTGACCTGTTTAAGAAGTCCCTAAGCTAGCACCCAGGCTAGCCTAGACCCTATACTCACCTAGTCCCTCTAAACTACTAAAGCGAGGAAAGTACGTTCTTAGGTCTTCAAAACTCAAGTCAAGTGGAACGTCATCAAAAGATAGAACATCATCTGCTACTCCTCTGCACGATCAGACTTTTCCACAGGACGTCTCTCTGGTGCCTCATGAAGTAGCCACACAATAGGAATCTCGTACACAGGATTTAGGTTAAAGTACGCATACGAACGGGGTGCAGACGTTGGCTGGTCTCACAGTATATACATATAAACAGAGAACAATACTCACCCTAGACTCAGAAGACTATCTAGAGCAGAATCCTCTTCTTGCGAATGGTCATCAGCAAACTATGGTGAGGTACTCTTATTTCCATCTGAAGGGGGAAGGGAGAGAAAAGGGGTAAGAACTTGGGAATTCTTAGTAGGGTCGGGGTTATTAGTTACGTTCATTTATTTGGGGTCGATTAGTAGACGAGTAACATAATATAGCGAAGCAGTAAATAGAAGATAAAGATAGAAAGAGAAAGTAGAGACAACAAAAAGCAGAACACAAACAAAAGAATACAAGAAAATAAAACACAGAAATAGCATACGAGCAGACAAACATAAAGAAGTAGATCACACACAGAAAGGAATGCAACAGAGAATGATGCGCAGACAAGAATGATGCATGTCTAGCCCTAGCGCAAGCCATGAGCTCATGTGTCGGTTGGCTGCCCGCAATCCCGACATTTATCCGGTCACGAGTAATCCCGATTTCCCGAATACGATTTTCCGTTCCTAAATAAATGCGCATATAATAATAGCCGCTCATTTGAGACAGCCTCTGCTTACTGCAGGAAAATATATATATACTTTGCTCTGCTCTGGGGAAGCGGAAAATAGCTGTAGGTAACTTAGTTTCCCTACAGAAGCTCTGGATTGCATTAAGCAACTAATATATATTAAATATAGCTCTGGGTTGCATCAAGCAACTAATATATATATATAAATATAGCTCTGGGTTGCATCAAGCAACTAATATATATATATATATATATATATATATATATAAATATAGCTCTGGGTTGCATCAAGCAACTAATATATATAAATATCTCTTTATTATATTACTCTTCTCTTTATATCTCTTTACTCTGTTCTGGTTTCTCTTTTCTCTGTATCTCTTTACTCTATTTTAATTACTCTGTTCTCTGTATCTCTTTTCTCTTCTCTGATTACTCTTTTCATCTGTATCTATATTACTCTTTTTCTCTTTATCTCTTTACTTTACTCTGGTTACTCTGTTTTCTGTGTTTCTCTACTCTGCTCTGATTTCTCTGCTTAATGTATGTATTTAAAGTTTATGTAAATTTCGGTATGAATAGTTCGCCTGTCCCAAGTATAGGTTCATTAAGTCTTTACTGAAACAGTTTAACTTTTCATATAATACCTAACCCTAGTCGCAACTCAAGGACTAACTATGTTGCCCTAGTTCGTTCACTAATTTCTGTCTGTTTTTCTGTTATTAAAACCTTACAGACTTTTCTTTAGTTTTTATCTTTTCTTCAAATTTTTATCTTTCTTTTATCTTTGCCTCACTAATATGTTCTTACCACTCCCTAAGTGTTTTATGAAGGTAATTATGAGATTCTGTGCTTAAAGTTGTCTTTCTAAAGCTTTTACAGAAAACTGCCTTTTCCGCATTATTTTATTATTTTTATTAAAATATTATTTTTAATTAAATATTATTATTTAATATTTTATTATTATTTATTATTTTATTATTAAATTTTCGAAAATTAACTTTACTTTAACCTTTAACCTTTAAAATTCACTTTTTACCACCCATAACTTTTAATATTTCTACTTTTACCACCCTAACTTTCAGAAATTACCATATAACCCCTCAAACACCAAATTAAATACTTCCTTGCCCTTTTATGAATCAAAAAGGTGTTCTTCATTGTTCTTCATCATACTCAAAGTGTTCTTCATGTTCTTCATAAATTCTTCAAATTCTTTCTCTGTTTTTACCCGTTTTTCAGTCTTTTCAGCAACCGATTTTTATCATAATTCAAAATAAATTTCCAGCCACTAAAACCCCATCTTTTCTACATGATTGTAACACAAATTGAACCTCAATTTAAGCTCTAGGGTTTCGTTTTCCAGCAGCCACAAGAACACACATTCATAGCTTGAATTTCATCAAATTTCATCAAATTTTCACCAAAATTTCAACAAGAATTACTCATACAAACAATCAATTTCAAGCACAGCCAAAACATATCATAATCACACAACTCAAACACAATAAATCAAGATTAAATTCGTCAATCCCTACCTGGTTTTGTTGCTCCTAATTCGGTTAAACTTTCAGGTGGTCCTTAAGCACTTTTTCCTCCTAAATCACATCAAGAACAACTTTAAATCCAAAAACTCTCAACTGACCAAATCTCACTCAGTATGTTAGGAAGAGATATCTCACCTTAGACTTGCTGGAAATTCACATTTCTTGGCCCTCAAGTCAAGTTAAGCATGATTCCTAAGGAAGAACATCAAGAAAACACATGTTTTGCATGGTTTTCCTTGAAAACCGAATTGAAATGGGAGGGAGACAGCCATCTCACCTTATTTCCATCCTTGATAAATCACATGGTTATGTAGAGGAAGAAGAGATGATCATTTTGGTGAAAACGGAGTTTTGATTTGAGTTTTAGTTCAGAAGAAATCAAGCTTTGAAGATTAAGTGTTCATGAAAGTTTCTCTCTTTTCTCTCTTGTTATTTTCGGCCAAAATGATGGAATGAGACAGCCTTGGAGGTCTTGGGGGTGTAAGGTGAGTTGTGATTGGTTGGCTTGGAGGTGGATTAAAATAATATTAAAATATCTCTGGTGTACAACTACTAAAACTAGGTGTATCGGAATACTCTTAAAAACATCTCTAAAAATTATTTTCTGAGCTACTAGCATAAATGACACTAGTAACATATTTATTATGAGAATAGAGCATGTATGATGAGGCCTTAGCATTGCTAAATTCATCAGAGAGTGTTGGTGCTAAGCTGCACCAGTAAACCGTAAACCCGGTTAAACCGATTTTCTGTTTTTAACTAAAACTGATCAGGTAACCTTATAATATCATTCAAGAGGCTTCTAATACTCATATAATGATAATATCATCCTATTATCTCTCTCCTCTCATAAATCGAGTTCGGTTTGTCAAACTGATATTATTTACGAAAAATCGAATTAAAACTACTAACCGATACGGTTCAAAAACTAGGTTCTTCGTGATTGCATTATCGAGCTTGTCTCGGAAAAGGTTCTAACTTAAAGATGACATAATGACAATGAGGATTGAGATACTTGATGATATATCAAAGGTTTTCCCCTTACTGATCTTCCGGAGAAATTCGTACTTTCAGAATAGATCTCGCGTACTCAAAAATCGGGGTTGTTACACAGAGCCTGCCGATGATCAGAAGTTAGAATTAAAACCTTTTCCTCCACACCTCAAATATGCTTATCTTGAAGATGAGCAGAAGTTTCCAGTTATCATTGCAAGGGAACTCACTTCTCAACAAGAAGAGCAGTTACTTGATGTACTGAGGAGGCACAAGAAGGCAATTGGGTGGAGTTTGGCAGACATAGTAGGCATCAACCCTCAAGTATGTGAGCACGGAATATTTTTAGAAGAGGGAGCAAGACCTGTCCGTCAACCCCAAAGAAGATTGAATCCCACTATCTTGGATGTTGTCAAAAAGGAAGTGACTAGACTATTGGAAGCAGGTATCATCTATCCCATTTCAGACAGTGAATGGGTTAGCCCAGTACAAGTGGTACCCAAGAAGTCTGGAGTCACTACAGTGAAGAATGAGCATGGAGAGCTCATAGCAACTAGAGTTCATAACGCTTGGAGAGTCTGCATTGATTACAGGCGTCTCAACCAAGCCACCCGTAAGGATCACTACCCACTTCCATTTATTGATCAAATGCTAGATCGCCTGTCAGGTAAATCACATTATTGCTTTTTAGATGGTTACACAGGTTATTTCGAGATTTATAAAGCTCCTGAGGATCAGGAAAAGACCACTTTTACATGTCCTTTAGGGACTTATGCTTACAAGACCCTTTGGCTTGTGCAATGCACCAGCTACTTTCCAAAGGTGTATGAAGAGTCTTTTCTCTGATCTTATTGAGGACTGTATGGAGGTTTTTATGGATGATTTTAGCATTTATGGTGATTCTTTTAGCCTTTGCTTAGATGGATTATCTAGAGTATTGGATAGATGTGTCAGTACAAACCTTATTTTAAATTTTGAAAAATGTCACTTTATGGTAAAATAAGGGATTGTACTAGGACATGTGGTATCTAATACTGGCATTTTTGTAGACCCAGCAAAGGTGAATGTTATTTCTAGTTTACCTTACCCCTCTTCTGTGAGGGAAGTCTGTTCGTTCCTTGGCCATGCAGGTTTTTATAGGAGATTTATTAAGGACTTTAGTAAGGTAGCACTTCCCTTATCCAGATTACTACAGAAGGATATTGAGTTTGAGTTCAGTGAAGATTGCAAACAAGCATTTGATAAGCTGAAGGCCGCCCTGACTACTCAAGGTCCAATTGTGAGAGGACTAGTGTAACAACCCTGATTTTCGAGTACATGAGATCTTTTCTGAAGACACGGATTTCTCCGAAAGATCAGTAAAGGGAATACCTCTTCTTTATCATCAAGTATCTCAATCCTCATTGTCATTATATTATCTTTAACTCAGGACCTTAGCTGAGACAAGCCCGACAACGCAATCGCGAAGAACCTAGTTTTTGAACCGTATCGGTTAGGAGTTCTGATTCTAGTTCTCGTAAATAGTTTCAGTTTGACGAACCGGACTCGACTCATGAGAGAAGAGAGATAATAGTATAATATTATCATTATATTAGTATTAGAAAATTCTTGAATGATATTATAAGATTACCTGGTCTGTTTTAGTTAAAAACAGAAAATCAGTTTAACCGGTTTTACGGTTTACTGGTGCAGCTTAGCACCAACACTCTCTGATGACTTTAGCAATGCTAAGGTCTCATTATACATGTTCTATTCTCATAATAAATATGTTACTAGTGTCATTTATGCTAGTAGCTCAGAAAATAATTTTTAGAGATGTTTTTACAAGTGTTCCAATACACCTAGTTTTAGTAGTTGTACACCAGAGATATTTTAATATTATTTTAACCCACCTCCAAGCCAACCAATCACAACTCACTTTACACCCCCAAGACCTCCAAGGTTGTCTCATTTCATCATTTTGGCCGAAAATAACAAGAGAGAAAAGAGAGAAACTTTCATGAACACTTAATCTTCAAAGCTTGATTTCTTCTGAACCAAAACTCTAATCAAAACTCCGATTTCACCAAAATGATCCTCTCTTCTTCCTCTACATAACCATGTAACTTATCAAGGCTGGAAATAATGTTAGATGGCTGTCCCTTTCCCATTTAAATTCGGTTTTCAAGGAAAACCATGCAAAACATGTGTTTTCTTGATGTTCTTCCTTAGGAATCATGCTTAACTTGACTTGAGGGCCAAGAAACGTTAATTTCCAGCAAGTCTAAGGTGAGATATCTCTTCCTAACATGCTGAGGGAGATTTGGTCAGTTGAGAGTTTGTGGATTTAAAGTTGTTCTTGATGTGTTTTAGGAGGAAAAAGTGCTTAAGGACCACCTGAAAGTCTAACCGGATTTAGAGCAGCAAATCAAGGTAGGGTGTCACGAAATTAATCTTGATTATTTGTGTTTGAGTTGTGTGAATGTTGTATAAATTGTCTGTGCTAAAAATTGGTTGCATATATGATTGATTCTTGGTGAAAATTTGGTGAAATTTTGATGAAATTTGATGAAATTCAAGCTTTAAAGTTCATGTTCTTGGGCAGCTGGAAAAACAAAACCCTAAGCTTAAATTGAGATTAAATTTGTGTTAAAATCATGTAAAAAAGATGGGGTTTTAGTGGCTGCTAATTTATTAAGAATTATAGTAAAAATCGGTTGCCGAAAAGACTGAAAAACGGGTAAAAACAGAGAAAGAATCTGAAGAATTTATGAAGAACATGAAGAACACTTTGAGTGTGATGAAGAACAATGAAGAACAGGCCTTAGATCTTAAAAAGGGCAAGGAAGTAACATTTTTGGTGTTTAAGGGGTTGTTTGGTAATTTCTGAAAGTTAGGGTGGTAAAAGTAGAAATTATAAAAGTTACGGGTGGTAAAAAGTAAATTTTAAAGGTTAAAAGTAAAAGTAAGTTAGTTTTCAAAAATTCAATGATAAAATAATAAAAAATAATAAAATATTAAATAATAATATTTAATTAAAAATAATATTTTAATAAAAATAATAAAATAATACAAAAAAGGCAGTTTTCTGTAAAAGCTTTAGAAAGACAACTTTAAGCGCAGAATCTCATAATTACCTTCATAAAACACTTAGGGAGTGGTAAAAACATTTTAGTGAGGCAAAGATAAATAAAAGATAAAAAGTTGAAGAAAAGATAAAAATCAAAGAAAAAGTCTGTAAAGTTTTAATGACAGAAAAACAGACAGAGACTAGTGAACGAACTAGGGCAACATAGTTAGTCCTGGAATTACGAATAGGGTTAGGTATTATATGAAAAGTTAAACTGTTTCAGTATAGACTTAATGAACCTATACTTGAGATAGGCTAACTGTTCATACCAAAATTTACATAAGCTTTAAATACATACGTTAAGCAGAGAAAAGAGTAACCAGAGCAGAGTAAAGAGATACAGAGAACAGAATAACCATAATAGAGTAAATAGATTAAGAGAAAAGAGTAATCATATTAGAGTAGAAAGACAAAGAGAAAAGAGTAATGTGATAAAGAGAAATGGTTTGAGTTACGATGTTGTAAAAGTAAAAGCTGTAAAGTTTGTATAGTATGATTGAATAGAGAAAGAAAGAGGTACTGCATAAGAATGTGAAAGTGATGATAAATAATGAGAATGATAATGAATGATGATAGTGAGAATGATTATGTGATGATCTGCTGCGTGAAGGCAGTGAGATAGATGGTGGTACGACCACTGAAAGTGCTTTCCTGGGATACTTAGCTATAATGCTATTCTGTAAGTCAGAGGACTCTTACAGAGGTATCGAGAACACACGACTAGCATATACTCCTGTAAGTCAAAGGACTCTTACAGTGAGAGTGTGTGTGTATGCTCTTGTAAGTCAAAGGACTCTTACAGTGAGAGCGTGTGTATGCTCCTGTAAGTCAAAGGACTCTTACAGAGAGTGTGTTGGGCAGATATAAGTTAACTAGCTCCGCCATGCAAGTCAAAGGACTCTTGCGAGGGGCATTGCCAACAGGAAAGCCTTACCTGGTCAAAGGACTCCGGGTAACGTCGGGAGCGGGTATGTAACCGACAAATGAGCTCATTACCTGCACTAGGGCTAGACATGCATCATACTTGGTTGTGCATTTTCTCTATTATGATTGTTGCATGAATGTATGCTTTCTTTGTTTGTATTCTATTCTCTGTGTCTGTGTTTGCGTTATTTTCTTGTAATTTTCTGTTTGTGTTCTGCTATCTATTTTCTCTATCTTTTCTATTTATCTGTATCTTCTATTTATTGTTTTTTTTTTATTCTGCTATTTATCTGCTAAACAACACAGAATTAATGAACTTAACTAATAACCCCGACCCTACTAAGAACTCCCCAGTTCTTACCCCTTCTCTCTCCTTTCCCCCTTCAGATGGAAGCAAGAGTTCCTTTCCGTAGTTCGCTGACGATTGTTTGCGAAAAGGATTCCGCTCTAGGTAGTCTTCTGAGTCTACGGTGAATCCCGTTCTCTGTTTATATGTATATACTGTGAGACCAGCCAATGTCTGCACCCCGCTTTTCTACAAACTTTAACCTAAATCCTGTGTACGAGACTCCTGTTGTGTGGCTACTTGATGAGGTACCAGAGAGATGTCTTATGGCAATGTCTGATTGTGCAGAGGAGTAGCAGATGATGTTCTACCTTTTGATGAAGTTTCACCTGAATTGACTTTTGAAGACTTAGAACGTACTTTTCCTCGCTTTAGTAGTTTAGAGGGACTAGGTGAGTATAGAGTCTAGGCTAGCCTAGGTGCCAGCTTAGGGACCTCTTGAACAGGTCAGGACCTGGGATGTTATATGTATTTATATGAATATAATTATTATCTAGCTATATCTAGGGGTGTTCTAACTAAAAGTCTATACTCTAACAAAGGCTGGATCACTAAATGTTGTTAGCTGCTTGTGATGTATTTATGTGTGGTTGCTTATAACTGTTTTATCTGTTTTTATTTGTGAATTGATTATAAATGATTCTGTTTATTAATTCAAACATTTTCAAAACAAAAAGGTACCTCGCTAACTAACTACGCTTTTAACAACGAATCAGGCTCATATAATAAATAATAGATAATAATTAGGATGACAAATTGGTAGCACTCAGTTTCTGGTATGTCCTAGGCGTACTAAAAATTGGGTCGTTACAATTTGGTAACAGAGCAGTTCGTTCCCAGTAGAGCCTAGGGAGTGGACTGACTATGCTTCATTGCATGCTCTGCTTGTGTGTCTCATGCTGTTAGGGTATCTTCAAGATACATTTGGCATGAATGTCTATGAGTTCTCATTTTGGGAATGTTCGTACTTAACTTGAGATATTAAGACTGATCACCTTAATATTGATTGTTTGGTGCGGATAAGACCTTAATGACTGTGAATAAGCATGGTTTAATCGATCTCCGAACGATGAATCGATGTGAGCCACAACTATCTTCGTAGCTGTTATGATCTTCAAGGCTATGGCTGTGTAAGATTTGGATGCTGTAAGGAATGGACCGATCTCATTGTCAGGATGGCTTGAAGGAAATAGACTTCTTGAAGATGGATTCTTGCACGTGGCTAAAATTTTGAGGGCAAAATTTTCTTTTAGGAGGGTAGAATGTAACAACCCTGATTTTCGAGTACATGAGATTTTTTCTGAAGACACGGATTTCTCCGAAAGATCAGTAAAGGGAATACCTCTTCTGTATCATCAAGAATCTCAATCCTCATTGTCATTATATTATCTTTAACTCAGGACCTTAGCTGAGACAAGCCTGACAACGCAATCGCGAAGAACCTAGTTTTTGAACCGTATCAGTTACGAGTTCTGATTCTAGTTCTCGTAAATAGTCTCAGTTTGACGAACTGGACTCGACTCATGAGAGAAGAGAGATAATAGTATAATATTATCATTATATTAGTATTATAAAATGCTTGAATGATATTATAAGATTACCTGGTCTGTTTTAGTTAAAAACAGAAAATCGGTTTAACCGGATTTACGGTTTACTGGTGCAGCTTAGCACCAGCACTCTCTGATGACTTTAGCAATGCTAAGGCCTCACTATACATGTTCTATTCTCATAATAAATATGTTACTAGTGTCATTTATGCTAGTAGCTCAGAAAATAATTTTTAGAGATGTTTTTACAAGTGTTCCAATACACCTAGTTTTAGTAGTTGTACACCAGAGATATTTTAATATTATTTTAACCCACCTCCAAGCCAACCAATCACAACTCACCTTACACCCCCAAGACCTCCAAAGCTGTCTCATTTCATCATTTTGGCCGAAAATAACAAGAGAGAAAAGAGAGAAACTTTCATGAACACTTAATCTTCAAAGCTTGATTTCTTCTGAACCAAAACTCAACTCAAAACTCCGATTTCACCAAAATGATCCTCTCTTCTTCCTCTACATAACCATGTAACTTATCAAGGCTGGAAATAATGTTAGATGGCTGTCCCTTTCCCATTTAAATTCGGTTTTCAAGGAAAACCATGCAAAACATGTGTTTTCTTGATGTTCTTCCTTAGGAATCATGCTTAACTTGACTTGAGGGCCAAGAAACGTTAATTTCCATCAAGTATAAGGTGAGATATCTCTTCCTTACATGCTGAGGGAGATTAGGTCAGTTGAGAGTTTGTGGATTTAAAGTTGTTCTTGATGTGTTTTAGGAGGAAAAAGTGCTTAAGGACCACCTGAAAGTCTAACCGGATTTAGAGCAGCAAATCAAGGTAGGGTGTCACGAAATTAATCTTGATTATTTGTGTTTGAGTTGTGTGAATGTTGTATAAATTGTCTTTACTAAAAATTGGTTGCATATATGATTGATTCTTGGTGAAAATTTGGAGAAATTTTGATGAAATTTGATGAAATTCAAGCTTTAAAGTTCATGTTCTTGGGCAGCTGGAAAAACAAAACCCTAAGCTTAAATTGAGGTTCAATTTATGTTAAAATCATGTAGAAAAGATGGGGTTTTAGTGGCTGCTAATTTATTATGAATTATAGTAAAAATCAATTGCCGAAAAGACTGAAAAACGGGTAAAAACAGAGAAAGAATCTGAAGAATTTATGAAGAACATGAAGAACACTTTGAGTGTGATGAAGAACAATGAAGAACAGGCCTTAGATCTTAAAAAGGGCAAGGAAGTAACATTTTTGGTGTTTAAGGGGTTGTTTGGCAATTTCTGAAAGTTAGGGTGGTAAAAGTAGAAATTATAAAAGTTACGGGTGGTAAAAAGTGAATTTTAAAGGTTAAAAGTAAAAGTAAGTTAATTTTCGAAAATTCAATGATAAAATAATAAAAAATAATAAAATATTAAATAATAATATTTAATTAAAAATAATATTTTAATAAAAATAATAAAATAATGCGAAAAAGGCAGTTTTCTGTAAAAGCTTTAGAAAGACAACTTTAAGCACAAAATCTCATAATTACCTTCATAAAACACTTAGGGAGTGGTAAAAACATATTAGTGAGGCAAAGATAAATAAAAGATAAAAAGTTGAAGAAAAGATAAAAATTGAAGAAAAAGTCTGTAAAGTTTTAATGATAGAAAAACAGACAGAGACTAGTGAACGAACTAGGACAACATAGTTAGTCCTGGAATTGCAAATAGGGTTAGGTATTATATGAAAAGTTAAACTGTTTCAGTATAGACTTAATGAACCTATACTTGAGATAGGCTATCTGTTCATACCAAAATTTACATAAGCTTTAAATACATACGTTAAGCAGAGAAAAGAGTAACCAGAGCAGAGTAAAGAGGTACAGAGAACAGAATAACCATAATAGAGTAAATAGATTAAGAGAAAAGAGTAATCATATTAGAGTAGAAAGACAAAGAGAAAAGAGTAATGTGATAAAGAGAAATGGTTTGAGTTACGATGTTGTAAAAGTAAAAGCTGTAAAGTTTGTATAGTATGATTGAACAGAGAAAGAAAGAGGTACTGCATAAGATTGTGAAAGTGATGATAAATAATGAGAATGATAATGAATGATGATAATGAGAATGATTATGTGATGATCTGCTGCGTGAAGGCAGTGAGATAGATGGTGGTACGACCACTGAGAGTGCTTTCCTGGGATACTTAGCTATAATGCTATTCTGTAAGTCAGAGGACTCTTACAGAGGTATCGAGAACACACGACTAGCATATACTCCTGTAAGTCAAAGGACTCTTACAGTGAGAGTGTGTGTGTATGCTCTTGTAAGTCAAAGGACTCTTATAGTGAGAGCGTGTGTATGCTCCTGTAAGTCAAAGGACTCTTACAGAGAGTGTGTTGGGCAGATATAAGTTAACTAGCTCCGCCATGCAAGTCAAAGGACTCTTGTAGTGGTTTGCCTCACAAGTCAAAGGACTCTTGCGAGGGGCATTGCCAACAGGAAAGCCTTACCTGGTCAAAGGACTCCGGGTAACGTCGAGAGCGGGTATGTAACCGACAAATGAGCTCATTACCTGCACTAGGGCTAGACATGCATCATACTTGGTTGTGCATTTTCTCTATTATGATTGTTGCATGAATGTATGCTTTCTTTGTTTGTATTCTATTCTCTGTGTCTGTGATTGCGTTATTTTCTTGTATTTTTCTGTTTGTGTTCTGCTATCTGTTTTCTCTATCTTTTTTATTTATCTGTATGTTCTATTTATTGTTTTTTTTATTCTGCTATTTATCTGCTAAACAACATAGAATTAATGAACTTAACTAATAACCCCGACCCTACTAAGAACTCCCCAGTTCTTACCCATTCTCTCTCCTTTCCCCCTTCAAATGGAAGCAAGAGTTCCTTTCCGTAGTTCGCTGACGATTGTTTGCGAAAAGAATTCCGCTCTAGGTAGTCTTCTGAGTCTACGGTGAATCCCGTTCTCTGTTTATATGTATATACTGTGAGACCAGCCAATGTCTGCACCCTGCTTTTCTACAAACTTTAACCTAAATCCTGTGTACGAGACTCCTGTTGTGTGGCTACTTGATGAGGTACCAGAGAGATGTCTTATGGCAATGTCTAATTGTGCAGAGGAGTAGCAGATGATGTTCTACCTTTTGATGAAGTTCCACCTGAATTGAGTTTTGAAGACTTAGAACGTACTTTCCCTCGCTTTAGTAGTTTAGAGGTACTAGGTGAGTTTAGAGTCTAGGCTAGCCTAGGTGCCAGCTTAGCGACCTCTTGAACAGGTCAGGACTTGGGATGTTATATGTATGTATATGAATATAATTATTATCTAGCTATATCTAGGGGTGTTCTAACTAAAAGTCTATACTCTAACAAAGGCTGGATCACTAAATGTTGTTAGTTGCTTGTGATGTATTTATGTGTGGTTGCTTATAACTGTTTTATCTGTTTTTATTTGTGAATTGATTATAAATGATTCTGTTTATTAATTCAAACGTTTTCAAGAAAAAAGGTACCTCGCTAACTAACTACGCTTTTAACAACGAATCAGGCTTATATAATAAATAATAAATAATAATTAGGATGACAAATTGGTAGCACTCAGTTTTTGGTTTGTCCTAGGCGTACTGAAAATTGGGTCGTTACAACCAGACTAGAGCCAGCCGTTTGAAATCATGTGCGATGCTTCCAACCATGCAGTAGGAGCAGCGCTGGCTCAGCGCGAAGGTAAGGATCCTTTTGTTATTGCTTATGCATCTAAGACTTTAGACGCTGCCCAGTCCAATTATACTACTACAGAGAAAGAGCTTCTTGCTATTGTTTTTGCTCTTGATAAATTCTGAGCATATTTACTTGGTACTAGAGTAGTAGTGTATTCGGACCATGCAGCTTTAAAGTATCTATTATCTAAAAAGGAGTCCAAACCAAGGCTTATGCATTGGATACTACTATTACCAGAATTTGATTTAGAAATAAAGGATAGGAGTGGTAACCAGAATTTAGTGGCAGACCACTTGAGTCGCCTTGAGCAGATTAAGGATGATTCTGCTCCTATAGATGATAATTTTCCATTTGATAACCTGCAAGCAGTATCTGAAATATTCCCTTGGTATGCACCTGTAGCTAATTATCTAGTTAGTCGCACGTTTCCTCCAAACTTTTCTAAGCATCAAAGTGACAAGCTAAAAAGCGAGTCTAAATATTATATATTGGATGACCCATATTTATGGAGATGTGGCACTGATCAGGTAATTAGACGATGTGTGCCTCAATCAGAATTCCAGTCCATCTTAGAGGCCTGTCACTCATCTGAGAGTGGAGGACATTTTGGCCCTCAAAAAACTGCTAGAAAAATCTTAGACTGTGGATTCTGGTGGCCTACTCTTTTTAGAGACGCTGCTGAATTTTGTAAATCTTGCCCCCAATGCAAAAAATTTGGTAATATATCCAAGAGGGATGAGATGCCTCAACAATATATGCTTTTCTGTGAAATTTTTGATGTTTGGGGCATTGACTTCATGGGTCCATTTCCAAATTCTAATGGTTATTTTTATATATTGTTAGCTGTGGATTACGTTTCCAAATGGGTGGAAGCAATTCCTACCCGCACTGATGATGCTAACACTGTTGTTTTCTTTGTGAAAAACCATATTATCTGTCGCTTTGGATCTCCACGAGCAATCGTGAGCGATCAAGGCACCCATTTTTGTAACAGGAGACTAACAGGACTAATGAAGAAGCATGGGATAATTCATAAAGTTGCGACAGCATACCATCCTCAGACTAATGGGCAAGCCGAGGTGTCAAATAGAGAGATAAAGCGTATCTTGCAGAAGATAGTAAAGCCTCATAGAAGAGACTGGAGCACCAGGCTACAAGATGCACTCTGGGCATACAGAACAGCATACAAAACACCCATTTGGATGAGTCCTTTTCGCTTAGTTTATGGAAAAGCTTGCCATCTCCCAGTTGAAATAGAGCACAAAGCCTTTTGGGCAGTCAAGGAGTGCAATATAGGAATTGAAAAAGCCGGAGCTGAAAGGAAGTTGCAACTGCAAGAACTGGAGAGCCTTCGCCTAGAAGCTTATGAGAACTCAAGACTACACAAGGAGAAGATGAAGGTTGTACATGACCAGAACATCAAGAGGAAAGAGTTCCAACCTGGAGACTCAGTTCTCCTTTACAAATCTCGACTGAGGCTCATGCCAGGCAAGTTGAGATCAAGATGGGAAGGTCCATACAGAGTAGAGAAGGCCTAACTGTACGGAGTCTATCACCTTAGCCATCCTTCGAGCTCGGAGCTTATCAAAGTTAATGGACATCGTTTAAAGCTGTACCATGGTGAAAAGCGGAAGAAAGACAAGGAACTCGAGATCTTCCTCTTGGAAGATCCCCACATAGCCAAAGATTGAGCTAGTGGAGCGTCCAACTTACGGACGTTAAAGCAAAGTGCTAGGTGGGAGACAACCCACCATGGTATGATCGTTCTTTTCTCTATTTTTAGTTTTCTTATCGAATAACGTTTGTATGAAAGGACTTTTGAAGGTTTAGAAACTATACTTGCAACGAGGATTTATCCGCAAATTTCTAGACCACGCAAAAGTTCTCTCATCACCCTTCTTCAACACCACAAGCACCTACAACAGATGAACTGCTCCAGCAGATAATCAAAAGATTGGATCGGCAAGAACAGAAAGCGAAGTTAAGAGAGCACCGTAACGAGCGCCGATTCAAACACCTCAAGGAGCTACTCAAGGGACACTTCAAGGACTTAGACACCCCGGACTCCACTTTTTTTACCAGCACAGGGAGCCATGATGGTCCCGACTGTGGAGATACTGCTACCAGCCCACCCCTGTTCCTGACAGATGGCACCGAGGACGGTGCAAAGCCTTAAGTGTGGGGAGGTCGTTCAGTACCTGACTTCCGGAGGTAATTTCTCTTCCCTAGCACCAATAAATTAGGATATTTTAGTTAGTTTTTTTTCTTTCTTTTATAGAATAGGATAAATTGCATAGTAATAGGTTAGTTGCATGCATGCTCTACTTGATTGAAAAGACAATAAGTTTCTTCTAAGACTCTATCTTTGGAACAAAATTTCACTAATTTTTCACATTTTTATGATAAATTTGCTTGAAGTTGTATTTGGAACATGATGTTTGAGCTAAAGAACACACAACCTCTGAAGATTTGAGCCTTTATGCATGGTTACATTATTTAACCATAATTATTTTATTTTTATGTGTTTACTTCTTTATGATTGTAATCTATATTTTGTTTTATCTTATATGTCCAATATTTATTATATTTGTATATTTGCATATGATTGAGGCCATTATTTGTTTAAACTCACTTATCCAAATTAAGCCTACCTTTTTCAATTACCTTTGTTAACCACTTTGAGCCTTTAAATCCCATTTGTTCTATATTTCACCACATTACTAGCCTTAAGCGGAAAAACAATTGTATATCCCAAATTGAATCTTTAGTTAGCTTAAGATAGAATTGTGTGTGCTAGTTAAGTATGGGAATTTGTGGGAACAAAAGTTATTAAGGAAATGTGTCATGATAATTTAATGGGAATTTGGATACCTACTCATGTGAAACTATAAGAATTAAAAATCTATGTGCATTGATAAGCTATGTTTATTTTTGCCTCTATAAAAAAAATTAATAAATAAATGAATAAGGGGACAAAATTACCCCAATGCTGAATTGAGAATTCAAAGATCAATGCACATATGATAAAAATTAAAAGAAAAAGTTGATACATGAGTATGGAATGTAAAAGGGGAATTCTGGGTAGCTAGGTATGAATTCTAAGGTTATGCAAGTTATATAGGTTGGGTTGAAGCTTAGGTTAATTAAAGATTCAATTTATAAGCTCACTTGACCATACATGTATCCCTACCTACCTTGGCCTTATTACAACCTTGAAAAGACCTCATGATGTTTGCATTGGTATATTAACTGTTGTTGATTGGTTAGGAGAACAACAAAAGTTAGAGAGCATGATTAGAGAAGGATAGAGTGATTACCCTATACACTAGAGAGGTTAGAGCGTACATACATCATCAGTGAGGGTTCAATGCTTGAATTTTCATGTTCCCTGCTTTCATGAGCTATCTTCTTGCACTGTTATCTGTCTTACTGTATAATGATAGAATTAGTGGAATTTGATTTGTAATTATTTTGAAGAGCTTATTTACTTTTGATCAAGTGGACAAGAATCATATAGTTGCATTCATATAGGATTGCATTGCATTGCATGAGTTTCTGCATGTTCATACTTATTTACTTTATCTCCTTCAATTAAGCATGAGGACATGCTAATGTTTAAGTGTGGGGAGGTTGATAAACTACTATTTTATGGTTTATATTGTGTTTAATTGTGTGGTTTTATCATGATCCTTACCCACTTATTCATTAATTTAGCATGCATTTATATTTCCTTCCTGAAATTATTACATGATTGAAAACTGCTTCCTAGAGACTCTTAATTATGCATTTTAATTCTCCTTTATTCCATTCGATGTCGTGATCTGTGTGTTAAGCGTTTCAGGCTTTATAGGGCATGAATGAGTTGGAGATTAGAAAGGAAGCTAGCAAAAATGGAAGGAACACAAGAAATTGAGGAGATAACCAGCGAGAAGTGACGCGGCCGCATGGCTCATGCGACCGCACGAAAGAGGAGAAATCGCTGTGACGTGGCCGCCTGGCTCACGCGACCGCGCGAACCGAAAAAGCACGAGCGACGCGGAGGCGTGGACGACGCGAACGCATAGCAAGGAAAAGCGCAAATGACGCGTCCGCATGGATGACGCGATCGCGTGACATGCGCGATCTGCATAATCTGCAGGATTCGCTGGGGGCGATTTTGGACCCTATTTTGACCCAGTTCTAGGCCCAGAACAGCAGACTAGAGCCAGAGAACATGCAGAAACCAGGGAGAACATTCATTCTACATAGTTTTAGTTTTTAGATCTAGTTTTACTCCTCCCCTAGGTTTTCTCTCTAGACATTGATAGTTCTTAGGATTTTAGTTTCTCTAGCTTTTTGGCATTGGGATATTGTGAAGAGTTATTACCTCATCAAGACTTCGTCATTCTAGTTTGTTTCTTTACTTGGCGTACTCTTCCATGTTCTTTGCTTTGCTTAATTTTACCATTGGAATATTTTTAGGATTATTTAATATAAGGATCATTTTTATTTTTAATTGACTATTTTAATTCTTATTTACAATGTCTTTCTTTAATTCCTTTTCATATGCTATGAATTTTACCTTTACAATGAGTGAGTAGTTCCCTAACTTGATGGGGAGTTGATTGAAAGGAACCCTTGAGTTGGAAGATTCAAGAGAAAGATTTTAATTGGGTTATTGTTGGTTTGCTCTCTAGTTCCTGACACCAATCCTCCCAAGAGTGGATTGGGACTTGTGGATAGAACAGTATTCCAACTTGTTTTACCTTCCCTTACTTAGTAAAGGATAACTAAACAAAATAACTCTCAATTGTCATTTAATCTTAAGAGTGTTCCATCAAGAATAGGGTTCCATGTAATCAATCCTCCCAGGAGTTCGGATGAAGCTGGGATGGAGCTACGTTGCACGACCACAACAAATCGGTTTCAAAGGAAGTAAAAGGAAAAGTAATGTTCAGCTGGCTGAAAAAATAGTCATAAGCATAAAAGAAGGGACGTTCTTCCTAGGTCAGAGTAGGAAAGCAAACCCTTTCATCGCAATCAGGCGCTACCAATTCATAGTTCTTTTTCTGATTTCTATTTCTACAGATTCGGTGATGTTTTCTAAGTTCCACACAGAACTCAGCATTAACCATGGAGACATACATCAAAACAAGGGAGTCCAGGGAGTCGGACATACCCTCAGGAACCTTAGAAGACGTCTCAATAATATTTTTGCGAGATGACATGGCCAACTAGTCCTACAGCAAGAAAAAGAAAATGGATTACTAATGAAAGTAGCTCAGGCGAAATCAAAACAGCTCGGACAAACATGACTCAGAGTAATACAAACAGTAAAAGGAAAACCCCAAGCAAAGAGTCTACAAGGCTACACACCAACAAAAACTCTCAGCAAATAAAAATAATCCCCCTCCAAACAAGCAACGACACGAGAAGAAAATCAAAACAAGCCACCAGAAAATCGTTATCTTCTACAAAGTTTATCAGCAAAGAAAACTACCAACATGACGAAAGTCATCAAAGGAGTAATGTTTTTGAGGAAGCAAATAGATTCATAAGACTCAGTAACAACATGCAGTTCATATTAAAGAACACTAACTAAAAAGCAATAAACGGCACGCAGACACCCTAAATGCAGAAGGACCATTTCAAAATCAAAAGATACTCCCAGAGCAGTAACAAGCAGATGCACGATGATACAAAAGGTTCAAACTTTCCAACATAAATTCAAGCATGATCAAAACTTTATCAAAAATAGAACAATGCAAGCACAAAAGAAGAATGACGAAAGAAGTAAAAAGAAAGAAGAACTAACCTAAAAGAGGAGGAAACGCTAAAAAAGTTGAAGGCGAAGAGGCAAAAATCCGGAAATGCCTTTCGAGCAAAGGAAGCTCCAGTAACCACCAATGACGCCACGAAAAGAAGTGTGAAAAAGGGGCTCAGGCAAAGAAAGAAAAACAAAGAAGGGTGGAGTCACAGCGAGCAAAAGAGAAGAAGAAACGGAAGCCAACTCTTTAAGAAAACTAAATTCAAAATGAAGAAAGGGGGAAAAACAGCAAAGAGAAGAATTAATGGGTTATTAGACCCTCGCACGTTCCTAAAGCAAAGAGACTCACGTTTCAAAAGAATAAAGGAATGCCTATTTCAAAAAATTAAAAGAAAGAAAAAACACTCCATATTCAAAGGGAAACTTTACAAAGAAGAAAGTCGACAAATGCTCGAGCTCGGCTTCACCAGAGAAAGATTGAAGTCCTAAAACTAAAGACTCAACCTCAAAAGGAAGACCGTACTCGAGCAGGGGCATTGTTCTTACCCTGGGTCGAGATGTCCGACCCGGCATGATCAACGACAAAGCGACCGACCTGTCCAAATCTGGAATCCCCGATCTCTTCTTAAAGAGGTCAGCCAAATTGACAATAAAAGCCCAAAAAGGGCCCAAACAGAGGAACACGACCCAAATCCAAAGGCAGCCCAAGCCTAGAAGGATAAGGGCGGTTTCCTTGAAGATAAGATGACTTCACTCAAAGATAAGATAAGATAACTATCTTATCCCCAGAAAGATCACTCTACAAACATTATAAATACACTGGAGTACCTAGGTATAACTCATACTCTGATTCTAGAAAAAACCTGCTTAATATCCTTGCTAACTTAAGCATCGGAGTCCCTTACAAGTACCACCACCCTCCGCTGACGAAGGATCAGCATCACCAACAAGTCCAACAAGTCAGACGCGGCGGCTCCGGCCACCATCATCAAGTCGGACACAACAGCTCCGACCAGTACAGAAGATCTCGTCCGAGATTGACCTACGGTTTCAGGTAACCCTCGGAACACAGAGCATGAATGTTAATTTATAAACGTCCTCATGAATGTTACTAAAGGCTACTCCCAACTAGCTTGAATAGAGGCCAAAGCCCACATTCAAAGACTTCAAGACTGAATGAAGAAAGTGTATAAATAGATAGAATTGAAGTTAGTTAAGGACCTTTTTTGAAATTTTACTTTGAAACTTTTGGTTTTATACTGGGGAAAGACTGAAAGGGGAAACCTTGAATTACTTTTCTCTGCACCTTTCTTTCTAGTTCATGTACTTTCTTTCCTTTTTCATTTTCTGTTTGAAATGAGCTATGAACAACTAAACCCCTTTTCATTGGGTTAGGGAGCTCTGTTGTAATTCATTGGATCAATAATAGTTTTCATTCTTCTTCTTCTGCCTTTCTTCTTGATTTTGCTAGAAAGCTTTCAATCTTTATTCAATTGAACAATTGTCTCGACAGAGAAATTGTTCATAATTGGATTTCCTCTGAACCTTGAGAGAGGAATGAGGAAATCATGCTAGAAATGCTTTCTCACATTGGATTAGGTTGGGGGTTGGATGGATATAGTGACATGTAATCCTACCAATAGTTTGATCTATGAATTTGTGTGGTATAATCAGTGACCAAACTTCATCTCTTCCCATAAGCAATTAAATCAAGACATTGGGCAATTGTTCAAGCTTGGAGATATTGGTGAGCCAAGACATTAGGATCCAATCACCTAAGATTGCCAAGCAAGATCAATGAATGCGTTGATTGAGGAAAAGATGAAAATGATTTGATCCGGAGAATGCAATATCTCCTAAGCCCAATGAATTCCCCACTTCTGATCTTTCCATTCTCCCTAATTTCTTGTTGTTTACTTTTATGCTGAATCACCCCATTCCATTTAATTTTCTGCAATTTAAGTTTCTACAATTTAACTTCTGTTCTTTACATTCTGTAATTTAAATTCAGTCATTTACATTTCATGCTCTTTAAGTTTCCTGCCAATTTACATTCTGTAATCGTCAATTCAACTTTGCTTAGTTCAACTAGAACATTCGTTCAATTAAAATTGCTCAACCAATCAATCCCTGTGCGATTCGACCTCACTCTATTGTGAGTTTTTACTTGACGACAATTCGGTGCACTTGTCGGTGGAAATTTGTTGAGACAGATTTTCGTGCATCAAGTTTATAGCACCGTTGCTGAGGATTGATTTTGTATTAACAATGATTAAATTGGAGGATAACTAGATTGAACATTTTTCTTTTCTTTTGTTAATTAAGTTTCAATTTCAGCTGTTTACTTTTAATTCTGCAATTTGAGTTATTTCTCTTCATTCCTTTACTTTTTAGCACACTAATCCACTAACTGTTTGATCAATTGCACTAACCAAGCTAACTATAATTTTAGTGGACTCTCCACCTGCTGTTTGCCTGTGTTTGCTGAGTGTGTGACAGGTAGAAGAGGAGAAGCTTCAACCCCTTTTAATAGTGAACCTGAGAGGACCTTCCTTAGATTAAGGAGGGAATCAAGAGGGAAGAAGGCTATTGGTATAGAGGAAGAAGAGGAGAAGTTAGATATGAATATGGAGGATGACATAGAGAACCATCATGAGGAAGAAGTGCATAATCATGCCAGAGAGGGTGCAGCTAACCACAGCTCATTACCCTCGTTCAAAATAATTGCTCATTTGGAGGAAGTGCCCAAGAAGACCCCAATCAGCATCTAACCACATTCTTGAGAATATATGATACTGTGAAGTCCAATCGTGTTCATCCTGATACCTACAGATTGCTTCTGTTTCCCTTTTCTCTAAGGGACAAAGCATCCAAGTGGCTAGAGTCCTTTCCTAAGGAGAGTTTGACAACTTGGGAAGATATAGGAACAAGTTCTTGGCAAGGTTTTATCCTCCCCAAAGACTTAATAGATTGAGGGCTGAGGTACAAACATTCAGACAACAAGATGGTGAAACTCTCTATTAAGCATGGGAGAGATATAAAGAGCTGACAAGGAAATGCCCTCCGGACATGCTCAATGAATGGGTACAACTACACATTTTCTATGAAGGTCTGTCACAAGAGTCAAAGAAGGCCTTAGATCACTCTTCCGGAGGCTCTCTCAACAAGAAGAAGACCATAGAGGAATCCATTGATGTCATTGAAATAGTGGCTAAAAATGAATATTTCTATGCCTCTGACAGAAGCATTAATAGAGGGGTGATGGAGCTGAATCACATGGATGCAATATTAGCTCAGAACAAGTTGATCACTAAGCAATTGGCTGATCTTACCAAGCAGATGGAGAAGAACCAAGTTGTAGCAATCAATACTCAACCACCAGCACAAGAAGAGTTGAATATAGAGGAAATAGGTGACTGGGAGCAAGTCAATTATGTTTGAAACTCATCAAGACAAGGTTGTGATCCATACTCCAAGACTTATAACCCTGGTTAGAAAAACCATCAAAATTTTGGATGGGGGAATCAGCAAAATCCGAGCTAAGATCATAGACCTCACAACTCCAACTATTACATCAACTACACCTACCAACAATCAAACCAAACAACATATAAAACCACACAAAACACTTCTCACCAACCTTCATATCAAGTACCAAATAACTAGCCTCAACATCAAATTTCAAATTCACCATCTGAGGATAGACTATCCCGGATTGAAGCCATGCATGGAGAACTTTGCAAGGAGTCTAAAGACATGCAAAATTTCAAGGAGGAGGTGAGATCCAATATGCAAAACCAAGATGCTGCCATCCAGAAACTTGAAGCACAGATTAGATATCTGTGCAAACAAGCCCCTAGCCATAACCCTTGTAGTGCCACCAAGACAAACTCAAGGGAGGAATGCAAGGCTATTACACTCTGGAGTGGAAAGGAATTGAAAGAGACTTCAAAGGAAACTCAAGAGAGGGAAGTAGATGAAAGGCTAAGTGACAAGGAAGAAGCACGAACACATGCTCCCAATCCACCAGAAGAAAAAGAAATCCTAAGGTCGTATATTCCAAAAGCACCTTATCCTCAACGATTAATGAAGAATGAAAAGGACAACCAATTCTCTAGATTCTTGGAGGTTTTCAAGAGACTACAGATCAATATTCCCTTTGTTGAAGCATTAGAGTAAATGCCACTCTATGCTATGCTTTTTAAGGAGTTAATGACGAAGAAGAGAAGTTGGAAAAATAATGAAACTGTGGTGTTAACTGAGGAATGTAGCGCCATCATCCAACACAAACTACCTCAGAAACTGAAGGACCCAGGGAGCATCCAAATTCCTTGTGATGACTGTGCATCATATTAGGTTTTTCTATGATTTTTCATACAAGAAATTAATGATTAATGCTTAATTATTGAGTGTTTTGTTGCTTAAATAGTATATTGTTTTGATCTTTTGATTTGATAAATTTTGTAGGAAAGAAGTAGAAAAAGAAGCAAAAAGCACCAATTAAGCTCAAAAGAAGAAAAGAAGAATTTTTGGACACACTTTGGAGTTTGAGCACACTCTAGAGCCTTAGGCCATGCTTTTAAAAGCGTGGCCCATGATTAAATCAATGAAGAGCGCTCCTTGGGCGCAAGTGCTACGCTCCTCATTCATGAGCACTTGCAAGTGACGCGTACGCGTTGGCCACGCGTACACGTCGAAGTTGCAATTCTGGAAGACCACGCGTACGCGTGGATGATGCGTACGCGTAAGTGTGGCATTTTGAAGGGCCACGCGTACGTGTGGGTGACGCGTACGCGTGGAAGAGCGCTCTTGGCGTGAGCGTTACGTTCTTCTAAAGAGCGCTGAAGGCGACGCGTACGCGTAGGTGATGCGTACGCATCACAAGTGCAAAATGCTAATCGACGCATATGCGTGGGTGACGCATACGCGTGACAAGGGCAACAAGTGGCGGCGACTCGTGCGCATGGGTGCCTGAGCGCTCCACTCTCTAGAACAACGCTACGCTCACTTGGAAGCCTCATTCTGGCTCAATTAATCTCATTCCAAGCAAGCCCACTCATATCGCTCAATGAAGACCAGAAGGATCATCTAGAATAGAAATTTTCATTTGTTTTCAATTTTATTTTCATTTGTAATTTAGGAAAGCCTATATAAAGGCTTTAGTTTCATAGTTAAGGCTAGACTGGATGGGAGGCTAGCAGTAAGAGTAGGAGTAGGAGTAGAGGCTGGAGGATTAGAAACTCCAGATCTCTCTTGGAGGATTAGAGACTCTAGAGAGCTTAGTGTATACTTTTTCTTTCGTTCTTATTTTACTTTCTGCACTTTCCTTTTGAGTTTTGTACTGAATTCACTTTTACTTTTATACAATCACAATTTCCTGCACTTGTTCTCTGATGCAATTTTACATTTTCGTTCCTATTGAACTTGATTTACTTGCATGCAATTTAAATTCCTACAAGTGTTCTTAGAGCGATGATCCACTGAACCCCAAATCATATGGATTGAGTGAAATTCTTCTTCCTCTCAGCCTGCCTGGGTGGCTAAGAGGTAACTTCTGTTTTGATTTGATCCATTCACTCCGGAAGGGGGTTTGGATCCATTGAATTTCCATGTGAGCCTCGGAAGGGGAATCACGGAAATTAGAACTGAAGCTCTATCTCTCACAACTTTCTTGATCAATACTATTCGGGAGAAATTGAGATCTTGAGAATTTGTGTGGCTTATGGATGAGAGACATGCACTTAACCTCTTCTCATGACAATTGGATCAAGGAATTGGCAAGATTGATTGTGATTAAAGAGATTAGATTGCCAAGAAATTGGGATCCAATCAATTTCAATCTGCCATGGATCTACTCATATGATTGAGAAAAAAGTTGAGACCCATTTGATTCATTGTGGATTATGATATCTCTAATCGCCGATGAGTCTTTCTTTCTATTACTTGTCCTTGAGTTCACTTTAATTGCTTTAATTTACTGCTTCCTTTAATTTTCCAGCACCCAATTTCCATTTACATTTCTAGCAATTTACTTTTCATGCAAATTAAGTTTCTTGCCATTTAAGATTCAGCAATTTACAATTCTTGCAACTTATATTCTGTTAGTCAATTTTACCAATATTCGCTTAACTAGACTAATCACCTCACTAAAGTTGCTTGATCCATCAATCCTCCTGGGATCGACCTCACTCCAAGTGAGTTTTATTACTTGATGCGACCAGGTATACTTACCAGTAGTTCATACGTGTGAAATTCAATCTTTCACTATCAAGTTTTTGGCGCCATTGCCGATGATTGATTTAGATCAACAATGATTATGTAGGTGATAAGTCTAGATTAAGCATTTTCTTCGTTTTTGTCATTTAAGTTCTTTTAATTTTTTTTCTTTATCTTGATACTAAGGTGTTTGTGTTATTGCCTCACTAAGAAATTCTTATCTGTGACATGAGGAGTTTCAATTTTCCTTGGTGATTGTGTTCTACAAATTTCAAATGGAATTTTCCTCATCCTTTAATCAAGCAAATTTCATAGGATATTTTCCACCACTACAAAATGATTCAAGTCATTATCCTAATAGTGGCTGGGAATATCACCAAGAAATGACAGATTATGAGCAATCCAACCAGTGGGGATATACTCCAGGGCCACAAAATGATCAAGACAATTTCATGGGATTTTCCCTAACACCACAAAATGATTCAGGTCATTATGTTAATGGTGAGGCAGTATCAACAAGGAATGATGGAGTATGACCTCTTCCCAGAGACACAAAATGAACCATATTTTTGATGAATCTAACAACTACCCATATTGTGGCTGGGAAGGTCAAAACCAAAGAGATTTTAATGCTCCATATTCTATTCAGCAAGAGACATCATCTCTTGATTGTGCTGTCAATATATTCATGCAAGATTGCTCTCCAGTGCCACAGAATGATCCATGCTTTGATGAATTCAACAATTACTCAAGTTGTGGGTGGGATGATCAAAATTAAAGAGCATTCAATAGTCCATACTCCACTTATCAAGGGCCCTCATCACTTGAGCATACCTTCAACTCATTTATGCAAAATTGTCCAACTTCACCTCCCAATTTTTTATTTAAAAATTCTTCATCACTTGACTATGCCTCAACACAAAGTTTCCTCCAAGATCCATACAACTCATCTCACCAACCACAGAATTCATTACACTACACAGAAAACTCATTTCAACATTCACAAAATTCATTCCACAATTCACAATACTCATTCCATACCTCTCAACACAACTTCACTACAACACCTACAAGTCCACAAAATCTAACCCAACCTTCTTCTCTCTTACTACAAGTAGAACAATGCTTTCAAAGTACCATAGAATATATGGAAAGAGCTAGAGAACTCTTGGAAAGACAAGAACAATCTTGGAAAGAGAAAAAAATCCTCTTCAAGAAGATGGATGGAAACTTAGAGAAAATAAGGAGAAACTTATGATTGCCAAGCATTGAGGATAAAGACTAATTTGTGAGTGAGGAAGTGGAAGAAGAGGCCCCTATATCAAGTGAAATTTAAATAAAGAATGAGGTGGTGGAGGTGTATGAGCCTAGGATTCCATATCCACAGAGGCCACTTGAGGTCACAGAAGAACATGAATACTCACTCCCAAAGGACTCAAGGGAACATCATGTAGAAGAAAGGGAGGAAGACAATCAAGGGAGTCCACATCTCCATGAGGCAGAGAGTTGCATGAAGGATGGTTTCATTGAACCACCAATTCAAGAAGCTTTTAATGAAGAGGACACTCTAACCAACACACAACTACTAAGTCTTGAAATCAAAGAAGTGAAGGCAACCAACAAAAGCACCAAAAAGAGGATTGTGACCAAGATACGAAGAACAACACTCATGAAGAAGAAAAGGTCAACTGCAAATAATTCAACCCCTGCCCCAACAAGCAAAGCAAATCAAGCAGATAACAAAAGAAAGCTTGTTGGGAAGAGGCTAAGACGAGGGACACTGATTGGCTCTTCTCTCCCCTTGAGGTCATTCCTCTTAACAAAATGGAAGAAGAGGAAGAAAGTTGAGAACAACAAGTCAAGCTACTGACATTAAATGAGCACTTGTTGGGAGGCAACCCAACCGTAGGTAACATTTCCTTTCTTTGCTTTATTTACTTTCAATAATTTGGCATATGATTGCATTCTAAGTTTGGTGTTGCCATGCAACAAATTAATTTTCAATCTTCACTAGGTACTTGCATCATTCTAAAATGAAAGTGTCACACTAAGTTTCTAAGTTTGGTGTGCCACTTAATTTTCTATACAATGAATCCAACAACACCACTTGTTTGTATAATCATAATGCCTTTGCTTCTTAAGCCTGCAGTGTTATCTTTCTTTTGCTGTGACACTTTTTCTTTCTCTTTGTTGTAGTCATTCCTTTGTTTTTAATACTTTCTTTTATTTTGCTCCTTAACTGTTTTTGTTAATACCTCACCAAGAAATCCTTACTCGTGACAAATTCTTCACTTGGTGATTGTGTTATTTGCATAGAATAGTTTCCTTTGTTTAGTTAATTGACATGTGATTGCATTCTAAATTTGGTGTTGCTATGCAACAAAATTTATTTCCAATCTTTACTGGATACTTGCATCAATTCCAAGTGAAAGTGTCACATTAAGTTTGGTGTGCCACTTATCCTTCATGCAATGTATCATGCACACCCCACTGGTTTTTGCAATCACAATGTCTCTGTTTCCTATGCCTTCGTTGTTATTTTTCATTTTGCTTGCTTAAACACATGTACTACTGACACTCATGACCCATCATAGACCCCATCACCATTGTTTTAATTGTTTCTTAAGGATAAGCAAGCATTCTAAGTTGGTATGGGAAGGGGAAGAATAGGAGAAAAATGACAACAATAGTGAAGATGAACTACAAGGTGGTAAAGTTCTTTTTCCTCTTATTTGTTTCCAGTACATTCAATTACATGATTGTCTCTGATTTTCTCTGTATACATGTGTGTTGTGAATAAGCATAGCTTGATTGCTGAATTGTAACATGTGTTATGACATTATGAATACCATCTTGAGTTTTGTGAGTTCAAAGCAATTAAGTATCATGATCATAAACAAACAAGGTAATTAAAGAAGAAGTTAGCATGAGCTTATAAGTACTGGGAAGCTAGCATGATTAGTGTTGCTCAATTGCATTGGAATTTGTTTAATTGAAGTTTTCATCTAGGACATCTTATGAAATTTTTTAAATCGTGAAAACCTTGAAAAAGCAATTGCAAATAAGGTAAGAAAAGAAAAGGAAAAAAATGAAAAAGCTGAAGGCTCTGAGTACCAATGCCAATTCATTTGTTAAGTACTTGTGGTGTTTATGTATCAGGCAAAAAGCTTGAAAACAAAACACTTAGAGTCAAGGCTAGGCTCAAGTGCAAAAGCACTTCCTCAAAGCTCAAGGCTCTGAGCATCAATGATTAGAGAGTAAAGAAAAAAAATAAATGAGCTTAAAGAAGTCCTCTAATTAAATGCTTGTGGTGCTTATGTAACAAGTGGTAATACTTGAAAACAAAGCATTTAGAGTCGTAGCTTTGTTTTCAACTCATGGTGCAAGGCACCCAAAAGGAGAAGCTAAGAAGAGAATGACAAGCTTGTTTCAAGGAAGAAATATAAATAAAAGATTTCATAAAATGAGCTAGATAGAAACATCAATCATTTGAATTTCTTTTGTGATTGTTGCATGCATAGAAAACTAGCCAACCATGAACATAAATACTGCTACTCTTTTCACCTTGGTTTGTCAAACTTTATTGCATGATTCTTTATTTGCTTGAGGACAAGCAAAGTTTAAGTTTGGTCTTGTGATGACTGCGCATCATGTTAGGTTTTTTTATGCTTTTTCATACAATAAATTAATCATTAATGGTTAATTATTGAGTGTTTTGTTGCTTAAATAGCATATTGCTTTGATCTTTTGATTTGATAAATTTTGTAGGAAAGAAGTAGAAAAAGAAGCAAAAAGCACAAATTAAACTCAAGAGAAGAAAAGAAGAATTTTTGGACAAACTTTGGAGTTTGAGCACGTTCTGGAGCCTTAGGCCATGCTTTTCAAACTCTGGCGTGCGCGTGGGTGCCTGAGTGCTTTGCTCTCCAGAACAATGCTACACTCTCCTGGAAGCCTCATTCTGTCTCAATTAATCTCATTCCAAGCCCATTTGAACTACAAGCAAGCAAGCCCACTCATATCACTCAATGAAGACCACAAGGATAATCTAGAATAGGAATTTTCATTTGTTTTCAATTTCATTTTCATTTGTAATTTAGGAAAGCCTATATAAAGGTTTTAGTTTCATAGTTAAGGCTAGTCTGGATGGGAGGCTGGCAGTAGAAGTAGGAGTAGGAGTAGAGGCTGTAGGATTAGAGACTCCAGAGCTCTCTTGAAGGATTAGAGACTCCAGAGAGCTTAGTGTAGACTTTCTCTTTCGTACTTATTTTACTTTCTGAACTTTCCTTTTGAGTTTTGTACTGAATTTACTTTTACTTTTATGCAATCACAATTTCCTGCACTTGTTCTCTAATGCAATTTTACATTTCCATTCCTATTGAGCTTGATTTACTTTCATGCAATTTAAATTCCTGCAAGTGTTCTTAGAGCGATGACCTACTAAATCCCAAATCATTAGGGGGAGGAGCTCTATTTAATTCATATGGATTGAATGAAATTCTTTTTCCTCTCAGCCTGCCTCGGTAGCTAAGAGATAACTTCTATTTTGATTTGATCCATTCACTTCGAAAGGGGGTTTGGATCCATTGAATTTCCATGTGAGCCTCAGAAGGGGAATCATGGAAATTAGAACTGAAGCTCTATGATGCCAAGGCATCTTAGGCTAGTTTCACTATCATTTTTCCTTGTTTTTAATAGGTTTTATGCACTTTCTTGAGCTATAAGTAAGAAAATTGGGTGGAAATTCATGTATGAATAGATTCATTCAACCATGAGTAATTTGATGCAATTTCATGATGATTTATGCTATGATTACTTGTATGCTAAGAATGATAAGAATTCTCATGACTTTAGCAAGGCTTTGATGCATTTATTGGTTGATGATAGGTGAAGGAAAGCATGGAGGAAGGTTGAAGAAGGAGCATGGAAAAGATGAAGAGGAAGCAATGTTGGCGGCCAACTTGGACCACCAACGTTGCCTCAAATGTTGAAAGAGAAGCAGAACAAGTCTCTGTATATTTGGCTGATGCTCACGTTGGAAGGAGCGTTGGAGGTCCAACGTTACCCCCAACGTTGTGAGAAAATGATCAATTATGGGGCTGAAGAATTTTTGAGTGACGCGTACGCGTCTATGACGCATACATGTGAAAAAGCAAGATTTTTGTATCCACGCGCAAGCGTGAGTCACGCACACGCATGGAATGGCAAACCTGACCATCCACGCGTACTCATGGGTCACGCGTACGCGTCATTACACGAACATAGGAGTCTAACATTGTTTCAAATGCTAGCCTCCAACGTCCACCATGAGGAGCCCAGAATTTGGATTTGAAAAACTTGAATCGACGCGTACATGATGAGCGGATATTTTATACGCTTTTTGGGGATAATTTCATATAGTTTTGAGTATGTTTTAGTTAGTTTTTAGTCTATTTCTAGTAGTTTTTAGGAAAATTCATAATTCTGGACATTACTATGAGTTGTGTGTTTTTCTATAATTTCAGGTATTTTTCTGGCTGAAATTGAAGGAGCTGAGCAAAAATCTGATTCAGGCTGAAAAAGGACTGCTGATGCTGTTGGATTTTGACCTCCCTGCACTCAAAGTGGAATTTCTGGAGCTACAGAACTCGAAATGGCGTGCTTCCAATTGCGTTGGAAAGTAGACATCCAGGGCTTTCCAGAATTATATAATAGTCCATACTTTGCACAAGAATAGACGACGTAAACTGGCGTTCAACACCAGTCCTCTGCCCAATTCTGGAGTCCAGCGCCAGAAAAGGATAAAAAACTGGAGTTGAACGCCCAAACTGGCACAAAAACTGGCGTTCAACTCCACAAATGGACTCTGCACGTGGATTGCTTAAAGTCTCAGCCCCAGCACACACCAAGTGGGCCCCAGCACACCAAGTGGGCCCCAGAAGTGGATCTCTGCATCATCCATCATAGTCCACTCATATTTTGTAACCCTAGGCTACTAGTTTAGTATTTAAACAACTTTTAGAGACTTATTTGGTATCTCATGACATTTCAGATCTAAACTTTGTATTCTCTGACGGCATGAGTCTCTAAACCCCATTGTTGGGGGTGAGGAGCTCTGCTGTGTCTCAATGAATTAATGCAAGTATTTCTGTTTTCATTCAAACACGCTTGTTCCTATCTAAGATGTTCATTCGCGCTTAACTGTGATGATGGTGATGAGCTGTGACACTCATCACCTTCCTCAACCCATGAACGTGTGCCTGACAACCACCTCCGTTCTATATCCGATTGAATGAGTGTCTCTTAGATTCTTTAATCAGAATCTCCGTGGTATAAGCTAGAACTGATGGCGGCATTCATGAGAATCCGGAAAGTCTAAGCCTTGTCTGTGGCATTCCGAGTAGGATTCAAGGATTGAATGACTGTGACGAGCTTCAAACTCCTGAAGGCTGGGCGTTAGTGACAGACGCAAAAGGATAGTAAATCCTATTCCAACCGGATCGAGAACCAACCTGTGATTAGCCGTGCTGTGACAGAGCGCGTGAGCGTAGTTTTCACTGGAAGGATGGAAGGTAGCCATTGACAACGGTGATCCACCAACACACAGCTTGCCATAGGAGGACGTGCGTGCGTGAATCAGAAGACAGAGGAAAGCAGAGATTCAGAGGACAAAGCATCTCCAAAACTCCAACATATTCTCCATTACTACACAACAAGTAACTTTTAATTTATGCTCTACTGGTTATTCATAATTCAACTGATAAACATAATTGATTTCCTGACTAAGATTTACAAGATAACCATAGATTGCTTCAAACCAACAATCTCTGTGGGATTCGACCCTTACTCACGTAAGGTATTACTTGGACGACCCAGTGCACTTGCTGGTTAGTGGTACGCGTTGTGAAAAGTGTGATTCACAATTCGTGCACCAAGTTTTTGGCGCCGTTGCCGGGGATTGTTCGTGTTTGAACAACTGACGGATTATTTTGTTGCTTAGATTAGGAAAAATCTTCTCTTTTTTTTTTGGTTTAGAGTCTTTTATTATTTATCCCTTGTTAAACACTTTAAATTTATAGCTCAGTTAATTAGAACGTGGTGTTTATGTTCATAGTAATTGGCTATCATATTTTTAAAAAACCTTTTTCAAAAATAATTTTTCTATTAATAAGGTCCCATAACTCATTTGGCTAGAACATTAATTTGATTGGGTTAGAATCTTTTATACTCTTTTTAAAACCTTTTTCAAAAATAATTTTTCTATTAAATCCTGTGCCAAACTTTAATAAGGTCCCATAACTCAGTTGGCTAGAACATTAATTTGATTGGGTTAGAATCTTTTATACTCTTTTTAAAACCTTCTTTTTCAAAAATATTTTTTCTATTAAATCTTGTGCCAAACTTTAAGTTTGGTGTTTTCTTGTTGATTCCCCTTTGATTTTCGAAAATTTTGGTTTGGTTTTCAAAAAATTTTAAGTTTGGTGTTCTTCCTTCATGTTCTTGTGTTCTTGTGAGTCTTCAAAGTGTTCTTGAGTTTTCCTTGTGTCTTGATCTTAAAATTTTTAAGTTTGGTGTTCCTTGGTGTTTTCCCTCCAAAATTTTCGAAAAACAAGGAGCATTAGATCTAAAAATTTTAAATCTAGTACTATCTTATTGTTTTTCTCTCTCCTCAGTAAATTCAAAAATATCTTTTCAAAATATCTCTTCTAACTTCCTAACTTCTTATCTTTTCAAATTTGTTTCAACTAACTAACTAACTTTTTGTTTGTTTCTTAACTTTTTCAAAACTACCTAACTAACTCTCTCTCTCTAATTTTCGAAAATATCTTCCCTCTTTTTCAAAAAAATTTCGTTTTTTTTAACTAATTATTTTTAATATTTTTTACGAAAAAAAAATTTTCTAAATTCAAATTCTTTTTAGTTATTTTATTTTATTTAAGTATTTACTTCTTATAAAATAAAATAAATAAAAAGATAAATCAGTCCAAGTTATATCCATAGAAATCCATCATGGACATAAGTGGAAATGAACAGTCTAGGAGGACTCTGGGGTCATATTCTAACCCCTCTACTGCTTCATATGGGAGTAGCATATGCATACCCTCCATTGGAGTTAGTAGCTTTGAGTTGAATCCTCAGCTCATTATCATGGTGCAGCAAAGTTGCCAGTATTCCGGTCTTCCACAGGAAGAACCTACAGAGTTTCTGGCACAGTTTCTACAGATTGCTGACACAGTACATGATAAGGAAATAGATCAGGATGTCTACAGACTATTACTGTTTCCATTTGCTGTAAAAGATCAAGCTAAGAGGTGGTTAAATAACCAACCTAAGGCCAGCATAAGAACATGGAAACAGCTGACAGAAAAATTCCTGAATCAATATTTCCCTCCAAAAAGGATGACACAGCTAAGGCTGGACATCCAAGGCTTTAAACAAGGAGATAATGAATCTCTTTATGATGCCTGGGAGAGATACAGAGAGATGCTACGAAAATGCCCCTCTGAAATGTTTTCAGAGTGGGTTCAGTTAGACATCTTCTACTATGGGCTTGCAGAAGGAGCTCAGATGTCTTTAGATTACTCAGCTGGTGGATCTATCCATATGAGAAAGACAATCGAAGAGGCTCAAGAGCTCATTGATACAGTTGCCAGGAATCAGCATCTGTATCTAAGCAGCAACCCTTCCATGAATGAAGAGGTTAAAACAGTAACTGCTAAATTCAGTACTATAAAACAAGCTGCTGAATTCAATCAGCAATTAGATTTTCTAACAAAGCAGCTAGCTGAATTCAAAGACAGGTTACAGGAGACAAGGATAGCTAATATACATATGGAAGAACAGTTTAAGCAAACAAAGCAGCAGCTATCAAAGCAAATAGCAGAAGAATGCCAAGCAGTTCAATTAAGAAGTGGGAAAACATTAAATACCCCACCTCAAGGCATCAAAAATTCAAGAAATAAGCAACCCACCAAAGATTCCCCTGAGGACAGTAAGAGCCCAGGGAAAAATAATTCTGGCACTAAAACGCCAGAAAATGGGTGGAAGGCTGGCGCTGAACGCCCAGACCATGCCCAAAACTGGCGTTCAGCGCCAGAAACAAGGCAGGATTGGCGTTCAACGCCAGAAAAGGGCAAGAATCTGGCGTTGAACGCCCAACAGGGGCACATTTCTGGCGTTCAGGCGCCAGGAACAGACAGTGAGCTGGCGTCTAACGTCACTCCAGCTTCTGACTCTGGCATTCAATTGCCAGTGAGGGATTAGACACACACAAGTGCTGACAACAACCCCTCTAAAAAGGCTTCTTTAACCACTAAGGTTGAGGAATATAAAGCCAAGATACCTTATCCTCAAAAACTCCGGAAAGAGGAGCAGGATAAGCAATTTGCTCGTTTTGCAGATTATCTAAGGACTCTTGAAATAAAGATTCCATTTGCAGAGGCACTTGAGCAAATACCTTCTTATGCCAAGTTCATGAAAGAGATCTTGAGTCATAAAAAGGAGTGGAGAGAAACAGAAAGAGTTCTCCTCACTGAAGAATGCAGTGCAGTCATTCTGAAAAGCTTTCCTGAAAAGCTTAAAGACCCTGGGAGTTTTCTGATACCATGCATATTAGAAGGTGATTGCACCAAGACAGCTTTATGCGATCTTGGGGCAAGCATCAACCTGATACCTGCATCCACTATCAGGAAGCTTGGCTTAACTGAAGAAGTTAAACCAACCCGGATATGTCTCCAACTTGCTGATGGTTCCACTAAATACCCATCAGGCGTGATTGAGGACATGATTGTCAGAGTTGGGCCATTCGCCTTTCCCACTGACTTTGTTGTGCTGGAAATGGAGGAGCACAATAGTGCTACTCTCATTCTAGGAAGACCCTTCCTAGCAACTGGACGATCCCTCATTGACGTCCAGCAGGGGGAAATAACCCTGAGAGTCAACGATGACGAGTTCAAATTGAACGCTGTCAAAGCCATGCAGCATCCAGACACATCAACAGACTGCATGAAAGTTGACCTTATTGACTCTTTGGTAGAAGAGATCAACATGGCTGAGAGTCTCGAATCAGAGTTGGAAAACATCTTTAAAGATGTTCAGCCTGATTTGGAGGATTCAGGGGACATGAAAGAGCCTCTGAACTTTCTTCTGAAAGAGGAAAAACCTCCTAAACCAGAGCTCAAGCCACTGCCACCATCCTTGAAATATGCATTTCTAGGAGAAGGTGACACTTTTCCAGTGATCATAAGCTCTGCTTTAAATTCACAGGAAGAGGAAGCACTTATTCAAGTGCTAAGGACACACAAGACAGCTCTTGGGTGGTCCATAGGTGATCTTAAGGGCATAAGCCCAGCTAGATGCATGCACAAAATCCTATTGGAGGATAATGCCAAACCAGTGGTTCAACCACAGAGGCGGCTAAATCCAGCCATGAAGGAAGTAGTGCAGAAAGAGGTCACCAAATTACTAGAGGCTGGGATTATTCATCCCATTTCTGATAGCCCCTGGGTGAGCCCTGTTCAAGTCGTCCCAAAAAAGGGAGGCATGACAGTGATTCATAATGAAAAAAATGAACTGGTTCCTACAAGAACAGTTACAGGGTGGCGCATGTGTATTGACTACAGAAGGCTCAATACAGCCACCAGAAAGGATCATTTTCCTTTACCATTCATAGACCAGATGCTAGAGAGACTAGCAGGTCATGATTATTACTGCTTTTTGGATGGCTACTCAGGCTATAACCAGATTGCAGTAGATCCCCAGGATCAAGAGAAAACAGCATTCACATGTCCATCCGGAGTGTTTGCTTACAGGAGGATGCCCTTTGGGCTATGCAATGCACCTGCAACCTTCCAGAGATGCATGCTCTCTATTTTCTCTGATATGGTGGAAAAATTTCTGGAAGTCTTCATGGATGACTTCTCAGTATATGGAGACTCATTCAGCTCCTGTCTTGATCACCTGAAACTTGTTCTGAAAAGATGCCAAGAAACCAACCTAGTTTTAAACTGGGAAAAGTGTCACTTCATGGTGACTGAAGGAATTGTTCTTGGGCATAAGATCTCAAACAAGGGAATAGAGGTGGATCAAGCAAAAATAGAGGTAATTGAAAAATTACCACCACCTGCCAATGTTAAGGCAATCAGAAGCTTTCTGGGGCATGCAGGATTCTATAGGAGGTTTATAAAGGATTTTTCAAAAATCGCAAAACCTCTAAGCAATCTGCTAGCTGCTGACACGCCATTTGTGTTTGACACAGCATGCCTGCAGGCGTTTGAAACGCTGAAAGCTAAGATGGTCATAGCACCAGTCATTTCTGCACCAGACTGGACATTGCCATTTGAGTTAATGTGTGATGCCAGTGATCATGCCATTGGTGCAGTATTGGGACAGAGGCATGACAAGCTTCTGCATGTCATTTATTATGCCAGCCGCGTTCTAAATGATGCCCAGAAAAATTACACAACCACAGAAAAAGAACTACTTGCAGTGGTTTACGCCATTGACAAGTTCAGATCATACTTAGTAGGATCAAAAGTGATTGTGTATACTGACAATGCTGCTCTTAAATATCTACTCACAAAGCAGGATTCAAAACCCAGGCTCATCAGATGGGTATTGCTTCTGCAAGAGTTTGATATAGAAATAAGAGACAGAAAAGGGACAGAGAACCAAGTAGCTGATCATCTGTCCCGGATAGAGCCAGTGGAAGGGACGTCCCTCCCCTTCCTTGAGATCTCTGAGACATTCCCTGATGAGCATCTATTTGCCATTCAGGAAGCACCATGGTTTGCCGATATTGCAAACTATAAAGCTGCAAGGTTCATACCCAAGGAGTACAATAGAATACAAAAAAAGAAACTAATTACTGATGCAAAGTACTACTTGTGGGATGAGCCCTATCTCTTTAAGAGATGTGCAGACGGAATTATCTGTAGGTGTGTCCCCAGAAAGGAAGCACAGAGAATCCTATGGCATTGCCATGGATCTCAATATGGAGGCCATTTCGGAGGTGAGCGAACAGCCACCAAGGTCCTCCAATGTGGCTTCTATTGGCCCACACTCTATAAAGATTCCCGAGAGTTTGTACGTAATTGTGACAGTTGCCAAAGAGCTGGTAATCTGCCTCATGGTTACGCCATGCCTCAACAAGGAATCTTGGAAATAGAGTTGTTTGATGTATGGGGAATTGACTTCATGGGTCCTTTCCCACCATCATACTCAAACACTTATATTCTGGTGGCAGTTGACTATGTATCAAAATGGGTTGAGGCTATTGCCACACCCACCAATGATACTAAAACGGTGCTGAAGTTCCTCCAGAAACATATCTTTAGCAGGTTTGGTGTCCCTAGAGTGTTAATCAGTGATGGGGGCACTCACTTCTGCAATAAACAGCTTTACTCTGCCATGGTTCGGTATGGAATTCGCCACAAAGTGGCCACTCCATATCATCCACAAACCAACGGACAAGCTGAAGTCTCTAATAGAGAATTAAAGAGAATCCTGGAACGGACAGTAAGTACCCGTAGAAAGGATTGGGCACGGAGCTTGGATGATGCTCTGTGGGCTTACAGAACAGCATTCAAGACCCCTATAGGGACCTCTCCATATCAACTTGTGTATGGTAAGGCATGTCACCTGCCCGTGGAACTGGAACATAAAGCTTATTGGGCAACCAGATTCCTAAACTTAGATGCCAAATTAGCAGGAGAAAAACGATTGCTCCAGCTAAATGAGCTAGAGGAATTCAGATTCACAGCTTTCGAAAATGCCAAGCTTTATAAAGAAAAATAAAAAAAATGGCATGACAGAAAGCTGTCATCTAGAATCTTTGAACCAGGACAGAAGGTCCTGTTGTTTAACTCTAGACTCAGGTTATTCCCCGGGAAACTGAAATCCCGGTGGAGGGGACCATACGTGATTACAAGTGTGTCACCATATGGTTATGTGGAGCTTCAAGATATTGATTCTGATAAGAAGTTCATTGTCAATGGACAGCGAATCAAGCATTATCTTGAAGGCAACACTGAGCAAGAATGCTCAAGGCTGAAGCTAGATTAAAAGCTCAGCAAGGTCCAGCTAAAGACAATAAAGAAGCGCTTGCTGGGAGGTAACCCAGCCATGGGGCAACAATCCTCTAAGCATTTTGCCCTATTTTTATTTTTATTTGTTTATATAAAGTTCACTGACACTAAGGTAAAGAATCATTTGCATAAGTTTACAGGGTTACAGAAGGAATCTACACACAAAATAGAGATAGGGAGCTTACTAGCAAGAAAATGCCAGTGAAGGCCATTTTGGGCATTCAGCGCCCAAAATGGGCATCCAGTGGGCACTGAACGCCAGTAAGGATAGCTATCTGGCGTTCAACGCCAGAAAAGGGCAACAACTGGGCGTTGAACGCCCAGGAGAGCAACATTTGGGCGTTGAACGCCCAAAATAGGCAGTGTTTGGGCGTTCAAACGCCAGGATGGTGGGGAGGAGCTCTCCTTCTACCCATCTCCTTCTTTTTCTTTTGCTTGAGGACAAGCAAAGCTCTAAGTTTGGTGTGCTTATCCGTGATCACTAAGATCATGGCCCCTAAAGGAAAACAACCCACTCCAAGAGGAGCAAGGGCGTGATTTAAAGGAACCGAAGCGCCAGAAATTCTCTCTTGAAGGACCAAGCACCTCACAGACTAGAGGAACATCCACTTCCCAAACCTCAAGGTTGTTGAGTTCTAATCTTAGCCTTAACTCTGTGATAACTGTTCTTATTTTAATTTTACCTTAGAAGTCATATAATAGTAATTAGTATCTATTTGATTTTATCTCCAATTAAGCTATAGTTTTTTTTCTCATCATCATTAAACATGAATAAAATAGTAGATCTTTTGAATAAGAAGCAATAAAATTTCGAGTTTAATAAAAGAAATTCTAATTGGTTAAATGTGGTGGCAATGCTTTCTGTCTTCTGAATGAATGCTTGAACAGTGTAGAAAGCAAGCAGAAAAAGCCAAAGCTCTTAAAACCAAAAGGCAAGAGCAAAAAGCCAAAGCCCTTAAAACCAAAAGGCAAGGGTAATAAAAAGGATCCCAAGGCTTTGAGCATCAGTGGATAGGAGGGCCAAAAAGGAATAAAATCCTGGCCTAAGCGGCTAAATCAAGTTGTCCCTAATCATGTGCTTGTGGCGTGAAGGTGTCAAGTGAAAACTTGAGACTGAGCGGTTAAAGTCAAGGTCCAAAGCAAAAAGAAGAGTGTGCTTAAGAACTCTGGACACCTCTAATTGGGGACTTTAGCAAAGCTGAGTCACAATCTAAAAGGTTCACCCAATTATGTGTCTGTGGCATTTATGTATCCGGTAGTAATACTGGAAAACAAAGTGCTTAGGGCCACGGCCAAGACTCATAAAGAAGCTGTGTTCAAGAATCATCACACTGAACTAAGAGAATCAATAACACTATCTGAATTCTGAGTTCCTATAGATGCCAATCACTCTGAGCTTCAATGGATAAAGTGAGATGCTAAAACTGTTCAGAAGCAAAAAGCTACTAGTCCCGCTCATCTAATTAGAATCTGAGCTTCATTCAAAAACTCTGAGATATTATTGCTTCTCAACCTATTAGTCTTCTATTTTATTTGTCTAATTGCTTGAGGACAAGCAACAGTTTAAGTTTGGTGTTGTGATGAGCGGATATTTTATACGCTTTTTGGGGATAATTTCATATAGTTTTGAGTATGTTTTAGTTAGTTTTTAGTCTATTTCTAGTAGTTTTTAGGAAAAATTCATATTTCTGGACTTTACTATGAGTTGTGTGTTTTTCTGTAATTTCAGGTATTTTTCTGGCTGAAATTGAAGGAGCTGAGCAAAAATCTGATTCAGGCTGAAAAAGGACTACTGATGCTGTTGGATTCTGACCTCCCTGCACTCAAAGTGGAATTTCTGGAGCTACAGAACTTGAAATGGCGTGCTTCCAATTGCGTTGGAAAGTAGACATCCAGAGCTTTCCAGAAATATATAATAGTCCATACTTTGCACAAGAATAGACGACGTAAACTGGCGTTCAACGCCAGTCCTCTGCCCAATTTTGGCGTCCAGCGCCAGAAAAGGATAAAAAACTGGAGTTGAACGCCCAAACTGGCACAAAAACTGGCGTTCAACTCCACAAATGGCCTCTGCACGTGGATTGCTTAAAGTCTCAGCCCCAGCACACACCAAGTGGGCCCCAGCACACCAAGTGGGCCCCAGAGGTGGATCTCTGCATCATCCATCATAGTCCACTCATATTTTGTAACCCTAGGCTACTAGTTTAGTATTTAAACAACTTTTAGAGACTTATTTGGTATCTCATGACATTTCAGATCTAAACTTTGTATTCTCTGACGGCATGAGTCTCTAAACCCCATTGTTGGGGGTGAGGAGCTCTGCTGTGTCTCAATGAATTAATGCAAGTATTTCTGTTTTCATTCAAACACGCTTGTTCCTATCTAAGATGTTCATTCGCGCTTAACTGTGATGATGGTGATGAGCTGTGACACTCATCACCTTCCTCAACCCATGAACGTGTGCCTGACAACCACCTCCGTTCTATATCCGATTGAATGAGTGTCTCTTAGATTCTTTAATCAGAATCTCCGTGGTATAAGCTAGAACTGATGGCGGCATTCATGAGAATCTGGAAAGTCTAAGCCTTGTCTGTGGCATTCCGAGTAGGATTCAAGGATTGAATGACTGTGACGAGCTTCAAACTTCTGAAGGCTGGGCGTTAGTGACAGACGCAAAAAGATAGTAAATCCTATTCCAACCGGATCGAGAACCAACCGGTGATTAGCCGTGCTGTGACAGAGCGCGTGAGCGTAGTTTTCACTGGAAGGATGGAAGGTAGCCATTGACAACGGTGATCCACCAACACACAGCTTGCCATAGGAGGACGTGCGTGCGTGAATCAGAAGACAGAGGAAAGCAGAGATTCAGAGGACAAAGCATCTCCAAAACTCCAACATATTCTCCATTACTACACAACAAGTAACTTTTAATTTATGCTCTACTGGTTATTCATAATTCAACTGATAAACATAATTGATTTCCTGACTAAGATTTACAAGATAACCATAGATTGCTTCAAACCAACAATCTCTGTGGGATTCGACCCTTACTCACGTAAGGTATTACTTGGACGACCCAGTGCACTTGCTGGTTAGTGGTACGCGTTGTGAAAAGTGTGATTCACAATTCGTGCACCAGTACACGTCACCGATGGGAAAAAGGGCGAGTCACGCGTAAGCTTGAAGTACCCGCACACATGAAAATGCCAACGTTGGAGGGAAAGTTGGAGGTCCAACGCTGAGGCCAACGTCACCTGCATTGTTTTGAAACTGTAAAATGAAATCTTTGCATCCAGGCGCACGCGTGAAGCACGCGTACGCGTGGATGATCATTTTTTCCGCTGGTGCGCAAACGCGCAAAGCACGCGTACGCGTGGATAGCAGGACGTTGGCCCTCCAACGTTGAGTCAAACACCAATGACAGCAAGTTTCTCTGGTTTTTCTGAAGAAGCGTTTGAGTCAACATTGGCCATCAAACATTGACTCCAACGTGAAGCATCAGACTCTGCAATTCAAACCAATCTCTTCTCAATAGCAAAGGAAACCAATTAGAGCCAATTCAACCCAATTCCAACAAGGCCAAAAGCCCAATTCAGAGATTGAAGATCAATGGAAGAGAGTGTATAAATAGTTTAGAATTTAAGTTAGAGGGACCTTTTTCTCAATTGAGATTTTCCTTTCACTTACTACTGCACAATTACTTTTTATTAATTTTCCTTTGCAATGTATCTTTCATTTCCAATTTCCATTTTGAGAGCTATAAATAACTAAACCCTTTCATTGGGTTAGGGAGCTCTGTTTAATTCAATGGATCAATAGTAATTTCATTCATCTTATTCATTATTTTCTCTTTATTTTACTAGAAAGCTTTCGTTCTTCATCCAATTGGATAGTTATCTTGGGAAAGAAGCTATTCATAATTGGATCTCCTCGGAACCTTGGAAGAGGAATGAGGAGATCATGCTAGAAATGCTTTCTCACATTGGATTAGATTGGGATTTGGATGGATATAGTGACATGTAATCCTACTAACACTTTGATCTATAAATTTGTGTGGTATAATCAGTGACCAAACTTCATCTCTTCCCATGAGCACTTAAATCAAGGAATTGGGCAATTGTTCATGCTTAGAGATTAGATTGCCAAGGAATTTGGATCTAATCACTTAAGATTGCCAAGGAGATCAATCAATACATTGATTGCGGAAGAGATGAAAATGAATTTGATCCAGAGAATTATACATCTCCTGAACCCAATGATTTCGCCTCTCTGATCTACCCATTCTTTTATATTCTGCTTCTTTAATTTCATGCTAAATCCCCATTCTGTCATTTAATTTCATGCAATTTAACTTCTGTCATTTAATTCTTGCAAATTATGTTTCCCGCCAAATTTTACTTTCTGCAATCCTAATTCAATTCCGATTTTGCTCAACTAGCATAATTCTCCAATTAACATTGCTCAATCTACCAATCCCTGTGGGATTCAACCTCACTCTACAGTGAGCTTTTACATGACAACAATCCGGTGCACTTGCCGGTAGGAAATTTGTTGAGAGGCAAATTCCTGCGCATCACGTTTATGGCGTCGTTGCCGGGGATTGGTGTTGTATTGACAATTACTAAATTGAAGGATAACTAGATTGAGCACTTTACTTTAATTGCAATTTAATTTCAGTTGTTTATTTTATTCTCTGCAATTTTCTGTTAGTTATTTCTCTTTAATTTTACCTTACTTCTTTACTTTCTAGCAAGCTAACTTACTAACTATTTGCTAAATTGCTCTAACCAAGCTAACTATACTCTGTTTTAGTAGACTCTACACTTGCTATTTCTTGTACTTGTTCATTGTATGACAGGTAGGAGGAAGGAAAACTCAACCTCATTTAATAGTGAACCGGAAAGAACTTTCCTGAGATTAAGGAGGGAAGCAAGAGGAAAAAGAGTTGTTGGTGTAGAAGAAGAGGAGGAATACTTTGATATAACCATGGAAGATGATATGGAAAACCATCATGAAGGAGAGGTGAACAATCCTGCCAGAAGAGGTGGAGCTAACCCTGCTGGACATGAGAGGAGAGTTCTGGGATCATACATCAATCCAAATCCAGAAAATTGTGGTAGCAGCATCCAAAGGCCAAATATCCATGCTAATAATTTCAAATTGAAGCCTCAGCTCATAACGCTTGTCCAGAGCAATTGCTCTTTTGGAGGAAGTGCCCAAGAGGATCCTAATGTGCATCTCACTAAATTCCAAAGGATATGTGACAGATGAGGGAAAGAACGATTCCACACAAACTCACCGGCAAGTGTACCGGGTCGCATCAAGTAGTAATAACTCACAAGAGTGAGGTCGATCCCATAGGGATTGATGGATTGAGCAACTTTAGTATGGTGATGAATTTTGTTTAATGAATATTTGATGATTTGATGAAACTTGATTAACAGAAGTAAAATTGCAAGAAAATAAAAGGGAGGAGGTAAATTGACAAAATCTTAAAGTGCAGAAGAAGTAAATTGCAGAAACTTAAAGTGCAAGAAAGTAAACAAGCTGAAACTTAAAGTGAAAGAAAGGTAAATAACTGAAACTTAAAGTGCAAAAAATTTAAATTGATGAATCTAAATTGACAGGAAACTTAAATTGCATCAAGAATAAAGGGATTTGGGTACTGGGATTCAAAATTGAGCTGGAAAATATAAATTGAAGTAAATCAGAGAACTATGAGATGAAGAGATTCATATCAGGGTCTGAATAGCAAAATAGAAATAGCAAGTTATAGATGAATTCAAAACAGCAAGGAAACTTAGATCTCAATTTCTCTCTTGACAATTCAGTAAAGAAGAAATTGCAGAAGAGATGAAAACTAGCAGGAAAGTTAAAATTAGATCTCCAATTTATAAAACTAGAAAAAGGAAATGTAAAAGGAAACTCCAAGGTGAAGAAACTCAGAAGAATTCTCCAAATTAGAGTTCCAAAACCCAAAACAGAAAATCAAAGTTGTAGAAGATAGAAAATGAACAAAGAAAGAAAACTTAGATCTGATCCCAATTCCCCAAATTCTCCAATTCTAAAAAGAAAATTAAAAGAGAGCAAAAGGTAAAAAAAAAGTCCTCCTCAAATCAAATTTGCTCCTATTTATACACTTTCTATTTCCAGTCATTAAGCATTTGGAGTGGGCTTTTTTGGTTTGGCCTTGAAGAAGTGGATCCAAGTGGCAATTGTTTGAAGTGGGTTAGGGGTGCTTGGTTGCTCCCAGGGGAACGCTCAGTTCACTAAATGAGCACTACGTTCCTTTCTCCTTTGGTGCACGTTTTTTTCTTCCTAGCGCTCTCTTAGTCAGTGCTACGTTCCTTTGCTAAGTGCTGCCTTTATTGAGCGCTTTGTTTCTTCACTGGCGCTCTCTTAGTGAGCGCCAAGTAAACTTAGTGAGCACTCCTAGTGTGTACGGATAGCACAAGGATTGCCTCCCAGACTTGAAATTCACGAAAACGCTCACTTAGTGAGCGTGGCACTCACTTTGGAAGTGAACGCTACTCCAAAATGTTGCTGAGCGTGGCGTTCACTTTGTGAACGTAACGCTTCCCTGATTTGCCTCCTCCTTTCTTCATTTCTTCACCTACAAGCAACCAAACAAGCAATCATAGTCTCACCAAAATCACAAGTCCTTGCATCATTCATAAAATCAATTAATTCTAGCATAAACCTTATGATTTTGTGTAAAATAAATGATGTTTGATTGATTCAAAATGATAATGAAATTCCACTCCAATCACTTACTTATTGTGCAAAAAAGTGCATAAAACCTAATGAAACAAGTGAAAAATGCTTGTAAAACTATCATAAGATGACTTGTCATCACAACACCAAACTTAAATCTTGCTTGTCCCCAAGCAAGCACTAAACATGAGAAGAAATAAAATAAAACAGAGAAGCATTTATATCCTTATTTAGCAGGAAAAGAATTTGGGCTATGGGGTTTTATGCAGACAAGATACAGCTCAATTATTCTTAGCTGTCAGATATGAAATGTCTCTTTGAGGATTCACTAGAGTTGCTGCTATAATCCCTTGTTCTTTGATTGATCACTGTTAGATTTTTCCTTCTTTCTTTTGCTTAGAAAGTTTATTTCTCAATGGTGGCTCAGTGTCAAGTGTTGCAGCAGCCTTTTGGCTCAATGTTTCTCAACACCTCTCCACTATAGACACTTGGCTCACAATTCTTCTTAGGAACATTGATGCCCAGCACCTCTTTGGGTTACTAAATGCTTTTTAACTAGGTTGCTCTTGATAATGGACTTTCGGTTGGTAATCCTGGATTAGTTAACCCAGGTTACCAAGTTTTAAAAGATTCCTCAGAACCTAATTGTCCAAGCATATCCTAGTACAAGAAGCACCACAGGCATATGTCCTAAGGTACAAGCTATTAGTGTCTAGCCTTATTATTTGTTTCTTTCATCCTTGGCTTTTCTTTTCTTTTTCTTTCTTACTTTTTTTATTTTCCAGGGATGTTCATTAATTGAAGGTTTTATAACAGCAAATGAGTTCTCACTACAAAAGACATTCTATTCTGCAGCTTTTATTATTGAGCTTATCATCTAATCAAGCAATTACCACCACTGAACTTTATTCTAATTCCTACTACATTGGACAATCACTTTCTATTTCAAACATTTTCTCTTATTGATGCAAAAGGGAAACAAGACAGAATTTAATGCAGATGAAGATGAAGACAAGCATTTAAACTAGTGCAATTAACAGTCATCAAGATTTGCACTATTTGAACTAAACGTCAAGGTAAACAGCAGCTTCTCATTCAGAACATTTCAAAGCCGAGTGAATTTTGTGACAATACAACCTCTCAGGAGTGTCTTGCAGATTTCCCTTGGTGATGATTCTTTTTAGAGGCTAAGTGTCTTTTCTGCACAATTATTAGAAGTTGCTTGTTTTTCCAAGCAGTTAGGCAGATGGTTAGCATGCATGAATTATTGTAGGTTCTTGAACTTACTTTGGTGAAGGAATACCAAACTTAGTCCCTTGCTACTGTCTATGATGCATCAGTTACATGAAACCTTGTTCTTTTGCTAAAAAGTAATAAAACTAAAAACTAGAAAACAAACAATGGTTTAGTGGTTTGCCTGATTTCTTAGAGCTAGTTACCATTTATGCTGAGGGTTGAAATGTGTTTTTAAATGAGATTTTTTTTTGGTGGAACACCAAACTTAGCATACTTCATTCACCCTTAAATTATTTTGGTGTGCAACACCAAACTTAGCTCCTTGCAATATAGATAAGTCTACTTAACCTTTTTATTGAAATAGTTTAGGAAAAGAAAACTACCTCTGGTTGGGTTGCCTCCCAACAAACGCTCTTTTAATGTCACTAGCTTGACATCCTTCATTCTTGCTCAACTTAATTTCTGAATCTCCTTCTCTTTGTCCCAAAGGCCTCCCAAATAATGCTTTGCCCTGTGACCGTTTGTTGTGAAATTGTTCTTTGTTGCTTCATCTAGGAGTTCAAGGCTTCCATAAGAGAGAACCTTTGTCACCAAGTAGGGGCCAGTCCATTTGGACTTGAGTTTGCCAGGGAAAACTTTGAGCCTGGAGTTATACAAGAGTACATGCTATCCTGGTTTGAACTCCTTCTTTGAGATCCTTTTGTCATGCTATCTCTTAGCTTTTTCCTTGTATATCTTAGCATTTTCATAGGCTTCTAGTCTAAACTCATCCAACTCATTTAGTTGCAGTAGCCTCTTCTCTCCTGCTGCTTGAGAATCAAGGTTGAGGAGTTTAGTGGCCCAGAAGGCTTTATGCTCAAGCTCTACATGGAGGTGACAAGACTTGCCATATAATAACTGAAAAGGAGACTTTCCAACAGGAGTTCTGAATGCTGTTCTATATGCCCAGAGAGCGTCTTCTAATTTTCTGGCCCAATCCTTTCTTGTGTTCCCCACTGTTTTCTCCAAAATCCTCTTCAACTCCCTATTTGCAAGCTCTGCTTGGCCATTGGTCTATGGGTGATATGGTGTGGCTACTTTATGCATCACGCCGTATTTGTGAAGTAGTTTCTCCATCTGTTTGTTGCAAAAATGACTACCACCATCATTGACAAGACCCTTAGGCACTCCATATCTAGTAAAAATATGCTTCTTAAGGAATTGAAGGACAGTTTGTACATCACATGTGGTTGTTGCCTTGGTTTCCACTCACTTTGAGATATACTCTACTTCCACAAGTATGTATTTGAAAGAATATGAAGGTGGAAAAGGGCCCATAAAATCTATGCCCCAAAGATCAAAGAGTTCTACCTCCAAGATGTAGTTCTAAGGCATCTCATTCCTTCTTGTTAATCCTCCAACTCTTCGACACTCATTGCATTGATGAACAAACTCTCTAGCATCCTTGAATATGGTTGGCCAATAAAATCCACTTTGAAGTACTTTGGCTGCTGTTCTTTCTGGCCCAAAATGTCCACCATAAGCTGAACCATGACAATGCCATAGTATGTCTCTCATCTCACTCTCAGGAATACATTTCCTAATCATTCCATCTGGACAACTCCTGAATAAGAATGGTTCATCCCATAAGAATTTCTTGGCCTCATTGAGCAGCTTCTTCACTTGTTGCTTAGTGAATTCTTGGGGAATCTTCCTTCCAACCTTATAGTTTACAATATTTGCAAATCAGGGGGCTTGTTGGATTCGAAGAAGGTATTCATCTGGGAATTTTTCATTCACTGGTTGTGGTGTATCTTGGTTAGCTTCTTGTGATAGTCTTGACAAATAGTCTGCCACTTGATTCTCATTCCCTTTCCTATCTCTCACTTCAATGTCAAATTCTTGTAGCAGCAACACCCACCTAATAAGACTTGGCTTTGAATCCTATTTAGACATGAGATACTTGAGAGCAGCATGATCAGTATATACTATAACCTTTGAACCAAACAAGTATCGTCTAAATTTATCAAATGCATATACAATTGCCAAGAGCTCTTTCTCGGTGGTGGTATATTTTTTCTGTGCTTCATTCAACACCTTGCTAGCATAGTATATAACATGATGCAGCTTGTCTATCTTTTGCCCCAATACAGCACCAATTGCAAAGTCACTTGCATCACACATAAGTTCAAAAGACAATTCCCAATCTGGGGGTGTGATGATTGGTGCTCTAGTGAGTTTTCTTTTTAAAGTTTCAAAGGCATGCTTGCAATTGTCATCAAAGACGAAAGGATTATCAATCACTAGCAAATTGCTTAGTGGTTTTGCTATTTTTTGAAAAATCTTTGATGAATCTTCGGTAAAAACCAGCATGTCCAAGAAAACTTCTTACTGCTTTCACATTAATAGGTATAGGAAGCTTTTCAATGATTTCTATTTTTTCTTTGTCAACTTCTATACCTTTGCTTGAAACCTTGTGCCCAAGAACTATCCCTTCAGGAACCATGAAATAGCATTTCTCCCAATTCAATACCAGATTAGTTTCTTGGCATCTTTTCAAAACAAGAGTTAAATGATGCAAGCAGGGGCATTGCATAGCCCAAAGGGCATCCTTCTGTAAGCAAAGACTCCAAATGGACAGGTGAAGGAAGTCTTTTCTTGATCCTTGGAATCCACCACTATTTGATTGTATCCAGAGTACCCGTCCAGGAAGCAATAGCATGCATGGCCAGCCAATCTTTCCAGCATCTGGTCGATGAATGGGAGAGGAAAATGATCTTTCTTTGTAGCATCATTCAGTCTTCTATAATCGATGCACATTCTCCACCCCGTCACTGTCCTTGTAGGAATAAGTTCATTCTTTTCATTGAAGATGACATTCATGCCACCTTTCTTTGGCACTACTTGTACTGGGCTCACCCAAGAGCTGTCAGAGATTGGGTATATGATTCCAGCATTCCATAGCTTCATCACTTCTTTTTGAACCACCTCCTTCATGGTTGGGTTAAGCCTTCTTTGGGGTTGAACTACAGGCCATGAATCTTCCTCCAGTAGAATTTTGTGCATACAGATGGCAGGGCTTATGCCCTTGATATCATCAATCGTCCAACCCAAAGCTGTCTTGTTAGCTTTCAACACTTCAATCAGCTTTGTTTCTTCTTCTATGCTTAAAGAAGAATTTATGATCACTGGCAGGTGATAAACCCCAATTTTGTGGTTTATCTTATGCTTAATTTGGGGGATTTTATCACCTTTTCTCGCATTTATTCAATAAAATAGCATGGTTTTGTAATTCTTCCTTGAACTGTGCTTAAATGTGAAAACATGCTTTTTAGGCCCTAAAATTGGTAATTTTAATTCACTTTAATTCCATTCGATGCCTTGATGTATTTGTTGAGTGATTTCAGGTTCATATGGCAAGTATTGGATGGAAGAAGTGAGGAGAAAAGCATGCAAAGTGGGAGAACTCATGAAGAAATGAAGGAACCGTAAAGCTGTCAAGTCCGATCTCTTCGCACTCAATCGACCATAACTTGAGCTACAAAGGTCCAAATGAGGCGGTTCTAGTTGTGTTGGAAAGCTAACATCTGGGGCTTCAAAATGATATAAAATTTGCCATATGTTACTTCGCGTTCAGGGGCGCGCACGTGCCATGTACGCATGCGCGCCAATGCTGTCGTGGCCCACTAAAGTGAATTCGCCCCCAGCGAATTTTGAAGCACTTTGGGCCCAACCCAACTCATTTCTAATGCTATTTCATGCAGAATTCAAGCTTGGGCAAAGGGGGAGCAATTTTTTGGTAGTATAGCATCATGTAGGTTAGTTTCTAGAGAGAGAAGCTCCATCTTCTCTCTAGAATTAGGCTAGGTTAATCTCTCTTAGATTTAGGTTCAATTACATGTTTTCGTCTTGTTTCTTTTATGAATTCTTGCTTCTACTCTTTTATTTACTTGATTTATAATGTTAATTTCCCTTTTTGCTCTCTTTTATATTCATGGATGCTTATGTTGGATTTAGATCTCTTTTAATGAAATTTAATGTTTGATGTTCTTTTAATTGTTGAATTGAGTTGTGAATTTACTTTTCTTGCAATTGGTAGTTGGTAGATTTTACTATTTCTTGCTCATTTATTATGCTTTCTTTTTATGCCTTCCAAGTGTTTTACAAAATGCTTGGTTGGATGTTAGAGTAGATTTTGAGCATTATTGGCTTGGAAAGAGTAATTAGGCAATCTTGAGTCATGAAAACCCAACTCATGTTGGTGATCTAGAGTTGTTAGCTAATATTGTTTCCATTGATACTAATCTTTTGCTAATTTAATTAGTAAGTTGATTAGGACTTTTGGATTGAGATTAGCTAGTCTTATTAGACTTTCTCTCATGGAAGATAATATGATACCTTCTTCCAATGCTGGAGATGACGTAATAAGATAAATTCTTGTTTATATTTGTGACATGATTAACTAGTCTTGTTTGACTTTCTCCCTTTGTGTTGGAGTTGACTAAATAAGATGAATTGATCATTGTATGACTAGGATAGAAAGCCTATGATCTCAATTCTTGCCATGAATGTCTCTCTTTATTATTTGCTTTCTCTTATTTACTTGTCCTCTTTAATTACTTGCTTAATTTACTTTTCTTGTCATTTATTTTAGTGCCCTTCTTATCAACCCAAAACCCCCTTTTACCCCATCATAGCCAATAATCATTCACTTCATTGCAATTCCTCATGAGACAACTCGGAGTCTAAATACTCCGATTAATTCTTATTTGGGGTTTGTACATGTGACAACTCAAATTTAATTTGATTTGAGGATTGACTATTGGTTTGGACTATACTAACAACGGAATTATTTTGTGGAATTCCGAACCGGTATAAATCCTTGTGTCAAATTAATGGCGCCGTTGCCGTGGAGTTGCAATGGTGTTATGTTATTGGTTATTGTATATATGTGAATATTATGAATAGCTTGATTTTTGGATTGCTTGTTAGTTTTTGCTAGTTTTAGGACTTTGTTTCGTTATTTCTTGTTAGCTTTTATTTCTTATTTTCACTTTTCACTATGAATTCTCACTTTGGCTATGAGTGTGATTACAACTATGTTGTAGGAAATGGGAACTTCAATGAGGATGTGTATCAAGGATGGGACAATCAAAGGTGGGAGGAGCCATATGCATATGATCAATCCTCATAGCAACAACCTCTACCAATGCACTATGAAGAGGAGCCATTCTATGATGCATATCAATCCAATGGCTATGGTGAATCCTCTTGTTACTTTCAAGAACCACCACCATATGCCTATGAGCCATATCCCCAACAAAACCATCAACCATACTCACACGCCACCTTTCACCAACCATCTTCATATGACCCTAATCCATACCCACCATACCAACAATCATACGAGACATATGAACCACACATAGAGCCACCACTACTCCAATATCAACATTTTCAAGAGCCACCCCCTCCATACTATTACCAAGAAGAACCACCTCCAACGCATGCAAATTTTCAACCACAAGATGAATTTTACTTTTCGCCATAACCACCTTCCGACTATAATACCTTCCCCTCAAACAATGAACCCTCTCTTCCACCATCACCCCCGATGAAGCCTCTATGCTAGAATTAAGGGAGCTTGAATCTCATATCTTAAGGCAACACGAGGAGGATGAAAAGAATTTTGAGGAATTAAGAGCAAAAATGGCCATCATGGTAGAAGCCATTGGCAACATAGTTTCATCCCACCTAAGCCTATGCGATCAAGGCACTTCCATTGTGGAATGTGGAGAAGCAACAAAGAAGCTTAGTGAGGGAGTGAACTTGAAGCTCCAAGGAGAAGAAGAGGAGTTAAAGAAAGAATGCAACAAGAGGAGGAAGTAGAGATTATTAAAGAAGAGGAAGAAGTGGTTGAAGACTTAGGAGATGCGGAACCACCTTGGGAGTCTAAGATTGAAGAAAACCACTCCAAAATTATTGAAATTGATGCTAAGGAGGAATGTGCACAACCTCCAAGGCATATCTCTTATGAAGAATTGGATGGAATAGAGCAAGAATTGAGTCCCCTTGGTGATGAAGATTGATGCGGGCAGAAATTGGCGAAATAAAAATTGTTAATTTATATGCGTTGTAAGTATAGTTCTTAACTCAACAAAAATCTACCTATCAATTTAAAAAGGTTTCACAGAAAATTGAAATTAAAATACTGGGAGTATGATTCCCAGGTCGTCTCCCAACGAGTTGCAGAAAAGTGTGCTATTTTATTAATCAGATGTTTTCAAAAAGGTTTGAGTTGAGTAAACAGAAAATTAAATTGGTGAATTTGAATAATGTAAATAAAATCCTTGACTGGGAATTGATTAGTTGGAATCCCTATTATTGTTGGAATGCTCTCAGGATTAATTGACAATTAAAGGTTGTCCTGTTTAGTTATCCTTTACTAGGTAAGGGAAAGTCAAATAAGTTGGAATACTACGTCTGTTCACAAGTTGTAATCCACTTAATTAAAAGGGATTGGTGTTAGTGACTAGAAGACAATCCAACCATAAACCCAATTACAATTTTTCTTTCAAGCATTCCAACTCAAGGGTTCCTTTCAATCAATTCCCCATCAAGTTAGGCAACTACTCACTCATTGTGAATGTAAAATTCATAGCATATAAAAAGGAATTAAAGAAAGACATTGTAAATAAAAATGAAAATAGACAATTAAAAATAAAAGTTCTCCTTGTATTAAATAATCCTAAAAATATTCCAATGGTAAAATTAAACAAAGCAAAGAACATGGAAGAGTAAAGCCAAGTAAAGAAAACGAACTAGCATGACAAAGTCTTGATGAGGTAATAACTCTTCTCAGTGTTCCAATGCCAAAAAGTAAGAGAAAATTTAATCCTAAGAACTATGAATGTATAGAGAGAAAACCTAGGAGAGGAATAAAAACTAGATCTAAAAACTAAAACTGTGTAGAATGAATGTTGTCTTTGGTTTCTGCATGTTCTCTGGCTCTAGTCTGCTATTCTGGGCCAAAAATTGGGTCAAAATAGGGTCCAAAATCGCCCCCAGCGAATTCTGTAGATTATGCAGATCGCGCATGTCATGCGATCGCGTCATCCATGCGGACGCGTCATTCGTGTTTTTCGCTGCCACGCGTTCGCGTCGTCCACGCCTCCGCGTCGCTTGTGCTTTTTCATTCCGCACGATCCCGTGAGCCATGCGGCCGCGTCACTGCGATTCCTCCTCTTTCGCGCGGTCGCGTGAGCCATGCGACCGCGTCACTTGTAACAACCCTGATTTTCGAGTGCATGAGATCTTTTCTGAAAGTACGGATTTCTCCGGAAGATCAGTAAAGGGAACACCTCTGTTATATCATCAAGAATCTCAATCCTCATTATCATTATGTCATCCTTGAGCTAGAACCTCCTTTGAGGCAAGCTCGATAATGCAATCACGAAGAACCTAGTTTTTGAACCGTATCAGTTGGCAGTTTTGATTCTGATTTTCGTAAATAGTCTCTGTTTGACAAACCGGACTCGATTCATGAGAGGAGAGAGATAATGGTATAATATAATCATTATATCAGTATTAGAACATGCTTGAATGATATTATAAGGTTACCTGGTCTGTTTTTGTTAAAAACAGAAAATCGGTTTAACCGGGTTTACGGTTTACTGGTGCAGCTTAGCACCAGCACTCTCTGATGAATTTAGCAATGCTAAGGCCTCATTATACATGTTCTATTCTCATAATAAATATGTTACTAGTGTCATTTATGCTAGTAGCTCAGAAAATAATTTTTAGAGATGTTTTTACAAGTATTCCGATACACCTAGTTTTAGTAGTTGTACACCAGAGATATTTTAATATTATTTTAATCCACCTCCAAGCCAACCAATCACAACTCACCTTACACCCCCAAGACCTCCAAGGCTGTCTCATTTCATAATTTTGGCCGAAAATAACAAGAGAGAAAAGAGAGAAACTTTCATGAACACTTAATCTTCAAAGCTTGATTTCTTCTAAACTAAAACTCAAATCAAAACTCCGATTTCACCAAAATGATCCTCTCTTCTTCCTCTACATAACCATGTAACTTATCAAGGATGGAAATAAGGTGAGATGGCTGTCTCCCTCCCATTTCAATTCGGTTTTCAAGGAAAACCATGCAAAACATGTGTTTTCTTGATGTTCTTCCTTAGGAATCATGCTTAACTTGACTTGAGGGCCAAGAAACGTGAATTTACAAAAAGTCTAAGGTGAGATATCTCTTCCTAACATACTGAGTGAGATTCGTTCAGTTGAGAGTTTTTGGATTTAAAGTTGTTCTTGATGTGATTTAGGAGGAAAAAGTGCTTAAGGACCACCTGAAAGTTTAACCGAATTAGGAGCAGCAAAACCAGGTAGGGATTGACGAATTTAATCTTGATTGATTGTGTTTGAGTTGTGTGATTATGATATGGTTTGGCTGTGCTTGAAATTGATTGTTTGTATGAGTAATTCTTGTTGAAATTTTGGTGAAAATTTGGTGAAATTTGATGAAATTCAAGCTATGAATGTGTGTTCTTGTGGCTGCTGGAAAACAAAACCCTAGAGCTTAAATTGAGGTTCAATTTGTATTAAAATCATGTAGAAAAGATGGGGTTTTAGTGGCTGTTAATTTATTTTTAATTATGGTAAAAATCGGTTGCTGAAAAGACTAAAAAACGGGTAAAAACAAAGAAAGAATTTGAAGAATTTACGAAGAACACGAAGAACACTTTGAGAGTGGTGAAGAACAATGAAGAACATCTTTTTGATCCATAAAAGGGCAAGGAAGTAAAAATTTTGGTGTTTGGGGTGTTATTTTGTAATTTCCAAAAGTTAGGGTGGTAAAAGTAGAAATATTAAAAGTTACGGGTGGTAAAAAGTGAATTTTAAAGGTTAAAAGTAAAAGTAAGTTAATTTTCGAAAATTTAATGATAAAATAATAAAAAATAATAAAATATTAAATAATAATATTTAATTAAAAATAATATTTTAATAAAAATAATAAAATAATGCAGAAAAGGTAGTTTTCTGTAAAAGCTTTAGAAAGACAACTTTAAGTGCAGAATCTCATAATTACCTTCATAAAACACTTAGAGAGTGGTAATAACATGATAGTGAGGCAAAGATAAAGAAAAGATAAAAATTTAAAGAAAAGATAAAAACCAAAAAAAAAGTCTGTAAAATTTTAACGACAGAAAAACAGACAGAGACTAGTGAACGAACTAGGGCAACTTAGTTAGTACTTGAGTTGCGACTAGGGTTAGGTATAATATGAAAAGTTAAACTATTTCAGTATAGACTTAATGAACCTATACCTGGGACAGGCTAACTATTCATACCGAAATTTACATAAGCTTTAAATACACATGTTAAATAGAGAAATCAGAGCAGAATAAAGTAATACAGAGCACAGAGTAACCAGAGTAAAGTAAAGAGATACAAAGAGAAAAGAATAATATGATAAAGAGAAATGGTTTGAGCCAGGATATTGTAAAAGTGAAAGATGTAAAGTTTGTACAGTATGATTGAACAGAGAAAGAAAGAGGTACTGCATAAGAATGTGAAAATGATGATGAATAATGTGAATGATGATGAATGATGATAATGAGAAAAGAGTAATATCACAAAGAGAATAGAAGAGAAGAGTATAGGAATAAAGAGTTAAGCCTTGTGGCATGATGTTCTGTTGTATGTTCATCTGCTACTTTTCCATTGGCCCTAGAGGTCCTGTAGGCCCAAGTTCACCTACAGTAAGTTGTTATTCCTGTAGGCCGAAGTTCACCTGCAGTGAATATCAATTGTGTATCTCAGGGTGTTGCTCCTGTAGGCCGAAGTTCACCTACAGAGAGTTGTGATTCCTGTAAGCCGAAGTTCACTTACAGGGGCGCCATTGCTGTAAGCCGAAGTTCACTTACAGAGGTGCTATTTCTGTAGGCCAAAGTTCACCTACAGAAAGTTGTTGTGCTGTAATTAGACTATTTCTGTAAGCCAAATTTCACTTACAGAGGTGTTATTTCTGCAGGCCTCACCTACAGAAAGTTGTTGCATTGTGATTAGACTATTCCTGTAAGCCGAAGTTCACTTACGGGAGTGCTATTTCTGTAGGCCGAAGTTCACCTACAGAAAATAAGCCATATCTAGGGCTAGTTCCTAGGTAATGTCGGGCTGCAGGGTGTAAACCGACACGTGAGCTCATGGCCTGCATAGGACAGACATGCATCATACTTGGTTGCGCATTTCCTCTATTATGATTGTTGTTTGAATGTATGCTTTCTTTGTTTTCATTCTATTCTCTGTGTCTGTGTTTTTTTTTTTTTTTTTGTATTCTTTTGTTTGTGTTTTGCTTTTTATTTTTTCTATTTATCTGTTTCTTCTGTCTACTACTTCTCAGTATTCTGCTATTTATCTGCTAAACAACACGGAATTAATGAATGTAACTAATAACCCCGACCCTACTAAGAACTCCCCAGTTCTTACCCCTTCTCTCTCCCTTTCCCCTTCAGATGGAAGTAAGAGTTCCTTTCCGTAGTTCGCTGACGATTGTACGCAAAAAGGGATTCCACTCTAGGCAGTCTTCTGAGTCTAGGGTGAATATCGTTATCTGATTATATGTATATACTGTGAGACCAGCCAATGTCTGCACCCCGTTCATATGCGCACTTTAACCTAAATCCTGTGTACGAGATTCCTATTGTGTGGCTACTTCATGAGGTACCAGAGAGACGTCCTGTGGAAAAGTCTGATCGTGCAGAGGAGTAGCAGATGATGTTCTATTTTTGATGACGTTCCACCTGACTTGAGTTTTGAAGACTTAGAACGTACTTTCCCTCGCTTTAGTAGTTTAGAGGGACTAGGTGAGTATAGAGTCTAGGCTAGCCTAGGTGCCAGCTTAGGGACCTCTTGAACAGGTCAGGACCTGGGATGTTGTATGTATATATATGTATATAGATATTATTAAGCTATATCTAGGGGTGTTTTAACTAACAGTCTATATGCTAATAAAGGCTGAATCACCGAATGTTGTCAACTACTTGTGATGTATTTTTGTGTGGTTGTTTATAACTGTTTTATCTGTTATTACTTGTGAATTGATTATAAATGATTCTGTCTATTAATCCAAACGTTTTCAAAAAAAAAAAAAATACACCACGCAAATTAACTACGCGTTTAACAACGAATCAGGCTCATATGATAAATAATAGATAATAATTAGGAAGACAAATTGGTAGCGCTCAGTTTCCGGTATGATCTAGACATATTGAAAATTGGGTCGTTACATCACTTCTCGCTGGTTATCTCCTCAATTTCTTGTGTTCCTTCCATTTTTGTTAGCTTCCTTTCCAATCTCCAACTCATTCATGCCCTATAAAGCCTGAAATGCTTAACACACATATCACGGCATCGAATGGAATAAAGGAGAATTAAAATGCATAATTAAAAGTCTTCTAGGAAGCAGTTTTCAATCATGTAATAATTTCAGGAAGGAAATATAAATGCATGCTATTTTAATGAATAAGTGGGTAAGGATCATGATAAAACCACACAATTAAACAAAATATAAACCATAAAATAGTGGTTTATCAACCTCCCCACACTTAAACATTAGCATGTCCTCATGCTTAATTGAAGGAGATAAAATAAATAAGTATGACCATGTAGAAACTCATGCAATGCAATGCAATCCTGTATGTATGATTCTTGCCCACTTAATCAAAAGTAAATAAGCTCTTCAAAACAATTACAAATCAAATTTCACTAATTCTATCATTATACAGTAAGACAGATAAAAGTGCAAGAAGATAGCTCATGAAAGCAGGGAACATGGAAATTCAAGCATTGAACCCTCACCGATGATGTATGTACGCTCTAATCTCTCTAGTGTATAGGGTAATCACTCTATCCTTCTCTAATCATGCTCTCTAACTTTTGTTCTTCTCCTAACCAATCAATAATGGTTAATATACCAATGCAAACATCATGAGGTCTTTTCAAGGTTGTAATGGGGCCAAGGTAGGGGTAGGGATACATATATGGTTAAGTGAGCTTATAAATTGAATCTTTGATTAACCCAAGCTTTAACCCAACCTATATATATTTAATGTAACCTTAGAATTCATACCCAGCTACCCAGAATTCCCTTTTACATTCCATACTCATGTATCAACTTTTTATTTTAATTTTATTATATGTGCGTTGATCTTTGAATTCTTAATTCAACATTGGGGTAATTTTGTCCCCTTATTTATTTATTGATTTTTTATTTTATTTTATTTTATTTTATTTATATAGACATAAAAATAAACATAACTTATCAATGCACATAGATTTTTAATTCGTATAGTTTCACATGAGTAGGTATCCAAATTCCCATTGTATTATCATGGCACATTCCCTTAATAACTTTTGTTCCCACAATTTCCCATACTTAACTAGTACACACAATTCTATCTTAAGCTAACCAAAGATTGAATTTGGGATATACAATTATTTTTTTCCGCTTAAGGCTAGTAATGTGGTGCAATATAGAACAAACGGGATTTAAAGGCTCCAAGTGGTTAACAAAGGTAATTGAAAAGGGTAGGCTTAATTTGGATAAGTGAGTTTAAACAAATAATGGCCTCAATCATATACAAGCATATAAATATAATAAATATTGAACATATAGGATGAAACAAAATATAGATTACAATCATAGAGAAGTAAACACACAAGAATAAAATGTTTATGGTTAAATAATGTAACCATGCATAAAGGCTCAAATCTTCACAGGTTGTGTGTTCTTTAGCTCAAAAATCATGTTCCAAATACAACTTCAAGAAGATTTATCATAAAATTTTTTAAAAATTAGTGAAATTTTATTCCAAAGATAGAGTCTTATAAGAAACTTATTGTCTTTATAATCAAGTAGAACATACATGCAACTAACCTATTACTATGCAATTTATCCTATTCTATAAAAGAAAGAAAATCTAACTAAAATATCCTAATTTATTGGTGCTAGGGAAGAGAAATTACCTCCGAAAGTCAGGTACTGACTGACCTCCCCTCACTTAAGGCTTTGCACCGTCCTCGGTGCCATCTGTCAGGGACAGGGGTGGGCTGGTGGCAGTATCTCCACAGTTGGGACCATCATGGCTCCCTGTGCTGGTAAAGGAAGTGGAGTCTGGGGTGTCTGAGTCCTTGAAGTGTCCCTTGAGTAGCTCCTTGAGGTGTTTGAATCGGCGCTCGTTACGGCGATCTCTTAACTTCGCTTTCTGTTCTTGCCGATCCAACCTTTCGATTATCTACTGGAGCAGTGCATCTGTTGTAGGTGCTTGTGGTGTTGAAGAAGGAATATCTTCAACCGGTGCAGTAGGAAGGCTTGTAGTGGCTGCTGGAGGTCTGAGGTATTTCCCATTAGGGACATACTGATCATCCCGTGGAAGCATGGCTTTGGTGTCCCCAGCTCTGTAGGATACTCCGGCTACTGAGACAAGATCTGAGATCAAGGCGGGAAAAAGTAAGTTGCCCGCGATTTGGACGTGTCCCATGCATTCCGGATATGTCTTGGTAGATTCAGAGGTTGGTCTGTAAGGATGCACCATAGTAGAACGGCCATGTTCGCAGTGAAGGAGGACTTGTGAGTACTCGGAAAGACGTAATGGGACATGATCTGTGCCCATACACGAGCCTCCAAGGTAAGTGCTGAAGCTGATATTCCTTTAAGGTGGGTACGATGGTATCCGTAGATCCCAACGGCTGCCAGGTAGTGCGATAACTCTGAGAACAGCTTCCCAGTCAAATTGGTACATCTGGCGCTTGAGTGCAGCTTCTTGAAAGGTGTCCAATCCTTCTGGAATAGGGGGAAGACCTAAAGTTTTTTGAATGGCCTCTTCTGTAATGGGAACTTGCTTCTGACGGGAAAAGACAGACTATAGGGTAGGCAGGTAGAAGTTAGAGTAGAATTCGACTACCCAAGAAAGATTGACCTGCCTTGGCTATCTCTGTAGGAAACCCCATTGTCTTCGTTCAATTTGCAGCTCAACAAAAGTAGCAATATTGGGCGGGAGGATAAGAAGGTGTTCGTTGTTATAGCTCCTTTCAGCCAGAATAGGGAACATCTGCACATAGTAGCGATTTGGAAATCGCGCAGTGTCCTTTGCTTGAAAGGCTTTCTCCTTTTCATCAACATTTATGATCCTCTTAACTCTTTTTGTTGAGGGCTTGACTGTAGTTGAAGAAGGCTCTGCCACTAGTGCTCTTTTAATTCCTCTTCTTGCTAGGGGTTTGGGAATAGCTTTCTCTTTTCCTTTCTTGGTGTCCATCCTGAAAAAGGGAAGAGAAAGTAAATTAAATTGAAAGAGATAGAATAATGAAGAGAACGGAGAAGGACGGTTATAAATGCACATTAAAAGGTAAATGACATTAACAGGCACTCATGAGTACATGTGAAAAATCATGAATGGAAAATAGTTAGTGCATATGATGACAAGTGAATGCAAGGTGTTTATTGGCATGCCGGCAAAGGGCATGAGTAGCATAGATCAAGCATCACTCGTAACAAACCATCACGTTTGTATTGACAATTAATTTCAATTAATACAATAGTAAAGGGAGTTTATAAAAAGCAGCATTGAATAGTAGAATAACATAAAGAAGTGCATAATGCCATATGGGCTTTTTCACAAATACATAGCATGTATGGTAGATAAGGTATAGAAAGTATTAAAGTGAACATGCAAGCAATCCTTTAAAAATTTATATATAATTGTCAAACAAGTGCAATAATCCACAAGCATATAATGAGGAATAATGACTCAAATAAAATTCTAACACCATGTAAAAAGGAAAGAAGAAGAAAGAAAATATGAATAATGAAAAGAAAAAGAAAAGAAAAGAAAATAACATATAAAATAAGAAGAATGGTAGAAAAGGAAAGAGGGAAGAAGAAAATAAAACCTTGTTAATGGAGGTGAGAGAGAGGGAGTGAAAGGGGAGATAGAAGGAAGAAGGGAGAAGGAAGAAATAAGGAGGGAAAAGAAAAATTACGATTTGGAGAGGAAAAAGATAAGATATTTTGGCAATTAAGTTGGAGCTGTGCGGCGCAAGCGACGCGGCCGCGTGGGGCACGCGTTCGCGCGATTGCGCTTTAGGTCAGGTGACGCGGTCGCGTCGGTCACGCGGTCGCGTGACCCATGTTGTGCTTTTGGCGCGAGTGCAGCCTCGCGCCTGCACAACTCTCTGTTCGAATTGATATATTTTCCAAATTTGGGGTGACGCGATCGCGTGGGGCATGCGATCGCGTGAGTGGGCTTCAGAAGGGAACGACGCGGACGCGTGGACCATGCGTCCGTGGGGGTATAATTGTGCGTTCAGCACCAATCCAACACCACTCTCGCACAATAATTCGTTGTGCACCCTTTTTGCGTCGAAAATCAGGGCACGCGACCGCGTGGGTCACGCGGTCGCGTGGGAGGCCATTATGCCCAAACAACGCGGACGCGTCAGCGACACGGTCACGTGGGTCGATTTGTGCCACTGGCACGCCTCCAGCCACGCTCCAACGTGACTCTCTGTTCGTTTTTATTTTCTCCCCTCTCATTGCGACGCGGACGCGTCGCTGATGTGGTCACGTCGCGTGGCGTTTTTTTTTTTTTAATATGCAGATGCAGATGCACGAAAATACTGATAAAGAGAAGAGTTATTGAATATGAAAAACTAAAAATAAAGAAAAGAACGATCATACCGTGGTGGGTTGTCTCCCACCTAGCACTTTGCTTTAACGTCCGTAAGTTGGACGCTCCACTAGCTCAATCTTCTGCTATGTGGGGATCTTTCAAGAGGAAGATCTCAAGCTCCTTGTTTTTCGGCATCTTCTCGCCATGGTATAGCTTCAGGCGTTGTCCATTAACTTTGATAAGTTCAGAACTTGAAGGATGACTTAGGTGATAAACTCCGTACCGTTCGGCCTTCTCTACTCTGTATGGACCTTCCCATCTTGATCTCAACTTACCTGGCATGAGCCTCAGTCGAGACTTGTAAAGGAGGACTAAATCTCCAGGTTGGAACTCTTTTTTCTTAATGTGCTGATCATGTGCAGCCTTCATCTTCTCCTTGTATAGTCTTGAGTTCTCATAAGCTTCTAGGCAAAGGCTCTCCAGTTCTTGCAGTTGCAATTTCCTTTCAGCTCCGGCTTTCTCAATTCCCATATTGCACTCCTTGACTGCCCAAAAGGCTCTGTGCTCTACTTCAACTGGGAGATGACAAGATTTTCCATAAACTAAGCGGAAAGGACTCATCCCAATGGGTGTTTTGTAGGCTGTTCTATATGCCCAGAGTGCATCTTGTGGCCTGGTGCTCCAGTCTTTTCTATGAGGTTTGACTATCTTTTGCAAGATACGTTTTATCTCTCTATTTGACACCTCGGCTTGCCCATTAGTCTGAGGATGGTATGTTGTCGCAACCTTATGAATTATCCCATGCTTCTTCATTAATCCTGTTAGTCTCCTGTTACAAAAATGGGTGCCTTGATCGCTCACGATTGCTCGTGGTGATCCAAAGCGGCAAATAATATGGTTTCTCACAAAGGAAACAACAGTGTTAGCATCATCAGTGCGGGTAGGAATTGCTTCCACTCATTTGAAAACGTAATCCACAGCTAACAATATATAAAAATAACCATTAGAATTTGGAAACGGACCCATGAAGTCAATGCCCCAAACATAAAAAATTTCACAGAAAAGCATAATTTGTTGAGGCATCTCATCCCTCCTGGATATATTACCAAATTTTTGGCATGGGAGACAAGATTTACAAAATTTAGCAGCGTCTCTAGAAAGAGTAGGCCACCAAAATCCACAGTCTAAGATCTTTCTAGCTGTTCGTTGAGGGCCAAAATGCCCTCCACTCTCAGATGAGTGACATGCCTCTAAAATGGACTGGAATTCTGATTGAGACACACAACGTCTAATTACCTGATCAGCGCCACATCTCCATAAATATGGGTCATCCCATAAATATGGGTCATCCCATATTTATGGAGATGTGGTGCTGATCAGGTAATTAGACGGTGTGTGACTCAATGAGAATTCCAGTCCATCTTAGAGGCCTGTCACTCATCTGAGAGTGGAGGACATTTTGGCCCTCAAAGAACTGCTAGAAAAATCTTGGACTGTGGATTCTGGTGGCCTACTCTTTTTAGAGACGCTGCTGAATTTTATAAATCTTGCCCCCGATGCCAAAAATTTGGTAATATATCCAAGAGGGATGAGATGCCTCAACAATATATTCTTTTCTGTGAATTTTTTTATGTTTGGGGCATTGATTTCATGGGTCCATTTCCAAATTCTAATGGTTATTTTTATATATTGTTGGCTGTGGATTACATTTCCAAATGGATGGAAGCAATTCCTACCCGCACTGATGACGCTAACACTGTTGTTTCCTTTGTGAGAAACCATATTATCTGTCGCTTTGGATCACCACGAGCAATCGTGAGCGATCAAGGCACCCATTTTTGTAACAGGAGACTAACAGGACTAATGAAGAAGCATGGGATAACTCATAAGGTTGCGACAGCATACCATCCTCAGACCAATGGGCAAGCTGAGGTGTCAAATAGAGAGATAAAGCGTATCTTGCAGAAGATAGTAAAGCCTCATAGAAGAGACTGGAGCACCAGGCTACAAGATGCACTCTGGGCATACAGAACAGCTTAGAAAACACCTATTGGGATGAGTCCTTTCCACTTAGTTTATGGAAAAGCTTGCCATCTCCCAGTTGAAATAGAGCACAGAGCCTTTTAGGCAGTCAAGGAGTGCAATATGGGAATTGAGAAAGCCGGAGCTGAAAAGAAGTTGCAACTGCAAGAACTGCAAGTTGAGATCAAGATGGGAAAGTCCATACAGAGTAGAGATGGCCGAACCGTACGGAGTTTATCATCTTAGCCATCCTTCGAGCTCGGAGCTTATTAAAGTTAATGGACATCGTTTAAAGTTGTACCATGGCGAAAAGCGGAAGAAAGACAAGGAACTCGAGATCTTCCTCTTGGAAGATCCCCACATAGCCAAAGACTGAGCTAGTGGAGCGTCCAACTTACGGACGTTAAAGCAAAGTGCTAGGTGGGAGACAACCCACCATGGTATGATCGTTCTTTTCTCTATTTCTAGTTTTCTTATCCAATAACTCTTCTCTTTATTAGTAGATTTCGTGCATCTGCATTTACATACTTTTATTTAAAAAAAAAAGAAGAAAAATGCCATGCGACGCGACCGCATCAGCGACGCGTCCGCGTCGCAAGGACAGGGGAGAAAAATAAAAATGAACAGAGAGTCACGCTGGAGCGTGGCTGTAGGAATGCCAGTGGCACAAATCAGCCCACGCGACCGCGTCGCCGACGCGTCCGCGTCGTATGGGCATAATGACCTCCCACGCGACCGCGTGCCCTACGCGACCGCGTGCCCCACGCGACTGCATGCCCTGATTTTCGACGTAGAAAGGGTGCACAGCTGAAAGTTGTGCTAGAGTGGTGCTGGACTGGCGCTGGACGCGCAATCTCCCTCACGCGACCGCGTGCCCCAAGCGGCCGCGTCGTACCCCATAAACTGCCCACTCACGCGATTGCATGCCCCATGCGATCGCGTCACCTAAAATATGGCATTTAATGATTTTGAACAGAGAGTTGTGCGAGTGCGAGGCAACCCTCGCGCCACTGGCACAAACTGGGTCATGCGACCGCATGACTGACGCGACCACGTCCATCACCTTGAGCGCAAGTCGCGCGACCGCGTGCCCCATGCGATCGCGTCGCTTGCGCCGCACAGCTCAACCTAAATTGCCAAATATCTTATCTTTCTCTTCTCCAAATCCTAATTTTTCTTTTCCCTCCTTATTTCTTCTTCCTCCCTTCTTCCTTCTATCTCACCTTTCACTCTCTCTCCCTCACCTCCATTAACAAGGTTTTATTTTCTTCTTCACCATTTTCTTTTCTATCATTCTTCTTATTTTATATGTTATTTTCTTTTCTTTTCTTTTTTTTTTTCATTATTCATATTTTCTTTCTTCTTCTTTCCTTTTTACATGGTGTTAGAATTTTATTTGAGTCATCATTCTTCCTTATATGCTTGTGGATTGTTGCAAATTGTTTGACAATTATATATTATTTTCCTTAAGAGGTTGCTTGCATGTTCACTTTAATACTTTCTATACTTTATTTACCACGCATGCTATGTGTTTGTAAAAAATTCCATATGGCATTATGCACGTCTCTATGTTATTCTACTATTCAATGCTTGCTTTTCACAAATTCCCTTTACTATTATATTAACTGAATTTAATTGTCAATACAAACGTGATGGTTTGCTACAAAGTGATGATAATGGCCTCCCACGCGACCGTGTGACCCACGCGGTCGCGAGCCCTGATTTTTGACGCAAAAAGGGTGCACAATGAATTATTGTGCGAGAGTGGTGCTACATTGGTGCTGAACGCACAATTCTACCCACGCGGACGCATGGCCCACACATCCGCGTCGTTCCCTTCTGAAGCCCACTCATGCGATCGCATGCCCCACGCGATCGCGTCACCCCAAATTTGGCAAATATATCAATTCGAACAGAGAGTTGTGCAGGCGCGAGGCTGCACTCATGCCAAAAGCACAACATGGGTCACGCGACCGCATGACCGACGCGACCGCGTCACCTGACCTAAAGCGCAATCGCGCGAATGCATGCCCCACGTGGCCGCGTCGCTTGCGCCGCACAGCTCCAACTTAATTGCCAAAATATCTTATCTTTTTCCTCTCCAAATCCTAATTTTTCTTTTCCCTCCTTATTTCTTCCTTCTCCCTTCTTCCTTATATCTCCCCTTTCACTCCCTCTCTCTCACCTCCATTAACAAGGTTTTATTTTCTTCTTCCCTCTTTCCTTTTCTACCATTCTTCTTATTTTATATGTTATTTTCTTTTCTTTTCTTTTTCTTTTCATTATTCATATTTTCTTTCTTCTTCTTTCCTTTTTACATGGTGTTAGAATTTTATTTGAGTCATTATTCCTCATTATATGCTTGTGGATTATTGCACTTGTTTGACAATTATATATAAATTTTTAAAGGATTGCTTGCATGTTCACTTTAATACTTTCTATACCTTATCTACCATGCATGCTATGTGTTTGTGAAAAAGCCCATATGGCATTATGCACTTCTTTATGTTATTCTACTATTCAATGCTGCTTTTTATAAACTCCCTTTACTATTGTATTAATTGAAATTAATTGTCAATACAAACATGATGGTTTGTTATGAGTGATGCTTGATCTATGCTACTCATGCCCTTTGCTGGCATGCCAATAAACGCCTTGCATTCACTTGTCATCATATGCACTAACTATTTTCCATTCATGATTTTTCACATGTACTTATGAGCGCGCGTTAACGTCCTTTACCTTTTAATGTGCATTTATAACCATCCTTCTCCGTTCTCTTCATTATTCTATCTCTTTGAATTTAATTTACTTTCTCTTCTCTTTTTCAGGATGGCAACCAAGAAAGGAAAAGAGAAAGCTATACCCAAACCCATAGCAAGAAGAGGAACTAAAAGAGCACTAGTGGCAGAGCCTTCTTCAACTGCAGTCAAGCCCTCAACAAAAAGAGTTAAGAAGATCATAAAAGTTGATGAAAAGGGGAAATCTTTTCAAGCAAAGGACACTGTGCGATTTCCAAATCGCTACTATGAGCAGATGTTCCCTATTCTGGCTGAAAGGAGCTATAACAACGAACACCTTCTTATCCTCCCGCCCAATATTGCTACTTTTGTTGAGCTACAAATTGAACGAAGAAAATGGGGTTTCCTATAGAGACAGCCAAGGCAGGTCAATCTTTCTTGGGTAGTCGAATTCTACTCTAACTTCTACATGCCTACCCTACAGTCTGTCTTTGTCCGTCAGAAGCAAGTCCCTATAACAAAAATCTTTAGTTCTTCCCTCAATTCCAGAAGGATTGGACACCTTTCAAGAAGCCGCACTCAAGTGCCAGATGTACCAATTTGACTGGGAAGCTATTCTCAGAGTTATCGCACTACCTGGCAGCCGTTGGATCTACGGATACCATCGTACCCGCCCTAAAGGAATATCGGCTTCAGCACTTACCTTGGAGGCTCGTGTATGGGCACAGATCATGTCCCATTACGTCTTTCCGAGCACTCACGAGTCCTCCTTCACTGCGGACATGGCCATTCTACTATGGTGCATCCTTACAGACCGGCCTCTGAATCTACCAAGACATATCTGGAATGCCATGGGACACGTACAAATTGCGGGCAACTTATCTTTTCCCGCCTTAGTCTCAGATCTTGTCTCAGCAGCCAGAGTTTCTTACAGAGCTGGAGACACCAAAGCCATGCTTCCACGGGATGATCAGTATGTCCCCAATGGAAAGTACCTTAGACTTCCAGCAGCCACTACAAGCCTTCCCACTGCTCCAGTTGAAGATATTCCTTCTTCAGCACCACAAGCACCTACAACAAATGAACTGCTCCAGCAGATAATCAAAAGGTTGGATCGGCAAGAACAGAAAGCGAAGTTAAGAGAGCGCCGTAATGAGCGCCGATTCAAACACCTCAAGGAGCTACTCAAGGGACACTTCAAGGACTCAGACACCCCTGACTCCACTTCTTTTACCAGCACAGGGAGCCATGATGGTCCTGACTGTGGAGATACTGCTACCAGCCCACCCTTGTTCCTGATAGATGGCACCGAGGATGGTGCAAAGCCTTAAGTGTGGGGAGGTCGGTCAGTACCTGACTTTCGGAGGTAATTTCTCTTCCCTAGCACCAATAAATTAGGATATTTAGTTATGATTTTCTTTCTTTTATAGAATAGGATAAATTGCATAGTAATATTGAAAAGACAATAAGTTTCTTCTAAGACTCTATCTTTGGAACAAAATTTCACTAATTTTTCACATTTTTATGATAAATTTGCTTGAAATTGTATTTGGAACATGATGTTTGAGCTAAAGAACACACAACCTGTGAAGATTTGAGCCTTTATGCATGGTTACATTATTTAACCATAATTATTTTATTCTTGTGTGTTTACTTCTCTATGATTATAATCTATATTTTGTTTTATCTTATATGTCCAATATTTATTATATTTATATGCTTGCACATGATTGAGGCCATCATTTGTTTAAGCTCACTTATCCAAATTAAGCCTACCCTTTTCAATTACCTTTGTTAACCACTTTGAGCCTTTAAATCCCATTTGTTCTATATTTCACCACATTACTAGCCTTAAGCAGAAAAACAATTGTATATCCCAAATTGAATCTTTGGTTAGCTTAAGATAGAATTATGTGTGCTAGTTAAATATGGGAAATTGTGGGAACAAAAGTTATTAAGGGAATGTGTCATGATAATTTAATGGGAATTTGGATACCTACTCATGTGAAACTATAAGAATTAAAAAACTATGTGCATTGATAAGCTATGTTTATTTTTATGTCTAAAAAAAAAATAAATAAATAAATAAGGAGACAAAAATTACCCCAATGCTGAATTGAGAATTCAAATATCAATGCACATATGATAAAAATTAAAATAAAAAGTTGATACATGAGTATGGAATGTAAAAGGGGAATTCTAGGTAGCTAGGTATGAATTCTAAGGTTATGCAAGTTATATAGGTTGGGTTGAAGCTTGGGTTAATTAAAGATTCAATTTATAAGCTCACTTGACCATACATGTATCCCTACCTACCTTGGCCCCATTACAACCTTGAAAAGACCTCATGATGTTTGCATTGGTATATTAACTGTTGTTGATTGGTTAGGAGAAGAACAAAAGTTAGAGAGCATGATTAGAAAAGGATAGAGTGATTACCCTATACACTAGAGAGGTTAGAGCGTACATACATCATCAGTGAGGGTTCAATGCTTGAATTTCCATGTTCCCTGCTTTCATGAGCTATCTTCTTGCACTTTATCTGTCTTACTGTATGATAATAGAATTAGTGGAGTTTGATTTGTAATTGTTTTGAAGAGCTTATTTACTTTTGATCAAATGGACAAGAATCATATAGTTACATTCATATATACATAGGATTGCATTGCATTGCATGAGTTTCTGCATGTTCATACTTATTTACTTTATCTCCTTTAATTAAGCATGAGGACATGCTAATGTTTAAGTGTGGGGAGGTTGATAAACCACTATTTTATGGTTTATATTGTGTTTAATTGTGTGGTTTTATCATTATCCATTAATTTACCATGCATTTATATTTCCTTCCTGAAATTATTACATGATTGAAAACTGCTTCCTAGAGACTTTTAATTATGCATTTTAATTCTCTTTTATTCCATTCGATGTCGTGATCTGTGTGTTAAGCGTTTCAGGCTTTATAGGGCATGAATGAGTTGGAGATTGGAAAGGAAGCTAGAAAAAATGGAAGGAACACAAGAAATTGAGGAGATAACCAGCGAGAAGTGATGCGGCCGCATGGCTCATGCGACCGCACGAAAGAGGAGAAATCGCAGTGACGCGGCCGCATGGCTCACGCGACCGCGCGGACTGGAAAAGCACGAGCGACGCGGAGGTGTGGACGACGCGAACGCGTGGCGAGGAAAAGCGCGAATGACGCGTCCGCATGGATGACGCGATCGCGTGACATGCGCGATCTGCATAATTTGCAGGATTCGCTGGGGGCAATTTTGGACCCTATTTTGACCCAGTTTTCGGCCCAGAACAGCAGACTAGAGCCAGAGAACATGCAGAAACCAAGGGGAACAATTCATTCTACACAGTTTTAGTTTTTAGATCTAGTTTACTCCTCCCCTAGGTTTTCTCTCTAGACATTGATAGTTCTTAGGATTTTAGTTTCTCTAGCTTTTAGCATTGGGATATTGAGAAGAGTTATTACCTCATTAAGACTTTGTCATTCTAGTTCGTTTTCTTTACTTGGCTTACTCTTCCATGTTCTTTGCTTTGTTTAATTTTACCATTGGAATATTTTTAGGATTATTTAATATAAGGATCATTTTTATTTTTAATTGACTATTTTAATTCTTATTTACAATGTCTTTCTTTAATTCTTTTTCTTATGTTATGAATTTTACCTTTACAATGAGTGAGTAGTTCCCTAACTTGATGGGGAATTGATTGAAAGGAACCCTTGAGTTGGAAGATTCAAGAGAAAGATTGTAATTGGGTTATTGTTGGTTTGCTCTCTAGTTCCTAACACCAATCCTCCCAAGAGTGGATTGGGACTTGTGGATAGAACAGTATTCCAACTTGTTTTACCTTCCTTTACTTAGTAAAGGATAACTAAACGAAATAACTCTCAATTGTCAATTAATCTTAAGAGTGTTCCATCAAGAATAGGGCTTCCATGTAATCAACTCCCAGTCAAGGCTTTTATTTACATTATTCAATTTCATCAATTTAATTTCCTGTTTACTCAACTCAAACCTTTTCGAAAACATCTGATTGATAACATAGCACCCTTTCCTGCAACTCGTTGGGAGACGACCTGGGATTCATACTCCCAGTATTTTAAATTTCAATTTTCTGTGACACCTTTCTAAATTGAGCGGTGGATTTCTGGCGAGTTAAGAACTATACTTGCAACACATATATTCTAATAATTTTAATTCACCAATTTCTGCCCGCATCAGAGACACCCCACCATGGTAATATCTTTTCATCTTTACCTTTTGTACATATTGGTAAAATAAGTTGAATTTCATGTTTTGTTTGATTAGTTGAGTTTAATTGGGAGTCTAGTAGGTTAAATAAGGTTTTATGATGTTTTGGTAGTTGTTTGGAGGTTTGGAATGCTTGGTTTGGTGCAAAAGCATAGAAAAATTTTGAAAAAAAATAGAGCACCATCCACGCGCACGCGCACTTCACGCGTACGCGTGAATCAAGCAATTTCAGCCATCCACGCGGACGCGCCATGTACGCGTACGCGTGGATTGAGTTTTTCTACCCCTCCATACATTCACCCGAGAGTTGTGCCTGAAGTGTGCCAACTTTGTGCCCCAGGGCACGCGAACGTGTACCTTGCGCGTCCGCGTCGACTCTCTGCCTTGCCATGCACGTGTACACGCACTGCACGTGTACGCGTCGCTTCCATTTCATCAATCCACGCTTATGCGCACATGACGCGCACGCGTGGATTGCCCTGTTTCACCTTCTTTTCTTCTCTTCTTTCCATTTCTTTCCTTCTTCTCTTTTCTCTTCTTTTCTTTCCACCCTTCAAACATCATCCGACACTACCAAACATCATATAACACCATTTCTTTTAGTTAGTTAGTTGGTTTAATTTTTATTTTCCATTATAAGTGTTGGATTACTAATCTTGTTTACTATTTACTACTGCTGCTTATTGATAGTATGTTAGTTTAACATCATTGTTGTTATTGTCATTGTTGGATTCCTTTATCGAGGTTGCAATTTATTACTTGGTTTTGAATTTTCATGTTGAACATTTGTGAGCACCAAGTGAATGTTACATTGCCTTTAAGCTTCTTAACTCCTTTGAATTGCATGTTTTGGCCACCATGCATTCATCATCTATTGTTAGGCAATTGTACATTATCAATGCATTTTTTTAGGATGCTTGCTCTAATTGATCATCACCTATTTCATGCATTGAGTTTGTGAAATTTGTGAAATTGGATCGAAAGCTTACTTAATGACATATTTTTGAGCTTTGTAAAGCTTTGTGGGCCATGCTTGCTATGTGATTGATTTTTGACTTCTATATCCTTTTTCCTAAGTTCCATAGCATCCATGTGTTCCACCTCTATGTCACTTAGGTGTTGCAATAACTTCAATAAGTGTCATTGTTTGATGTGTGAGCTCTCTATACCATTTTGTCAATCAAATTTATTTACACATCAATCAATGTTCATGTATTATCCAATTTCACAATTGCTTGATTTTTGCTTGAATGCTTTTATGCTTTTTCACTACTTGCTGGGTTGTTTTAACCTACAAGCCTTTTAAAGTGTCTCAAGCACACTAGAATGAGTGAAGTGAATGTCTTCTTTTGTGCAATGGTGACATAACTTTTTATACCAGTGTGAGTGTGAGTTCTAAACCACATGCAAATTAGGACCCACACACTTATTTTTCATTAAAGTCACACTAATTCACTCACTCAATTCTAGTAATTTACCTCATTCCAACAATCCATGCTTCCTTGCTTGTGCATTTACTTGTCTTATTATCTCCTGTTTTCTATGTTCAGGATGAATCATCATAAGAAAAAACGGAAGCGGGAGAAGAACACGCAGCACTAGTTGACCTACCAGCTGAAGGTAGCAACTAGGAAAGTCGCCGTACCCCCTTGTTCATCTTTGAGTGCACCGAGGACGGTGCAAACTTTTAAGTGTGGGGAGGTCGTCTGACCATTCGGCGTTTTTGGGTAACAAGTTTCTAATCCCAACACTTTTTCATTTCATTTTTAGGACTTTTAGATTTTTTGGTTGCATTGCATATGTATATATTAAGCTTAGTCAAAATCATGATATTTTCCAAGGATTTTATCTATAGGGCACCCCAATTGATTGAAAAAAAAAATTTCTTTTAAAAATTGCTTGAATCATATACATTGTGGATCATGTTTTTGAGCTAAGAACACAAGCATGTAAGTTTTGAGCCTTAACTGTGTGGTTACATCATATATGACCACTTATTTTCATTCTTGTGTGCATTAATCTCTTCCTATGATTGTAATCTTTGATTTGTTTAATTCTATATGTCCATTATTTTGTGTATACATGCATTTATATGATTGAGACCATTGTTCAAATAGCTCACTTATCCAAATAAGCCTACCTTTTATCTTCCATTGATAACCAACTTGAGCCTATGCTTAACCCATTTGTTCTTAATTGTAGCACATTACAAGCCTAAGTGAAAAACAATAAATATCCCTTAATTTGGATCTTTGATTAGCTTAGGCTAGTGAGAGTGTTTATCATTTGATTTTGGGAGAGTTGGGAACATTGGGTAGAGATAAAAGTGTGTTTGTATTTTTGTTGAAAAATTTTGGGAATTGGGTACACAATCATATATTAATCATGTGTAAACCATATGCATTGATGTTCTTGTATATATTTTAGTTTAAAAAGAAAAAAATGAAAAAAAATATAATAATAATAAAAAAAAGACAAAGAATTGCAATAAAAGGGGACAAAAATGCCCCAAAGCAAGGTTCAATAAAAGTCAATGCATATGGGTGGTGATCAAAAAGAGAATGCATCAATGTGTGAAAAAGTGAAGAATGGGTAGTTAGGTTTGTTTAGAATTGTATAGGTTGTCATAGGATAGGTGGGAAGTTTAAGTTAATCAAAGACTCAAATTTCAAGCCCACTTGACCATATGCATCCTACCTTGACCCTAACCCCATTACAACCTATGGGAAAGCCCTCATGATATTTGTATGCATGAATGAAATAATTGTTGATTGTTAGATGAAAAACAAATCTTGAAAAACATGATTAGGGGAGAATTAAGTGAATCAACCCCATACACTTGAGCGACTAGAGCGAATACACATCCGGTGAGGGTTCGATTGCTCAATTACATGTCTCCACACATGATCATCTTTCCTTAGCCCTTGTGTTTGTATATGTATTCTTGGAAATTGATTTATTTTGACTAAGTGGATGCATTCATGTAGATAGATTGCATATAGATAGGTTGCATGTAGTTTGTTTGCATTGAATAAATGTTGATGTCCCTTTGCTTCTTTCTTGATTTTAGCATGAGGACATGCTTAGTTTAAGTGTGGGGAGATTTGATAAACCCCAATTTTGTGGTTTATCTTGTGCTTAATTTGGGAGATTTTATCATCTTTTCTCACATTTATTCAATAAAATAGCATGGTTTTGTAATTCTCCCTTGAATTGTGCTTAAATGTGAAAACATGCTTTTTAGGCCCTAAAATTAGTAATTTTAATTCACTTTAATTCCATTCAATGCCTTGATATATTTTTTGAGTGATTTCAGGTTCATAGGGCAAGTATTGGACGGAAGAAGTGAGGAGAAAGCATGCAAAGTGGGAGAACTCATGAAGAAATGAAGGAACCGTAAAGCTGTCAAGTCCGACCTCTTCGCACTCAATCGACCATAACTTGAGCTACAAAGGTTCAAATGAGGCAGTTCTAGTTGCGTTGGAAAGATAACATCCGGGGCTTCAAAATGATATAAATTTTGCCATATGTTACTTCGCGTTCAGGGGCACGCACGCGCCATGTACGCGTGCGTGCCGATGCTGCCGTGGCCCACTAAAGTGAATTCGCCCCCAGCAATTTTTGAAGCACTTTGGGCCCAACCCAACTCATTTCTAATGCTATTTCATGCAGAATTCAAGCTTGGGCAAAGGGGGATCAATTGTTTGGTATTATAGCATCATGTAGGTTAGTTTCTAGAGAGAGAAGCTCCCTATTCTCTCTAGAATTAGGTTAGGTTAATCTCTCTTAGATTTAGGTTCAATTACATGTTTTCATCTTGTTTCTTTTATGAATTCTTGCTTCTACTCTTTCATTCTCTTGATTTGTAATGTTAATTTCCCTTTTTGCTCTCTTTTATGTTCATGGATGCTTATGTTGGATTTAGATCTCTTTTAATGAAATTTAATGTTTGATGTTCTTTTAATTGTTGAATTGAGTTGTGAATTTACTTTTCTTGCAATTGATAGTTGGTAGATTTTACTATTTCTTGCTCATTTATTATGCTTTCTTTTTATGCCTTCCAAGTGTTTGACAAAATGCTTGGTTGGATGTTAGAGTAGATTTTGAGCATTATTGGCTTGGAAGGAGTAATTAGGCAATCTTGAGTCATGAAAACCCAACTCATGTTGGTGATCTAGAGTTGTTAGCTAATATTGTTTCCATTGACGGCTTGACGCTAATCTTTTGCTAATTTAATTAGTAAGTTGATTAGGACTTTTGGATTGAGATTAGCTAGTCTTATTAGACTTTCTCTCATGGAAGATAATATGATACCTTCTTCCAATGTTGGAGATGACGTAATAAGATATATTCTTGTTTATATTTGTGAAATGATTAACTAGTCTTGTTTGACTTTCTCCTTTTGTGTTGGAGTTGACTAAATAAGATGAATTGATCATTGTATGACTAGGATAGAAAGCCTATGATCTCAATTCTTGCCATGAATATCTCTCTTTATTATTTTCTTTCTCTTATTTACTTGTCCTCTTTAATTACTTGCTTAATTTACTTTTCTTGTCATTTATTTTAGCGCCCTTCTTATCAACCCAAAACCCGGCCCCTTTTACCCCTTCATAGCCAATAATCATTCACTTCATTGCAATTCCTCGTGAGATGACCCGGAGTCTAAATACTCTGGTTAATTCTTATCTGGGGTTTGTACATGTGACAACTCAAATTTAATTTGATTTGAGGATTGACTATTGGTTTGGACTATACTAACAACGGAATTATTTTGTAGAATTCCGAACCGGTATAAATCCTTGTGTCAGCAGGGCCTCTGCTTCTCCAAGAAATACATACTTGAGATGAGGGGGAAGGAGCTTTAACTCTTGTTTTGGCCTCTTCTCTGTCTTGCCTTCAGAGGAGATTTCTACTACTTCCTCTTCTATAAAATCTTGTTCCACTTCTGTTTCCTCTTCTTGTTCCTCCTGGTTGTTGGCCTCAAGTAACCCCCTCTCTACTTCTTCCACCATTTCCACTCTAATATGCTTTTCTTTCTCAGGGAGGTATTGCATGGCTTTAAAGACATTGATGATCATCTTTTCATCATGCACTCTGAGTGTCATTTCACCTTTCTCTACGTCAATTATAGCCCTTATTGTGGCTAGAAAGGGCCTCCCTAAGATGATTGAGCTTTGTCCTTCTTCCTCCATGTCCAAAATGACAAAGTCAGCAGAAAATATGAATTCTCATACTTTCACTAACAAATTCTCCACAACTCCATTAGGTATTTTGAGCAATCTGTCGGCCATTTGGAGTGACATTCTGGTGGGTTTGACTTTATCTATTGCAAGCTTCTTCATCAGTGAAAGTGGCATTAGATTGATGCTGGCACCTAGGTCACAGAGAGATTTTTCCAAGATTATATTGCCTATGGTGCATGATATGATAAAACTCTCAGGATCTTTGAGTTTGGGTGGGAGTCCTTTTTTAATCACTGTATTCTTGTGTTAAAATCACCGTTTTCTTCTCATTCCAGCTTCTCTTCTTGTTAATGAGCTCTTTGAGAAATTTAGCATATAGAGGCATCTGCTCCAATGCTTCAACAAATGGGATGTTGATCTCCAGTTTCTTAAAAACTTTTAGGAATTTGGTACACTATTGATCCTTGAGCTCCTTTCGCAATCTTTGAGGGTATGGCAGAGGAGGAGTGTAAGGCTTCACTTCTTTCCTCTGTTATTGTGAATGTTCCTCAATAGCATGCTCTCCCTTCTTTGAAACTAGTGGCTGTTCCTGTTTCTCCTTGAGCTTTTCTTAGTCTTGCTTGTCTTTTTCTCCTACTTGCTTCTTGCTGCCAATATCATTCTCCACAGGCTTCTTGTTAGCTTCTTTGCCATTCTCCAAGGTTTTTCCACTCCTTAATTGGATTGATTTGAATTCTTATTTGGGATTGGGAATGGTGTCACTTGGTAATGCATTGGGTGCTCTTTTAGCCACTGTTTGCTTGGACAATTAGCCAATTTATCTTTCCAGATTTCGCAGTGAAGCTTCATGGTTCTTATGGGCCAATTCTTGATGCTTGATCATCTTTTCCATCATAATCTCCATGTTGGAGATCCTTTGAGATTCTTGGGGTGGTTGTGGTTGATTATGGGATGTTGAGGGTGGATGATAGTTATTTTGGTTAGTAGATGGGTTGTTGGGTGGATAGTAGTTGGGTTAGGGTTGATTGTTTTGTGGTTTTCTGTATTGTTTTTGGTTAGTATTTTGATGGTTTTGATGGTTTGTGTTTCTGGAATTGTTCTAGGATGAGTTTCTCTGCCAAGGCTGCTAGTTTTGGTTGTCTCCCCACCTCAAATTTGGGTGGTTCCTCCAGGATGAGTTGTAGTTATCTCCATGAAACTCATTTTGTCCAGCTCATTGGTTGTGCATATAGTTAGCTTGCTCTTGCTGCTGCTCTTCATAGTTTTCCTCATTTTGTCCCTACCCAGCTGGTGGATGATTTGTTGTGATCACTACTACAATTTGAAGACCATCAATCTTCTTGGCCATCATCTCCATTTGCTACTAGATCTGTTGATGCATCACTTTGTTTTGAGCCAAAATTGTATCCACACCTTCCAGCTCCAATACACCTTTCCTTTGAGCTGGTTGGCATTGCCTTTGTTGAGCATAGAAGTATTGATTATTTGTCACAGTGTCTATGAGATTTTAGGCTTCCTCAGCTGTCTTCATGAGCTGCACTGAACCTCCAGCAGAATAATCCAAGGCCTCTTGAGCTCTCAGTGTCAATCCTTCATAGAAATTCTGAAGCTTATCCCGTTTATTGAACATCTCTGGGGGACACTTCCTGATCAAGGCTTTATATCTTTTCCAGGCCTCATAAAGTGATTCTCCATCCATTTGGGTGAAGGTTTGTACCTCTGTCTTTAATCTTATGATCTTCTGAGGTGGGTAGAATTTAGCTAGAAATTTGCTCACTAGATCCTCCCAATTGTTGATGCTTTCTTTTGGAAATGCCTCCAACCATTGGATAGCTTTGTCCCTTAATGAAAATGGGAATAGCAACAACTTATAGATGTCTGGATGTACACCATTTGTCTTCACTGTGTCACATATCCTCAGAAAGGTGGATAGGTGCTGGTTTGGATCTTCAAGTGGACCTCCTCCATAGGAACAATTATTCTGCACGAGAGTAATGAGTTGAGGCTTCAATTCAAAGTTGTTTGCATTAACATTTGGAGTAAGTATGCTACTTCCATAGTGTCTTGCATTGTGGAAGGTGTAGGAGGCTAGAACTCTCCTTTGAGGCTGGCCATTATTGGTCACTTCATCTGGTGGATTAGGGACATTCCCTTCCATCTCTTGGTCTTCTTCTTCCGAGGCTTCTTCTCCAACAACTCCATTCCCTCTTGCCTCTCTTCTCAACCTTGAGTGTGTTCTCTCTGGTTCAAGTTCAAAAGAAGTGGATTCACCTCTTCTTCCTCCTGGCATGTAACCAAAACAACAAGAAACACACAAAAAACCAGAAACCAAAAGCAATTCACTCTATTGCTAGAGTGGGGTTAAGGTTAGCTTAAACAAAAACTCAAATAGTTAGTGTGCTTGAAAAAAATAAAGAAAAATGCTTAATCTAGATTATCACCCTACTTAATCATTGTCAATCTATATTAAACCCCGGCAACAGCGCCAAAAATTTGATGAGGGAAAGAACATTCCACACAAATTCACCGTCAAGTGTACCGGGTTGCATCAAGTAGTAATAGCTCACAAGAGTGAGGTCGATCCCACAGGGATTGATGGATTGAGCAACTTTAGTATGGTGATGAATTTAGTTAAGCGAATATTTGATGATTTGAGTGAAACTTGATTAACAGAAGTAAAATTTTAAGAAAATAAAAGGGAGAAGGTAAATTGACAAAATCTTAAAGTGCAAAAGAAGTAAATTACAGAAACTTAAAGTGCAAGAAAGTAAACAAGCTGAAACTTAAAGTGCAAGAAAGGTAAATAACTGAAACTTAAATTGCAAGAAATTTAAATTGCTGAATCTAAATTGACAGGAAACTTAAATTACAACAAGAATAAAGGGATTTGGGTACTGGGATTCAAAATTGAGCTGGAAAATGTAAATTGAAGTAAATCAGAGTACTATGAGATAAAGAGATTCATATCAGGGTCTCAATAGCAAAACAGAAATAGAAAATTGCAGATGAATTTAAAATAGCAAGGAAACTTAGATCTCAATTGCTCTCTTGACAATTCAGTAAAGAAGAAATTACAGATGAGATGAAAACTAGCAGGAAAGATAAAATTAGATCTCCAATTTATAAAACTAGAAACAAGAAAAGTAAAAGGAAACTCCAAGGTGAAGAAACTCAGAAGAATTCTCCAAATTAGAGTTCCAAAACCCAAAACAGAAAATTAAAGTTGCAGAAGATAGAAAATGAACAAAGAAAGAAAACTTAGATCTGATCCCAATTCCCCAAATTCTCCAATTATAAAAAGAAAATTAAAAGAGAGCAAAAGTTAAAAAGAAAGTCCTCCTCAAATCAAATTTGCTCCTATTTATACACTTTCTATTTCCAGTCATTAAGCATTTGGAGTGCGCTTTTCTAGTTTGGCCTTGAAGAAGTGGTTCCGAGTGGCAATTATTTGAAGTAGGTCAGGGGTGCTTGGTTGTTCCTAGGGGAACGCTCAGTTCACTAAATGAGCATTACGTTCCTTTCTACTTTGGTGCGCATTTTTTTCTTCCTAGCGCTCTCTTAGTGAGCGTTCCTAGTGTGTACGGATAACACAAGGCTTGCCTCCCAGACTTGAGATTATAAGTGAGCGTGGTGAGCGTGGCGCTCACTTTGGAAGCGAACGCTACTCCAAAATGTTGCTGAGCGTGGCGTTCTTTTTGTGAACATAACGCTCTCCTGATTTGCCTCCTCCTTTCTTCATTTCTTCACCTACAAGCAACCAAACAAGCAATCAAAGTCTCACCAAAATCACAAGTCCTTACATCATTCATAAAATCAATTAATTCTAGCATAAACTTTATGATTTTGTGTAAAATAAATGATGTTTGATTGATTCAAAGTGATCATGAAATTCCACTCTAATCACTTACTTATTGTGCAAGAAAGTGCATAAAACCTAATGAAACAAGTGAAAAATGCTTGTAAAACAATCAAAAGATGACTTGTCATCAGTGACACGGTTAAATCTAATGGTGTTCATCTTGACACCTATAGATTGCTACTGTTTCCATTCTCTTTGAGGGATAAAGCATCAAAATGGCTAGAATCATTCCCCAAGGAAAGCTTGACCACCTGGGAAGATGTAATGAGAAGATTCTTAATAAGATTATACCCTCCACATAGAGTAAACAGGCTAAGAACTGAAGTGCAGACATTCAGTCAGCAGGATGGTGAAACTCTTTATGAAGCCTGTGAGAGATTCAAGGATTTGACAAAGAAATGCCCCCTGACATGTTTAATGAGTGGGTGCAAATCCGCATCTTTTATGAAGGGCTGAATTGTGAATGAAGGAAGGCTGTAAACCACTCATCTGGAGGTTTCCTAAACAAGAAGACCATTGAAGAGGCCATTGATGTTATAGAGACAGTGGCTGACAATGTGTACTTTGGTGCACAAATTTGTGATTACACTTTGTTGAGTTAATAAATTAACTAAATTAATTAGTGATGACAAACATTATTTTTGGCAAATAAATAATTAGTATGGATTAATTATAATTGCATATTACTAATTATTTATTGTTGCAGACCAAATCTTAGCAGCCCAAAAATTGAAAGGAAAATAAAACAAGAAGTGATGGGTCAATAATATAATCGAAGCCCAAGGAATCAAAGCTGAAGAAATCAAAGCGGGCCAAGCATATCACTACCCGATCCAAGCTCAATTTCCTTTCAGCAAGCAAATCCCTCACTTTCGCCTTACCAAAAGCAACATTGACTTCTGAAGAGTTGGTCAGAAACTCAAAAAAGTAAGAAAGAGAGAAAGAGCTTCTTCCCTAAGCTAGTAACCAAAGAAGCAATAGAGAGAAGGTTTAAGCTTGAAAGACAGAATGTCAAATCAACAGGTTCAAGCCAAATCAAGCTTAAGAAAAGATCAAAGGTAAACCATTTCCTCATACATGCAACTCAGTTTCTTCTCTTCTTCCCAACTCTCTACTCTATCCGAAATGGGATACAAAGAAAAGATGATTTCTGTTCTTCTCTGCTGTGTATCCACGGTCTTAGACATGACTTGGGGACCAAGTTAATTTTCAAGGGCAAAGATCAAGTTGACCATGGGAAGATTTCTATGGTTGCTGCTATATGGCTTTCGGTCAAGATGAGGAAGTCAGAAGGAGAGTTTCTACTCTAGGGATTAAGGAGAAAAAGTTATTCTGTGGGTTGGTGAAGCTCAAGGCTCAAGGTGTTGACCTTGGAAGAAGAACTCAGCAACATGCAAGGAGATAAAAGAAGACTTAGTGCTCATTCAGAACCAAGGAGAGAAAACCAGAGTTGTGTGAGCAGTGTTCTGTAAAGAAGTTCCTCTACTTGGATAATGCTTTCTTTCAAAGAAGCATTCGGCCAATACTGAAGAACTCAAGCTGAGGTTTGCAAATCTGGTTTTGCACATAGCGAAGAGGCTGTTGATGAAGTCAATCTCCTTCATATTTTACAGATTGTAATGTACTTTTCTATGTTTATCTTTCTGTAATTTCTTGTGAGAAAAGGCATATTGAGAGAGCTCAAGTAAAAGCCATGAGTGGAAAAAGGCTGAGTGAAACACTTGAGAGAAAAGCCTAGAGTTTATTTCAGATTTCTTTAGGTATGTTCATCTCTTGTATCTTGTACCTGTGAGGTATCCCTTTCTTAGTTGGGTTAGCACTAAGAGTGAATAGTTAGGTATTAGTATAGCCAATGTCAAGTTAGGTTAGAACTTGAGTGTGAAAGGATTGGGTCAATCCTGTGAAATTGGTGTATGTAATACTGTTAACTATAGTGAAAATTCTTCCATAGTTGTGGAGGAGACTGGACGTAGGTTGCATAGCATAAGGCAACGGAACCCGGATACATGCTGATGTTAGTTTTTCTCTTCTCTGCTGTGTTCTATTTTCTGATATTCATGAGACAAAAATAAATTGTCTCATAAATTTCTGCTGCTGAGTACAAACAGAATCAGAATTGAAAGTTTGTTTTAAAAGGGTAATAACAGCAACTTAAAAGGAAGGCATAGATTCAACCCCCCTTCTCTAAGCCTACCACAAACTTCAATTGGTATCAGGAGCTAAGGTCTCAAGAATCAAGCTTAACCACTTGGAGCAAAGATCCAATGGCGAACAACTTGGGCACAACCACAGTTGCCTACACCCTCACTGAATGCCAGTCAAACAACCGGCCACCTTTCTTCAACGGGAAGAACTACTCCTACTGGAAAGAAAGGATAAGGATTTTCATCCATTCCATTGACTACAACATATGGAAGATTGTTGTGAGCGGTCCCAAGATCCCAACAAAAACAAGTGCTGATGGAGTGGTGACTCCAAAAGAAGAAGCTGAATGGAATGAAGATGATAAGAAGAAAATAGAGCTGAATGTTAAAGAAATCAACCTTCTTCACTGTGCTATCAGCTTTGAAGAGTACCGGAAGGTGTCTAGATGCAAGACAGCCAAAGAAATCTGGGAAAAACTCCAGGTTACACACGAAGGCACTAAACAAGTCAAAGAAACGAGGATTGATATGTTGCGAAAAGAGTACGAGATGTTTAGAATGAAGGATGGAGAAAGCATTGATGAAGCGTTTGAGAGATTGTCAATCATAATCAACAACCTTGATGCTATGGGTACAAACTATGCAGAACAAACCTTGGTGAGAAAACTCCTTAGAAGCCTCACAAAAGAATGGGAAAACACTGCCACTGTCCTAACCGAGAGTAACAACATAAGTCCTATAACCTATGATGAGCTGAGAGGAAAACTCCTTGCCTATGAAGCCACACACACAAACACAGACTCAAAGAAAAAGGGAATAGCCCTCAAGTCATAAATAGAACCGAAAGAGAGTGAGTCTAGTGATGGTATTTCAGATGACGAGCTTTTATTTTTTGCTAGGAGATTTAGAAGGATGATGAAGAACAAGGGCAAATACAAGGGTTCAAGTTCAAAGGAGCACAAGATCGACTTGAGCAAAGTGACGTGCCATCACTGCAAGGAGGCTGGACACTTCAAGCTAAACTGTCTAAAGCTCAAAAAGGAAGACAAAGGAAAGAAGGAAAGGAAGAGAGTACTCATGGCAGCTTGGGAGGATCTTGAGAACGACTCAAATGAAGAAGAAGAATCTGAAAGAGATGACAAAGACTGCTTCATGGGTGGAAACAACAATATTGATGAGGTAATTACTATGATTTGACCGTTGAGGACTTACATGCTATTATTGATGATCTCACTTTAAACACCTCAAAACTGCTTGATAAGTACAATGAATGCAGATCAGAAAGAGATGTGTTAAGAGCTGAAAATGATTTTTTAAAAGAAAAAGTGAAGGAAACTGAATGTGCTTTGGACATCATTGAAGAAAATAGATTTCTAAAATCTGAACTTGAAAAATTAAAAGGAAAGCACATTGTGGATCCTTCTCATGAGTTAATTGCTGAAAATGAAAGATTAAATGATATGATTAAAAGGCTAAATGGTGACTTAGCAAAATTTGCTCAAGGTTCTAGTAACTTGGACAAATTACTTGCAAGTCAAAGACCATTGTTTGAAAAATCTGGTTTACGCTACATGGCCAAGGAAGATGCAGTTTCCAACACTTCCTCTATAAAATTTGTGGCTTCTTCATCAAATACCAAATCCATACCAAACAAATCGGGTATTGGATATATTTCAACTTTTGAAGAAAAATTTGATGAAGTGTACACAAGTGAAACTGAGCCTTCACCAAGAACTGATCCGAGTTCAAACCGGCCAGGTTTGGGTTACATTTCGAAAATTGAGGCTGCTCTCAAGAAACCACCATTTTACAACAAAACCTCATTTTCGAAAGGTAAAAATGTTCAAAGAAATTCTGGTGAAAATGCTTTTGCAAAGAGGAATAACTTTAATAAAAATAATTTTGTCAAAAGAAATGCATCTCCTCCAAAAGCCAGAAAATTTCAACACTTTAATCGTTTCAAGCAATATAACTCACCTCAATTTCAGCGACACACATCAGAAAATCATTGTGTCAATTGCAAGAAATTTGGTCACTCATATGCACAATGTTTCATTGAAAAGAGAGTTGTAGGAAACAAAGTTTATAATGTTGTTTGTGATTTCAATGCACTTGGGCAACCAAGATGGATTAACTTCAAAGGATCCAAACTAATTTGGATACCTAAGGCTACTTGAAACTCTTCATGCAGATTTGTCTAGCATCCAAGAACAAAAAGGACAAGTGGTACATGGATAGTGGATGTTCAAGGCACATGACTGGAAGGTCAACTTACTTCATTAAACTAAATAAGTATGATGGAGGTTTTGTGATCTTTGGAGATGATGGTAAAGGTAAAATCATTGCTGTTGGAAAAGTAGGTAATGAGCAATCTACTTTCATTGACGATGTACTTTCGGTATGTGGTTTGAAGCACAATCTTTTGAGTATAAGTCAGCTGTGTGATTTACGATATTTAGTGATTTTCAAAAGACTTGAATGCTGTATTGTTAATGAAAAGACAAATGAAGTGATGTTTGTTGCCAAGCGTTTTAATAATATGTATGGACTTACCCTTGATGAACTAAAGGATCAAAATGTAGCTTGTCTTCACTCTAAAGAATCTGAAAAGTGGTTATGGCACAAGAGATTGGGCCATGCAAATATGTTTCAAATAAACAAACTTGTAAAGAAAGAATTAGTAAGAGGCCTTCCTTTGATAAAGTTTGACAAAGACATCACTTATGATGCTTGCCAAATGGGAAAATAAACAAAAAGTTCTTTTAAACCAAAGGAAGACATCTCTACTAAAAGACCACTTGAGTTGCTACACATTGATTTATTTGGTCCAACAAGAACTCAAAGCTTAGGTGGTAAACATTTTGGTTTAGTAATTGTGGATGACTATACTAGGTTTGGTTGGGTTTTATTTCTTGCACACAAAAATGAAGCCTTTTCGACCTTTGAACCTTTTTGCAAGAAATTCAAAATGAAAAAGATTTAAAAATCTCTTCTATAAGAAGTGATCATGGAACTGAATTTGAAAATAATTTATTTGAATCCTTTTGTGAGGAATTTGGAATATCTCACAACTTCTCTTGTCCAAGAACACCACAACAAAATGGTGTTGTAGAAAGAAAAAATAGAAGCATATAAGAGATGACAAGAGCTATGCTTTGTGAGAGTAATGTTCCAAAATTCCTTTGGGCTGAAGCGGTTAACACGGCTTGCCACATTTTGAATAGAACAATCATAAGGAAATTTTTGAAGAAAACCCCTTATGAACTTTGGAAAGGCTACCCACCAAACTTAGACTACTTACACATCTTTGGATGCAAATGTTTTGTTTTGAATAACAAATAAAATTTGGGTAAGTTTGATCCAAAGGCATATGAGTGTTTGTTTGTAGGATATTCCACAACTAGTAAAGCCTATACGGTTTATCATCAAGATGCTAGGATTATTGAGGAGTCCATACATGTTACATTTTGTGATACTAATTTAGTGCAAAGCATTTTAGAAGATTGTGATGCAGGGAATCAAGCTCAAAAAGAAAATGAAACTGCTCAAAATCATGAAAAGGGAAATTCTGGTCAAACTGAACCAGAAACTGCAACTGTTGAAAATTCAAGAGACAATCCCATTTTATCTCATGAATCTAAAGGAAATCCTGAAGCCAGCAGCACCCAGAATCCCTTGGTATCTGAATCTGCCTCCAAATTCACCAGACCTCGTGAATGGAGATTCTTGAAGAATTATCCTGAGGAATTTGTCATTGGGGATGTCTCTCATGGAGTGCAAACTTGGTCTTCCACTAGAAAGGCAAATGAAGGATCTAACGTTGCCCTTCTTTCACAAATAGAGCCTCAAAATGTCAAAGAAGCCCTTAGTGACCCCTCTTGGGTTAAAGCTATGGAGGATGAGCTTCTTGAGTTTGAAAAGAATCAAGTATGGACTTTGGTTCCAAGGCCAAGTGGAAAGAAAGTGACCGGCACCAAGTGGATATTTCGGAACAAATTGGGAGAAGATGGTAGCATTGCTCGAAACAAGGCAAGGCTAGTGGCACAAGGATATGACCAAGAAGAAGGAATAGACTTTGATGAATCCTTTGCCCCTGTTGCCCGAATGGAAGCCATAAGACTTCTCTTAGCCTATGCTGCATTTTGTGGTTTTAAATTATATCAAATGGATGTGAAATATCCATTTTTGAATGGTGTGATTGATAGAGAAGTGTACGTGGAGCAGCCTCCTGGTTTTGAAAATAAAGAGCATTCTAATTATGTTTTCAAATTGTCTAAAGCCCTCTTTGGTTTAAGACAAGCTCCTAGAGCTTAGTATGAGAGACTTAGCTCTTTTCTTTTGAAAAATGGTTTTCAAAGAGGCACCACTGACACAACTCTATTTATCAAGAATTCTAATGATTCTTTTATTCTAGTCCAAATATATGTTGATGATATTATTTTTTGATCAGCTAATGAATCCCTTTGTTCTGAATTTGGAAAACTCATGACAAGTGAATTTGACATGAGTATGATGGGTGAACTTAATTTTTTCCTTGGACTGCAAATTAAACAAACTGAAAATGGTATTTTCATTCATCAAGAGAAGTATGCCATGGAATTAGTTAAGAAATTTGGTATGAAAAATGCCAAACCCATGGGAACTCCCATGCACCCTAATTCAAAATTAGATAAGGGAGAAACTGAGAAAGATGTAGATGACACTAGGTATAGAGGAATGATCGGTTCTCTTACGTACTTAACTTCCTCTAGACCCGATATTGTGCAAAGTGTTGGAATGTGTTCAAGGTTCCAATCCAAACCTAAAGAGTCACATCTTTCTGCAGTTAAGAGAATCATTAGATATGTTCATGGCACATCCAATTTTGGTCTTTGGTATCCTAAGATTGATGATTTTTCTACAGTTGGTTATTGTGATGCAGATTTTGCTGGTGATAGAGTTCACAGAAGGAGCACTTCAGGTTTATGTTGCTTCCTTGGAAAGTCCTTAAATGTTTGGTCAAGTAAGAAGCAACTAACAGTGGCCTTATCCACTGCAGAGGCTGAGTATATAGCTGCTTCTTCTTGTTGTTCTCAACTTTTATGGTTAAAAACACAACTTGCTGATTACAAATTAAATGCTTAAAATATTCCCTTGATGTGTGATAACATGAGTGCAGTTAACATTTCTAAAAATCCAGTTTTGCACTCTAGGACTAAGCATATTGAAGTGAAATTTCACTCAATAAGAGAACATGTCCAAAAGGGGGATATTAGTATTCAATTTGTTAAATCAGAGGAGCAATTAGCAGATATCTTCACAAAACCATTAGCTGAGGACAGAATCTGCATGATTAGGACCAGTCTAGGAATTCTGAGTTATGATTCTTTATTTGAAAATTGCTGATGTATTTGCTGGAGCTTTTTATCTCATAAACAGGTATGAGACAATTCTGGGCAAGTGATGAACGTTTCCTTCAAATCAGCATGTTCTGGGCTCGTTTCAAGTAAAACTCAATCTGGGCCAACTTAAAAATTCATATCATGAGTGGTCCAAATGTGTTTCCTTAAGTCTAACCATCTCTGGGCCCAAATATGAATGTTATAATTTTTTTGGTTAATAATTTTTGTTGGCCTGTGTATTTAATTATTTTTTTTAAAAAAGTTCTTTTAATGTTTTTATATTCAAAAGGATTTTCAGTTTGATTTAATTTTTTAAAAAAAATCAAATCAAATCTTTCTTTTATGAGGTCATGTGTTTTCAAGTCTTTTCAAATGGTGAAGCAGTTGCATGGTTTTGGAAATCTACTTTTGGGTACAGTTACCAACACTCCCTCTCTTCCCTCCATAACTCCTTCTCTATCCCTTCGGTTTTTACCACTACCCTCATTACTCTTTTTCTTCTTAAACCAAAAACTACCAAATGAGGAACAAAACCATAACCCACAAGCCTCCTCATGAAAAGGTGTATAAACTTCCATCCAAGCATTCCACTCGCTCCTAAGACAAAACCTTCACACCTTCACCATCTCCTCCTACCTCTCCTCCTCGCACTGCTCCCATGGTGCGAACCAAGACCACACCAAGATACCCTGCCCCTGCCAAACCGACGCCACCACCTAAGGCAACGTCATCCAAACCAGGCTCCTCAAAACCTGGTTCTTTAAAGCCAAGCTCCTCCAAAGGCAAACGTCCGTCGGCTGAGGAACTAGTTCCCGAACCAACACAACCCAAATCCAGGTCGGTTCCTGTGTGCTCTCAACGAGGTAACACTCGAGTCCCTCTCAAAAATGTTAAAGAACCAGACATTGGACCTTTTGATCACAAAGCCCATTTTTTGACCTCTCATTCGAACTATAATCCCTATAGATTCAAATCTGCCATGAATAATGATTTTTATGATGGGGTTATCAAGTATCGTACCTTGTGTCCTTCTTTTCTTGCTGATTTGCCATCTCTGAAAAGAAAAGGTTTTCCATTTGTTGATAACTTGATTTTTCTGGACTGGAATCATTTTTTTGACATCAAAAAGCCTGTTTATCCCTTGTTGGTCAAAGAATTTTATGCAAACATGACTTATCATGAAGGCACTGCTCACTCATATGTAAAGGGCCGAGACAAAGTTTTAAATAATGAAACTATCACTGATGCTTTGAAGTATACTGATGTTAGGCCTTGTGCTTACACTTCGGTTAAGTGGGATGAAGGTGTTGGAATTTTTATCATAATGCAATTGCTCACATCTGTGAACATGTTTCTTTAATTGATGGCGTTACACCCACTCACAAAGCCCTAGGGTATGAGCGTGCTCAGTTGCACCGAATGGTCAACCACATTATTCTTCCTCAAAGTGGCTCATATCAAAGGGTTTCCTACACTGATACTCTTGCTTTATATGCCCTTCTCACCAAAACTGAAATTTCATTTGCATACTTGATGGTTAGATATATGTTTGATACTGTTAGGAGTGAAAAGGACAAAGCACTTCCTTATGGCATGTTTCTAACTTGCATATTTGAGTATTTTGGTGTTGACTTGACCAATGAGGAATATCAAAATAGACATTCATACCTAAAAGGGGGTGGTTCAGTGAAACAGCAAAAAGGACCCACTAGATCTGAAAGAGTTGTCCTAGATGATGAAGATGATGACTTTGTCCCTGAGGATTCTCCTGCTCCTTCCACTGAGGGTACATCCATCTCTACTGGGAAGAAATCTACCTTGCTGAATGTGGTCAAAGATGTTGTTCAGGAGTTTGTTTCTCAATCAAATAACTTGATTGCTATGAGCAAAGAGCAAAGGAAGCTGGCTAGCAAGCATGAGAACTTCCTAAAGAAATCAAGGGATAGAGTGGCTGTGTTCATATCCTTTATCGATAACCTTCAAGAAGATGAAGACCCTGCCACTGATATTGAGGAGGAAGCTAATTCGGAAGGGAATGGTTCTGATGCCTAGAAATTATCTCATAAAAACTGTTGCTGCTCTCTTTTTGTCTCATGAAAACTGATGCTACTGATCTCCTTTTTGTCTCATGGACTCTGTTTTCTTTTGCTACTTTTGAACTATTTTATTTTGGATGACTGTAATAACTCTAAATACTGTTGCACCTTTGGTAGTTTAGCTCGTACTTTGCACTGTGAACTGACTCCTTTCTGCAGGATTCAAGACATTATTTTTGTTGATCATGCTTATTGTCCGCCCTTGATGACAAAAGGGGGAGTAATAGCAATAAGAATAGGATGGTAAATGTGTCCTAGGAATTTTGTTGGCATTGCTACAGCTACTAGTATTTCTTTTGGAATTTTTGTCTGTTGGCTGTTAGTGCACGAAATTGTGATCATCAACAATGGCGCCAAAGACTTTGAGCTCTCAAACGTGAATCACACTTTGTCACAATTCCGCATAACTAACCAGCAAGTGCACTGGGTCATCCAAGTAATACCTTACGTGAGTGAGGGTCGATCCCACGGAGACTGTCGGCTTGAAGCAAGCTATGGTCATCTTGTAAATCTCAGTCAATCTGTGATGCCAGGGCATTTTGGCCAGTTTTACTGACCTTTTCTTTACTGTTTTTAGGGTAGTTTTCTGCATTTTCTTAGGAAATAAGCTAGTTTTGGGTAGATATTCACTTACACCTGGATTCAAGCATACATAGTGCATTTTACATGATTTCATGAGGATTTTGCATGAGTTTAGTGACAAATTGTATGCTGCATTACCCATGACTTGGAGTAGAACTTTGATGCACTCTATTGCCTGATTTCAAGACCAAAGGAAGCAAGGAATGGGAGGTAACTTACAGAGTTAATGAAAAAAGTGACTGCCAATAACGCTCTCGAAGCCATCATTACCCACGTTAAGAGTCACATTAACTAAGTTAACGTGAACTCTAATGTGAAGAAGGGAATTTGAGCCAACGTTAGTGATACTTAACATTATCACTAACGTTGGCCAATGCTCACAAGTGGCCACGTTAGAGTCCATGTTAACTTAGTTAACGTGGCCTCTAACGTTAAAAATGAGAAAGGAAGCAAACGTTAGTGACATTCAACATTGTCACTAACGTTTGCCTAAGTGCACAATGCCACGTTAACTACCACGTTAACTTGGTTAACGTGGAAGCTAACGTGAAGAGGCAAGAGTGGTCGACAACGTTAGTGACACCCAAAATTGTCACTAACGTTGGAAGCAACCACACAACCCCAAGGAGCCACGTTAACTTAGTTAACGTGGAGGCTAACGTGAGAGAAGAAGGTGATGGCCAACGTTAGTGACACTCAAAATTGTCACTAACGTTGGAAGGAGCCACACAAGCCACTATGAGCCACGTTAACTTAGTTAACGTGGAAGCTAACGTGGATGAGTAAAAGATGAGCTAACGTTAGTGACACTCAACATTGTCACTAACGTTGGGGATGGCTAAGCCATGCCACGTTGAAGAGCCACGTTAACTAAGTTAACGTGGGCTCTAACGTGAGACATGGGGGCACATTGGAACGTTAGTGACAATGTTGAGTGTCACTAACGTTCTCGAAGGATGGCAAGCCCACGTTAAAAAGCCACGTTAACTAAGTTAACGTGGGCTCTAACGTAGGAGCAGTGGGGCTTTTCAACATTATTGGGAAAGTTAAGCCCCAATAACGTGTGCGAAGGACCTAGAGGCAATGTTAATGGCAACGTTTGTGCCACTAACATTGAAGTTAACGTGGCTTTTACTTAGGAACGTTAGTGAGAAAGTTGATTGTCACTAACGTTCTCGAACTCATATTTTCACTAAACGTTAACAACCCTAATGCCCTGAGCTAAAGTCTCTGCCCACTTCACACTTTCTCTCTGCAAGTAAACCCAAGCCCAAATGAAGAAAAGAACTGCTTCAAACTCAAGATCCAAAGGCCCAAGACTTGAAGAGCCAACTAGAAGATGAGAAAAGTAGTATATATAGGAGTAGCTTTGAATTATTTTGAGAGTTCAGGGAGTTGGAAAATAGCATAGAACTACTTCCTGTATTTACTTTCTCTGCACTTCTAGTTTTCATTATGTATTCTCCAGCTTTGTTTTCATTTTCCAGAGCTATGAACAACTAAACCCCTTTCATTGGGTTAGGGAGCTCTGTTGTAATTTGATGGATCAATACTAGTTTTCATTATTCTTCTTCTATCTTTTCTCTTGATTTTACTTGAAAGCTTTCGATCTTCATCCAATTGGATAGTGATCTTGGAAAAGAAACTATTCATACTTGGATCTCTTCTGAACCTTGGAAGAGGAATGAAGAGATCAAGCTAGAAATGCTTTCTCATGTTGGACCAAATTGGGTTTGGATGGATATGTGACTATAATCCTCTCAATACTTGATTTGGGAAATGCATGTGGTATAATCAGTGACCATACTTCATCTCTTCTCATGAGCAATTGACCAAGAAATTGGCTATTGATCAAGATTTGAGAGATTCAATTACAAGAAATTGTAATTCAATCACTTAAGATTGCCAAGGAGATCAATGAGTGCATTGATTGAGGAAGAGATAAAAATGAGATTGATCCGGAGAATGCAACATCTCCTAAGCCCAATAAACTCCCCATTTCTGATCTTACCCATTCTCTTTAATTTCTGTCATTTACATTTATGAGCAATTCCCCCATTCCCATTTAAGATTCTGCAATTTACTTTCTGCCATTTACTTTCCCGCCATTTAATTTTCTGTAATTCTCAACTAAATTTCTGATTCGCTCAACTAGAACATTCCTCTAATTAAAGTTGCTTGATCACTCAATCCTTGCGGGATTCAACCTCACTCTATTGTGAGTTTTTACTTGACGACAAATTCGGTACACTTGCCGAAGGAAATTTGTTATGAGACAAGTTTTCCGTGCATCAGTCAGATTCGAATGGTTATGGAGGATTGATAACTAAAGATAAATAAAACATAAAATAAATATAGAGATAGAGATACTTATATAATTCATTGGTAGGAATTTCAAATAAGCGTATGAAGATGCTCTGTTCCTCCTGAACCTCTACTTTCCTATTACCTTCTTCCAATTATTCATATTCCTTTCCATGGCAAGCTTTATGTTGGGCATCACCGTTGTCAATGGCTACTTCCCGTCCTCTCAGTGAAAATGTTCTATGCACGCTGTCACCGCACGGCTAATCATCTGTCAGTTCTCGATCATGTTGGAATAGGATCCATTGATCCTTTTGCGTCTGTCACACGCCCAACACTCGCGAGTTTGAAGCTCGTCACAGTCATCCCTTCCCAGATCCTACTCAGTATACCACAGTCAAGGTTTAGACGTTCCGGATCTCAGGAATGGCCGCCAATAATTCTAGCCTATACCACGAAGGTTCTAATCTTAGATTAGAAACCCAAGAGATACACATTCAAGCTTGTTTGCATGTTGAACGGAAGTGGTTGTCAAGCACGCGTTCATAGGTGAGAATGATGATGAGTGTCACATAATCATCACATTCATCATGTTCTTGGGTGGAATGAATATCTTGAAGAAGAAATAGACTTGAGTTGAATAGAAAAACAATAGTACTTTGCATTAATTCATGAAGAACAGCAGAGCTCCACACCTTAATCTATGGTGTGTAGAAACTCCACCATTGAAAATACATAAGAACAAGGTCTAGGCATGGCCGTGAGGCCAGCCTCCATGGTCTAAGATAGCATAAGACTTATCAAAGATGAAAATACAATAGTAAAAGGTCCTATTTATAGAGAACTAGTAGCCTAGGGTTTACAGAAATAAGTAATTAATGCAGAAATCTTCTTCTGGGCCCACTTGGTGTGTGCTTGGGCTGAGCATTGAAGCTTCCATGTGTAGAGACTTTTCTTGGAGTTAAACGCCAACTTTTGTGCCAGTTTGGGCGTTTAACTCCAGCATTTGTGCCAGTTCTGGCGTTTTGACGCCAGAATTCTTAAGTTGACTTGGAATGCCGGTTTGGGCCATCAAATATTGGGCAAAGTATGGACTATTATATATTGCTGGAAAGCCCAGGATGTCTACTTTCCAATGCAATTGAGAGCACACCAATTGCTCAGGTCCCTCAATTTCAGCTAGAAAATACCTGAAATCACAGAAAAACACACAAACTCATAGTAAAGTCCAGAAATGTGATTTTTATTTAAAAACTAATAAAAACATAATAAAAACATAATAAAAACTAACTAAAATATACTAAAAACATACTAAAAACAATGCCAAAAAGCGTATAAATTATCCGCTCATCACAACACCAAACTTAAATTGTTGCTTGTCCCCAAGGAACTGAAAATCAAATAGGATAAAAAGAAGAGAATATACAATGAATTCCATAAACATCTATGAAAATCAGTATTAATTAGATGAGCGGGGCTTTTAGCTTTTTGCTTCTGAACAGTTTTGGCATCTCACTTTATCCTTTCACTACAAGAAAAAAGGCCTGTCGGCACCCTTTTTTGTTGCCACACTTTTAAAGCGTGCCCAAAAGTGGTCTATGGGCACGCTTTTGCGAGGGTGGCCATTGATTTAGGATTTGGCCATGCTTTTTTTTGCCACGCTTGAAAAGCGTGGCCATAGAAAAAAATCGGCACGCTTTTATGAGGGTGGCTACTAATTTGTGATTTGGCCATGCTTTTTTTTGCCACGCTTAAAAAGCGTGCCCATAAAGAGAAACCGGCACGTTTAAAAAACGTGGCTAGTTAGTTTTTCAATGGTCACCTTTTTAAAGCGTGCCCATATCTTATGTTTATATGGGCACCTTACAAAAGCGTACCGATAGAGTTCCCTCCTTCCAAAATTTAGTTTCCCACCGATTTTTTTCGCACTTCACTTTTTTTTTCTAAGTTTTATGTTTTAACCCTAGACTAGAAGTGTTGGTTTCAAAAATCATTTCTAACCCTATCTGGCCGTCACTCACCCTTCTCATCTCTACAACCCTAACAACGCCTCCCAACAACGCCGCTGTCTCCCTCTCTCAACCCGTCACAACCCCTTCCTCCAACCCGTCGCAGCACCTACATCCATCCCTCCCTCGTCGCTCATGCCCCACGCCGCCGTCTCCCTCTCTCACGCGTGGCGCCAACCATCAGCACCACTCGTCAGCGAAACTCATCAGCGCCACTCATCAGCGGCAACCCGTCAGTGCCAACCGTCATTCTGCTAGTGCCGACGTCTCTGGTGTTTATAGGAAACGATCGGTGGCGTCTCCGTCGAGCTTGGCGTCGGATGCATCACTGGCGTCAGCGGTAAGGATTCGATTCATGGTTTATGGTTTCTCTGAAGTCGCTGCTTGAAAGGTTCGATTCCTTGTCCCTCAACTTGCTTGAAACCATCGTGAAGAATTGCAAGAAGGCTTTCTCTGAAGTCGCTGCTGAGAGGGTTCTTGATGATATGGTTAGGTTAATTGACGATCCTCAAACCGTTTTAATAACCACAACAAGGCTTTGATCATGATTGGGGCTTGAGGCGAATCCACCATCGAGCTTCACTATTTCCCTGTTTATGAAGAAACTTACAAGGTACTACTACCTTTCTTTCCTATTTCATGCATATCTGCTATATTGTTAAGTTGAAGTCAAGGGATAATTTATGATAATCATATCATGCCTAGAAACTAGAAACTCAAAATCCTAAGCTAAATTGATTGGGTTAGTTACTAGCTCTAGCTGTTGAATTTCCTAGTGTGGGTTATTGTTAGCTGTTGAATTTGCTCCTGCGTAGTTGTGAAGGTATCATGTTTTGCTTTGCTTTGCTTTTGTGCAAGTTGAACCTTTTGCTAATTGCTATCGTCTCTTGCTTTATTCATTTATTATTATTATTATAGTAATTCTTAAACTATTCGTCCCTGTAGGATTTTGGAGAAGAACATGAAGCCTATAATATTGTCCTTCAGCACGTTAAAGCTCAATGCGTAATTTCTGGAAATTTCTGTTTGTTTTTATAGCGTTGAAAATTATGATTTATTGATCTGTACTTGATGAGAAATTTGATTGTCCCGACTCATTTGATACTTCTGATGAGTACCATTCACAAGAACTATCTATTACTCTCCACAAAATCAATCTAAAAGCTTATAAAATTTTGTTGAGGTTTATTTCTGCAAATTTTACAACAACTTACTTATGAAAAACCAAACTGGAAGCATGCTTGGTCAGATGTGAGCAGCAGTAATGTAACTAAAGATCCTGTTTTCTATTTGCTAAAGATATGAAACTATTGAATTTAATTACCCATTTTCTGAAATTTCTGAAGTTGAAACCTTTTTACCATTTTGAAGGGAACTCATATTGAGAAGCAGTAAAATAGCAACCATTTGTGCTATCTTCAATTTCTAAAAAATCAATGTTTATATCATTATTGCTTCATTTAGATGAATAGGGAAGATGTACCTATCTCCTATGAACATTCAGCTTAATCTAACTGCAAAATGGTGGTGGCTATCAAGGAGCAATTGTTTCTTTTGGTTTTTAAAAATATCTTGGCTTATTGTTCTAAGATGTAATGACAATCAATGTTTAATTTGTTTATTCTTTGATTACTGATCAATGATTTTAAGTCCATCATGCAGGCGTAATTTGATGAATTTGATTATGAAACCAGGTCCTGTGCTAGAAAGGCAGCTTGTGCCCTGGCTTTATTATGCACTCAAGTGAGGTTAAGTAGCTGGTTTTGGTCAAAGAGTATGCTGGATTTGTTGTGGAGTATATAAATGGCAATAATTCAACATACAGAAGGAAATAGTACATAGTGAATTGGATTCTGACAAGGGCAACTTTGCTAGGATCACTGGTGGCAACAGTGGAAGAGTAGGTTTTGTCTTTGGCATAGAGCCTTCATTTTCACGCTGGTGTGATGAAGACAAAGAAGTCCATTTGAATCGGGAATTAGGAAATGCAAGGAATGATCTTGTGGAAGAAGACCCTGGTTTTGAATTTTCTTTTCATCAGGAGCTACAAAGAGGACCTTTAGAAAGGGAGAGACTGTTTCACCTAAAGTTTCAGCATAGCATTTTGTATGGTGCTAGTAACATGGATGAAGATTCAATTCATCGGAGAGTAAATGGATCTGGGAAGCATGTGCCTTTTGAAAGGTAGCCTTTGAGCTCTACTATCTCATTATCTCTATTGTTCTCTGCTCACTTGGTTATGCTGATTGGGTATTCTATATTAAAACTTCTAGGTACATTTTTTATTTTTGGTCATTAAGTTTGTGTTATTGACTGTTATAGTTCATTGCTCTTTGTGGTAGTTGTTATTCTGACTCGGAAAATACTAACAAAATGTATAGTTACAACACTAGGGATATTAGAAGGCATGCCACTTTTCTGTTATAGTTACCCCCCCTTTTCGTGTTTAGATCTGTTCTTGCCCCAAGAAACTCTGCTTGTGATAAGTCGTTTTAATTAATAACTCTGCTTGGCAACAATGTGTTTTGAAAGAGCAGGGCACTCCTACTGGGAGAAAAAGTCTAATATAAATAAAAACCATAGAAATAAAATTAAATAAATTCAAGATACATATATAATAATGTCACTCTCACTCTCATCTCATGCAGTGTGCTAAGTTGTGATTGCAAGTGTTCTCATTATCAGTGGGTGAAATGGGAACTGTGATTACCTTTGGCGCAAGGAAGTCTTGTGAATTCTTCCATGATCGTATGAAGGGCAGAAGGTACTTCTATGCTATACTTTTTTTAATTCTAATCATTATAAAATGTGAATTTGTAATTGAATTAACATATATATATATATATATATATATATATATATATATATGTCACTAATTACTATTTGATTTGTCTTGTGATAAAAATTGCATACTATATTTATATGTTTGTTTGGTAATAAAAAAAGACTGAATTTATATTGTGTAGTTATGAAGGTAAAGTCAGAAAAATTTTGAAGGTGGAACATACCTTTTACTCTTTGGGATCAAGACAAAGAAGAGGCCCAATGCATGCATACATGATATGATCACTGAACACATTCAATTGCATTGCAAAAAAGCATAAAAAGGCCATACAGCAGGTCCTATATATATGCTTAAGTAAAGACAAGTGAAAGAAAAGCAAATATATCACTGAAGATGCAGCACGAGCACACAGTAGATGGTATCAACTATTCACCTAACTTCTCATCATTCTCAAGCTTTGTAGTTTATATATACACTCTGAGCTGCAGAAGTGTTTTTGTTCATCTTTCCTTTACTTTATTTTGGAGTAGTGTGTAACAGTGTAACTCAACTATGTTACATACAAGAAATATGGTTATTAATGTATAGTAAAAATTTTCATCTTTTGTATTTGTTAATTGACATGCAAGCTAAGCATGGGGCAACAGTACAATCACCAATTAGTTGGTTAGTAGTTCATAATTATTATATGTAATTTATATATCTCTTTTTATTATATTTATGATTCGCACTATCAAAGCTTTTATGATTAAAATGCTTAAAATTTAATTTATGTTGGCTGCAAAAGAAAAATTTTAATATAAAGAAATAAAAAGAAAAATGCTTACTTCTAAAATTCAGCCACGCTATTGGCACGCTTTATAAGTGTACCCGAATTTCGTCATCAAAGTCATTTTTTTATTGGCACGCTTTAAAAGCGTAGCCATATCTAACCATACAGGCACGCTTTAGAAGGGTAGCCAAAACAAACAATCTGGGCACGCTTCAAAAGCGTGGCGATATCTACGCTTTTCGGTACGCTTTTAAAGCGTAGCTATAGGGTTATATATATGGCCACGCTTTTTAAGTGTGCCAAGAGATGAAAGCGTGCCAAAAAAGAAAGCGTGCCGATATATCCATAAAAGCGTGGCGATAGAGCAACCGGCACGCTGGCAGATGTGACCCTTTTAAAAGCGTGCCGATAGCTCAAAAAGCGTGGCAAAAAGCTATCGGCACACTTTTTTGCACTTTTCGTTACGCTTTTAAAGCCTGGCAGAAAGCTTATTTTCTTGTAGTGTTTGAAGTTTAGAATGATTGGCTTCTATAGAAACTCAGAATCTAGATAGTGTTATTGATTCTCCTAGTTAAGTATGTTGATTCTTGAACACAGCTACTTTATGAGTCTTGGCCGTGACCCAAAGCATTTTGTTTTCCAGTATTACCACCGGATACATAAATGCCACAGACACATAACTGGGTTAACCTTTTCAGATTGTGACTCAGCTTTACAAGAGTCCCCAATTAGAGGTGTCCAGAGCTCTTAAGCACACTCTTTTTGCTTTGGAGCACGACTTTAACCGCTCAGTCTCAAGTTTTCACTTGAAACCTTCACGCCACAAGCACATGGTTAGGGACAACTTGGTTTAGTCGCTTAGGCCAGGATTTTATTCCCGTGGCCCTCCTATTCACTGATGCTCAAAGCCTTGGATCCTTTTTATTTTACCCTTGCCTTTTGGTTTAAAGGGCTATTGGCTTTTTCTTTCTCTCTTTTTCTTTTTTTTTTCGCATTCCTTTCTTCTGTAAGCTTTTTTTTTATTCACTACTTTTTCTTGCTTCAAGAATCAATTTTATGATTTTTCAGATTATCAAATAACATTTCTCTTTTTCCATCATTCTTTCAAGAGCCAACAGTTTTAACATTCATGAATCAACAATATAAAAAATATGCACTGTTCAATCATTCATTCAGAAAGATAAAAGTATTGCCACCACATCAGAATAATTAAACTATTTTAAAATTTGAAATTCATGCACTTCTTTTCCTTTTCAATTAAAACACTCTTTATTTAAGAAAGGTGATGGATTCATTTTCATTGCTTTAAGGCATAGACACTTAGACACTAGTGATCATATAATAAAGACACAAACATAAATAAACATAAAGCATAAAAATTCGAAAAATAGGAAATAAAGAACAAGGAGATTAAAGAACGGGTCCACCTTAGTGATGGCGGCTTGTTCTTCCTCTTGAAGATCTAATGGAGTGCTTGATCTCCTCAATGTCTCTTCCTTGCCTTTGTTGCTCCTCTCTCATGACTCTTTGGTCTTCTCTAATTTCATGAAGGAGGATAGAATGTTCTTGGTGCTCCACCCTTAGTTGTCCCATGTTGGAACTTAATTCTCCTAGGGAGGTGTTGATTTGCTCCCAATAGTTTTGTGGAGGAAAATGCATCCCTTGAGGCATCTCAGGGATTTCATGATGAAGAATTTTCTCATGTCCATGAGTGGGATCTCTTGTTTGCTCCATCCTTTTCTTAGTGATGGGCTTATCCTCATCAATGAGGATGTCTTCCTCTATGTCAATTCCAGCTGAATTGCAGAGGTGACAAATGAGATGAGGGAAGGCTAACCTTGCGAAAGTAGAGGACTTGTCTGCCACCTTGTAGAGTTCTTAGGATGTAACTTCATGAACTTCTACTTCCTCCCTAATCATGATGCTATGGATCATGATAGCCCGGTCTATAGTAACTTCAGACCGGTTGCTAGTGGGAATGATTGAGCGTTGGATGAACTCCAACCATCCCCTAGCCACGGGCTTGAGGTCATGCCTTCTTAGTTGAACCAGCTTCCCTCTTGAATCTCTCTTCCAATGAGCGCCCTCTTCACAAATTTCTATGAGGATTTGGTCCAACCTTTGATCAAAGTTGACCCTTCTAGTGTAGGGGTGTGCATCTCCTTGCATCATGGGTGTAACAACCCTGATTTTCGAGTACATGAGATCTTTTCTGAAAGTACGGGTTTCTCCAGAAGATCAGTAAAGGGAACACCTCTGTTATATCATCAAGCATCTCAATCCTCATTATCATTATGTCATCCTTAAGCTAGAACCTCCTCTGAGGCAAGCTTGATAATGCAATCGGGAAGAACCTAGTTTTTGAACCGTATCGGTTGGCAGTTTTGATTTTGATTTTCGTAAATAGTCTCTGTTTGACGAACCGGACTCGATTCATGAGAGGAGAGAGATAATAGTATAATATTATCATTATATTAGTATTATAACATGCTTGAATGATATTATAAGGTTACCTGGTCTGTTTTTGTTAAAAATAGAAAATCGGTTTAACCGGGTTTACGGTTTACTGGTGCAGCTAAGCACCAACACTCTCTGATGAATTTAGCAATGCTAAGGCCTCATCATACATGCTCTATTCTCATAATAAATATGTTACTAGTGTCATTTATGCTAGTAGCTCAGAAAATAATTTTTAGAGATGTTTTTAAGAGTATTCCGATACACCTAGTTTTAGTAGTTGTACACCAGAGATATTTTAATATTATTTTAATCCACCTCCAAGCCAACCAATCACAACTCACCTTACACCCCCAAGACCTCCAAGGCTGTCTCATTTCATCATTTTGGCCGAAAATAACAAGAGAGAAAAGAGAGAAACTTTCATGAACACTTAATCTTCAAAGCTTGATTTCTTCTGAACTAAAACTCAAATCAAAACTCCGTTTTCACCAAAATGATCATCTCTTCTTCCTCTACATAACCATGTGATTTATCAAGGATGGAAATAAGGTGAGATGGCTGTCTCCCTCCCATTTCAATTCGGTTTTCAAGGAAAACCATGCAAAACATGTGTTTTCTTGATGTTCTTCCTTAGGAATCATGCTTAACTTGACTTGAGGGCCAAGAAATGTGAATTTCCAGCAACTCTAAGGTGAGATATCTCTTCCTAACATACTGAGTGAGATTTGGTCAGTTGAGAGTTTTTGGATTTAAATTTGTTCTTGATGTGATTTAGGAGGAAAAAGTGCTTAAGGACCACCTGAAAGTTTAACCGAATTAGGAGCAACAAAACCAGGTAGGGATTGACGAATTTAATCTTGATTGATTTTGTTTGAGTTGTGTGATTATGATATGTTTTGGCTGTGCTTGAAATTGATTGTTTGTATGAGTAATTCTTGTTGAAATTTTGGTGAAAATTTGATGAAATTTGATGAAATTCAAGCTATGAATGTGTGTTCTTGTGGCTGCTGGAAAACGAAATCCTAGAGCTTAAATTGAGGTTCAATTTGTGTTAAAATCATGTAGAAAAGATGGGGTTTTAGTGGCTGGAAATTTATTTTGAATTATGGTAAAAATCGGTTGCTGAAAAGACTGAAAAACGGGTAAAAACAGAGAAAGAATCTGAAGAATTTATGAAGAACATGAAGAACACTTTGAGTGTGATGAAGAACAATGAAGAACACCTTTTTGATTCATAAAAGGGCAAGGAAGTAATTAATTTGGTGTTTGAGGGGTTATATGATAATTTTTGAAAGTTAGGGTGGTAAAAGTAGAAATATTAAAAGTTACGGGTGGTAAAAAGTGAATTTTAAAAGTTAAAGGTTAAAGTAAAGTTAATTTTCGAAAATTTAATAATAAAATAATAAATAATAATAAAATATTAAATAATAATATTTAATTAAAAATAATATTTTAATAAAAATAATAAAATAATGCGAAAAAGGCAGTTTTCTGTAAAAGCTTTAGAAAGACAACTTTAAGCGCAGAATCTCATAATTACCTTCATAGAACACTTAGGGAGTGGTAAGAACATATTAGTGAGGCAAAGATAAAAGAAAGATAAAAAGTTGAAGAAAAGATAAAAACTAAAGAAAAGTCTGTAAGGTTTTAATAACAGAAAAACAGACAGAAATTAGTGAACGAACTAGGGCAACATAGTTAGTCCTTGAGTTGCGACTAGGGTTAGGTATTATATGAAAAGTTAAACTGTTTCAGTATAGACTTAATGAACCTATACTTGGGACAGGCGAACTATTCATACCGAAATTTACATAAACTTTAAATACATACATTAAGCAGAGAAATCAGAGCAGAGTAGAGAAACACAGAAAACAGAGTAACCAGAGTAAAGTAAAGAGATAAAGAGAAAAAGAGTAATATAGATACAGATGAAAAGAGTAATCAGAGAAGAGAAAAAAGATACAGAGAGCAGAGTAATTAAAATAGAGTAAAGAGATACAGAGAAAAGAGAAACCAGAACAGAGTAAAGAGATATAAAGAGAAGAGTAATATAATAAAGAGATATTTATATATATTAGTTGCTTGATGCAACCCATAGCTATATTTATATATATATATATATATTAGTTGCTTGATGCAACCCAGAGCTATATTTATATATATATATTAGTTGCTTGATGCAACCCAGAGCTATATTTAATATATATTAGTTGCTTAATGCAACCCAGAGCTTCTGTAGGGAAACTAAGTTACCTACAGCTATTTTCCGCTTCCCCAGAGCAGAGCAGAGTATATATATATTTTCCTGCAGTAAGCAGAGGCTGTCTCAAATGAGCAGCTATTATTATATGCGCATTTATTTAGGAACGGAAAATCGTATTCGGGAAATCGGGATTACTCGTGACCGGATAAATGTCGGGATTGCGGGCAGCCAACCGACACATGAGCTCATGGCCTGCGCTAGGGCTAGACATGCATCATTCTTGTCTGTGCATCATTCTCTGTTGCATTCCTTTCTGTGTGTGATCTACTTCTTTATGTTTGTCTGCTCGTATGCTATTTCTGTGTTTTATTTTCTTGTATTCTTTTGTTTGTGTTCTGCTTTTTGTTGTCTCTACTTTCTCTTTCTATCTTTATCTTCTATTTACTGCTTCGCTATATTATGTTGCTCGTCTACTAATCGACCCCAAATAAATGAACGTAACTAATAACCCCGACCCTACTAAGAACTCCCAAGTTCTTACCCCTTCTCTCTCCCTTCCCCCTTCAGATGGAAGTAAGAGTACCTCACCATAGTTCGCTGATGACCATTCGCAAGAAGAGGATTCTGCTCTAGATAGTCTTCTGAGTCTAGGGTGAGTATTGTTCTCTGTTTATATGTATATACTGTGAGACCAGCTAACGTCTGCACCCCGTTCGTATGCGTACTTTAACCTAAATCCTGTGTACGAGATTCCTATTGTGTGGCTACTTCATGAGGCACCAGAGAGACGTCCTGTGGAAAAGTCTGATCGTGCAGAGGAGTAGCAGATGATGTTCTATCTTTTGATGACGTTCCACTTGACTTGAGTTTTGAAGACCTAAGAACGTACTTTCCCTCGCTTTAGTAGTTTAGAGGGACTAGGTGAGTATAGGGTCTAGGCTAGCCTGGGTGGCAGCTTAGGGACTTCTTAAACAGGTCAGGACCTGGGAAGTTGTATGTATGTATATGTATATAGTTATTATCTAGCTATATTTAAGGGTGTTATAACTAAAGGTCTATACTCTAACAAGGCTGGATCACTAAATGTTGCTCGCTACTTGTGATGTATTTATGTGTGGTTGTTTATAACTGTTTTATCTGTTATTACTTGTGAATTGATTATGAGTGATTCCGCCTATTAATCCAAACGTTTTCCAAAAAAAAAAAAACCTCGCAAATTAACTACGCTTTTAACAACGAATCAGGCTCATATGATAAATAATAGATAATAATTAGGAAGACAAATTGGTAGCGCTCAGTTTCCGGTATGATCTAGACATATTGAAAATTGGGTCGTTACAATGGGCAAGTTGAATGCCAACCTTACATTCTCCGGACTAAAATCTAAGCATTTCCCCCGAACCATTGTAAGTCAATTCTTTGGGTCCGGGTTCACACTTTTATCATGGTTCTTGGTGATCCATGCATTGGCATAGAACTCTTGAACCATTAAGATTCCGACTTGTTGAATGGGGTTGGTGAGAACTTCATAACCTCTTCTTCGAATCTCATGTCGGATCTCCGGATATTCACCCTTTTTGAGTTTGAAAGGGACCTCGGGGATCACCTTCTTTTTGGCCACAACTTCATAGAAGTGGTCTTGGTGCACCCTTGAGATGAATCTCTCCATCTTCCATGACTCGAAGGTGGAAGCTTTTGCCTTCCCTTTCCTCTTTCTAGAGGTTTCTCCGGCCTTAGGTGCCATAAATGGTTATAGAAAAACAAAAAGAAATGCTTTTACCACACCAAATTTAGAAGGTTTACTCGTCCTCGAGCAAAAGAAGAAAGAAAAGAGTAGAAGAAGAAGAAATAGAGGAGATGGAGGAGGGTAGTATTTTGGCCAAGGGGGTGAAGTAGTGTTTAAGATGTGTGAAAATGAAGGAGTGAAGATGGGTTTATATAGGGGTGGAGAGAGGGTTAGGGTTCGGCCATATAGGGTAGGTTTGGGAGGGAAAGTGGTTTGAATTTGAAAGGTGATGTAGGTAGGGTTTTATGATGGATGGATGTGGATTGGTGAAGGGATTATGGAGAAGAGGGTAGGATTTGATAGGTGAGGGGTTTTTGGGGAAGAGGTATTGAGTTGATTGGTGAAGGGTATTTGAGAAAGAGTATTATAAAAAGGTGTGAAGAAGAGAGAGAGTTGAGGTTGGTAGGGATCCTGTGGGGTCTACAGATCCTGAGGTGTCAAGGATTTCTCATTCCTGCACCAATTAGGCGTGCAAAGCGCCTTTCTCTGCCAATTCTGGCGTTAAACGCCAGGTTGCTACCCATTTCTGGCGTTTAACGCCAGCTTCTTGCCCTTTTCTGGTGTTAAACGCCAGTCTGGTGCCCATTTCTGGCGTTAAACGCCCAGAATGGTGCTAGACTGGGCATTTAACGCCCATTCTGCTACCCTTACTGGCGTTTAAACGCCAGTAAGTTTCTCCTCTAGGGTGTTCTATTTTTAATACTGTTTTTCCTTCTGTTTTTGCTTTTTCAATTGTGTTTTGTGACTTCACATGATTATCAGCCTACAGAAAATATAAAATAACAAAAGAAAATAGAAATTTAACATAGATAATTAAAGATTGGGTTGCCTCCCAACAAGCGCTTCTTTAATGTCAATAGATTGACAGTGGGCTCTCATGGAACCTCACAGATGTTTAGAGCAATGTTGGAACCTTCCAACACCAAACTTAGAGTTTGACTGTTGGGGCTCTGTTTGTCTCTGTATTGAGAGAAGCTCTTCATGCTTCCTCTCCATGGTTACAGAGGGATATCCTTGAGCTTTAAACACAAGGGAGTCTTCATTCACTTGAATGATCAATTCTCCTCTGTCAACATGAATCATAGCTTTTGCTGTGGCTAGGAAGGGTCTGCCAAGGATGATGGATTCATCCACACACTTCCCAGTCTCTAGGATTATGAAATCAGCAGGGATGTAGTGGTCTTCAACCTTTACCAAGACATCCTCTACAAGTCCATAAGCTTGTTTCCTTGAATTGTCTGCCATCTCTAGTGAGATTCTTGCAGCTTGTACCTCAATGATCCCTAGCTTCTCCATTACAGAGAGAGGCACGAGGTTTATGCTTGACCTTAGGTCACACAGAGCTTTCTCAAAGGTCATGGTGCCTATGGTACAAGGTATTGAGAACTTTCCAGGATCTTGTCTCTTCAGAGGTGATTTCTGCCTAGTCAAGTCATCCAGTTCTTTAGTGAGCAATGGAGGTTCATTCTCCCAAGTCTCGTTACCAAATAACTTGGCGTTTAGCTTCATGATTGCTCCAAGGTACTTAGCAACTTGCTCTTCAGTAACATCTTCATCCTCTTCAAAGGAAGAATACTCATCAGAGCTCATGAATAGTAGGAGTAAATTCAATGGAATCTCTATGGTCTCAGTGTGAGCCTCAGATTCCAATGGTTCCTCATTAGGGAACTCCTTGGAGGCCAGTGGACATCCAGTGAGGTCTTCCTCAGTGGAGATCACTGCCTCTTCCTCCTCTCCAGGTTTGGCTGTGTGGGGTATGTTGATGGCCTTGCACTCTCCTTTTGGATTCTCTTCTGTATTGCTTGGAAGAGTACTAGGAGGGAGTTAAGTAACTTTCTTGCTCAGCTGACCCACTTGTGCCTCCAAATTTCTAATGGAGGACCTTGTTTCAGTCATGAAACTTTGAGTGGTTTTAATTAGATCAAAGACAATGGTTGCTAAGTCAGAATGGCTCTTAGAATTCTCTGTTTGTTGCTGAGAAGATGATGGAAAAGGCTTGCTATTTGGTGCACGAAATTGTGATGTCCAGGCTCAAACAATCCCTGGCAACGTGAGCAACTTGGTACGCGTAATCGTGATTACACTTTAATTATGTAAAATTCATGGCTCTTTCTTTCCCTGGCAATGGCGCCAAGAACATGGTGCCAATACCATGGTTCACAACTTCGATACAAATAACCAACAAGTGCACTGGGTCGTCCAAGTAATACCTTACGTGAGTAAGGGTCGAATCCCACGGAGATTGTTGGTATGAAGCAAGCTATGGTCACCTTGCAAATCTCAGTTAGGCAGATATAAATTGATAATGGTGTTTTCGAATAATAATTGATAGAATAGGGATAGAAATACTTATATAATTCATTGGTGAGAATTTCAGATAAGCGAATGGAGATGATTTCGTTCCTCTGAACCTCTGCTTTCCTGCTATCTTCATCCAGTCAGTCTTACTCCTTTCCATGGCTGGCTTTATTCAAGGGCATCACCGTTGTCAGTGGCTACATTCCCTCCTCTCAGTGAAAAATATGCTCACATGCTCTGTCACAGCACGGCTAATCATCTGTCGGTTCTCGATCATGCTGGAATAGGATTCACCCTCCTTTTGCGTCTGTCACTAACGCCCAGCACTCGCGAGTTTGAAGCTCGTCACAGTCATTCAATCATTGAATCCTACTCGGAATACCACAGACAAGGTTTAGACTTTCCGGATTCTCTTGAATGCCGCCATCATTCTAGCTTACGCCACGAAGATTCTGGTTAAGAGATCTAAGAGATATTCATTCTAGCTTATTTCATGTAGAACGGAAGTGTTTGTCAGGCACGTGTTCATAGGGGAGAATGGTGATGAGCGTCACACATAATCATCACCTTCATCACGTTCTTGGGTGCGAATGGATATCTTAGAAGCGAAATAAGATGAATTGAATAGAAAACAGTAGTACTTTGCATTAATCTTTGAGGAACAGCAGAGCTCCACACCTTAATCTATGGAGTGTAAAAACTCTACCGTATGAAAATACATAAGTGAAGGTCCAGGCATGGCCGAGATGGCCAGCCCCCTAAAACGTGATCACAGGATCAAAATACAATCCAGGATCCAGGATTGTCAAAAAGACTAGTAAAAGGTCCTATTTATAATAAACTAGCTACTAGGGTTTACATGAGTAAGTAATTGATGCATAAATCCACTTCCAGGGCCCACTTGGTGTGTGTTTGGGCTGAGCTTAAGTGTTGCACGTGTAGAGGTCCCTCTTAGAGTTGAACGCCAGCTTTTGTGCCAGTTTGGGCGTTCAACTCTGGTTTTGGCTCCTTTTCTGGCGCTGGACGCCAGATTTGGGTAGAAAGCTGGTGTTGAACGCCAGTTTACGTCATCTATTCTTGGCCAGAGTATGGACTATTATATATTGCTGGAAAGCCCTGGATGTCTACTTTCCAACGCAATTGGAAGCGCGCCATTTCGAGTTCTGTAGCTCCAGAAAATCTACTTTGAGTGCAGGGAGGTCAGAATCCAACAGCATCAGCAGTCCTTCTTCAACCTCTGAATCTGATTTCTGCTCAAGTCCCTCAATTTCAGCCAGAAAATACCTGAAATCACAGAAAAACACACAAACTCATAGTAAAGTCCAGAAATGTGAATTTAACATAAAAACTAATGAAAACATCCCTAAAAGTAACTAGATCCTACTAAAAACATACTAAAAACAATGTCAAAAAGCGTATAAATTATCCGTTCATCACTATTGCTAAACCTATTTCTTCCACCATTATTGTTGTTGAAGCCTTGTTGAGGCCTTTGTTGATCCTTCCATGAGAGGTTTGGATGATTTCTCCATTAAGGATTATAGGTGTTTCCATAGGGTTCTCCCATGTAATTCTCATCTTCCATTGCTGGGTTCTCAGAATCATAAGCTTCTTCTTTAGGGGAAGCTTCCTTAGTACTGCCTGGTGCAGCTTGCATTCCAGACAGACTTTGAGAAATCATATTGACTTGCTGAGTCAATATTTTATTCTGAGCCAGTATGGCATTCAGAGTATCAATCTCAAGAACTCCTTTCTTCTGATTTGTCCCGTTATTCACAGGGTTCCTTTCAGAAGTGTACATGAATTGGTTATTTGCAACCATCTCAATGAGTTCCTGAGCTTCTGTAGGCGTCTTCTTCAGATAAAGAGATCCTCCAGCAGAGCTGTCCAATGACATCTTGGACAGTTCAGACAGACCATTATAGAAGATACCTATGATGCTCCATTCTGAAAGCATGTCAGAAGGACACCTTCTGATCAATTGCTTGTATCTTTCCCAAGCTTTATAAAGGGATTCACCTTCCTTCTGCCTGAAGGTTTGGACTTCCACTCTAAGCTTGCTCAATTTTTGAGGTGGAAAGAACTTTGCCAATAAGGCATTGACTAGCTTTTCCCAAGAGTTCAGGCTTTCTTTGGGTTGTGAATCCAACCATGTCCTAGCTCTGTCTCTTACAGCAAAAGGGAAGAGCATAAGTCTGTAGACTTCAGGATCAACCCCATTGGTCTTGACAGTGTCATAGATTTGCAAGAATTCAGCTAAGAAATAATGAGGATCTTCCAATGGAAGTCCATGAAACTTGCAATTCTATTGCATTAGAGAAACTAATTGAGGCTTAAGCGCAGAGTTGTTTGCTCCAATGGCAGGGATTGAGATGCTTCTCCCATAGAAGTTAGGAGTAGGTGCAGTAAAGTCACCAAGCACCTTCCTTGCATTGTTGGCATTGTTGTTTTCGGCTGCCATGGCTTCTTCCTCCTTGAAGAGCTCTGTTAGGCCCTCTAGAGAGAGTTGTGCTTTAGCCTCTCTTAGCTTTCTCTTCAAGGTCCTTTTAGGTTCAGGATCAGCTTTAACAAGGATGCCTTTGTCTTTGCTCTTGCTCATATGAAAGAGAAGAGAATAAGAAAGTATAGATTCCTCTATGTTACAGTATAGAGATTCCTTGAAGTGTCAGAAGAAAAGAAGAATAGAAGGAGAAGGTAGAAAGATAAGAATTCGAACTTATCAAGAGGGATAGTGTTCGAATTGTTGATAGTGGAGGAGTGTTAGTCCTTAAATAGAAGGATGTGAGAAGAGGGGAAGAATTTTTGAAATTAAAGTAAAAGATTTTGAAATAATTAAAAGAAATTTTGAAAATTTGATTGATGATTTTCGAAAACTAAAATTGGGAAAGAAATTAAGTGATTTTGAAAAAGATTTTGAAATTAGAAATTAAAAAGATATGATTGAAAATTAATTTTGAAAAACATGTGATTGAAAAGATATGATTGAGAAGATATGATTGAAAATCAAATTAAAAAGAGAAGGTTTTAAAATTAAAGTTGATTACTTGACTAACAAGAAATTAGAAGATATGATTCTAGAATTTAAAATTTGATCCTTTCTTAATAGGCAAGTAACAACTTGAAAATTTTAAATTAAATCACTAATTGTAGCAAGGATTTTCGAAAATTGTAAAAAAAATGGAAAGAAATTTATTTTGAAAAGATATGATTTGAAAAAGATTTGATTTTGAAAGCTTATGAAAACTTGAAAAAAATTTGAATTAAAAACAAAATCTTCCCTCTTATGTCATCCTGGCGTTTAACGCCCAAAATGCTACCCTTTTGGGCGTTTAACGCCTAGCCAGGTACCCTGGCTGGCGTTTAAACGCCAGTTTTCCTTCTTCACTGGGCGTTTTGAACGCCCAGCTTTTTCTGTGTAATTCCTCTGCTACATGTTCTGAATCTTCAATTCTCTGTATTATTGACTTGAAAAGACATAATTTTGAAAAATTTTTGGATTTTTAATGATGAGGAACAATCAAAATGCAATTAAACATGGAAAACTAAGATCAAATACATAATGTATGCAAGACACCAAAATCAAAAGTTTGTATACTAAGGACTATAACAATTTGAAAAATGCATGTGAGAAACAACTAAACACACAAAACAAGAGAATTTAAAGATCAGAGCAAGGAAATCATCAAGAACATCTTGAAGATCAATGACGAACATAATGCATGTAATTTTTGAAAATTAGGAGAATAAAGACATGCAATTGACACCAAACTTAAAATTAGACACTAGACTTAAACAAGAAACATAGAATATTTTTTATTTTTATGGTTTTATAAAATTTTTTGTGATTTTTCGAAAATTGAGTGGAAAAGAAAATAAAGGGATTCAAAAATTTTAATAAGAATTCTAGGAATCATTGCAATGCTAGTCTAAGACTCCGGTCCAGGAATTAGACATGGCTTACTAGCCAGCCAAGCTTTCAAAGAAAGCTCCGGTCCAAAACACTAGACATGGCCAATGGCCAGCCAAGCTTTAGCAGATCATTGCTCACAACAGCAAAATTGATAGAAATCAACATGCTCTTGTGATGATAAGTTGAAACCTCGGTCCAAAAGATTAGACATGGCTTCACAGCCAGCCAGACTTCAACAAATCATCATGAAACTCTAGAATTCATTCTTAAAAACTCTGAAGAACAGAATAGAAATTTTTTTTGTATTTTTGAAAATTTTTTTTTGAAAATAAAAAGTAAAAAGCTTAAACATAAAATAAAATTACCTAATCTAAGCAACAAAATGAGCCGTCAGTTGTCCAAACTCGAATAATCCCCGGCAACGGCGCCAAAAACTTGGTGCACGAAATTGTGATCATCAAAAATGGCGCCAAAGACTTGGAGCTCTCAAACGTGAATCACACTTTGTCACAATTCTGCACAACTAACCAGCAAGTGCACTGGGTCGTCCAAGTAATACCTTACGTGAGTAAGGGTCGATCCCACGGAGATTGTCGGCTTGAAGCAAGCTATGGTCATCTTGTAAATCTCAGTCAGTCAGATTCGAATGGTTATGGAGGATTGATAATTAAAGATAAATAAAACATAAAATAAAGATAGAGATAGAGATACTTATGTAATTCATTGGTAGGAATTTCAGATAAGCGTATGAAGATTCTTTGTTCCTCCTGAGCCTCTTGATCGTGTGGAAAACGATCCAACACAAAACTCACCGGCAAGTGTACCGGGTCGCATCAAGTAATAATAACTCACATGAGTGAGGTCGATCCCACAGGGATTGAAGGATTGAGCAATTTTAGTTTAGTGGTTGATTTAGTCAAGCGAATCAAGAATTCGTTGAGTGATTTGTGATTTGCAGAAGCTAAATTGCATGGAAAGTAAAGGGGAAGGGGAAATTTGCAGTAAACTAAAGAGCAGGAAAATAAAGGAGCTGAATCTTAAAGTGCAAGTAAATTAAATTGCAGAAACTTAAATTGCAAGTAATGTAAATGGCTGAAGCTTAAAGTGCAAGAAACGTAAATTGCTTGAATTGTAAAAGGGATTGGGAGTTGGGATTGCAGAAATTAAACAAGAACAAGTAAATAGCATCAAACAATAAAAGAGAAAATTGAATTGCAGTGAAGTAGATCTTAAACAGAAGAGTAAAATGCTTTGAGAATTTAAAAACAGAGAAAGCAGTGCTTAATTTGCAGCAAAGTAAAAGAGGTTGAAGATCTCAGGGTGGAAGAGACTAGATAACAAGTCTAGATCTCAAATCCTTCCTTGATCCAACAAGAATAATTGCAAAAGAAGTGAAGAAGAGTAAATTGCAGAATTGAAGAGAAGATGAAACAGTAAACAGAAAGTGAAATTCAATTATGCAGAGAAAGTAAACAAGAGATCTCAAGGTGAGATTGAAACAGAAGTTCTTCAATTCTTCACCCAAGATCCAAAGCAACAAAATAAAAGAGTGCTCAAGAAAGAACCAAGAAGAAGAGAGATCAATTCTCCTTCCAAGTTCTCAGAAATTCAAATTCAAAGTAAAGAGCTCAAAAATGAAAATGACAATTAAAAGGAAAATTCAAAGTAAAATCTAAAAGTGTCAAAAGGTCAAAGTTCAAGGTCCTAATTACATCAAACTAACTCCTATTTATACACTTTCTATTCTTGGATTTTGGAATTTGGATGGGCTTTTGATTTGGTGAAGAAATGAATTAAATTGGATTTTTAATCCAATTTTCAGCCCAAGTTGTATCTCCCAGGGGAAAGCACAGTTGGAAAATCCAACTTAGCTTTCAAGCATGCTCCATCCGTGTCAAATTGGTGTGCCCAGCCTTGTTTGGGTGTCAATTGTATTAGAGCTAAGTTGGAAAATCCAACTTAGCTCTAGACCATGTCATGATGTGCACTCAAAGCCTTTTGTTGCGCCAAAATTGCTTGCTCCTTGGTGTCATGACCGTGTCAAATTGTGGAGGCTTGGGAGAGGCAATGCTCAGTTGGAAAAACCAACTGAGCTTTCCTTGTAGCGCCTTGCTTATGGCCTTCACGTCCTAGGTTCGAATCCTGGTGGAGGAAGTGGAGGAAATCTTTGGAGCTAATTTCCTTGGATGAGTGGGCATTCCTCCTTATGTTTCTAAGAATTCCCAAGTTCGAAACTTGGCTCAAGCATTTAAGCTATTTTCCTTTGATTTTCCTTGCAAGCTTGGTGGCACTCCTTCCTTATGTTTCAAAGAGTTCCCAAGTTCAAATCCTGGAGGAAGCATTCTAGCTATTTATTCTTGAATTCCCTTGCAAGGAGTAGCATGTGGTTCCAAGTTCGAACCATGGAGGATGCATTTTGGCCATTTCTTCTTGAATTTCCTTGCAAGGTGAGTTCCTTGCTTCTCCTTGGTCCTTGGTTCGAATCTTGTTGGCTTAATCCCTTGGAATTTCTTCTTGAATTAATATGGAGAGGTCCCGATAAAGTTAACTTAGTTAACTTAGCTTTGCACCATTTCCTTGCTTTCTTTAGTGCTCAGTTAACTATTTGAACTTAGCTTTGTAGCTTCCTTCTTCTTCCATTCCTTGTGAAGCTCAGTTAGCTTTTTCAACTTAGCTTCCCTTTCTTCCTCAATGTGGTTATGCTTTTTCTTCCTTTTGGCACGCTTTCTCTTTCCTTTGGACACGCTTGTGGCTTCCTTGGGCACGTTTCTTGTGCCACGCTTTTCTTCTTTTCTTCTTTCTTCACCTACAAGCAATCAAAACAACCAATCAAAGTATCACTAAATTCACAAGTTTTATAAATCATTAAAATTCAATTAAATTTAGCTTAAACCTCATGATTTAGCATTAATTACATGGTGGTTGTTTGATTCAAAGAAGTCATGCATTTTCATTCCAAATTACTTACTTAGAATGCAAGAAAGTGTATAAAACCTAATAAAAACAAAGAAAAAGGCTAGTGAAACTAGGCTAAGATGACTTGTCATCACAACACTAAACTTAAAACTTGCTTGTCCCCAAGAAAGAAAGGAATTATGCTCAAGGGTTCTTTCAATTAGAATGGATTTGAGGAATTACATGTACTATCTTGTGAGTGAAGTGATTAAGTGACAGTGGGGTGAACTCTAAATTATATGCTCATGCAAGGGCTTCAGTGCTTACTAGTCCCTACATCTTGGAAGTCTTAGGTCTTAGAACTTTCATCCAAATGGTATCATGGAGATCTCTTTATATGTAATCACCTTGAAGCAGCTTATGATTTGTGTTTTTGGCTTTGACTCTAAGTGTCATGTCTCAAAGCGGCTCTTTAGATAAACTTTCAATCAATACTCATAAACCAGTTGGTTTTAAGGTATTAGGTGTTGAAGCACCCCTTAGAATTTACTTGCTCAAGCCTCTCTCTTTGACACAATTCGACCACAAGCATTTACTAGGATAATAACTCTTTGAGTTCTTGTTTTTTTCTTCTTTTCTGCCTAGTAATTAATGCTCAGAGCCTTGGGCCATGTTCTCTTTGTTTTTATATCTTCTTTATTTTCTTTTGTTTGCTGCTTCTTGGATCAATAAATGTTTGAAAATCTCCACAATACTTCTTTGAACTCTATGTTCTGCCTATGAGCTCCCATGCAAGTTTTCATAAGCATGCAACCTCAATGCATAATCATACAACTAGAACCACCACTTCTCCTAATCTTTTGCTTGCCTCAAAATTGCAGAAATTCCTCAATCCTTCTTTTCAAAGAACTATCATGTGGTGCCCTTTTTTTTTTGAAATCTTGAGTGCATGCAAGTTTGAAAAGTGTAGTGTTGTGAATAATCAAGAAATCTTAATTATTGAATTACAGAACAACTATATTATGCAGACAGGCAGGGGTATTATATCACTTTCAATCATAGCAGTGTCTAATATAAAGTAATCATTGAACAATACAACCTTTTGGAATTTACTTGCTGTCCGCCTCCTCATCATCATCATTGCTGGTCTTCACATTCTTTCATCTCTTTGATTGATGATGCTTAATCTTTCCAAAAGTTTGTATGGTGCTCTGCAGTGATATTGAAAGTTGCTTGTTCCCCAAGCACTTGAAAAACGGTTAGCATGCATGATTTATTTGTGGGCCTTTGAACTTACTTTGGTGTGGGAACACCAAACTTAGAACCTTGCCAATGGTTCTCATGCATCGAATTAACCATGTGTGAAACTCTTTTTTTTTTCTTTTTCAAAAGCAATAAAACTGAAAACTAGGAAATAACAGAATAGTTAATTGGTCCATCTAAGTGCTTGAAGCTAGCATTATGCAAAAGGCAAGAACATATTTTATGATGGGATTTTGGTGGAACACCAAACTTAGAATCCTTCATTCTCCCTTAGATTGTTTTGGTGTGCAACACCAAACTTAGCTTCTTGCAATATAGATAAAACTAATTAACCTTTTTATTGAAATAGCTATGAAAAGAAAGTTACCTCAGGTTGGGTTGCCTCCCAACAAGCGCTTCTTTATTGTCACTAGCTTGACATCCTTCATTCTGTTCATGGAAGCTGAGGCTTCTGTTGCCTTTGGTTTCCTCCTCTTACTGTGGGCTTTTCCTTGATGATTGTTTCTTTTCCTGTAGCCCTCTTCTCACTTGCCTCTATGATTGCTTTCCCTTTCTCACACCTGGCAACTTTCTCATTGTTTTTTAGGTTGTCTTTAGTGGCTCTGGGGGAAGTATTTACCATCCTATCACCTATTTCAGCAATGTGCTTAGCCAATTGTTGCATTTGCTTCTCAACTCTTCTTATTGAGCTTCCTGGTCCTTCATTGTCACCTCTTGGTGCTTCATCATTCTCTCTATTAAGATCTCCAAGTTGGTGATCCTCTGAGAATCTTGTGAGATTAGTTGGTTGTGGAGTGTTGGGGGTTGAAAGGGTGGGTGTTGTGGTGGTGTGTAGTGGTTGTTGTTGGTATGGTGATGTTTTTGCTGGTTTGTGAAGTTGGGGTTGTTGTAATTGAGATCCCTGGGTCTTTGATTTTGGTCTTCGACCCCCCTCCAGTTGGAATGAGTTCTCCAGGGTGGGATGTACACATCCTTCTGAGACTTGTGTTGGAACATGCCAGAGGAACTATTTGGAGAGTGTAATTGCTCATAACTTTGTTCAGCTTGATTACAACCATATGAGTTTTGAGCTAGGTTGTATGCATGTATTACAGCAGTTCTCAGCTCATGAATTTTTTTGACCATCATATCTAGTTGTTGTAAATTCTGCTGATGCATCTGCTTATTTTGGTTCATGACTGCACGGACAACTTCAATTTCCTTTTCTTGTGTGAATGGTTGCACTTTTGCCTCTGGTTTAAAAATTCTCTAAGGTGGTTTCAACTTGGCTAGGAGTTCACTCATTAGTTCTTCCCATCCGATGATGCTTCCTTGTGGGAAAGCTTCAAACCATTGAGCAACATCGTTTATGGTGATGGATGGGTGCTTCAAATTATGGGCTGCATTATCACCTAAGGTGGGGATATTACTCCCATGATTACTGGAGTTCGTTGAGTTCCCCTCCATGATCTGCACAATCACAAACGGTCCAAATGAAGATAGAGTATACTCATGCCAGAATATGATTGAATGATTAGTTGACACAATGTGTCAAACAGTTGATAAACTTGAAAGATTAATGGAGGAAAATTGCTTCTCTCATATATTCAACAAGCACAAGCATGAGAATCACACAAAGTCAGCGAAATCAAGAAAACTTCACTCTATGGCTAAAGTGAAGTTTCATTTAGCTCAGGCAAAAATTCAAACAGTTAGTGGGTTAGTCAAAAATTAAAGAAACAGAAAAGAAAAAGTGCTTGATCTAGATCTCTACTTCACTTAATCATTGTCAATCTAATCAATCCCCGGCAACGGCGCCAAAAACTTGATCGTGTAGAAAACGATCCAACACAAAACTCACCGGCAAGTGTACCGGGTCGCATCAAGTAATAATAACTCACATGAGTGAGGTCGATCCCACAGGGATTGAAGGATTGAGCAATTTTAGTTTAGTGGTTGATTTAGTCAAGCGAATCAAGAATTGGTTGAGTGATTTGTGATTTGCAGAAGCTAAATTGCATGGAAAGTAAAGGGGAAGGGGAAATTTGCAGTAAACTAAAGAGCAGGAAAATAAAGGAGCTGAATCTTAAAGTGCAAGTAAATTAAATTGCAGAAACTTAAATTGCAAGTAATGTAAATGACTGAAGCTTAAAGTTCAAGAAACGTAAATTGCTTGAATTGTAAAAGGGATTGGGAGTTGGGATTGTAGAAATTAAACAAGAACAAGTAAATAGCATTAAACAATAAAAGAGAAAATTGAATTACAGTGAAGTAGATCTTAAACAGAAGAGTAAAATGCTTTGAGAATTTAAAAACAGAGAAAGCAGTGCTTAATTTGCAGCAAAGTTAAAGAGGTTGAAGATCTCAGGGTGGAAGAGACTAGATAACAAGTCTAGATCTCAAATCCTTCCTTGATCCAACAAGAATAATTGCAAAAGAAGTGAAGAAGAGTAAATTGCAGAATTGAAGAGAAGATGAAGCAGTAAACAGAAAGTGAAATTCAATTATACAGAGAAAGTAAACAAGAGATCTTAAGGTGAGATTGAAACAGAAGTTCTTCAATTCTTCACCCAAGATCCAAAGCAAGAAAATAAAAGAGTGCTCAAGCAAGAACCAAGAAGAAGAGAGATCAATTCTCCTTCCAAGTTCTCAGAAATTCAAATTCAAAGTAAAGAGCTCAAAAATGAAAATGACAATTAAAAGGAAAATTCAAAGTAAAATCTAAAAGTGTCAAAAGGTCAAAGTTCAAGGTCCTAATTACATCAAACTAACTCCTATTTATACACTTTCTATTCTTGGATTTTGAAATTTGGATGGGCTTTTGATTTGGTGAAGAAATGAATTAAATTGGATTTTTAATCCAATTTTCAGCCCAAGTTGTATCTCCCAGGGGAAAGCTCAGTTGGAAAATCCAACTTAGCTCTCAAGCATGCTCCATCCGTGTCAAATTGGTGCGCCCAGCCTTGTTTGGGTGTCAATTGTATTAGAGCTAAGTTGGAAAATCCAACTTAGCTCTAGACCGTGTCATGATGTGCAATCAAAGCCTTTTGTTACGCCAAAATTGCTTGCTCCTTAGTGTCATGACCGTGTCAAATTGTGGAGGCTTGGGAGAGGCAATGCTCAGTTGGAAAAACCAACTGAGCTTTCCTTGTAGCGCCTTGCTTATGGCCTTCACGTCCCAGGTTCGAATCCTGGTGGAGGAAGTGGAGGAAATCTTTGGAGCTAATTTCCTTGGATGAGTGGGCATTCCTCCTTATGTTTCCAAGAATTCCCAAGTTCGAAACTTGGCTCAAGCATTTAAGCTATTTTCCCTTGATTTTCCTTGCAAGCTTGGTGGCACTCCTTCCTTATGTTTCAAAGAGTTCCCAAGTTCAAATCCTGGAGGAAGCATTCTAGCTATTTATTCTTGAATTCCCTTGCAAGGAGTAGCGTGTGGTTCCAAGTTCGAACCATGGAGGATGCATTTTGGCCATTTCTTCTTGAATTTCCTTGCAAGGTGAGTTCCTTGCTTCTCCTTGGTCCTTGGTTCGAATCTTGTTGGCTTCATCCCTTGGCATTTCTTCTTGAATTAATATGGAGAGGTCCCGATAAAGTTAACTTAGTTAACTTAGCTTTGCACCATTTTCTTGCTTTCTTTAGTGCTTACTTAACTATTTGAACTTAGCTTTGTAGCTTCCTTCTCCTTCCATTCCTTGTGAAGCTCAGTTAGCTTTTTTCAACTTAGCTTCCCTTTCTTCCTCAATGTGGTTATGCTTTTTCTTCCTTTTGGCACGCTTTCTCTTTCCTTTGGACACGCTTGTGGCTTCCTTGGGCACGTTTCTTGTGCCACGCTTTTCTTCTTTTCTTCTTTCTTCACCTACAAGCAATCAAAACAACCAATCAAAGTATTACTAAATTCTCAAGGTTTATAAATCATTAAAATTCAATTAAATTTAGCTTAAACCTCATGATTTAGCATTAATTACATGGTGGTTGTTTGATTCAAAGAAGTCATGCATTTTCATTCCAAATTACTTACTTAGAATGCAAAAAAGTGTATAAAACCTAATAAAAACAAAGAAAAAGGCTAGTGAAACTAGGCTAAGATGACTTGTCATCACCTCTGCTTTCCTATTGCCTTCTTCCAATCATTTATAATCCTTTCCATGGCAAACTTTATGTTGGGCATCACCGTTGTCAATGGCTACTTCCCATCCTCTCAGTGAAAATGTTCTACGCACGCTGTCACCGTACGGCTAATTATCTGTCGATTCTCGATCATGTTGGAATGGGATCCATTGATTCTTTTGCGTCTGTCACACGCCTAACACTCGCGAGTTTGAAGCTCGTCACAGTCATCCCTTCCCAGATCCTACTCAGAATACCACAGACAAAGTTTAAACATTCCGGATCTCAGGAATGGCCGCCAATAATTCTAGCCTATACCACGAAGGTTCTAATCTTAGATTAGAAACCCAAGAGATACACATTCAAGCTTGTTTGCATGTAGAACGGAAGTGGTTGTCAGGCACGCGTTCATAGGTGAGAATGAGGATGAGTGTCACATAATCACACATTCATCATGTTCTTGGGTGCGAATGAATATCTTAGAGAAGAAATAGACTTGAGTTGAATAGAAAAACAATAGTACTTTGCATTAATTCATGAAGAACAGCAGAGCTCCACACCTTAATCTATGGTGTGTAGAAACTCTACCGTTGAAAATACATAAGAACAAGTTCTAATCATGGCCGTGAGGCCAGCCTCCATGGTCTAAGATAGCATAAGACTTATCAAAGATGAAAATACAATAGTAAAAGGTCCTATTTATAGAGAACTAGTAGCCTAGGGTTTACAGAAATAAGTAATTAATGCAGAAATCTTCTTTCGGGCCCACTTGGTGTGTGCTTGGACTGAGCATTGAAGCTTCCATGTGTAGAGACTTTTCTTGGAGTTAAATGTCAGCTTTTGTGCCATCTTGGGCGTTTAACTCCAGCTTTTGTGCCAGTTCTGGCGTTTTGATGCCAGAATTCTTTAGCTAACTTGGAACGCCGGTTTGGGCCATCAAATCTTGGGCAAAGTATGGACTATTATATATTGCTGGAAAGCCTAGGCTACATTCCAACACAATTGAGAGCGCGCCAATTGGGGTTTTGTAGCTCCAGAAAATCCACTTCGAGTGTAGGGAGGTCAGAATCCAATAGCATCTACAGTCCTTTTTCAGCCTCTGAATCAGATTTTGCTCAGGTCCCTCAATTTCAGCCAAAAAATATCTGAAATCACAGAAAAATACACAAACTCATAGTAAAGTCTAGAAATGTGATTTTTATTTAAAAACCAATAAAAACATAATAAAAACTAACTAAAATATACTAAAAACATACTAAAAATAATGTCAAAAAGCGTATAAATTATCCGCTCATCAGCTGTATTAAAAATTGCTTTCACATGTTGAATCTTTGTGCTGCTGATATTAGCTTGATGTTGGGCTGATTATGTGATGTTGTTTGTTTGATATCCCTTAGACAAGATAACTGTGTGTAGCTCTTTATTGTCCTCTCTTTAAGTACATTGTAAAACAGGAACAAAGAGAAAAGCGTAAATCCAGGGGGAGCTAATCTTGAAAAGGAAAGGGGGAGCAACACAAAAGCAAATGACAAAAATCAAAGGGAGTTTCTAAACCTTACTCAAATTCATTTCCTTTTGATTATTACTTAAATCATGTTTGTCATCAAGGGGGAGATTGTTGAGTTAAGAAATTAACTAAATTAATTAGTGATGACAAACATTATTTTTGGCAAATAAATAATTAGTGTGGATTAATTATAATTTCATATTACTAATTATTTATTGTTGCAGACCAAATCTTAGCAGCCCAAAAATTGAAAGGAAAATAAAACAAGAAGTGATGGGTCAATAATATAATCGAAGCCCAAGGAATCAATGCTGAAGAAATCAAAGCGGGCCAAGCATATCACTACCCGATCCAAGCCCAATTTCCTTTTAGCAAGTAAATCCCTCTTTTTTGCCTTACCAAAAGCAACGTTCACTTCTGAAGAGTTGGTCAGAAACTCAGAAAAGTAAGAAAGAGAGAAAGAGCTTCTTCCCTAAGCTAGTAACCAAAGAAGCAAGAGAGATAAGGTTTAAGCTTGAAAGACAGAATGTCAAATCAACAAGTTCAAGCCAAATCAAGCTTAAGAAAAGATCAAAGGTAAACCATTTTCTCATACATGCAACTCAGTTTCTTCTCTTCTTCCCAACACTCTACTCTATCTGAAATGGGATACAAAGGAAAGATAGTTTCTGTTCTTCTCTGCTGTGTATCCACGGTCTTAAACATGACTTGGGGACCAAGTTGGTTTTCAAGGGCTAAGATCAAGTTGACCATGGGAATATTTCTATGGTTGCTGTTATATGGCTTTCGGTCAAGATGAGGAAGTCAGAAGAAGAGTTTTTACTTTGGGGATTAAGGAGAAAAAGTTAGTCTATGGGTTGGTGAAGCTCAAGGCTCAAGGTGTTGACTTTGGAAGAAGAACCCAGCAACATGCAAGGAGATAAAATAAGACTTAGTGCTCATTCAGAACCAAGGATAGAAAACCAGGGTTGTGTGAGCAGTGTTCTGTAAAGAAGTTACTCTACTTGGATAATGCTTTCTTTCAAAAAAGCATTCGGCCAATACTGAAGAACTCAAGCTAAGGTTTGCAAATCTGGTTTTGCACATAGCGAAGAGGCTGTTGATGAAGTCAATCTCCTTCATGTTTTACAGATTGTAATGTACTTTTTTATGTTTATCTTTCTGTAATTTCTTGTGAGAAAAGGCATATTGAGAGAGCTCAAGTAAAAGCCATGAGTGGAAAAAGGCTGAGTGAAACACTTGAGAGAAAAGCCTAGAGTTTACTTCAGATTTCTTTAGGTATGTTCATGTCTTATATCTTGTACCTATGAGGTATCCCGTTCTTAGTTGGGTTAGCACTAAGAGTGAATAGTTAGGTATTAGCATAGCCAATGTCAAGTTAGGTTAGAACTTGAGTGTGAAAGGATTGGGTCAATCCTGTGAAATTGGTGTATGTAATACTGTTAACTATAGTGAAAATTCTTCCATAGTTGTGGAGGAGACTGGACGAAGGTTGCATAGCACAAGGCAACCAAACCAGGATACATGCTGATGTTAGTTTTTCTCTTATCTGCTGTGTTCTGTTTTCTGATATTCATGAGACAAAAATAAATTGTCTCATAAATTTCCGCTGCTGAGTACAAACAGAATCAGTATTGAAAGTTTGTTTTAAAAGGGTAATAACAGCAACTTAAAAGGAAGGCATAGATTCAACCCCCCTTCTCTAAGCCTACCACAACCTTCACACTTTTTACAACTCCGCACAACTAACCAGCAAGTGCACTGGGTCATCCAGGTAATATCTTACGTGAGTAAGGGTCGATCCCACGAAGATTGTCGACTTGAAGCAAGCTAATGATTTTGTTTATGAAAAATAAATAACATGAAATAAATGGTACTTGTCCTTCAGTAATGAGGAACAGGTTGAGGTTTTGGAGATGCTCTGTAGTCTAAATCTCTTCTTTCGTACTGTCTTCATCTCCAAACACGCATGGCTTCCTTCAATGGCAAGTTGTATGTTGATGGATCACCGTTGTCAGTGGCTACCATCCGTCCTCTCAGATGAAAAATACCCAGGCATGGTTTCTGTACGGCTAATCAACTGTCGGATCTCTCGTCACGGATGAAAATACCAGGTACAGCTACCGCACAGCTAATCATCTGTCGGTTCTCACTTTTGTCGGAATAGGATCTTTCTATCCTTTTGCACACTGTCACTGCGCCCAACATTCGTGAGTTTGAATCTTGTCACAATCATCCCCTCCCAGATCCTACTCGGAATACCACAGATAAGGTTTAGACTTTTTGGATCCCAGGAATGCTGCCAATTGGTTCTAGCCTCTACCACGAAGGTTCTAATCTCACGGACTCGGTTCGTGGATCAGAGACCCAAGATATACGCACTCAAGCTGTCGCCCAATGACTACGTTGAGCTCAGATAGAATGGGAGTGGTTGTCAGGAATGTGTTCATAGATTTGAGAATAATGATGAGTGTCACGGATCATTATATTCCCTATATTGAAGTACGAGTGAGTAACATAGAATAGAATCAAGCGTGATTGAATAGAAAACAGTAGTAATTGCATTAATCCATTGAAACACAGCAGAGCTCCTCACCCCCACCTATGAGATTTAGAGACTCATGCCGTAGAAGATACAATATGAAATGTAAAACGTCATGAGTTACAAAATGAATCTCTAAAAGTAGTTTTTATACTAAACTAGTAACTTAGGTTTACAGAAAATGAGTAACTAAGTGCAGATAGTGCAGAAATACACTTCTGGGGCCCACTTGATGTGTGCTAGGGCTGAGCATTGAAGCTTTCATGTGCATAGGCCATTCTTGGAGTTAAACGCCAGCTTGGGTGCCAGTTTGGGCGTTTAACTCCAGTTTTGGTGCCAGTTCTGGCGTTTTACGCCAAAAAAGGGTCTCTAGCTGGCGTTTAACGCCAGTTTGGGCCATCAAATCTCGGGTAAAGTATGGACTATTATATATTTCTGGAAATCCCAAGATGTCTACTTTCCAACGCAATTAAGAGCATGCCAATTGGGCTTCTGTATTTGCAGAAAATTCACTTCGAGTGCAGGAGGGTCAGAATGCAATAGCATCTCCAGTCCTATCTCTGCCTCTGAATCAGATTTTTGCTCAGGTCCCTCAATTTCAGCTAGAAAATATCTGAAATTACAGAAAAACACACAAGCTCATAGTAAAGTCCAGAAATATGATTTTGCCTAAAAACTAATAAAATTATAATAAAAAGTAACTAAAACATACTAAAAACTACCTAAAAACAATGCCAAAAAGGGTATAAATTATCCGCTCATCATACTTCTATGCCTCAGATAGGAGCAACAACAGGGAGTCTTGGAATTAAACCATATGGATGCAAGCCTGGCCCAAAACAAGATGATCACCAAGAAACTGGCTGAATTGACCAAGCAAATGGAGAAGACTCAGGCTGCAGCTATCCACACTCAACCATCACCCCAAGAAGAATTGGAGACAGAAGAAGGAGTTAACTGGGAGGAAGCTAATTACCTTGGAAAATCATCTAGGAAAGCTAATGATCCATACTCTAAAACCTATAACTCTGGTTGGAGGAACCACCCAAACTTTGGGTGAGGGAACCAACAAAGCCAAGGCCAAGATCAGAGACCCCATAACCCAAACCAGTATAACAACTCCACTCACCAAAACTCCAACCAAAAAACTATACCAGACCACATAAAACACCTACTCATACCCACCCTACCAAAGCCATAACAACCACTCTCAACACCCCAATTCCACCCAACCATCAGCACATGATGAGGACAGAATGGCAAAACTAGAAGCTATGCTTGCAAACCTTAACAAAGAGTGTGAAGACATGAAGAGATTCTGGGAAGAAGTGAGAGGTAGTATGAAAAGTCGAGGGTAGGTTCTTAAGAATCTAGAATCTCAGGTAGGACATCTTTCACAACAGACTCCAAAGTCCTCTGATAATTTCCCAAGTGATACAGAAAAAAATCCAAGAGGGAAAATAAAGAAGGTAAGGTGGGAAAAATGCAAGTCAATCAATCTAAGCAGTGAAAAAGGTTTGAAGGAAGAATGCTTCATACACTCAGAGTATGATAAAGGAGAGTCAAGGAAGAATGTAAGGGAGATAGAAAAAATGGCTAGCACCTCAAGTAATCCCTCAATCAATCTGAACAGAGGAAGGAACAAAAAGAGAAAGAATCCCTCAAGCCTTTTGTGCCACAGGCACCATTTCCCCAAAGACATAAGGAAAGTGAGAAAGACAGGTCATATACAAGATTCCTAGACATGTTTGCATCCCTCAGAGTTAACATCCCCTTCATCAAAATTCTCCAACAGATGCCAACATACATGAAGTGCATGAAAGAATTATTTACCAAGAAAGTAACCTTAAATGGGGGACAAACAGTGATAATGAACAAGGAATGTAGTGCCCTCATCAAGAAAGAACTACTCATGAAGAAAAGAGATCCAGGGAGCTTTCATATTCCATGTGCCATAGGAGAGACAAAAATTGACAGAGGATTCTGCGACTTAGGGGCTAGCATAAATATGATGCCTCTATCCCTTATGAAGAAGTTGTAAATCAATGAGCTGAGATCCACAGATGTAATCATCTAATTGGCAGATAAAACTCAGAAGCAAGCCGAAGGCGTAGTTGAAAATGTATTGGTGAAAGTAGGAAACTACTTCCTCGCCACTGACTTTGTTGTTCTAGACATGGAGGAAAGTTACCTCCATCTTATTATTCTGGGGAGACCATTTCTAGCTACTGGTCAAGCTCTCATTGATGTAGAATAAGGAGAGTTGTTACTAAGAATACATGATGAGCAGCTCACTTCCAGGCCTTCAAGCCCGTGCATGAATCTGAGCAAGAGAGCAAGGAATCAAAGGAAGAGCACATTGAGAGTCCCCTGAAGGAGAACAGCAATGAACCACAGGGCCAGCATCTGGAGCTTTCCTTGATGGATAAACAAGAAGCTCAAGAGAAGAAGGAACCAATGGAGTTCAAGGAAGAGACGAAGCCATAAGAGTTGAGAGGAGCAGCTAACAAAGAACTTCCTGACACAATAATCACTAGAGCACCACTAAAAGAAGAAGAAAAAGTTGTGAAGAAATTGCCAAGAGGATGGAGAAACAAGAGGGTACCTACAGAAGGTTTCTCCCCTGGAGACAAGGTGATATCAATCCACCATCCACCACTCCCACCCCATCTTCCAACCATTCCATCTCAATTACCTTAAGTATTCACCATTAGAAAGGTCCTCTCCTTAGAGCATGTAGAGATCATCAAGGAATCAAGTGGAGACCGCTTTACTGTGAGGGGAGAAGACCTAAGGCACTACAAACCCCCCTGACAAGGACCAACCGTCAAGTTAATGACGCTAAAGAAGCGCTTCATGGGAGGCAACCCAACCAAAGGTAATTCTCTTTTCATAGCTTGTCAATAAAAGAGTAAGGAGATTTCTCAGCATTGCTAGGAGCTAAGTTTGGTGTTGCACACCAAAGAAATTAAAAGGTGAGTGTGTAAATCTAAGTTTGGTGTTCCACCATGGTTTTCATTAATGAACACATTACACTCTCAGCATAACTAGTTATCAGCTCCAAACAATCAGAGAAAATTACTCAAAAATTGTTGTTTTCTAGTTTCTAGTCTGTTTTCTAGTTCATAGTGGTTTTATGGTTCATAGTTTACTTTCTTAATAAAAAGTACTTGAGGATTCATGCATATATTTACTCCTCTTCATGTAGAAGTACGCAAGGAACTAAGTTTGGTGTTCCCATACTAACTTAAGTTCAGAAAATTACAAGCATACATGCATGCTAACCATCTCTCAAGTGCTTGGGGAATAAGCAGCTGTCAGTAGCTTTTGCAGGGATTCAATCAACCCTTGGAAGAACTATGCAACATCATCAAAGGACACTAAAGCCACAGATGGTGATAGCAAAGAAAAGTGACTAGAAGGCACCACCAAGAGGTTGTATTGTTACTTAATTCCATCCACTTTGAAATGCTCTAAATTGGAAGTCTGAACGTACCCATGTTAATGGTTAACATGTAGTTTAAGTTGTTTTGCATTCTGTCATGTTAAGTTTTGCAATAAGTATGCTAGCCTAAGTGTGTGTGCTTTTATTGTCACTTGTTAAATGCTTGTCTTGTCCCCTAAGTCTTTTCAATTAAATAAAAAAAATGTTTGAATAAGAAGTGGAACAGTTCCTTTTTAGCAAGTAGTAAAATAACAGTAAGTGGTGGTATATATGTTTGATTATGTAGTAGGTCGCTTATAATGAATAAAAGGATAGATTGTTTCCCTTTAGTGTAAATTAGCTTGCTGTCTATAAATCTTAGTAAATAAAAGTCCTTGAAAAAAAAGAAAAACAAATAGACAGAAAGAAAAGAAAGGCCAAAAGTGGAAACCAAAAACAGAAGAAAGCAAAATAATAAAGCTAGACACCAATAGCTTGGACCTTAGAACATATGCCTGTGGTGTCTTTGTATTAGGATCTGCTTGGATGATTAGGTTCTATGGAGTGCTTTAACACTTGGTAACTTGGGTTAACTAACCCGGGATTATCAACCAAAAGTCCATTATCAAGAGGAACCTAGTTACAAGGCATTTAGTAACCCAAAGAGGTGCTGGGCATCAATGTCTTAAGAAGAATTGTGAGCCAAGTGTTTGTTGTGAATATGTGTTGAGTACAAATGAGCTAAAGAAGCTACTGCTACACATGACACTAAGCTACAAGTAAGAAATAAGTTTACAGAAAAAGAAATAAACTAAATCAATTACCAAGGATGAGTGAATAATAAGAGGTCATAGCAGTGTGTTAATGGATGCTTAAAGGAGACAGTCTATGCCTAAAGATTAATAAGAAGTTAGCTACTGTATTGTCTGTATAAAACCCTATGAGCTACTAATAATGCTTTGCTGATATGAACATCCCCTTCTGTTTCATTCTTTCTTCTTAATAATTCAGTACTTGCTTAGGGACAAGCAAGATTTAAGTTTGGTATTGTGATGCCAGGGCATCTTAGGCTAGTTTCACTATCCTTTTTCCTTGTTTTTAATAGGTTTTATGCACTTTCTTGAGCTATAAATAAGCAAATTGGGTGGAAATTCATGTATGCCTAGATTCATTCAACCATGAGTAATTTAATGCAATTTCTTGATGATTTATGTAATGATTACTTGTATGCTAAGAATGATAAGAATTCTCATGACTTTAGCAAGGCTTTGATGCATTTATTGGTTGATGTTAGGTGAAGGAAAGCATGGAGGAAGGTTGAAGAAGGAGCATGGAAAACATGAAGAGGAAGCAACATTGGCGGCTAAGTTGGACCACCAATGTTGCCTCAAACATTGAAAGAGAAGCAGAACAAGTCTCTGCATATTTGGCTGATGCTCACGTTGGAGGGAGCGTTGGAGGTCCAACGTTACCCCCAACATTGTGAGAAAATGATCAATTCTGGGGATGAAGAATTTTTGAGTGACATTTTTGTATCCACGCGCAAGCGTGAGTCACGCACACGCGTGGAATGGCAAACTTGACCATTCACGCGTACGCATGGGTCACACGTACGCGTCATTACACGAATGTTGGAGTCCAACGTTGCCTCAAACGCTAGCCTCCAACGTCCGCGATGAGGAGCCCAGAATTTGGATTTGAAAAACTTGAATCGACGCGTACGCATCACTGACGCGTACGCATGGATGGGAAAAAAGAGGAAACATGCGTAAGCATGGAGTACGCGCACACGTGAAAATGCCAACGTTGGAGGTCCAACACTGAGGCTAACGTCACCTGCATTGTTTTAAAACTTTAAAATGAAATCTTTACATCCACGCGCACGTGTGAAGCACGCGTACGCGTGGATGATCATTTTTGACCCTGGTGCGCAAACGCGTAAAGCACGCGTACGCGTGGATAGCAGGACATTGGCCCTCCAACATTGAGTCAAACGCCAATGACAGCTAGTTTTTTTGGTTTTTCTGAAGAAGCGTTTGAGTCAACGTTGGCTATCAAACGCTGACCCCAACGTGAAGCATCAAACTCTGCAATTCAAACCAATCTCTTCTTAATAGCAGAGGAAACCAATTGGAGCCAATTCAACCCAATTCCACCAAGGCCAAAAGCCCAATTCAGAGATTGAAGATCAATGGAAGAAAGTGTATAAATAGTTTAGAATTTAAGTTAGAGGGACCTTTTTTTTGATTGAGATTTTCCTTTCACTTACTACTGAACGATTACTTTCTGTTAATTTTCCTTTGCAATATATCTTTCATTTCCAATTTCCATTTTGAGAGCTATGAACAACGAAACCCCTTTCATTGGGTTAGGGAGCTTTGTGTAATTCAATGGATCAATAGTAATTTTCATTCATTTTCTTCTTTCTTTTCTCTTGATTTTACTAGAAAGCTTTTGTTCTTCATCCAATTGGATAGTTATCTTGGGAAAGAAGCTATTCATAATTGGATCTCCTCAAAACCTTGGAAGAGGAATGAGGAGATCATGCTAGAAATGCTTTCTCACATTAGATTATATTGGGGTTTGGATGGATATAGTGACATGTAATCCTACCAACACTTTAATCTATGAATTTGTGTGGTATAATCAGTGACCAAGTTTCATCTCTTTCCATGAGCACTTAAATCAAGGAATTGGGAAATTGTTCATGCTTAGAGAGATTATATTGCCAAAGAATTGGGATCTAATCACTTAAGATTGCCAAGGAGATCAATGAATGCATTGATTACGAAAGAGATGAAAATGAATTTGATTCAGAGAATTATACATCTCCTGAACCCAATGATTCCCCTTCTCTGATCTACCCATTATTTTATATTCTGCTTCTTTAATTTCATGCTAAATCCCCATTCTGTCATTTAATTTCATGCAATTTAACTTCTGTCATTTAATTCTTGCAATTTAAGTTTCTCGCCAAATTTTACTTTTTGCAATCCCAATTCAATTCCGATTTCACTCAACTAGCATAATTCTCCAATTAACATTGCTCAATCTAACAATCCCTGTGAGATTCGACCTCACTCTACAGTGAGTTTTTACTTGACGATAATCCAATGCACTTGTCGGTAGGAAATTTGTTGAGAGGCAAAGTCCCGCGCATCACTCTATCTCTCACAAATCTCTTGAATAACACTATTCGGGAGGAATTGAGATCTTAAGAATTTGTGTGGCTTATAAATGAGAGACATGCACTTAACCTCTTATCATGACAATTGGATCAAGGAATTAGCAAGATTGATTGTTTTTAGAGAGTTTGGATTGCCAAGAAATTGAGATCCAATCAATTTCAATCTACCATAGATCTACTCATATGATTGAGAAGGAAGTTGAGACCCATTTGATTCATTGTGGATTATGATATCTCCAATCGCTGATGAGTCTTCCTTTCTGTTACTTTTCGTTGAGTTCACTTTAATTGCTTTAATTTACTGCTTCTTTTAATTTTCCAGCACCCAATTCCTATTTACATTTCCAGTAATTTACTTTTCATGCAAATTAAGCTTCTTGCCATTTAAGATTTAGCAATTTACAATTCTTGCAACTTATATTCTGTTAGTCAATTTTACCAATACTCGCTTAACTAGACTAATCACCTCACTAAAGTAGCTTGATCCATCAATCCTCGTGGGATCGACAGCACTCCAAGTGAGTTTTATTACTTGATGCGACCCGGTAAACTTGTCGGTAGTTCACAAGGCACCATGGTTCGCAAACATTGCCAATTTTAAAGCCACTAGGGAAGTGTCTCCGGAATTCAACAAACACCAGAGGAGGAAGCTCATTAATGATGCTAAGTACTTCATCTGGGATGAACCATATCTTTTCAAGAAATGTTTAGATGGAATACTTAGAAGATGCGTCTCAGAGGAAGGAGGACGGGAAGTCATATGGAATTGTCATGGTTCTTGTTATGGAGAACACTGTGGAGGAAAAAGGACTGCAGCCAAGGTACTGCAATATGGATTTTTTTGGCCAACTATCTTCAAGGATGCAAAAGAACTGGTACAACACTGCAACGAATGCCAAAGAGCAGGGAATCTACCCAAAAAAATGAAATGCCACAACACTTCATCCTAGAACTTGAATTATTTGATGTGTAGGGGATTAATTTCATGGGACCATTCCCAACCTCATACTCAAATAAATATATCTTGGTGGCAGTGGACTATGTATCACAATGGGTGGAAGCCACTGCAACTCCAATAAATGACAATAAGATAGTGATGAATTTTCTTAGAAAGAATATTTTTAGCCGATTTGGGGTGCCTAGAGCTCTTATCAGTGATGGAGGAAGCCATTTTTGCAACAGACCATTAGGGACTCTCCTCTTGAGATATGGAGTAAAGCATAAGGTTGCCACACCATATCACCCCCAAACAAGTCGGCAGATAGAGATATCCAACAGAGAACTCAAAAGGATCCTGGGAAAGACTGTGGGGACTTCAAGAAAAGACTGGTAAAAAAAGCTGGATGATGCTCTTTGGGCATATAGGACAGCCTTCAATACACCAATTAGGATGTCTCCATATCAATTGGGGTATGGAAAGGCTTGTCATCTACCATTGGAGCTTGAACACAAAGCATTCTGGTCTCTCAAGTTACTAAACTTTGATAACAACGCTGCTGGTGAAAGAAGGATCCTACAACTACAAGAATTGGAAGAATTTAGGTCCCAAGCCTATGAAAATGCCAAAATTTATAAGGAAAGAGCAAAGAAAAAGTATGATATCAATATGGCACCAAGGAACATTGAAGAAGGGCAAAGAGTGCTCCTCTATAACTCCAAGCTAAAGCTTTTTCCCAGCAAGCTAAGGTCAAGATGGTCAGGACCTTTTCTTGTCTCCAAAGTCTCACCTTATGGACACATAGAAATCATGGAAGAAAATTCACAGGAGACATTCACTGTGAATGGACAAAGGCTCAAGCACTATCTGGGCAATATGAGGGAAAGCCCCAAGATGAAGTATAAGCTCAACTGAGAGAAGTCAACCATCAAGCTAGTGACGTTAAAAGAGCGCTTGTTGGGAGGCAACCAACCAGGGATAATTTTTTTTTCCTAGCTGTTTCAATAAAGGAGTTAAGTAGACTCTTCTGCATTGCAAGGAGCTAAGTTTGGTGTTGCACACCAAAGGAACTCAAGGGTGAATGTGTAATTCTAATTTTAGTGTTCTACCAAATATTTCACTAAAGAGCACATTGCATCCTCAGGATAATTAGTCACTAGTTCCAAACAATCAGAGAAACTGCTTAACAATTGTTTGATTGTTAGTTTACAGTTCATTTTCTTAATAAAAGCACCTGATGTTTCATATATGTATTCACTCTACTACATATAGAAGTAGGCAAGGAACTAAGTTTGATGTTCACACACCAACTTAGGTCCAAAAAATCACAAGCACACATGCATGCTAACCATCTCTCAAGTGCTTGGGGAACAAGCAACTTCCAATAACTTTGTAGGAAGACAATCAATCCTTTGGAAGGAATATGCACCATCATCCAGGGAGACAAAGAGAATATCAAAGCTAGGGAAGATGATGAACAACTAAGAAGATGTCAAGAGGTTGTATTGTCACTTAATTGTTTCCACCTTGAAATGTTTTAATTGGAAGTCTGAATGTACCCCTGCTGATTAGTACTGTCATTTGAATTCTGTTTGTTTACTGTCTTTACTTTCCAATTGGGTGTTCTAGTCTAAGTGCTGCTACGCCATCATTTTGCTTAAATGTATGTCTTGTCCTCTTTACTTTTAATTGAATAAAAGAAAACTTTTTGAAACAGAGAGAGTAGTAATCCAAGTTGGTAAGAAACAGAATAAGAGTGAGTGGTGGTAAGTGTTTGATTGTTTAGCAACCTCACTAATAAAAACAAAAGGGTAGAATGTCCTTTATAGTATGAAATTAGTTGTTGTTTATGAAACCTTTGAAAATAATAATCCTTGGAAGAAGTAAAGAATAAGAAGGAAGAAAAGAAAAGCCAACGTTGGAGGCAAAGTTGGACCTCCAACGGCAGCTCCAACGTTGGCAAGCAAAAAGAGAAGAAACAAAGAATAAGCTAGGCACCAATAGCTTGAACCTTGAGACACATGCCTGTGATGTGTTTGTACTAGGATCTGCTTGGATGAATAGGTTCCAAGGAGTGTTTTAACACTTGGTAACTTGGGTTAACTAACCCGGGATTATCAACCAAAAATCCACTATCAAGAGTAACTTAGTTACAAGGCATTTAGTAGCCCAAAGTGGTGCTGGGCACCAATGTCTCTAGGATGAAATTTGAGCCAAGTGTCTGTAGTGTGTATGTGTTGAGGAGAGGCTTGAGTTAGTAGGTCCGAGGGGTGCTTCATCACCCAACACCTTAAGCCATCTGGGTCGGGAGTGTTGACTAAAAACTTATCTAAAAAGCTACTTCAACACATAACATTGAGCTACAAATAAAAAAAATAAGTTTCTAAGCAAAAAGCAAACACCAAGGATCTATAAGTAACAAGGTTCATAGTCGCATGTTAGTTGGAACTTGTTCATACCCTGGGTCGAGCTATCCGACCTGGGATGATTGGAGACAAAGCGACTGACCTCTTCAGGTCAGACTATCCGACCTCTTTACAAAAGAGGTCGGCCAAATCGACAGGAAGGCCCAAGAAGGCCCAAACAAAGGAACACAGCCCAATCCAAAGGCAGCCCAAGCCTACAGAAAGAAGGGCGGTTCCGTTGAAGATAAGCTGACTGATGCGCGAAAAACTTGTCTCATAACAAATTTCCTTCGGCAAGTGTACCGAATTCGTCGTCAAGTAAAAACTCACAATAGAGTGAGGTCGAATCCCACAGGGATTGATTGATCAAGCAACTTTAATTAGAGGAATGTTCTAGTTGAGCGAATCAGAATTTGAGTTGAGAATTGCAGAAAATTAAATGGCGGGAAAGTAAATAACAGAAAAGTAAATGCTAGAAATAAAGAGCTGAATGTAGATGATGGAAAGTAAATCGCAGAATCTTAAATGGGAATGAGGTAATTGTTCATAAAAGTAAATGACAGAAATTAAAGAGAATGGGTAAGATCAGAAATGGGGAGTTCATTGGGCTCAGGAGATGTTGCATTCTCCGGATCAATTTCATTTTCATCTCTTCCTCAATCAATGCACTCATTGATCTCCTTGGCAATCTTAAGTGATCGAATTACAATTTCTTGTAATTCAATCTCTCAAATCTTGATCAATAGCCAATTCCTTGGTCAATTGCTCATGAGAAGAGATGAAGTATGGTCACTGATTATACCACATGCATTTCCCAAATCAAGTGTTGAGAGGATTATAGTCACATATCCATCCAAACCCAATTTGGTCCAGCATGAGAAAGCATTTCTAGCATGATCTCTTCATTCCTCTTTCAAGGTTCAGAAGAGTTCCAAGTTTGAATAGCTTCTTTTCCAAGATAACTACCCAATTAGATGAAGATCGAAAGCTTTCAAGTAAAATCAAGAGAAAAGATAGAAGAAGAATAATGAAAACTAGTATTGATCCATCAAATTACAACAGAGCTCCCTAACCCAATGAAAGGGGTTTAGTTGTTCATAGCTCTGGAAAATGAAAACAAACATGGAGAATACATGATGAAACTAGAAGTGTAGAGAAAGTAAAATACAGAGAGTAGTTCTATGCCAAGAGGCTCCCTATAATTTCCAACTCCCATTTTAATTCAAAGCTACTCCTATATATACTACTCTTCTGATCTTCTAGTTGGCTCTTCAAGTCTTGGGTATGGGCCTTTGGATCTTGAGTTTGAAGCAGTTATCTTCTTCATTGGGCTTAGTTTTACTTGCAGAGAGAAAGTATGAAGTGGGCAGAGACTTTAGCTCAGGACGATAGTGGTGTTAACGTTCAGTGAAAATATGGGTTCGAGAACGTTAGTGACAATCACCTTTTTCACTAACGTTCCTCACCCAAGTAAGAGCCACGTTAACCTCAACGTTAGTGGCACAAACGTTGCTACTAACGTTGCCTCTTTGTCCTTCGCACACGTTATTGGGACTTACCTTTCCCAATAACGTTGAGAAGCCTCCTCCTTCCCTACGTTAGAGTCCACGTTAACTTAATTAATGTGGCTCCTTAACGTAGGCTTGCCAACCTTCGAGAACGTTAGTGACACTTACCTTTGTCACTAACGTTCCAATGTGCCCCTAGCTCCCAAGTTAGAGTCCACGTTAACTAGGTTAACGTGACCTTTAACGTGGCTGTGCTAGCCATCTCCAACGTTAGTGACAAAGGTAAATGTCACTAACGTTGGCTCATCATCTCTCCTCCTCACGTTAGCTTCCACATTAACTAAGTTAACGTGGGAGTTAACGTGGCTCATTGTGGCTTGTGTGGGCTCCTTCCAACGTTAGTGACAATGCTAGGTGTCACTAACGTTGGTGATCACCCTCCTTCTTCTCGTTAGCTTCCACGTTAGCTAGGTTAACGTGGGAGTTAACGTGGCTTATTGGGGCTTGTGTGGGTTAATCCCAACGTTAGTGACAATGTTTGGTGTCGCTAACGTTGTCGATCACCTACTTTCTTCACGTTAGCTTCCACGTTAACTAGGTTAACGTGGAAGTTAACGTGGCTTATTGTGACTTGGCCAACGTTAGTGACAAAGTTGAATGTCACTAACGTTGGCTTCCCCTTTTCTTCTTAATGTTGGAGGCCACGTTAACTTAGTTAACGTGGCTCTTAATGTGGCCACTTATGAGCTTGGTCCAACGTTAGTGACAAAGGTAAGTGTCACTAACGTTGGCTCCATTTCCTTTCCTCCACGTTAGAGTTCACGTTAACTTAGTTAACGTGACTCTTAACGTGGGCAATGATGGCTTCGAGAGCGTTATTAGCGATTACTTTTCTCATTAACTTTGCAAGTTACTCCCATTCCACGTTAGGAGTTACGTTAATTAGATTAACGTGGCTGCTAACGTGGTTCTTCCTTGCTTCCTTTGTCCTGAAATCAAGCAATAGAGTGCATCAAAGTTCTAGTCCAAGTCATGGGAAATACAACATCCAATTTGTCATTAAATTCATGCAAAATCCTCATGAAATCATGTAAAGTGCACAATGTATGCTTGAATCAAGATGTAAGTGAATATCTACCCAAAACTAGCTTATTTTCTAAGGAATTGCATGAAACTACCCTAAAAATAGTAAAGAAAAGGTCAGTGAAACTGGCCAAAATGCCCTGGCATCACAACACCAAACTTAAAGCTTGCTTGTCCCTAAGCAAGTACTGGAACAAGAGAATGATGAATGGAATGCCAAGAGAAATGAGTCATTCTTGTGGAGGTCATGTCCCTAGTTTTATGGTGGTTTCATGCATAGCAACTTAGATTCATTCCTTTACTGGCTTTCAGACCTTTATCATGTCCTAGAATACTCATTGTGATTGCATCCCATGAGACTTTTATTCATTGATCCTTTTATTGTTATTTTAGGGCTTATTTGTGTTCTTAGGCTAAGTGCTCTGTAAGGGGGCGACTCTTTAAGATAAGCTTTCAGTCAACACTCCCGAACCAGTTGGTTCAAGTTGCTAGGTGTTAAGACACCCCTAAGGACTTACTCCCTCAAGTCTCTTTCCCCCATACATACACACCACAGGCATATAGTTTATTTATTTTCTTTTCTTGAGACCTTGGTGTCCAGCACCTCTTTGGGTTACTAAATGCTCTGTGGTAAAGGTTACTCTTGATAGTGGACTTTCAGCTGATAATCGCGAGTTAGTTAACCCAAGTTACCAAGTAATAAGGCACCTGATGGGAAAATTTGTGGAAAAACGAATTTCCAAAACACCTAAAACTCACCGGCAAGTATACCGGGTCGCATCAAGTAGTAAAACTCACTTAGAGTGAGGTCGATCCCACAGGGATTGATGGATCAAGCAACTTTAGTGGGTGATTAGTTTAGTCAAGCTAACATTGAAGTGAATTGTGTGAAATTGTAACCAACAGAATTTTAAATGACAGGAAATTAAAGTTGCAGAATGTAAATGGGCAAAAACTTAAAGAACAAGCAATGTAAATTGCAGAAACTTAAATGACAAGAAATGTAAATTGCATGAAAAGTAAAGGGGGGCTGGGTGCTGGAAATTAAAGAAAGCAATGGATCCAAGGCAAGAAAAGTAAATTCAGATTTGCAGCAAGCTCAAAGTTAAAGTGTAGAATGTAAATGTGCAGGAAATGCAAATTGGAAGCAATGTAGTAGAAAGTAAAAATTGCAGAGAAGGAAATTGTAGCAGAAAAGTAAATCAGCAAGAAAACTCAAATCAATTGTGAAATCTAGAAAGACAAGTGAAGATCTCAGGGGCTCAATGAGACTAGAAAACAAGTCTAGATTTCAAGTCCGTCCTTGATCCAATAAAGAACAATTTGCAAAAGAAATGAAGATGAAAGCAGTAAACAGAGTGTTGATTCAAATCCTTAATTCACTGAAATTTTGTAGAAGAAGAACAAGAGAAATCTCAAAGTGAGAATGAAACAGAATTTCTTCAATTCTCAACCCAAGATTCAAAACAAAGAGAAAAACTAAAGAGAGAGAGTTCTCTATTCCTAATGCTCCCTCGTGGAGCCAGCTTCTTTACAAAGATGATAAGGATGCCTTATATAGGCTTTTCCAAATGAAAATGAAAATGAAATTGAAATTAAAAACAAATTACAATTGAATGAAATTCCTAATCTAGCCTCTCTGTGTGCCTTTGAGTGATGGTAATGGGCTTAGCTTGCTTTGAATTTGAGGAATAATGGATCTGGATGGCCTTGATGGAATTGGGATCATTCACGTTTGAGTCAACGTTTGAGGCAAACGTTGACTCAAACGTCTTGTAATGGCATGATGCAGAATGGGGGTTTGCTGTCACTCACGTTTGAGTTCACGTTTGAGGTCAAACGTGAGCTCAAACGTTAAGTCCTCCTGGGTGTGTTTTTGAAGTTCAAGTCTTGGGACGCTTCTTTGTCCTCTTGTTAACGTTACCAATTTCATGCCCACTATAGACTATTATATATGGTTGGAAAGCTCTAAATGTCAGCTTTCCAACGAAACTAGAATCACCTCAATTGGACATCTACAACTCAAGTTATGCTCCTTTGAAGAGGACAGGGTCGCTGGCTTTGGTGTGCAACGTTTGAGGCGACGTTTGCCTCAAACGTGGACGAAAACGCCAGGTTCTGGAGGCTCAAATGCATTGTCCACCCCATACTATTATATATTGTTGGAAATCCCTGAATGTCTACTTTCCAATGCCGTTAAAAGCGCATCATTTGGAGCTCCACAGCTCGAGTTATACTCCACCGAAGGTGCAGAGGTCAGCTGGCGTTACTACAGGTTGGTGTCATGTCTGTTTATGCACTTTTCGGGGCAGTTTTCTCCCTCAATTTATATGTCCACCATGTAGTGCCATAAATTCTTGGAAAGCTCTTGATTCCTACTTTCCAATGGTTTTGGAATCACCTCATTTGGAGCTCTGTAGCTCAAGTTATTTATGTTGGAAGTATACCCCTTCAGGCTGTGGGGAGCAACGTTTGACCTCAAGTTTGAGGCAAACGTTGGCGCAAGCTTCTGGCCTCCCTCGGTGAAATTTTTGCTTTTCCTCACGTTTGAGCTTAAGTTTGAGGCAAACTTTAGCTCAAACGTGAGTCCTCCTTCTTGCCCTTTCCATCTTCTTTTCTTCAACATTCTTCAAAGCTTTTTCACCTATCATCAATCAATCAAAAGTATCAAAGCTATGCTCAAAATCATGAGATTGTTTTTCTTTCATAATATATGACAATTATAGCACAAAATCTCATGAAAATGCATCAATTTATCCATGATTAATTGAATCAAAGGAAACATGAAATTCTACCCAATTGGCTTACTTATGGCTCAAGAAAGTGCATAAAACCTATTAAAAAAACAAAGAAAAAGCATAGAAAAATATGACATGGTGACATGTCTTCAGAACACCAAACTTAAACCTTGTTTGTCCCCAAGCAAGAAAAGAATCATGCATTAAAGATTGACAATCCAAGATAAGAAGAGTAGCAACTCAATTTTCATGGTAAGCTAGTTTTCTAAGCATGCTATAATCACAAAAGAGATGTAAATGATTGATGCTTCCATCTAGCTCAATTTATGAAATCTTTTTCTTATATTTCTTCCTTGAAATAAGCTTTTGATTTTCTTATTAGCTTCTCCTTTTGGGTGCTTTGCCCCATGAGTTAATAACAAAGCTACGATTCTAAATGCTTTGTTTTCAAGTATTACCACTTGATACATAAGCACCACAAGCATTTGAATTAGAGGACTTCATTAAGCTCATTTGTTTCTTTTCTTTACTCTCTAATCATTGATGCTCAGAACCTTGAGCTTTGAGGGAGTGCTTTTGCACTTGAGCCTAGCCTTGACTTCTAAGTGTTTTGTTTTCAAGCATTTGGCTTGATACATAAACACCACAAGTACTTAACAATATAATTGTTATTGGTACTCAGAGCCTTCAGCTTTCTCATTCTTTCCCTTTTTCTTTTCTTTCTTTATTTTGCATTTGCTTCTTCAAGGTTTTCATGATTTTAAAAGATTTCACAAAACGTGCTAGATGAAAACTTCAATTAAATAAAATCTAATGCAATTAAGCAACAATCAAACATACTAGCTTTCCAATACTTTTATGCACATGCTAAATTCTTCTTTAATGCCTTGTTTGTTTATGATCATGATGCTTGATTGCTTTTGAACTCACAAAACTCAAGTTAGTAGTCATAATGCCACAGCACCATGTTGCAATTTAGAAATCAAACTATGCCTTTTCATACACACATGCATACAGAGAGGGTAAAGACAATCATGTAGTTTATAGTGCTTGAAACAAATGAGAGGAAAAGGAACTTTACAACCTTGTAGTTCATCTTCTCTATTGTTGTCATTTTCCTCCCATTCTCCTCCTTCCCATACCAACTCAGAATGCTTGCTCATGCTCAAGCAACTATTAGAACCGTGGCTATGGGGCTAAGATGGATTATGAATGTCTTACACAATGAAATGTTAGTAACACATGTGTTTCAAGCAAACCAAATTAAAGATATGAGGGCACAGAGAAACAGAGACATTATTTTTGCAAATATAAGTTAGTGTGCATGATACATTGCATAAAAGTATATGTGGCACACCAAACTTAGTGTGACACTTTCTCTTGGAATTGATGCAAGCATCTTGTAAAGATTGGAAGCAAATTTTTGTTTCATAGCAACACCAAACTTAGAATGCAACCATATGTCAATTTATTGAAATTTAAAAAAAGCAAAGAAAGAAAACAAAGCAGAGAAAAATGTTACCTACGGTTGGGTTACCTCCCAACAAGTACTTTTTTAGTGTCATTAGCTTGACATGTTGTTCTTCACTTTCTTCCTCTTCTTCCAGTTTGTTAAGAGGAATGACCTTAAGAGGGAGAAGATTCAGCTACTGTCCCTTGTCTTGGCCTTTCCTCAGCAAGCTTCCTTTTGCAAATGACTTGATTGATCTTGCTTGCTGGATTAGGGACAGGATTGGTGCTCTTGCTAGTTGCCTTCACTTCTTTGATTTCAAGACATGATTACTGTGTGATTATTAGAGTTTTATATTCATCCAGAGCCTTTTGAATTGGTGGTTCCATGAGCTTTTCCTCTATGTACTTCTCTTCTTCACTTGAGTTTGGAATTCTTTGGTTGTCTTTCTCACTTTCTTGCTCTTCCACTTCCTCCCTTGCACTCAACATTTGACTTAATAGTTCTTTTATGGAGGAAGTTTGTTGTTCTTCCCAAGATTTCTTCATCTCCTCTTCATATTTTTTGATCACATATTCAAGGGAAGTTTGTGAGGGTTGTGAATGTTCATGTTCCTTTGTCACCTCAAGTTCAGTTTTATTTTCAACTATTTCCACCACCTTTTCCTTTTTCACTAAAAATTCACTTGCCTTAGTAGCCTCCTCATTTTGTTTTTCCTCCTTCTTCGTTGCACTCACTAATTGAGCTAGTTGCACTTCCATATTTTTGAGGGAGTTTTCTTGTTCTTTCCAAACTTTCGTTGTCTTCTCCTCATATCTTTTGAGCATGGATTCAAACTTTGAGAACCTTGAGTCGTTCATGGAAGTTTGTGTGGGTGGTGAGTTTTGAAAGGGGCTTTCTGTTGAAGCATGGTCAAGTGATGATAACTTTGGATGAATATCATATGGAGCATTAGAATTCCCTTCCCAGCCACCATTAGAATCATGACTTGCATCATTTTGTTGTGGAAGGAAATATTCCATATGGTTTTCTTGCTCATCTTGTGTCTCTGAAGCAAATCTCCATGAATTGGAGTGCTCAGAATGTGTATTCTCTTGGTGATATTTCCAGCCACCATTAGAGATTGGTGATGGTGGGTAATATCCCATAAAACATGTTTGATCATAAGATGAGTTGAACTCCATTTGAGTTTTGTAACACACACAACCAAGGAAAATTGAAATTACTCATATCAGAGATGAGAATTTCTTAGTGAGGCAAAAACTCAAACACCTTGGTTTCACTTTGAAACAGAAAACAAAAACAAAGAAAATGATTGATCTAGACTTCTCACCCACTTAATCATTGTTGATCTAAATCAATCCCCGGCAACGGCGCCAAAAACTTGATGGGAAAATTTGTGGAAAAACGAATTTCCAAAACACCTAAAACTCACCGGCAAGTATACCGGGTCGCATCAAGTAGTAAAACTCACTTAGAGTGAGGTCGATCCCACAGGGATTGATGGATCAAGCAACTTTAGTGGGTGATTAGTTTAGTCAAGCTAACATTGAAGTGAATTGTGTGAAATTGTAACCAACAGAATTTTAAATGACAGGAAATTAAAGTTGCAGAATGTAAATGGGCAAAAACTTAAAGAACAAGCAATGTAAATTGCAGAAACTTAAATGACAAAAAATGTAAATTTCATGAAAAGTAAAGGGGGGCTGGGTGCTGGAAATTAAAGAAAGCAATGGATCCAAGGCAAGAAAAGTAAATTCAGATTTGCAGCAAGCTCAAAGTTAAAATGTAGAATGTAAATGTGCAGGAAATGCAAATTGGAAGCAATGCAGTAGAAAGTAAAAATTGCAGAGAAGGAAATTGTAGCAGAAAAGTAAATCAGCAAGAAAACTCAAATCAATTGTGAAATCTAGAAAGACAAGTGAAGATCTCAGGGGCTCAATGAGACTAGAAAACAAGTCTAGATCTCAAGTCCGTCCTTGATCCAATAAAGAACAATTTGCAAAAGAAATGAAGATGAAAGCAGTAAACAGAGTGTTGATTCAAATCCTTAATTCACTGAAATTTTGTAGAAGAAGAACAAGAGAAATCTCAAAGTGAGAATGAAACAGAATTCCTTCAATTCTCAACCCAAGATTCAAAACAAAGAGAAAAACTAAAGAGAGAGAGTTCTCTATTCCTAATGCTCCCTCGTGGAGCCAGCTTCTTTACAAAGATGATAAGGATGCCTTATATAGGCTTTTCCAAATGAAAATGAAAATGAAATTGAAATTAAAAACAAATTACAATTGAATGAAATTCCTAATCTAGCTTCTCTGTGTGCCTTTGAGTGATGGTAATGGGCTTAGCTTGCTTTGAATTTGAGGAATAATGGATCTGGATGGCCTTGATGGAATTGGGATCATTCACGTTTGAGTCAACGTTTGAGGCAAACGTTGACTCAAACGTCTTGTAATGGCATGATGCAGAATGGGGGTTTGTTGTCACTCACGTTTGAGTTCACGTTTGAGGTCAAACGTGAGCTCAAACGTTAAGTCCTCCTGGGTGTGTTTTTGAAGTTCAAGTCTTGGGACGCTTCTTTGTCTTCTTGTTAACGTTACCAATTTCATGCCCACTATAGACTATTATATATGGTTGGAAAGCTCTAAATGTCAGCTTTCCAACGCAACTAGAATCACCTCAATTAGACATCTACAACTCAAGTTATGCTCCTTTGAAGAGGACAGGGTCGCTGGCTTTGGTGTGCAACGTTTGAGGCGACGTTTGCCTCAAACGTGGACGAAAACGCCAGGTTCTGGAGGCTCAAATGCATTGTCCACCCCATACTATTATATATTGTTGGAAATCCCTGAATGTCTACTTTCCAATGCCGTTGGAAGCGCATCATTTGGAGCTCCACAGCTCGAGTTATACTCCACCGAAGGTGCAGAGGTCAGCTGGCCTTACTACAGGTTGGTGTCATGTCTCTTTATGCACTTTTCGGGGCAGTTTTCTCCCTCAATTTATATGTCCACCATGTAGTGCCATATATTCTTGGAAAGCTCTTGATTCCTACTTTCCAATGGTTTTGGAATCACCTCATTTGGAGCTCTGTAGCTCAAGTTATTTATGTTGGAAGTATACCCCTTCAGGCTGTGGGGAGCAACGTTTGACCTCAAGTTTGAGGCAAACGTTGGCGCAAGCTTCTGGCCTCCCTCGGTGAAATTTTTGCTTTTCTTCACGTTTGAGCTTAAGTTTGAGGCAAACTTTAGCTCAAACGTGAGTCCTCCTTCTTGCCCTTGCCATCTTCTTTTCTTCAACCTTCTTCAAAGCTTTTTCACTTATCATCAATCAATCAAAAGTATCAAAGCTATGCTCAAAATCATGAGATTATTTTTCTTTCATAATATATGACAATTATAGCACAAAATCTCATGAAAATGCATCAATTTATCCATGATTGATTGAATCAAAGGAAACATGAAATTCTACCCAATTGGCTTACTTATGGCTCAAGAAAGTGCATAAAACCTATTAAAAAAACAAAGAAAAAGCATAGAAAAACATGACATGGTGACATGTCATCAGCACCCCTAAGAGCTTATTCATCCAAGTAGATCCCTCACACAGGAGCACCACAGACACATGCCTCAAGATTAAAACCATTGATGCCTAGCCTTATTGCTTACTCTTTTTCTTTTATTTTTTAACTTTTATTGTTCTTTCCCTTTTTCTTATTAGGATCTTCTTATTTAGCTAGTCTCATGGGGTGTGTCTCAAGCATAGTATTCATGACAGATAGTTGTCTTCCCACCTGGTGGTTGAACCAACTTAGCTAACTTATGACTATACAATAAACTCATGAACTTACTCCATAGTATGAACTCCTCTCTGGTCTTTTGAAACACTCATTCTCTTTTCATATGATTCAGAAGGACAAGCATACAAGTAAATAAGGAGATGATGTAGTAACATAAAGACTAGCAAACATAGACCTATTCAAAAAAAACTTAAAAGACAGAATTTAAAAAGGTTCAAATTAACGAGTCACTATTGATCAAAAGTGCATTCGGACTTCCAATTTTCAACATTCTAAGTACAATGGAATTAAGTAACAATACAACCTTCGGGTGATGATTTCTAGTTGCCCTCTTTTTTTGTTATCATCCTAGTCCTTGCTACCTGAAGGTGCACCATTTCCTCATAAGATTCCTGCAAAGTTATTGGAAGTTGCTTGTTCCCAAAGCACTTGAGAAATAGTTAGCTTGCATGTATGCTTGTGACTTCTGACTTTAATTTGGTGTGTGAACACCAAACTTAGTTCCTTGCCCAGTGCAAAACATTGCATATATGCAGAGAACCTCATATCTTGTTATTAACAAAACAATTATTACCTAAAGTCTAACTATATCTAAGTGATTTCCCTTGATTGGTTGGAGCTGGCAATGTTCTTTGGGAGTGGAGTGTGATTCTAACTAATATCCTTTGGTGGAACACCAAACATAGAATTACACTTTCACTCTTGGATTGTGTTGGTGTGGAACACCAAACTTAGCTCCTTGCAATACAGGGGAAACAGCTTGTGACTTTTATTGAAATAAAGCTGAAAAGAAAACTACCTGAGGTTGGGTTGCCTCCCAACAGAGCGCTCTTTTACCGTCGCTAGCTCGACGATTCCTCCTTTACCTGAGATGATACTGTACTCTGGGGTTTTGCATGGAGAAAGGACAAGGATCATCACTTTATGATGGGGATTGCTCGGTCTTCAAGGGTCCCATTCTTTTCCATGTTGCATGGCAACATTTTCCAATGCGTTCCCTTTTAGGAATAAGTTTGTAGTCCCTCTTCATGAAGTGGCCGAACCTTCCTCATTTCATTGTCCAATCAATCTCTTTCAATGCTCCTCTCCTTTTTCCTATAAAGATAAAATAAGAAAAGTAAGAATTAATATCATAAAAAAAACAATTTAAACTTTACGGCTAGAATAATAAAAAGAAGAAAAGATTTTGTTTATTCATGAACTCCAACTAACTAACTAACTGTGTATCCTTATATGCACATTGGTGGCACCATGGGGTGACACCAAACATAGTTTGGAGCACTGTGATGAAAAGTTCTGTTCAAAGCTCCAAGACTAGCATGCTCTAAGTTGCATTCATGCTTTCTTGGCATGCTTTGAACACCAAACTTGTTCTTCACTATATACTGCAATATAAGGATTTCACCAAGTGTTTGTCAAGTTTGGGTTGGAATTCATGAATATTGACTTATCCCAGTATGCCATGGTCATACAAGAAGCTAAGTGTTACTAACTTATCCCTCTTAATTATTAACTATTATTTACTATATGAGCCTGTTTCTTGTTAGAGCGATGCCAATTTTACGGGTAACTTTTTTTTTATATCGTATCGTTGCGGATAACAATGTAAAATAAACAAGCATACATTGAGAGTAATAGAAAAGCGGCATAAAGAAACATAGAAACACAACTGATAATATACATCATGTACACTATAACAAAACATGCAGCGTTTACACAAGATCAAGTCAGTTTACATCCTCGTCATCCTACGTAGCTAATATATACACGACACTCCCAGGGCCTGGCCCATACAAAAAGCCACTAAACTGGCACCCAGGCTAGCCTAACCACTATATAGCTCCTAGCTCTCGGGTGTACTAACACAAGTGAGAGACTAACTAACAGATAATGTCAGACTAGAGTGTCATCAAAAGAATGCCCCTTCCGCAGTCAAGCTATATCTACATGTGGCCGTTCGGAGAATCGCCGTGAGGCTCGTCCATCTCCTCATCCTGCTCTATCTCTATCTCAGGATCCTCCTCCTCCTCATCATCCGCAGCTACAGCTATACCCTCAGATCCACCAGAAACACTGCTGTCACTATGTACAAAACCATTCGCGAGCACAGGTCCGTTCGCGTGTATAGGAGCTACCCCACCGTCTGGTAGTGCCGGCTCATCAGGTTGTGGAAAGTCGGGGATCGGCTCTGGGGAAAAATCCCACTCTGGTGGTATCACAGGTACGTAGTCATCAGCTAACTCAGGCTCATCAGGAATGATAGGCTCAGGTACCGCCTCATTCAAAGGTTAAGCTGGTATAGGGTGCTCAGGATCATCAGGAACAGGATGTACAGGTGCGTCAGGATGTGACCAGGATAAGGGAAAGTCGTAAGGAGCATCGGGGTCAAAATGCGGGCTAGACAGAGGATGTTGAAAAGCTCGATTAGGTAACGCATATCGTCTAGTACGAGGCTCCAAACCTATAATGAAGTAACTGTGATGTACCGGATCCTCGTAGACGTAAGGGTCCTCGAACTCATAGAAGATCACGCCCGTCTCCATCTGAGGGGGGAGGAAGGGAGAGAAGGAGTAAGAACTGGGGAGTTCTTAGTAGGGTCGGGGTTATTAGTTACATTCATTTATTTGATTCCGATTAGCAGATAGATATTAGAATACAATAAAGTAGTAAACAGTAGTTAAAATAGATAGGAAAACAGAAAATAGAACACAAACAGAAGAACACAAGGAAATAAAGCACAGACATAACACTCAAGCAGACAAACATAAAGAAATAGTTCACTCACAAGAAGGAAAGCAACAGAGAATGATGCGCAGACAAGAATGATGCATGTCTAGCCCTAGTACAGGCCATGAGCTCATGTGTCGGTTAGCACCTGCATTCCCGACATTTATCCAGTCACGAGTTCAGGATTTCCCGGATATGATCTTCCGTTCAAATGAATGCGCATATAATTATTAGCAGCTCTATTGAGACAGCCTCTGCTTTCTACTCGCAGGAAATATACTCTTGGGAACGGAAAATTGCTGTAGGTATCCAAGTTTCCCTATAGAAACTCTTGGGTTGCTTAAAGCAACAGATAATAAATATTATCTCTTAGGTTGCATTCAGCAACGAATAAGCAAACAATATCTCTTGGGTTGCCTCAAACAACAATTAACCTTTCAATAAGCCTTCTCCTCTTAGTCTCTTTACCTTGCTCTGATTTCTTTGTTTAATATGTGTATTTAAAGCTTATGTAAATTTCGGTATGAATAGTTAGCATGTCCCAAGTATAGGTTCATTAAGTCTATACTGAAACAATTTAACTTTTCATATAATACCTAACCCTAGTCGCAACTCAAAGACTAACTATGTTGCCCTAGTTTGTTTGCTAGTCTCTGTCTGTTTTTCTGTCATTAAAATCTTATAGACTTTTTTTTCGATTTTTATCTTTTCTTAAACTTTTATCTTTTATTTATCTTTGCCTCACTAATATGTTCTTACCACTCCCTAAGTGTTTTATGAAGGTAATTATGAGATTCGGCACTTAAAGTTGTCTTTCTAAAGCTTTTACAGAAAACTGCCTTTTTCGCATTATTTTATTATTTTTATTAAAATATTATTTTTAATTAAATATTATTATTTAATATTTTATTATTATTTATTATTTTATTAATATATTTTCGAAAATTAACTTTACTTTAACCTTTAACCTTTAAAATTCACTTTTTACCACCCGTAACTTTTAATATTTCTACTTTTACCACCCTAACTTTCAGAAATTACCAAATAACCCCTCAAACACCAAAATAATTACTTCCTTGCCCTTTTATGAATCAAAAAGGTGTTCTTCATTGTTCTTCACCACACTCAAAGTGTTCTTCATGTTCTTCATAAATTCTTCAGATTCTTTCCCTGTTTTTACCCGTTTTTTAGTCTTTTCAGCAACCGATTTTTACCATAATTCAAAATAAAATTGCAGCCACTAAAACCCCATCTTTTCTACATGATTTCAACACAAATTGAACCTCAATTTAAGCTTAGGGTTTCGTTTTTCCAGCTGTCCAAGAACATGAACTTTAAAGCTTGAATTTCATCAAATTTCATCAAAATTTCACCAAATTTTCACCAAGAATCAATCATATATGCGACCAATTTTTAACACAGCCAATTTACACAACATTCACACAAATCAAACACAAATAATCAAGATTAATTTCGTGACACCCTACCTGATTTTGCTGCCCCTAATTCAGTTAGATTTTCCGGTGGTCCTTAAGCACTTTTTCCTCCTAAATCACATCAAGAAAACACATATTTAAGCATGTTTCCTTGAAACTGAATCAAAAGAGAGATGGTGCAGCCAACTTACCTTGATCCCAGCCTTGATAAGTCATATAATCATGTAGAGAAAGAAGAGAGGATCATTTTGGTCGGATTGGAATTTTGATTTGAGTTTTAGTTCAGCAGAAATCAAGCTTTGAAGATTTGGAACTAAGAACTTTTCTCTCTTTTTCTCTCTACCTATTTTCGGCCACAAAGTGAAAATGAGCCAGCCTTGGGGGTTTTCGGGGTGTAGGGTGAGTTGTGATTGGGCTGCTTGGAGGTGGATTAAAATAATATTAAAATATCTCAGATGTATAACTACCAAAACTAGGTGTATCGGAACACTTGTGAAAACATCTCTAAAAATTATTTTCTGAGCTACTAGAATAAATGACACTAGTAACATATTTATTATGAGAATAAAACATGTATAATGAGGCCTTAGCATTGCTAAAGTCATCAGAGAGTGCTGGTGCTAAGCTGCACCAGTAAATTGTGTACCCGGTTAAACCGGTTTTCTATTTTTAACTAAAACTGACCAGGTAACCTTATAATATTATTCAAGAAGCTTCTAATACTAATATAATGATAATATCATCCTATTATCTCTCTTCTCTCATAAATTGTGTCCGGTTTGTCAAACTGAGACTATTTACGAAAAACTGAATTAAAACTCCTAACCGATACGGTTCAAAAACTAGGTTCTTCGCGACTGCATCATCGAGCTTGCCTCGGGAAAGGTTCTAACTTAAAGATGACATAATGACAATGAGGATTGAGATTCTTGATGATATATCAAAGGTTTTCCCCTTACTGATCTTCCGGAGAAATTCGTAATTTCAGAAAAGATCTCGCGTACTCGAAAATCGGGGTTGTTACATTCTACCCTCCAAACAGAAAATTTTGCCCTCAAAATTTCAGTTACCTGAGAATAAATGCGGGTAATCGGCTTTCATCTTATCTTCTAGTTTCCAAGTGTGCTCTTCTTCTCCTCTTTGTCCCCAAGCTACTTTGACTAAGCGAACAGTTTTGCCTCTTAGCTGCTTATCACCTCTTTCTACGATCTGAACTGGTGATGCTTGATATGTCAAATCATTTCGTAACTGTACTGTCTCTGGTTGTAAAATGTGACTCTCGTTGGGAATATATTTCATAAGTTGCGAGACATGAAAAACATCATGAAGGTTTGACAGATATGGAGGAAGGGCTACTTGATAAGCTACTAGTCCGACTCTTTTAAGTATTTGGAAAGGTCCTATGTATCGAGGGTTAAGCTTTTTAGTCTTAAGGGCTCTACCTATTCCAGTAGTCGGGGTTACTTTAAGAAAGACATGGTCTCCCTCACTAAACTCTAAGGGTCTACGTCTATTATCGGCATAGCTCTTTTAACGGCTCTGTGCTGTCTGGATCTTCTGGCGAATCCCCTTTATCTTTTCAGTAGTTTCTTGCACTAAGTCTGGACCTAAGACACTAGCTTCTCCGTCGTCATTCAACACAATGGTGTCTGACACCTTCTTCCGTAGAGAGCTTCATATGGTGCTATCTCGATACTTTGTTGGTAACTGTTGTTGTAGACGAACTCGACCAATGGCAAATACCTATCCCAACTGCCTTGGTTATCCATCACACAAGATCTTAGCATGTCTTCCAATGTCTGGATTGTCCACTCTGATTGTCCGTCTGTCTGAGGATGGTATGCTGTACTCATATGCAATTCTGTTCCCAACGCTCTCTCGAAAGCTCCCCAGAATCTGGAAGTAAACCTCAGATCTCGATCTGAAACAATTGACGAAGGTATTCCGTGTAATCGTATGATTTCTTGAATATATATCCGTGCCAGCCTTTCTAATGTATAGTCAACTCGAATCGGAAGGAAGTGCGTTGATGAGCGGATAATTTATACGCTCTTTGACATTGTTTTTAGTATGTTTTTAGTAGGATCTAGTTACTTTTAGGGATGTTTTCATTAGTTTTTATGTTAAATTCACATTTCTGGACTTTACTATGAGTTTGTGTGTTTTTCTGTGATTTCAGGTATTTTCTGGCTGAAATTGAGGGACTTGAGCAAAAATCAGATTCAGAGGTTGAAGAAGGACTGCTGATGCTGTTGGATTCTGACCTCCCTGCACTCAAAGTGGATTTTCTGGAGCTACAGAACTCGAAATGGCGCACTTTCAATTGCGTTGGAAAATAGACATCCAGGGATTTCCAGAAATATATAATAGTCCATACTTTGGCCAAGAATAGACGACGTAAACCGGCATTCAACGCCAGCCTTCTACCCAAACCTAGCGTCCAGCGCCAGAAAAGGAGCCAAAACCAGAGTTGAACGCCCAAACTGGCACAAAAGCTGGCGTTCAACTCCAAGAAAGACCTCTACACGTGCAACACTGAGGCTCAACCCAAACACACACCAAGTGGGCCCAGGAAGTGGATTTATGCATCAATTACTTACTCATGTAAACCCTAGTAGCTAGTTTATTATAAATAGGACCTTTTACTATTGTATTAGGTATCTTTTGATCAGCTTTTGATCTTTGGATGCCTGGTTCTTAGATCAGAGGGGCTGGCCATCTCGGCCATGCCTGGCCTTTCACTTATGTATTTTCAACGGTAGAGTTTCTACACTCCAAAGATTAAGGTGTGGAGCTCTGCTGTTCCTCAAAGATTAATGCAAAGTACTACTGTTTTCTATTCAATTCTTCTTATTTCGCTTCTAAGATATCCATTCGCACCCAAGAACGTGATGAAGGTGATGATTATGTGTGACACTCATCATCCTTCTCCCTTATGAACGCGTGCCTGACAAACACTTCTGTTCTACATGAAATAAGCTAGAATGAGTATCTCTTAGATCTCCTAACCAGAATCTTCGTGGCGTAAGCTAGAATGATGGTGGCATTCAAGAGAATCCGGAAGGTCTAAACCTTGTCTGTGGTATTCTGAGTAGGATTCAATGATTGAATGACTGTGACGAGCTCCTAACTCGCGATTGCAGGGCGTTAGTGACAGACGCAAAAGGATAGTAAATCCTAATCCAGCATGATCGAGAACCGACAGATGAATAGCCGTGCCGTGACAGGGTGCGTGAGCATATTATTCACTGAGAGGATAAGATGAAGCCATTGACAAGGGTGATGCCTCCAGACGATTAGCCGTGTCGTGACAGGGCATTGGATCATTTTCCCGAGAGATGACCGAAAGTAGCCATTGACAGTGGTGATGTATCACATAAAGCCAGCCATGGAAAGGAGTAAGACTGACTGGATGAAGATAGCAGGAAAGCAGAGGTTCAAAGGAACGAAAGCATCTCCATTCGCTTATCTGAAATTCCTACCAATGAATTACATAAGTATCTCCATCCCTATTTTATTATATAATATTCGAAAACACCATTATCACTTTATATCTGCCTGACTGAGATTTACAAGGTGACCATAGCTTGATTCATACCAACAATCTCCGTGGGATTCGACCCTTACTCACGTAAGGTATTACTTGGACGACCCAGTGCACTTGCTGGTTAGTTGTATCGAAGTTGTGAACCATGGTATTGGCACCATGTTCTTGGCGCCATTGCCAGGGAAAGAAAGAGCCATGAATTTTACATCATTTAAGTGTAATCACGATTACGCGTACCAAGTTGCTCACGTTGCCGGGGATTGTTTGAGCCCGGACATCACAATTTCGTGCACCATGCGCTGACTTCGTCAACCTGTCTACAATTTCCCAAATGGCATTGTGTCCAGTTGAGGTCCTTGGCGATCCCGTGACAAAATCCATAGTGATCTGCTCCCATTTCCATTGTGGTATTTCTAAGGGTTGCAGGGTTCCTGACGGTTTCTGGTGTTCCATCTTCACCTTCTGGCAGGTTAAACATTTTGAGACATAATCAGCTACCTCTTTCTTCAAGCCCGGCCACCAGAACATTTGTTTCAAATTTTGATACATCTTTGTTACTCCAGGATGCATAGAGAATCTACTTTGATGGGCTTCTGCAAGAATCCTTTGCCGCAAATCTCCAGAGCTAGGCACACAAATTCTGTTCTTGTATCTCTAGAGACTGCTACGATCTAGTCTTATAGCTTCTGGTTCCTCTACTTTCATCCGTCTCAGCATCGTCATCATTTCTAAATCCTGTGCTTGTGCTTGCTGAATCCTAATCTTAAAATCTGGTGTTATATGCAATTGGGCCAAACGGACTCCACTTGACGTCTCAGTCATAGCCAACTTAAGGTCCTCAAATTCCGCAAGTAGCTTCTCTTCCTTTATCATCATCCAAGAGATACTCAAATTCTTCCTGCTCAAGGCGTCTGCCACCACGTTCGCTTTTCCTGGGTGATAACTTAACTTAAAATCATAGTCCTTCAAGAACTCCATCCACCTTCGCTGTCGCATATTAAGATCCTTCTGGTCAAAGATATACTTTAAACTTTTGTGGTCAGAGAAAACTTCTAGTTGAGCGCCATACAAATAATGCCTCCAGATCTTCAGAGCAAACACTACTGCAGCCAACTCCAAGTCATGCGTCGGATAATTTCGTTCATGAGGTCTCAGCTGCCGGGAAGCATAAGCCATCACATTTTTGTCTTGCATCAGCACACATCCAAGTCCTTTATGAGAAGCGTCACAGTATACTTCAAAAGGTTTCTGTGGGTCGGGTAGTACTAATACAGGTGCAGTTGTTAACTTTTCCTTAAGCATCTTGAAACTTCTATCACACTCAGCCGTCCAAACGAATGGAACTTCCTTTCGTGTAAGGCTAGTCAGAGGTAAGGCTATCTGAGAAAACCCTTTAATAAACCTCCGGTAATATCCAGCTAGTCCGAGAAAACTCCGAACTTCTGTAACGGTCGTAGGTGGTTCCCATTGCACTACTGCTTCAATTTTTGAAGGATCCACTGCAATTCCTCTCTGTGATATAACGTGTCCCAAAAATGCCACCTTCTCTGTCCAGAACTCGCACTTTGATAGTTTAGCATATAACTTCCGAGTCCTTAGTATCTGCAATACAGTTCTTAGATGCTCTTCATGCTCTCTTTCTGTCTTCGAATAGATGAGAATATCGTCTATGAAAACTACTACGAACTGATCAAAGTACGGACGAAAAATACGATTCATGTAATCCATGAAAATCGCAGGAGCATTAGTTAGTCCAAACGACATAACCGTATACTCATAGTGACCATATCGAGTTCTAAATGCAGTCTTCGGTATATCCGACTCCTTCACTCGAATCTGGTGATAGCCCGATTGCAAATCAATCTTTGAGAACACAGTTGCACCTTTCAACTGGTCCATTAAATCATCTATCTGTGAAAGTGGATACTTGTTCTTGATGGTGACTTTATTTAACTGCCGGTAATCCACGCAAAGTCGCATTCCACCATCCTTCTTCTTTACTAGCAATACTGGAGCTCCCCAAGGTGATGCACTGGAACGAATAAATTTCTTTCCAAGTAGCTCATCCAACTGCTTCTTCAACTCTGCAAGTTCCAATGGTGACATCCGGTACGGTGCTATGGAAATCGGTCCGGTTCCAGGTACTAGTTCAATACTGAATTCTATCTCTCGCTGAGGAGAAAAATCAGGTATGTCATCCGGGAAAACATCAGGAAATTCCTTCACCACTCGGATTCGTTCTAAGCTTAGTTCACTATCATTCGAGCTAGCTGCTAACAGAACGTACCCCTCACAATCACTCCCGTCTAATGTAACTCTTACAGAATTCAGATATAAAGTACAAGATAGAAATGGTTTAATATCTAAACTATCAGACGGAATAACAGCAGTTCTTTCATAGCAATCAAGGAAAACATGATACTTAGATAACCAATCTAACCCTAGAATAACTTCTAAACCACATAGAGGCAAACAGATTAGATCATGTATAAAAGTTCTGTTCCTAATAGTGAATGGTACTTGTAGGCACACTAAACTAGTCAAAGCATTTTGGGATGCAGGTGTATGGACAATTAGATCAAAGTTCAACTCAGAGAAATCTAGTCCCAACTCACGAGCAACAGTTAAAGAAATAAAGGAATGCGATGCACCCGAATCATACAGTACAGTTAGAAATCGATTCTTGACGTAACACTGACCTTGGATCAGGGCGTCTGATTGCATAGCATCATTAGCAGTCATGGCAAACACTCGACCTTGTTGCTGGGTTCGCGCTGGATTCCGAGTAAACCTCTTCGGGCAATTCTTAGCCATATGTCCTGGTTCATTACAAATATAACACTTGGATGTCCCAAACAAGCAGGGTCTATTACCATGATCTTTCCCACACTGCCTACATGTAGTATTCACCTGTGCCTGTTGGGGTCGTTTACCATTATTCCTGCCTTGGTCTACCTCCATTTCCACCCGTAGGGCGAGCAGGGATGTTACCAGCCTGTGGGTTTCTTCGCTGTGGCACACCAGGTGTCTTGAAGTTTGTCCTTTGTGGTTGCCAGTTATAATTATTGTAGTTCCTTGGTGGAAATCCTTGACGACTTGCTTTAGAGGCAATTACCTTCTTAGCACATTCTTCCACTAACTTGCACTTATTAACCAGCTCAACAAAATCTCGTATCTCCAATGGAACTACTGAACTCATCAGATCCTCACGAAGGCCCCCTTTGAACTTCAAACACTTCCATTTTTCAAAGTCAACAGGATTCCCTTGACAGATCTTGGAGAAACGGCACAAGTCATCAAACTTACGGGCATATTCTGCAACAGTTGTGTTACCCTGTTTCAACTGCATAAGTTCCATCTCCTTAGCATCACGAGCTGCCCTCGGAAAATACTTCTTATAAAATTCATCCTTAAAAATATTCCAAGGAATATTGCCTTCACCTTGTTGCGACAGTCGCTGTATCCCCTGCCACCAATGCTCAGCTTCTCCTTCTAGCATATAAGTAGCAAACTCCACGTGCTGGCCTTCCGGAACATGCTGCGCTCGCAGTGATCGTTCGATAGCTCGAAACCAGTTGTCAGCATCAGTCGCAACGAGTGTACATTTAAACTTAGGCGGTTTAACCTTCAGAAAAGTCGCAAGGGTCATAGGTCTTTCGAGATGCCCCAAGTTATTCTCATTGTTTCCACTATTTTCCGCATGCTCATTCTCATTCCCGTTTCTCACTCCAAGACAATCAACAGCCCTAGCCGCTGCTACTGCAGCCTCACACACTGCTTCAGCCACAGCATTCATGGTAGTCATAAACGTCTCCTGCTCCCTCTCGTAGTTAACATTAGGAATTCCTTCCCGTACGCCTCGTCTCCATGAACCCATTGTGGTCCTGTTCACACCAAACAATCATTATTAAGGGGATCAGTCTTAACACTTCAAGTCAAGTGTGAACACTCCCAGAATGAAAATACAGAGACAATCATGCAATACATATCACATAGATATCCTATAAGCATGAGACACACAGCAGAGTATGCAATGAAGCATAGTCAGTCCATTCCCCAGGCTCTATTGGGAACGAACTGCTCTGATACCAACTTGTAACGACCCAACTCCCAGTATGCCATGGTCATACAAGAAGCTAAGTGTTACTAACTTATCCCTCTTAATTATTAACTATTATTTAATATATGAGCCTGTTTCTTGTTAGAGCGATGCCAATTTTACGGGTAACTTTTTTTTATATCGTATCGTTGCGGATAACAAGGTAAAATAAACAAGCATACATTGAGAGTGATAGAAAAGCGGCATAAAGAAACATAGAAACACAACTGATAATATACATCATGTACACTATAACAAAACATGCAGCGTTTACACAAGATCAAGTCAGTTTACATCCTCGTCATCCTACGTAGCTAATATATACACGACACTCCCAGGGCCTGGCCCATACAAAAAGCCACTAAACTGCCACCCAGGCTAGCCTAACCACTATATAGCTCCTAGCTCTCGGGTGTACTAACCACTATATATACACCCTAGTTTGTTTGCTAGTCTCTGTCTGTTTTTCTGTCATTAAAATCTTACAGACTTTTTCTTCGATTTTTATCTTTTCTTAAACTTTCATCTTTTATTTATCTTTGCCTCACTAATATGTTCTTACCACTCCCTAAGTATTTTATGAAGGTAATTATGAGATTCTGCACTTAAAGTTGTCTTTCTAAAGCTTTTACAGAAAACTGTCTTTTTCACATTATTTTATTATTTTTATTAAAATATTATTTTTAATTAAATATTATTATTTAATATTTTATTATTATATATTATTTTATTAATATATTTTCGAAAATTAACTTTACTTTAACCTTTAACCTTTAAAATTCACTTTTTACCACCTGTAACTTTTAATATTTCTACGTTTACCACCCTAACTTTCAGAAATTACCAAATAACCCCTCAAACACCAAAATAATTACTTCCTTGCCCTTTTATGAATCAAAAAGGTGTTCTTCATTGTTCTTCACCACACTCAAAGTGTTCTTCATGTTCTTCATAAATTCTTCAGATTCTTTCTCTGTTTTTACCCGTTTTTCAGTCTTTTCAGCAACCGATTTTTACCATAATTCAAAATAAAATTGCAGCCACTAAAACCCCTTTTTTTCTACATGATTTCAGCACCAATTGAACCTCAATTTAAGCTTAGGGTTTCGTTTTTCCAGCTGCCCAAGAACATGAACTTTAAACCTTGAATTTCATCAAATTTCATCAAAATTTCACCAAATTTTCACCAAGAATCAATCATATATGCAACCAATTTTTAGCACAGCCAATTTACACAACATTCAAACAAATCAAACACAAATAATCAAGATTAATTTCGTGACACCCTACCTGATTTTGCTGCTCCTAATTCAGTTAGATTTTCCTTAAGCACTTTTTCCTCCTAAACTACATCAAGAAAACACATATTTAAGCATGTTTCCTTGAAACTGAATCAAAAGAGAGATGGTGAAGCCAAATCACCTTGATCCCAGCCTTGATAAGTCATATAATCATGTAGAGAAAGAAGACAGGATCATTTTGGTCGGATTGGAATTTTGATTTGAGTTTTAGTTCAGCAGAAATCAAGCTTTGAAGATTTGGAACTATGAACTTTTCTCTCTTTTTCTCTCTACCTATTTTTGGCCACAAAGTGAAAATGAGCCAGCCTTGGGGGTTTTCGGGGTGTAGGGTGAGTTGTGATTGGTTGGCTTGGAGGTGGATTAAAATAATATTAAAATATCTCAGATGTATAACTACCAAAACTAGGTGTATCGGAACACTTGTGAAAACATCTCTAAAAATTATTTTCTGAGCTACTAGCATAAATGACACTAGTAACATATTTATTATGAGAATAAAACATGTATAATGAGGCCTTAGCATTGCTAAAGTCATCAGAGAGTGCTGGTGCTAAGCTGCACCAGTAAATTGTGTACCCGGTTAAATCGGTTTTCTATTTTTAACTAAAACTGACCAGGTAACCTTATAGTATTATTCAAGAAGCTTCTAATACTAATATAATGATAATATCATCCTATTATCTCTCTTCTCTCATAAATCGAGTCCGGTTTGTCAAACTGAGACTATTTACGAAAAACCGAATTAAAACTCCTAACCGATACGGTTCAAAAACTAGGTTCTTCGCGACTGCATAATCGAGCTTGCCTCGGGAAAGGTTCTAACTTAAAGATGACATAATGACAATGAGGATTGAGATTCTTGATGATATATCAAAGATTTTCCCCTTACTGATCTTCCGGAGAAATTCGTACTTTCAGAAAAGATCTCGCGTACTCAAAAATCGGGGTTGTTATAGTCCTCAGTCTCCTTATCACTTATAGTGACCATCTTGCAATCTTCCCATCTTACTTTCTTTGTTTCACCTCTCGGATTCTTCTCTGTGTCACTTGGGAATCCATCTGTAGGTTTGGGAATCTGCTCAGAGAGATACCCCACTTGGGATTCCAACCTCTTGATTGTGTCTCCCTGGTTCTTAACATTGGCTCGCACTTCCTCCTTGAATGCCTTGTTCTCTTGAATCTCTTTGCCTATGCCTTCAAGTAGATTCTCAATCCTTGAGAGTCTGTCATCAAATGATGGTAGATTGGGATTAGAGGTGGAAGGATGAGGAGGGTTATTTTGGCCTTGGTAAAGGTTTTGAGAGGGTTGGTTATGTGGGTGCTGATATGGTCTAGATGTGAAATGTTGGTGGGCTGCATTGTTGTTGGGATTTGAACGTCTTTGATCTAGGCCTTGGTCTTGTTAATTTCCCCACCCAAAGTTTGGGTGATTCCTCCATCCAGGGTTATAGGTCTTAGAGTATGGATCATGGTTTTGCCTAGGTGAATTCCCAATGTAGTTGGCTTGCTCCTGACTACCCTCTGCTTCTTCACTCACTCCTTCTTGGGTTGTTGATGAAGTAGTGATTGCTGCTACTTGGTTCCTCTCCATCTTCTTGGTGAGGTCAGCCAGCTGCTGGGTAATGAGCTTGTTTTGGGCCAGCAGAGCATCTACATTGTTTAGCTCCATTACTCCTCTAGTGTTGCCTCTTTCAGAAGCATATAAATAATCATTCTCTGTTACTGTTTCAATGACATCTATGGCTTCCTCAATGGTCTTCTTCTTGTTCAAAGATCCTCCGGATGAATGGTCTACGGCCTTCTTTGATTCATATGACAGGCCTTCATAGAAAATGTGCAGCTGCACCCAATGTTGAACATGTCAGGTGGACACCTCCTTGTTCGGTCTTTAAACCTCTCCCATGCTTCATAAAGAGTCTCACCATCTTGTTGCCTGAAAGTTTGGACCTCAGTTCTCAGCCTATTGATTCATTGAGGAGGGTAAAATCTTGCTAAGATTTGTTCACCACATCTTCCCAGGTTGTCAAGCTCTCCTTCGGGAAAGACTCCAGCCACTTGGCTGCCTTATCCTTGAGTGAGAATGGAAATAAGAGCAGTCTATAGGCATCAGGATGAACACCATTAGACTTCACTGTGTCACATATTCTCAGGAAGGTGGTTAGATGTTGATTGGGGTCTTCTTGGACACCTCCTCTGAACGAACAGTTATTCTGAACAAGGGTGATGAGCTGTGGTTTTAGTTCAAAATTGTTAGCATGGATGGTTGGCTTTTGAATGCTACTTCCACAGTTTCCTAGGTTTGGATTGATGTAAGAGCCTAAAACTCTTCTATCCTCCCCAGCATGATTTGCTCGACCTCCTCCGCCATGGTTGTGAGCCTCTTCTTCATGATGGTTTTCCATGTTTTCTTCCATGTTTGGTTCAAAGTGTTCCTCCTCTTCCTCGGCACCAACCACTCTCTTTCCTCTTGCTTCCCTCCGTAATCTAAGGAAGGTCCTCTTAGGTTCAGAATCAAAGGAAGTTGAAGCCCCGCTTCTTCTCCCTATCATACAACCAACAAAGAACAAGCAAGGAAAGTAAATGCAGAAAGTATTCTGTTAGAATTACTGTTAATGTGAGTGATGCAATATATCAAACAGTTAGTGGGTTAGTGAACTGAATTGTAAATAACAAAAAGAAACGAGAAAGTAGGGGGAAGGGAAGAAATTAACTAAAACTGAAAGTAAATTACTCAAACAGAAAATTAAATCAAACAAAACAAAAATGCTCACTCTAGTTATCTTCCAATTTGATCATTGTTGATGCACAATCAATCCCCGGCAACGGCGCCATAAACATGATGCACAGAAAACTTTTCTCATAACAAATTTCCTTCGGCAAGTGTACCGAATTTGTCGTCAAGTAAAAACTCACAATAGAGTGAGGTCGAATCCCACAGGGATTGATTGATCAAGCAACTTTAATTAGAGGAATGTTCTAGTTGAGTGAATCAGAATTTGAGTTGAGAATTACAGAAAATTAAATGGCGGGAAAGTAAATAACAGAAAAGTAAATGCTAGAAATAAAGAGCTGAATGTAGATGACGGAAAGTAAATTGCAGAATCTTAAATGGGAATGGGATAATTGCTCATAAAAGTAAATGAGAGAAATTAAAGAGAATGGGTAAGATCAGAAATGGGGAGTTCATTGGGCTCAGGAGATGTTGCATTCTCCGGATCAATTTCATTTTCATCTCTTCCTCAATCAATGCACTCATTGATCTCCTTGGCAATCTTAAGTGATCGAATTACAATTTCTTGTAATTCAATCTCTCAAATCTTGATCAATAGCCAATTTCTTGGTCAATTGCTCATGAGAAGAGATGAAGTATGGTCACTGATTATACCACATGCATTTCCCAAATCAAGTGTTGAGAGGATTATAGTCACATATCCATCCAAACCCAATTTGGTCCAGCATGAGAAAGCATTTCTAGCATGATCTCTTCATTCCTCTTTCAAGGTTTAGAAGAGATCCAAGTTTGAATAGCTTCTTTTCCAAGATAACTACCCAATTGGATGAAGATCGAAAGCTTTCAAGTAAAATCAAGAGAAAAGATAGAAGAAGAATAATGAAAACTAGTATTGATTCATCAAATTACAACAGAGCTCCCTAACCCAATGAAAGGGGTTTAGTTGTTCATAGCTCTGGAAAATGAAAACAAAGATGGAGAATACATAATGAAACTAGAAGTGCAGAGAAAGTAAAATACAGAGAGTAGTTCTATGCCAAGAGGCTCCCTATAATTTCCAACTCCCATTTTAATTCAAAGCTACTCCTATATATACTACTCTTCTGATCTTCTAGTTGGCTCTTCAAGTCTTGGGTATGGACCTTTGGATCTTGAGTTTGAAGCAGTTATCTTCTTCATTGGGCTTAGTTTTACTTGCAGAGAGAAAGTGTGAAGTGGGCGGAGACTTTAGCTCAGGACGTTAGTGGTGTTAACGTTCAGTGAAAATATGGGTTCGAGAACGTTAGTGACAATCACCTTTTTCACTAACGTTCTTCACCCAAGTAAGAGCCACGTTAACCTCAACGTTAGTGGCACAAACGTTGCTACTAACGTTACCTCTTTGTCCTTCGCACACGTTATTGGGACTTACCTTTCCCAATAACGTTGAGAAGCCTCCTCCTTCCCTACGTTAGAGTCCACGTTAACTTAATTAATGTGGCTCCTTAACGTAGGCTTGCCAACCTTCGAGAACGTTAGTGACACTTACCTTTGTCACTAACGTTCCAATGTGCCCCTAGCTCCCACGTTAGAGTCCACGTTAACTAGGTTAACGTGACCTTTAACGTGGCTGTGCTAGCCATCTCCAACGTTAGTGACAAAGGTGAATGTCATAAACGTTGGTTCATCATCTCTCTTCCTCACGTTAGCTTCCATGTTAACTAAGTTAACGTGGGAGTTAACGTGGCTCATTGTGGCTTGTGTGGGCACCTTCCAACGTTAGTGACAATGTTAGGTGTCACTAACGTTGGCGATCACCTTCCTTCTTCTCGTTAGCTTCCACGTTAACTAGGTTAACGTGGGAGTTAACGTGGCTTATTGGGGCTTGTGTGGGTTAATCCCAACGTTAGTGACAATGTTTGGTGTCACTAACGTTGTCGATCACCTACTTTCTTCACGTTAGCTTCCACGTTAACTAGGTTAACGTGGAAGTTAACGTGGCTTATTATGACTTGGCCAACGTTAGTGACAAAGTTGAATGTCACTAACGTTGGCTTCCCCTTTTCTTCTTAGCATTAGAGGCCATGTTAACTAAGTTAATGTGGCTCTTAACGTGGCACTTATGAGCTTGGTCCAACGTTAGTGACAAAGGTAAGTATCACTAACGTTGGCTCCATTTCCTTTCCTCCACGTTAGAGTTCACGTTAACTTAGTTAACGTGACTCTTAACGTGGGCAATGATGGCTTCGAGAGCATTATTGGCGATTACTTTTCTCATTAATTTTGCAAGTTACTCCCATTCCACGTTAGGAGTTACGTTAATTAGATTAACGTGGCTGCTAACGTGGCTCTTCCTTGCTTCCTTTGTCCTGAAATCAAGCAATAGAGTGCATCAAAGTTCTAGTCTAAGTCATGGGAAATACAACATCCAATTTGTCATTAAATTCATGCAAAATCCTCATGAAATCATGTAAAGTGCACAATGTATGCTTGAATCAAGATGTAAGTGAATATCTACCCAAAACTAGCTTATTTTCTAAGGAAATGCATGAAACTACCCTAAAAACATTAAAGAAAAGGTCAGTGAAACTGGCCAAAACGCCCTGGCATCACTGACCTCACCCAAAGATAAGATAAGATAGGATAAGATAACTAACTTATCTTATCTAGAAAGGTCACTCTACAACCATTATAAATACACTGGAACACCCAGGTATAACTCATACTCTGATTCGACAATAAACCTGCTTAATACCCGTGCTAACTTAAGCATCGGAGTCTCTTGCAGGTACCCCCCACCCTCCGGTGACCAAGGATCAGAAGTGAAGCCAGTCCAACAAGTCGGACACAACAGCTCCGGCCGCCACTAGCCAGCCAGACACGTCATCTCCGACCAGTACAGAAGATCTCATCCGAGATTGGCCTACAGTTTCAGGTAACCCTCGGAACATTGGCGCCGTTGCTGGGGAACCTAGAAGTCATCCCATCACCATGGCAGACGACCATGACAATGACCACAACTCAGATCTAGAGGACAGAACGCCGCACAAAAATACGGATGCCACACCAAAAGATACTCCAGAATCTAACAGAGACAAAAACTCATCACATCCAGGAATAATAGAAGCACTTCAAGATCGCCTAAAGTAACTCGAAAAAGAAAGCCAGTACCAGCAAGAAGTTGGCAAGGATCTACAAAAAGAGGTAAGGCGACGTCGAGAATTGGAAGATAAACTCCTACAACTTGAAGCCGATCTCAAAGCAAAGGCTACCCGGACCACCCCTGAGGACAACTCTCGCAAGGATCAAGATCCATTCACTAGGGAAATCATGAAGACTAAAATCCCTAAAGACTTCAAACTTCCGGATATGCCTTGGCCCTTGTGCTTGCATGTGTATTTTTGGAGATTGATTTATTTTGACTGATCCATTGCATTCATGTAAATAGGTTGCATATAGATAGATTGCATTTGGTTAGCTTGCATTGAATAAATGTTGATACCCCTTTGCTTCTTTCTTGATTTTAGCATGAGGACATGCTTAGTTTAAGTGTGGGGAGATTTGATAAACCCCGATTTCGTGCTTTATCTTGTGCTTATTTTAGGGGATTTTATCACCTTTTCCCACATTTATTCAATGAAATAGCATGGTTTTGTAATTCTCCCTTGAATTGTGCTTAAGTGTAAAAACATGCTTTTTAGGCCCTTAAATTGGTGATTTTAATTCACTTTAATTTCATTCGATGCCTTGATGTGTTTGTTGAGTGATTTCAAGTTCATGAGGCAAGCATTGGATGAAAGAAATGAGGAGAAAAGCCAACAAAGTGGAGAATGCATGAAGAAACAAACTATTGGGAATGCATCGATGGGCGCGCACGCGTACTAGGCGCGCGCACGCAGAAGTGGCTTCGCATAGAGACGCGTGCGCGTACATGACGCGTACGCGCGGATGAAGAAACAGTCAATCGACGCGCACGCACACATGGCGCATACATGCCGATACTCACACGTGACCCACTTAAAGACAAAACGCTTGGGGCGATTTCTGAGCTGCCCAGGCCCAATTCCAACTTGTTTCTGAGTGTATTTCATGCAGAATTTAAGTCCAAGCCAAGGGGGGAGCAATTAGTTAGTCAACATGAGCCTTTAGTTAGTTTTCTAGAGAGAGAAGCTCCCTCTTCTCTCTGGAATTAGGTTAGGTTAGGATAAGTTGTCTTGGATCTTGAATTAATTACTTAATTTTATCTTGGTTCCTTCATAATTTCTTGCTTCTACACTTTCATTCTCTTAGTTTGTGATGTTAATTTTACATTTATGCTTCTTTTATGTTCATGGATTCATGTTGAATTTGGATCTCTTTGATGAAATCTAATGTTTGATGTTCTTTTCATTGATGATTGAGTTGTGAATTTGCTTTTCTTGCAATTGGTAGTTGGTAGATTTATTATTCTTGCACTATTACCATGCTTTCTTTTTGTACCCACCAAGTGTTTGACAAAAAGCTTGGTTGGGCTTTAGAGTAGACTTTGAGCATTCTTGGCTTCGAAAGAGTAATTAGGTAATCTTGAGTCATTAACACTGAATTTGGATTGGTAATCTAGAGTTGTTAGTTAATATTATTTCCATTGACTCTAATCTCTTGCTAATTTAATTAGTGAGTTGATTGGAACATTTGGATTGAGATTAGCTAGTCTTGTTTGACTTTCTCTCAAAGAAGATAACTCATACCTTCTTCCATCGTTGGAGATTACGTAATAAGATAAATTCTTATTAATTATTATTATTAGTGACTATGATGGAAAGCCTATGATCTCAACCCTTGCCATGAATGTCTCTCTTTAATAATTGTTTCTCTTTATTACTTGTCCTCTTTAATTGCTTGTTTGATTTACTTTTCTTGCCATTTACTTTTCTTTCCCTTTTATAAACAAAAGCCCTTTGTCCCTTCATAGCCAATAATTGCCCACTTCATTGAAATTCCTTGTGAGACGACCCGGAGTCTAAATACTTCGGTTATAAATTCATTGGGGTTGTACTTGTGACAGAAAACGAAAATTTAATTTGATTCGAGGATTGACTATTGGTTTGGACTATACTAACAACAGAATTATTTTGTGGAATTCCGAGCCGGTATAAATCCGTGCAAGTCAACAATCAAGATTTAAGTTTGGTGTTGTGATGCCAAGGCATCTTACGCTAGTTTCACAAGCCTTTTTCATTTGTTTTCATTAGGTTTTATGTACTTTCTTGAGCTATAAGCAAGTAATTAGGTGAGAATTTCATACATCCCTTGATTCAATTAAACTTGGTTATTTATGTGCTATTCATAAGATTTTATGCAATTTTTACTTGATGATTAATGACGCAAACTTTTTGTGATTATAGCAAACTTTGATGCAATTGTTTGATTGATGATATGCGGAAAAGAAGCTGAGAAATGGAAAGCAAACAAGCAATAAAAGGGCCATGCAAAGGAGCAAAAGGAAGCAACGTTGGTGGCCAAAGTTGGCTCACCAACATTGCCTCAAACGTTGATGAAGAAAAGGAGAGACCAACGCTGGAGCCAAAGTTGGACCTCCAACGTTGCCTCAAACGTTCATGCTCAAGAGGTGCAAAGTTGGAGCCAAAGTCGGCCTCCAACTTTGCCTCAGACGTAGGCCAAGAAAGGTGCATAGTTAGAGGCCAACCAGCCAAGGTTGGCCTCCAACTATGCCTCAAACTACTAAGCAAGAAGGCAACGTTTGAGCCCAAAGTTGGACCTCAAACACTACCTCAACATTGGCCATGAGGAAGGTGCATAGTTGGAGCCAAAGTTGGCCTCCAACTATGCCTTAAACTACTCAATCCAAGAAACCATTGTTGGAGCCAAATTTGGCCTCCAACTATGCCTTAAACTACTAAGCTCATGGTGCAATGTTGGAGCCATAGATGGTGGTCCAACATTGCTGGCAACGTTGAGGGAAGAAAATGCCAACGTTGGAGGAAACGTTGGTGGTCCAATGTTACGTTCAATGTGCTCGACGGTTTTCAAGTTTTTGGAGTTGGAAAAATGTACAGTGACGTGTACGCATGGACGACGAGTACGCGTGAGTGAGTATTTTAGCCAGCTGCGCACACGCATGAGCGACGCACATGCACAAAACACTGGTGTGACGCGTCTGCGTGGGTGACGCGCACGCGCGGGTGAGCAAACGTTGGTGCACCAACGTTGGGTCAAACTTGATGGCCAACGTCCCAAAGTTTGATCCAACATTCTTGCTCAAACATTGGCCTCCAACGTGAACTCCAACGTCAAGTCCAAATTCAATACAGAATGGAACCCATGCAGAGCATGAACGTTACTTTACAAACTTCCTCATCAACATTACTAAAGGCTACACCCAACTTACTTTAACAGAGGCAAAAGCCAACATTCAAAGACTTCAAGACTGAATGAAGAAAGTGTATAGATAGATAGAATTGAAGTTTGTTTAGGACCTTTTTTGAACTTTTACTGTGGAACTTTTGATTTTATACTGGGGAAAGACTGAAAGGGGAAACTTTGAATTACTTTTCTCTGCACTTTTCTTTCTAGTTCATGTACTTTCTTTCCTTTCGTCCATGCGTACGCGTTGCTGCCAGCTTCTCAAAACTTCATTCTCTCACGTTCCTTCCACTTTTGTATGTTTCTTTTCCATCCTCTAAGCCATTCCTGCCCTATAAATCCTGAAAATACTTAACACACAGATCACGACATCGAATGGTAATAAAGGGTAATTAAAATTGACAATTTATAGGCCCAGGAAATATGTTTTCAACCATATCACAGAATTAGGAAGGATTTGTAAAATCATGCAAAATTATATGAATAAGTGAGCAAAGAGTTGATAAAAACCACTCAATTGAACACAAGATAAACCATAAAATAGTGGTTTATCAATCTCCCCACACTTAAACATTAGCATGTCCTCATGCTAAGCTCAAGAGAACCAAAAGAGTGAAGGTAGAATGGTGGGACTTATACAATGCAAGCTATTTAGATGTGAGCTACCTACATGCATCATGCTATTCTAATTACTATCTATCTATATATATAAGCATATATGTGGTCAAATTGAATCAAATTTCCAAGAAATTATATATGCACAATCAAGGGCTAAATCATATCAAAACACATTCACAATTGAGTTGAGTTAATCAAAAGAGTTCACAAACTTGCAAGACAAGCAATGATCAAATATGGACATATGGAAATGAGCCGATGAACCCTCACTGGATTTGTATGTGCACTCTAATCACTCAAGTGTTTGGGGTTAAACAACTCAACTCTTCTCTAGTCATGCTTTCTAAAATTTTGTTCTTCATCTAACCAATCAACAAATATTTAATGTACAAATGCAAACATCATGAGGTCTTTACATGGTTGTAATGGGGCTAAGGTAAGGGTGAGGGTATATGTATGGCCAAGTGAGCTATAATATGAATCTTTGACTAAGTTAAATTCTCACCTAACATACACACTCTGTAAAATTCTAAAATCATTCCTAGCTACCCATAATTTCACTTTTGTGTATTTCACATACTCATGTATACAAGTTTTCCTTTAAGTTCACCACATATGCATATCTTTTATTAAACTTAACATTGAGGTGATTTTTATCCCCTATTTACTTTTTTATTTATTTATATTGTAATATTTTTTTTGAACATGAAAGCAAACATAACATATCAATGCATATGGTTTTTCTGGTCTCACATGAGTATGCACCCAAATCCCCAATACTTTTGTCAACACAATTCTTGTCAACCCCAGTTCCCACAGTTTCCCACACTTAATTGATACACAATCTCTATCTTAAGCTAACCAAAGATTCAATTGGGGTAATTAATTATTTTTCCGCTTAAGGCTAGTGATGTGGTAAACTACAAAACAAATGGGGATTAAAAGGTTCAAAGTGGCAAACAAGAGTAATTGAAATGGTAGGCTATTTGGGGTAAGTGAGCTAATATCAGATGGTGGTCTCAATCACATATAAGCATGAAAATACACTATATAATGGACATATAGAATGGAACAAATCATAGATTGCAATCATAGAGAAGAAAACACACAAGAATAAAAATCATGGTTAAATAGTGTAATCATGCAATTAATCTCAAAAACTCACGGGTTGTGTGTTCTTAGCTCAAAAAACATATTCCAATTATATATCTATATATCATGCAAGTTATCAAAAAGGTTTTAACTCAAATCAATGTGAATCCTAAATGCCTTTTCTAAGAAAAAGATACATTCCTTGAAAATTTTTATCAATTGACCAATATTTGTTATATATATATATACTAAATGAGATGTTGTGATTATAAAAAGCTAAAATATTTTAGTTTATCCTTATTTTTAATCAAACCAAATGCTCATATGCAAAAGGGTAAACTAAGCTCAATAATCTACATTTTTCCATATCACAACTAATAGACTAAAAGTGCAATTCAAGCTAAATATCTAAGATATATACAAGCCCAAAGTGCAAAATGTAATAAAGTAAAAGTAAATAAGAGTACAATAAAATAGAAATGTGCAAGTACTAAAAGAGAAATAAAATAAAATAAAGCAAAATACAAAATAAAGCAGAATAGCATAAAAGTCTGAGATGGTTCACCAAAATATAATTCGCCGGAGATAGCGACCTCTCCACACTTATATCATAGCATCGTCCTCGATGCTCTAGTCAAGTCGGGTGTGAAGGGTCATCGCCTACTGAAGGGTGTGCTGCTGGCTCTGCCGGCGGTGGCTGTGTAGGAGCCTGAGGCTCTGCAGGTTGCTCAGGCTGAATCTCCTCGTGCTGTGCCTGCTGCTGGTCCTCCTCCTGTTGATGGATGAAAATTATATTTCCACACAAATTCACTGGCAAGTGTACCGGGTCGCATCAAGTAGTAATAACTCACAAGAGTGAGGCCGATCCCACAAGGATTGATGGATTGAGCAATTTTAGTTAGGTGATGAATTTAATTAAGCAAATATTTAATGATTTGAGTGATTTTGATTAATAGAAGTGAAATTGCAAGTAAACTAAAGTGCAGAATGAAAATTGGCTGAATCTTAAAGTGCAGAAGAAGTAAATTGCAGAAACTTAAAGTGCAAGAAAAATAAATGACTGAAACTTAAAGTGCAAGAAACTTAAATTGCTGAATCTAAATTGCTGGCAAATGGAAATTGCTTGAAGAATAAAGGGATTTGGATATTGGGATTCAAAACTGAACAAGAAAATGTAAATTGCAGTGAATCAAAGAAGTATGAGATGAAGAGTATTGCAGAAGAACTAAAACAGAACTTAAAAATTGTAGAAGAAGTAAAATCAACGAGACAATTGAGATCAGATCTTTAATTCATGAAATCAGGAATAAGGAAATCAAAAGGAAACTCAATGATGGAGAGATTCAGAAGAATTCTCCAATCAGAGTCCCAAAATCAAATTCAGAAAGTAGAAGTTGCAGAAGAAAAAAATGAAAACAGAAAAAAAAACAAGCTAAGATCCGATCTCAACTCTATAATTCAAAGAAAACTAAGAGAGCAAAGAGAAGTCCCCAAAATGAAAAAGTGAAAGTAAAAATTAAGCTAAAAGGTCCAGCCAAAAGTCCTTTTCCAATCAAACTAAATCCTATTTATAAACTTTCTATTTTGGTCTTCAAAACTTGGAGTGGGGATTTCAAATTTGGCCTTGAATGAATGGGTCAGGAGTGGCTTAGTTCAAGTGAGTTAGGGTGCATTGGAGCCTTCCAGTGGAGCACTCAGTTCACTTAAGTGAACGCTACGTTCACTGCTCCAAGCGTGCTTCCTCACGTGCTTCCTTGGTGGACATTTTGTTCCCAGCGTTACATTAGTGAATGCTACGTTCACTCACCCAACGCTCTCTCTTGGTTTCTTTGGTGCGCGCCTTGCTTTCCTTGGCAAAAGTCATGAAAAAGTTCACTTCAGTGAACGTGACATTCACTTTGCTGAACGTGGCTCCTTGTGTTGTGCCTTGGTGCCTGGCATTCCCACTAGCGTTCACTTCTTTTGAGCGTTACCCTTTGTGTTGCTTTGATGCGCGCCCAGCTTCCCTTTTGAACGCAACACATTACTGTAATGGGCCATGCATTTAAAAGCGTGGCCTAAGGTCCAAAGCGTGCTCAAACTTCAAAGTGTGCCCCAAAATTCTTCTTTCTTCTGTTTGAGCTTAATTTGTGCTTTCTGCTTCTTTTCCTTTATCTTTTCACCTATCATCAACCAAACAAATACATCAAAGCCTCACCAAAATCACAAGATCTTTGCATCATTCATAATAATCAATTAATTCTAGTATAAACCTTATGATTTTGTGTAAAATAAATTATGTTTGATTGATTCCAAATGATCATGAAATTCCACTCCAATCACTTATTTATTGTGCAAGAAAGTGCATAAAACCTAATGAAACTAATGAAAAATGCTTGTAAAACTAGCATAAGATGACTTGTCAGCACCTGTGCCTCCTTCTCCTACTCGTTCTCCTCCTCAGAGTGCTCCGAGGGTGTGTCAGGCTCGGAGGGGATGTCTGTGCGCCCAGTAGTCACAAGCAGCTTCAGATGGGCATGGCGTCGCTTGTTGCGACGCTCCAACTGCTCACAACATCGCTGATTGCGGCACTCTATCTGATCAAGGCACTCAAAGAAGCAGTGCATAAGGTGATAGACTGGCTGGGAGGCAGATGATGGTGCTGCAGAAGTAGGTGGTGCTGCAGGTGCTGAAGGTGCTGCTGAGGATGTGGTTGCATCAGTAAAAGTAGCAGAAGTAGGGAGTCTGTGGCCTAAAGGTCCGAACCGCTTGTTGTGCGGAATGACCTTCTTGTAGTCAGCAATCAGTGGCTTCTCATCCTCTAGCTCCCAAGGCACCTCAGCTCGACGAGTCAACTGGGTGATCAGATAAAGAAATGGCAGGGTGCCTCTGACATGAACTCGAGACATGTACTTTCTGATGAACTGTGGAAGGTATAGGTCCTTTCCTTCCATGACGCACCAAATAAGGATGATCATGGCATCTGGCACCTCGGACTCGTGAGGACTAGGCATCACATAATTGCTCAGTATCTGCTACCACAGCCTAGCCTCATCATTGAGAAAAATAATCTTGATACCTCGTAGAGTTAACTTTGACTTTTCCATAGCCCATGGAACATCAGAATCAATGGCTATGGTGCGACTGACAACATCCCAATCAAAACTCATGAATCTAATAGACTCCTCAGCCTTCTAATAACCATCTGCATCGTCTGTTTTAGGCTGGAAGTGGAGGATATCCTCTATCGCCTCCTCTATGATCAATATCTGCTTTCCTCTAAGCTGCACTACATCAAGGGTCGTCTTGTAATAGTTGAAATAGAACTCACGGACCAATGATGCGTTTACCTCTGTCAGATCTCCCTCCAGAAATTCCCAACCTCTATTTTTGATCTGCTCTTCAGTGTACTTCTTTGATTCAGTTGGTATTTTGAGCGTCTTTTCCAAATAGAGATGCCATTTTTCCGCAAAGACCGGAAACTTGAGTTCACAGTAGAGATTTGCAAATTTAACGGGGTCATTATCCGGCACAATTTGATCAGCTTTTTCTTAATCAGTGAAGTTCTTTTCCCACAAAGATTCACTCGAGAGGACATCCGCTAGAGCAACGGATGACTGTCCTCTTTTCCTCTTACCGGTGCTGGCAGTAGCCTTGCCTTTTCCTTTTCTGTCAGACATCCTGAAAAATAGAAATTCTAGGAAATAATATATCAAACTAAAGAAGAGAAACAGAAAGGCAAACATATGTAAGCATAACAAGTAGAAGATAGGCAATAAGAGGAATGAAAGCTGATGAGAGAATAATTTATACGCTTTTTGACATTGTTTTTAGGTAGTTTTCAGTATGTTTTAGTTACTTTTTATTATATTTTTATTAGTTTTTAAATAAAAATCACATTTCTGGACTTTACTATGAGTTTGTGTGTTTTTCTGTGATTTCATGTATTTTCTGGCTGAAATTGAGGGACCTGAGCAAAAATCTGATTTAGAGGCTGAAAAAGGACTGCAGATGCTATTGGATTCTGACCTCCCTGCACTCGAAATGAATTTTATGGAGCTACAGAAGTCCAATTGGCGCGCTCTCAATTGCGTTGGAAAGTAGACATTCTGGGCTTTCCAGCAATATATAATAGTCCATACTTTGCCCGAGTTTTGATAACGCAAACTGGCGTTTAAACGCCAACTTTCTACCCTGTTCTGGCGTTAAACGCCAGAACTGGCATAAAAGCTGGAGTTAAACGCCCAAACTGGCACCAGAGCTAGCGTTTAACTCCAAGAAAAGTCTCTACATGTGAAAGCTTCAATGCTCAGCCCAAGCACACACCAAGTGGGCCCGGAAGTGGATTTCTGCATTAATTACTTCTTTTTGTAAACCCTAGGCTACTAGTTCATTATAAATAGGACCTTTTACTATTGTATTTTCATCTCGGGAACACATTATGTAACTTTTACGTTCTGAGACCTCCATGGGAGGCTGGCCACTCAGCCATGTCTACCCTATTTTCACTTATGTATTTTCAACGGTGGAGTTTCTACACCCCATAGATTTAGGTGTGGAGCTCTGCTGTTCCTCAAGAATTAATGCAAAGTACTACTGTTTTCTATTCAATTCAAGCTTATTCTTATTCATAGATATTCACTCGCACTTCAACATGATGAATGTGATGATCCGTGACACTGATAAACCATTATTTTGTGGTTTATATTGTGTTTAATTGTGTGGTTTTATCAAATCTTTACCCACTTATTCATTAAATAAGCATGCATTTATAATTCCTTCCTAAAAATGCTTTATGGCTGAAAACTTGCTTCCTAAAACTTTTAATTTTGTATTTTAATTCTCCTTTATTCCGTTCAATGCCGTGAATCGTGTGTTAAGTGTTTCAGGCTTTATAGGGCATGAATAACTTGGAGATTCGAAAGGAAGCTCGCAAAAATGGAAGGAACACAAGAAGGAATTGCAGCGAGAAGTGACGCGGGGGCATGGCCCACGCGACCGCATGACATAGAGGAAATTGCAGTGACGCGGACGCATGGCTCACGCGACCGCGCGGATTGGAAACTGCACCAGTAACGCGAAGGCGTGGACGACGCGCACGCGTAGCAAGGCAAAACGCTGGATGACGCGAACGCCTGAATGACGCGATCGCGTGACGTGCGCGATCTGCAGAATCTACAGAATTCGCTGGGGGCGATTTTGGGCCCTGTTTTGACCCAGTTTTCGGCCCAGAAAAGCAGATTAGAGCCAGGGAACATGCGGAGACGAAAGACAACATTCATTCCGCCTAATTTTTAGTTTTTAGATCTGATTTTTCCTCTCCTCTAGGTTTTTTCTCTACACATTCATGGTTCTTAGGATTTTGATTTTATTGCGTTTTGGATTGGGATATTGAGAAGAGTTATTACCTCCGTCAGAACTTCATCATTCTAGTTTGTTTTCCTTACTTGTCTCTTACTCTTCCATGACTTCAATTTATTCAGAATTACTATTGGATTATTTTTAGAATTTATTAATACAAGAACCACTTTTATTTTTAATTGATCTTTTTTATTATTATTTATCGTGTCTTTCTTTATTTCCCTTTCTTCTGTTGTGAAGTTTACATTCATAATGAGCGAGTAGTTCCATAACTTGATTGGGAGTTGATTGAAAAGAGGACCTTGAGTTGGAATGCTCAAGAGAAAAATTGTAATTGGGTTTATTGTTGGATTGTCCTCTAGTCACTGACACTAATCCTTTCCAAGAGAGAGGATTGGAACTTGTGAATAGAAATAGCTTTCCAACTTGCTTGACTTTCCCCTACCTAGTAAGGGATAACTAAGCAGAACAACCTTCAATCATCAATTAATCTTGAGAGTACTCCAACAAGAATAGGGCTTCCAACTAATCTACTCCCAGTCAAGGTTCTTATTAAAATTACATAATTTCTCTGATTTAATTTCCTGTTTATCAACTCAAACCATTTTAGAAAACATCTGATTAATAAAATAGCACACCATTCTGCAACTCGTTGGGAGACGACCTGGGATTTATACTTCCAGTATTTTAATTTTAATTTTGTGACAACCCTTCTAAATTGATAAGCAAATTTTTGGTTGGTTAAGAACTGTACTTGCAACGTATCTCTTATAATAATTTCTTAACTCGCTAATTTTTGCCACGTCAATTTTTGGCGCCGTTGCCGGGGAGTTGCAATAGAGTGCTAAGTTATTGATTGGATTTTATTTATTTGTATTTAATTTTATTTTGCTACTATGACTTGCATGTTTCTTTCATTAAATGACGCGTTCACTTCCTGATCCAAGCTTACCAGTATTTGATCCTGAGATTGAAAGAACTATCTCACGAATAAGGCAAGCTCGGCGTTGCTTAGTCCTCTCTGAGAGCGAATCTGAAACGTCACTTGAGGAAGAAACAAGATCCCTTTCTGCTGATTTGGTTGATTTACGTGTAGGTGACATGGCAGCACCTAGGAGAATTACTACTCCAGAAGGACTGGGCGCATTTCAAGAGGCCGTGAAGAGAGAACTTTTGCGTGGTCTAGAAATTTGCAGATAAATCCTTGTTGCAGGTATAGCTTCTAAACCAACAAAAGTCCTTTCTTACAAATATTTTGGTTGTCACAAGTAGCAAACCCCTTTAAAATTTATAACCGAAGTATTCAAACCTCGGGTCGTCTTCTCAAGGAATTGCAGGGAAGTATGTTCTTATTATTGGTTATGAGTCTTGTAAATTGGGGGTTTTGAAAGTAAGGAACCAGTATGTTAAATGATAAGAAAAATAAAATAGTAATAATAAAATAAACTCTTGGCAATGTATTAGAACTGGAAGTCATATCCTTATCAATTGTGATGAGAATTAGATTTTAATCCCACTTTGTTAACCTCTAACTATGAAGGTAAATCAAGTGGATTAATTAGCTTAATCCTCAGGTCCTAGTCAATTCCTATGGAAAGACTAGAGTTATTGGAGTAACTCCCAGTTTCAACCACTGCTTTATTTGACAGCTCAAGCATTACCAATTACTTAACCCAATACAAAATGGAGAAAATATCTAAATTAAATTAAAAGCATCAATATAAATAGAGCAAAGTAATCTTAAATCTAAAATACCTCAAATAATATTAATTAAGAAAATCATAACATGAATGTAACATAAGCCAAATTGAAAAGATAAATAATAATTAAAAGTATATAATAAAAGTAAAAAATAAATAAGAGGAACATTGAACCTGTGATGAAGAAGAAATAATCCTAAATCCTAAAACTAAATCCTAAGAGAGAGGAGAGAGCCTCTCTCTCTCAAAACTACATCTAAAACTAAAATTATGAATTATGAGCTTATAATTATGAATGAATGGATTCTCCCACTTTATAGCCTCTAATCTATGTTTTCTGGGCCAAAAATTGGGTCGAAAACAGCCCAGAAATCGTTGGAGAAGAAATCTGCCACGCTGATTTTTGTCACTGCGACGCGTCCGCATGGAGCACGCATTCACGTCGCCTAGCGTCAGGGCAACTATGACATATTATATATCAAATCGAAGTCCCAGACGTTAGCTTTCCAAAGCAATTGGAACTGCATCATTTTGACCACTGTAGCTAATGTTATAGCCATTTGAGTGCAAAGAGGTCAGCTTGGACAGCTTAGCAATTTCTCCAACTTCTTGTATTCCTTCCACTTTTGCATGCTTTCTTTCCATCCTCTGAGCCACTCCTATCCTGTAATCTTTGAAAACACTTAACACACATATCAAGGCATCTAATGGTAATAAGAGAGGATCAAACATAGGGAACTTAAGGCCAAAGAAGCATGTTTTCAATCAAAGCACATAATTAGGAAGGCAAATGTAAAACCATGCAAATAATACGAATAAGTGGGTAAAGAGTTGATAAAAACCACTCAATTGAGCACAAGATAAACCATAAAATAGTGGTTTACCAGGCCGTACTCAAGCACCAGATGTACCAATTTGACTGGAACGCTGTTCTCAGAGTTATCGCACTACCTGGCAGCAGATGGATCTACGGATACCATCGTTCCCGTCCTAAGGGAATTTTGGCTTCTGCACTTACCTTGGAGGCTCGCGTATGGGCACAGATTATGTCCCATTGCGTCTTTCCGAGCACCCACGAGTCCTCCTTCACTGCAGACATGACCGTTCTACTATGGTGCATCCTTACAGATCAACCTCTGAACCTACCAAGACACATCTGGAATGCTATGGGACACGTACAAATCGCGGGCAACTTACCTTCTCCCGCCTTGGTCTCAGATCTTGTATCAGCAACCGGAATCTCCTACAGAGATGGGGACACCAAAGCCATGCTTCACGGGATGATCAGTATGTCCCTAATGGGAAATATATCAGACCTCCAGCAGCCACTACAAGCCAGCCTACTGAACTGGCTGAAGATATTCCTCCTTCATCACCACAAGCACCTACAACAAATCAACTGCTCCATCAGATACTCGAGAGGTTGGATCGGCAGGAACACAAAGCAAAACTAAGAGAGTGCCGTAACAAGCGCTGATTCACATACCTCAAGGAGCTACTTCAGGGAAAATACAGAGACTCAAACACCCCGGACTCCACTTTCTTTACCAGCACAGGGAGCCATGACGGTCTCGACTGTGGAGATACTACTACCAGCCCACCTTTGTTCCAGACAGATGGCACCGAGGACCGTGCAAAGCCTTAAGTGTGGGGAGGTCGGTCAGTACCTGACTTCCAGAGGTAATTTCTCTTCCCTAACACCAATAAAATACGATATTTAGTTAGTTTTTTTCTTTTGTAGAATAGAATAAATTGCACAGTAATAGATTAGTTGCATGCATGTTTTACTTGATTGAAAAGACAACAAGTTTCTTCTAAGACCTGATGCGCGGAAAACTTGTCTTACAATAAATCTCCCTTCGGCAAGTGTACCGAATTTGTCGTCAAGTAAAAACTCACAATAGAGTGAGGTCGAATCCCACAGGGATTGATTGATCAAGCAACTTTAATTAGAAGAATGTTCTAGTTGAGCGAATCCAGAATTTGGGTTGAGAGTTGCAGAAAATAAAATGGCGGGAATGTAAATAACAGAAAAGTAAATGCTAGAATTAAAGGACTGGAAGCAAATGAATGAAAGTAAATTGCAGAATTGTAAATGGGAATGGAGGATTAGCTCATAAAAGTAAATGGCAGAAATTAAAGAGAATGGGTAAGATCAGAGATGAGAAGTTCATTGGGCTTAGGAGATGTTGCAATTCTCCGGATCAAGTTCATTTTCATCTCTTCCTCAATCAATGCACTCATTGATCTCTTTGGCAATCTTAAGTGATTGAATTACAATTTCTTGCAATTCAATCTCTCAAATCTTGATCAATAGCCAATTCCTTGGTCAATTGCTCATGAGAAAAGATGAAGTATGGTCACTGATTATACCACATGTATTTCCCAAATCAAGTATTGAGAGGGTTATAGTCACATACCCATCCAAACCCAATTTGGTCCAGCATGAGAAAGCATTTCTAGCTTGATCTCTTTATTCCTCTTTCAAGGTTCAAAAGAGATCCAAGTTTGAATAGCTTCTCTTCCAAGATAACTACTCAATTGGATGAAGATCGAAAGCTTTCAAGTAAAATCAAGAGAAAAGATAGAAGAAGAATAATGAAAATTAGTATTGATCCATCAAATTACAACAGAGCTCCCTAACCCAATGAAAGGGGTTTAGTTGTTCATAGCTCTTGAAAATGAAAACAAAGATGGAGAATACATCATACAACTAGAAAATGCAGAGAAAGTAAAATACAGAGAGTAGTTCTCTTTTTCCAGCCTCTAGAACTCCCTTTTACAATTCAAAGCTACTCCTATATATACTACTCTTCTCAGCTTCTAGTTTGCTCTTCAAGTCTTGGGCCTTTGGATCTTGAGTTTGAAGCAGTTCTTTTCTTCATTTGGGCTTGGCTTTACTTGTAGAGAGAAAGTGCTAAGTGGGCAGAGACTTCAGCTCAGGGCGTTAGGGGTGTTAACATTTAGTGAAAGTATAAGTTCAAGAACGTTAGTGACACTTAACATTTTCACTAACGTTCCATTGTACCCCTTTGCCTCACGTTAGACCCCACGTTAACTAGGTTAACGTGGCTTCTAACATGGCCTTGCCAACTTTCGAGAATGTTAGTGACACTCAACATTGTCACTAACGATCCAGTGTGCCTCTTTTTGCTTCACGTTAAAGCTCCACGTTAACTAGGTTAACGTGGCTTCTAACGTGGCCTTGCCAACCTTTGAGAACGTTAGTGACACTCAACATTGTCACTAACGTTCCAATGTGCCCCTAGATCTCACGTTAGAGTCCACGTTAACTAGGTTAACGTGGCTTCTAACGTGGCCATTCTTAGCCATCCCAACGTTAGTGACAATGTTGAGTGTCACTAACGTTGGCTCATCATTCATTCCTCATCATTACCTTCCGCATTAACTAAGTTAATGTGGAAGTTAACGTGGCTCCTTGGGGGGTTGTGTGGTTGCTTCCAACGTTAGTGACAATGTTGAGTGTCACTAACGTTGGCGACAATTCTCACTTCTTACGTTAGCTCCCACGTTAACCAAGTTAACGTGGGAGTTAACGTGGTGTGTTGCATCCTTAGGCCAACGTTAGTGACAATGTTAAATGTCACTAACGTTGGCTTCTCTTCCCCTTTTAACGTTAGAGGCCACGTTAACTAGGTTAACGTGGGCTCTAACGTGGCCACTCATGAGTGTTTGCCAACGTTAGTGACAATGTTAAGTGTCACTAATGTTGGCTTAACTTCCCTTTTCCACGTTAGAGTTCACGTTAACTTAGTTAACGTGACTCTTAATGTGGGCAATGATGGCTATGAGAGTGTCATTGGCAATCACTTTACTCATTAACCTTGCAAGTTTCCTCCCTTTCCTTGCTTCCTTTGGTCCTGAAATCAAGCAATAGAGTGCATCAAAGTTCTAGTCCAAGTCATGGGCAATGCAACATACAATTTGTCACTAAACTTATGCAAAATCCTCATGAAATAATGTAAAATGCACAATGTATGCTTGAGTCAAGGTGTAAGTGAATATCTACCCAAAACTAGCTTATTTCCTAAGGAAATGCATGAAACTAACCTAAAAACAGTAAAGAAAAGGTCAGTGAAACTGGCCAAGATACCCTGGCATCACAACACCAAACTTAAAGCTTGCTTGTCCCTAAGCAAGTACTGGAACAAGAGAATGATGAATGGAATATCCAGAGAAATGAGTCATTCTTGTGGAAGTCATGTTACTTATTTTATGGTGGTTTCATGCATAGCAACTTAGGTTCATTCCATGACTGGCTTTCAGACCTTTATCATGTCCCTAAACACTTACTTTGTTTATATCCCATGAGACTTTTATTCATTGATCCTTTTATTGTTATTTCAAAGGTTATTTGTGTTATTTAGGCTAAGTGCTCTTTAAGGGGGCAACTCTTTAAGATAAGCTTTCAGCCAACACTCCCGAACCAGTTGGTTCAAGGTGCTAGGTGTTGAAGCACCCCTAAGGACTTACTCCCTCAAGTCTCTCCCCCATACATACACACCACAGGCATATAGTTTATTTATTTTCTTTTCTTGAGATCTTGGTGTCCAGCACCTCTTTGGGTTACTAAATGCTCTGTAGTGAGGGTTACTCTTGATAGTGGATTTTCAGCTGATAATCCCGGGTTAGTTAACCCAAGTTACCAAGTGATAAAGCACCCCTGAGAGCTTATTCATCCAAGTAGATCCCTCACACAGGAGCACTACAGACACTTGTCTCAAGGTCAAAACCATTGGTGCCTAGCCTTATTGCTTACTCTTTTTTTCTTTTGTTTTTCACTTCCATTGTTCTTTTCCCTTTTCTCTTATTAGGATCTTGTCATATACTTAGTCTTATGGGTATATCCAAAGTCAAGTATTCAGGATAGATAATTGTCCTCCTAACCTTGTGGTTGAACCAACTTAGCTAACTTATGACTACCCCAAAGATTCATGAATGCACTTCCACAATATGAACTCCACTCTGGTCTTTTAAAAACATAAGCATTCTCTTCTTCATTTGATTTAAAATGGACAAGCTTACAAGTAAGTTAAGTAAGGATGCACCGACATAAAGACTAGCACACATAGACCTATTCAATACCACAAACTTAAAAGACATGATTGAAAAAGGTTTAAACATAACATGGAAGCAAGTTCTATTTCATACAAGATCTTCCTTATTTTAAGACATAGAGAAAGATGGAACAAAGAAGGAACTCCACCATCTTTTACTGTTGTGGATGTCCATGCTCTTTTCCTTGCTTGTCCTCCTTGTTTCCTCTTGCATTTCCTCGCATCCGTGCCAATCTTGCTTGCTTCCAATCCTCAAGTGCCTTCCTTACTGACTCATGACTCTCTTCCACCCTTTGTCTCTCCTTTCGTGCTAATTCATCATTCATTTCGCCATACTTGGCTATTCCTGGATGCAATACTGGCAGCTGTCCCACTAAGTAGCCGAGCCAGGCTTGAGTGTTTATATGATGTCCTGTTTGGCTCATGTATACTCCTTCTGTGAATGCCCTTTGCTCGTCCAATAGTTCTGCCTGTTCTATTTGTCTTCAATGCATCTCATGTATGTGTGCCCCTTGATGTGCTTGGATGTTGATTAGCCTCTGGGTGGATTCTTGTTGCTCGTTTTGCCTTTGTTCCATCCTGTTGAATGCTTCTCCCATTGTTGTCCTTGGCTTAGTTGCTGTTCCATCATTTGCCTTTGCCACTCACCTTGCTGAGTTATCCATCTTGAAAGTGTTTCCTCTTGCTGCCCCATCATCTGTAGTTGAAGCTCTTTCTGTGCTCCTTGGTTTTCCAAATATTGTCTAGACAAGCCATCAATGGCCTCCTGCAATTGGTGCATGTCCAAAGTCTGTTGTGCTTGACCCTCTGAGACTTGGCCTTCCACTACTTGAGGGGCTATCCTCTTTCTTTGCTTCCATTGAGGCAGGGGGGATGCTGCAGCATTCATCCTTCGGACCGTTATTGGAATGCCTTCCTTTATCCAAACGGGGTCCTCATCTTCAAAACCCACCCTAGCTTTCTTGCATATTCGGTAAATAGTACTGGGGTAACCTAATGTTCCTCTTGAGTCGCTTTTCTCTGCCATCTTTCTAATGCCTTGAGCTATGATCTCATGAACTTTGATTTCTCCTCCCTTGAGTATACAATGCACCATTGTTGCTCTCTCGAGATTTACCTCCGAGTTGTTTGCAGCTGGGAGAATAGACCTTCTCACTAGCTCGAACCACCCCTTAGCTTCAGGAGTGAGGTCTGTTCTCTTAATGAACTTTGGTTTATTTCCTGCACCCCTTTCCCAGTCAGCTCTTGGTACACAAAGGTCTCGTAAAAGCTGGTCATAATTGGGGTTGTTGTCCAATCTTGAGTGATAACTTTCTTCTTCAAACGGTATAGACCGTAGCTTCAATGCCCTCATTACACTCATGGGACCAAAATCCACCATTGTTCCTCTCACAAAGCTTGTATATGACTCATCTTTCTTATCATATCTGACTGCATTTGCATAAAATTCTCTTATGAGATTTGCATTCACCTTAGTGACCGGGTCAGTGAGGAGCTCCCATCTTCTCCTTTCTACCTTCTCTGTGATTTCGGGGCATTCAGTCTTCTTAACTTGAAACACCAGCTCATAGATGATTTCCTTATCAACCATCCACCCGTATTGTAATGCATGATGCAAGCTTCTAAATCTCTTCTCATCATATGGGTGTTCTTCCATGGGTTCCTTTCCCTCCCTTCTCTTAGAACTTGAAGATGCCATGAATGATGATTAATATGTGAATGTGGTAAGGTTGTGGAGACTTTTGGTTGTTTAGGGTTTTATGGCAATGAAGAGAGTGAGGGGAGGAACGTTTATAATCAGATCGGGGGTGTATTGTACCGAAATGAAGAGTGGTGGAGGGTGTGTGATGACAATGAAGGGTGGTACGGACAAAGGTCGTTTATATAAAGAAGTTGTGAGAGAATGGAGGGTGTAGATTGATGAAGTGGTCACTTGATGGACGGTTAGGGTTATGCATGGCTAGAAGACAAAGATCATCACTTTATGATGGGGATTGCTCGGTCTTCTAGGGGTTCCATTTTTTTCAATGTTGCATGGCAACATTTTCCAATGTATTCCCTCTTTAGAACAAGTGTGTAACCCCTCCTCTTGTGGTGTCCAAACCTTCTTTGTTTGGTTGTCCCATCTATCCCTTTTTATGCTCCTTTTCCTTTCCTATAAAGATTTAAAATAAGGAAATTAATATCATAAAAAAATTCAAACTCTACGGCTAGAATACAAGGGAAGAAAGGATTTGATTATTTATTTATGAATTCCAACTAACTAACTAACTATTGGTGGGTCCTTATATGCATTTTGGTGGCACCATGGGGTGACACCAAACTTAGTTTGAAGCAATGTGATGAAAAGTTTTGTTCAAAGCTCCCAAGACTAGCATGCATCTTGGTTCGCTTTGAACACCAAACTTGTTCTTCACTATATACTGCATGATAAAGATTTCACCAAATGTTTGTCAAGTTTGGATTGGAATTCATAAACATTGATTTATTCATTATTTTAAAAACATATAAAACATGGGTTGCCTCCCATGAAGCGCTTCTTTAGCGTCACTAGCTTGACGTTTTTCCTTCATCAGGGTGGTTGGTAGTGCTTAAAGTCCTCCCCTCTTGCTGGGGACTTGTATCCATTGGTTGGATCAATGATCTCCACATGTTCTAGGGAAAGAACTCTGTTGATAGTGAAGACCTTAGGTAACTGAGATGGTACAGTAGGGAGATTAGGGGGAATATCTGGGAAGTAAGCTGAGACAACTCTATCCCCTGGAGAGAAGTCTTCTGTAGGGATCTTCTTGTTCCTCCATTTCCTTCGTACCTTCTTCTTTGTTTCTTTTGAGGTTGCCTTCCCCTTGGTGACCTTTTTTTTCCAAGGAGTTGTGATGTTGTCTTCACATGCCTCTAGAGGTTTAGGTTCCTCCAATTTTTTCCTTGAGCTGTGGCAATTGCTGTTTTCCTTGTTTATCAATTGAGGGGGTTTCAGGATAAACTTGCTGTGCTTCAGTGCTTGTCTCCTCCTTCAGTGTCTCTTTATCGTTTGTGCTTAGTTCCTTGTCCTCTTGATCTGTTTCTTGTGAGAGTTTGAAGACATTGAAGCTGAGTCGTTCATCATGGATTCTCAATATTAGCTCCCCTTTTTCTACATCGATAAGTGCTCTGGCCGTAGCTAGGAATGGTCTTCCCAATATGATTGGGTGAGTGTGACTCTCTTCCATGTCCAGAATGACAAAGTCTGTTAGGAGAAAGTATTTCCCAACCTTTAGCAACACATTTTCCACCACTCCTATTGCTTGCTTTTGAGTTTTGTCAGCCAGTCTGATGATTACATCTGTGGGCATTATCTCATTAATCTGCAGCCTCTTAACTAGGGATAAAGGCAGTAAGTTGATGCTGGCCCCCAAATCACATAGTGCTCTATCGAACATAGTTTCACCTATGGCACAAGGGATGTGAAAACTCCCTGGGTCTCTTCTTTTTGTAGGCAGCTCAGGCTGAATAAGGGCACTACATTCCTTGTTCATTACTATAGTCTGGCCTCCTTTGAGTGAGCTTTTCCTGGGAAGAAGTTCCTTCATATACTTGATGAATACAGGCATTTGTTGAATTGCCTTGATGAATGGTATGTTTACATGCAGAGATGCAAATAAGTCTAGGAACCTTGAGTATATTCTCTTTCCCACAGCACCATTGAGCAGTTGAGGGAAGAGAGCATAGAGCTTCAGCAACTCTTGTTGTGAGATTTCTGGTTCTTGGTGATCTCTATCCTCCTCCTTTGTTGAGTTGTCTTCAGGTTGTTTGCACAGTTTGCCTTGCTTGTCTTCAGTCTCTTGATCACTCGTAGTGACCATCTTGCAATCTTCCCATCTTACTTTCTTTGCTTCTCCCTTGGGGTTTTTCTCCGTGTCACTTGGGAAGCTATCGGTAGGTTTGGGAATCTTCTCAGCTAAATATCCCACCTGGAATTCCAGCTTCCTAATGGTCTCCCCCTGGTTCTTAATATTGGCTCGCACTTCCTCTTTGAACACCTTATTTTCTTGAATCTCTTGGCATATTCCTTCAAGTAAGGCTTCAATCTTAGAGAGCTTGTCATGAATTGATGGGTGATTCGGAGCAGATGTGCTATTTTAGTTTTGATAAGCATATGAAGAAGTGTTGTTGTGGGGGTGTTGAGACGTCCTCTATGTGAATTGCGGGTGAACGGCATTGTTGTTGGAGTTGTAACGTCTCTGGTCTTGGTTTTGATCTTGCTCACTTCCCCACCCAAAGTTTGGGTGGTTTCTCCATCCAGGATTATAAGTCTTGGAGTATGGATCATAGTTTTTCCTTGGTGAATTCCCAATGTAGTTGGCTTGCTCCTGACTCCCCTCTGCTTCTTCATTCACTCCTTCTTGGATTGTTGATGAAGTGGAGATTGCTGCTACTTGGTTCATCTCCATCTTCTTGGTGAGGTCAGCCAGCTACTGGGTAATGAGCTTGTTTTGGGCCAACAGAGCATCTACATTGTTTAGCTCCATTACTCCTCTTGTGTTCCCTTTTTCGGAAGCATAGAAGTATTCGTTCTCTGCTACTGTTTCAATAACATCTATGGCTTCCTCAATGGTCTTCTTCTTGTTCAAAGATCCTTCAGATGAATGGTCCACGGCCTTCTTTAACTCATAAGAGAGCCCTTCATAGAAAATGTGCAGCTGCACCCATTCGTTGAACATGTCAGGTGGACACCTCCTTGTTAAGTCCTTGAACCTCTCCCATGCTTCATATAGAGTCTCACCATCTTGTTGCCTGAAAGTTTGGACCTCAGCTCTTAGCCTATTGATTCGTTGAGGAGGGTAAAATCTTGCTAAGAATTTATTCACCACGTCTTCCCAAGTTGTCAAGCTTTCCCTTGGGAAAGATTCTAGCCATTTGGCTGCCTTGTCCCTGAGTGAGAATGGAAATAAGAGCAGTCTATAGGCATCAAGATGAACACCATTAGACTTCACTGTGTCACATATTCTCAGGAAGGTGGTTAAATGTTGATTGGGGTCTTCTTGAACACTTCCTCCAAACGAATAGTTGTTCTGAACAAGGGTGATGAGCTGTGGTTTAAGTTCGAAGTTGTTGGCATGGATTGTGGGCTTTTGGATGCTACTTCCACAATTGCCTGGGTTTGGATTGATTTAAGAGCCCAAAACTCTTCTATCCTCCCCAGTATGATTTGCTCTACCTCCTCCCCCATGGTTGTGATCTTCTTCTTCATGATGGTTTTCCATGTTGTCTGCCATGTTTGTTTCAAAGAGTTCCTCTTCTTCCTCAGCACCAACCACTTTCTTTCCTCTTGCCTCCCTCCTTAATCTAAGGAAGGTCCTCTCAGGTTCAGAATCGAAGGAAGTTGAAGCCCCGCTTCTTCTCCCTGTCATACAACCATCAAGTGCAAGCAAGAAAAGATAGGTGCAGAAAGTATATGTGTCAGAATTACTGTTAGTTGTGGATGATGCAATATATCAAACAGTTAGTGGGTTAGCAAACAGAATTGAAAGTAACAAAGAAGAACAAAAGAGTAGAGGGGGAAGGGAAGAAGTTTAACTAAAACAAAAAGTAAATCACTCAACAGAAAATGAAATTCACAAAATAAAAATGCTCAATCTAGTGATCTTCCAATTTAATCATTGTTGATGCACAATCAATCCCCGGCAACGGCGCCATAAACTTGATGCGCGGAAAACTTGTCTTACAACAAATCTCCCTTCGGCAAGTGTACCGAATTTGTCGTCAAGTAAAAACTCACAATAGAGTGAGGTCGAATCCCACAGGGATTGATTGATCAAGCAACTTTAATTAGAAGAATGTTCTAGTTGAGCGAATCCAGAATTTGGGTTAAGAGTTGCAGAAAATAAAATGGTGGGAATGTAAATAACAGAAAAGTAAATGCTAGAATTAAAGGACTGGAAGCAAATGACTGAAAGTAAATTGCAGAATTGTAAATGGGAATGGGGGATTTGCTCATAAAAATAAATGGCAGAAATTAAAGAGAATGGGTAAGATCAGAGATGGAAAGTTCATTGGGCTTAGGAGATGTTGCAATTCTCCGGATCAAGTTCATTTTCATCTCTTCCTCAATCAATGCACTCATTGATCTCCTTGGCAATCTTAAGTGATTGAATTACAATTTCTTGCAATTCAATCTCTCAAATCTTGATCAATAGCCAATTCCTTGGTCAATTGCTCATGAGAAGAGATGAAGTATGGTCACTGATTATACCACATGCATTTCCCAAATCAAGTATTGAGAGGGTTATAGTCACATACCCATCCAAACCCAATTTGGTCCAGCATGAGAAAGCATTTCTAGCTTGATCTCTTCATTCCTCTTTCAAGGTTCAAAAGAGATCCAAGTTTGAATAGCTTCTCTTCCAAGATAACTACTCAATTGGATGAAGATCGAAAGCTTTCAAGTAAAATCAAGAGAAAAGATAGAAGAAGAATAATGAAAGTTAGTATTGATCCATCAAATTACAACAGAGCTCCCTAACCCAATGAAAGGGGTTTAGTTGTTCATAGCTCTTGAAAATGAAAACAAAGATGGAGAATACATCATAAAACTAGAAAATGCAGAGAAAGTAAAATACAGAGAGTAGTTCTCTTTTTCCAGCCTCTAGAACTCCCTTTTACAATTCAAAGCTACTCCTATATATACTACTCTTCTCAGCTTCTAGTTTGCTCTTCAAGTCTTGGGCCTTTGGATCTTGAGTTTGAAGCAGTTCTTTTCTTCATTTGGGCTTGGCTTTACTTGCAGGGAGAAAGTGCTAAGTGGGCAGAGACTTCAGCTCAGGGCGTTAGGGGTGTTGACATTTAGTGAAAGTATAAGTTCGAGAACGTTAGTGACACTTAACATTTTCACTAACGTTCCATTGTACCCCTTTGCCTCACGTTAGATCCCACGTTAACTAGGTTAACGTGGCTTCTAACGTGGCCTTGCCAACCTTCGAGAATGTTAGTGACACTCAACATTTTCACTAATGTTCCAGTGTGCCCCTTTTTGCTTCACGTTAAAGCTCCACGTTAACTAGGTTAACATGGCTTCTAACATGGCCTTGCCAACCTTCGAGAACGTTAGTGACACTCAACATTGTCACTAACGTTCCAATGTGCCCCTAGATCTCACGTTAGAGTCCACGTTAACTAGGTTAACGTGGCTTCTAACGTGGCCATTCTTTGCCATCCCAACGTTAGTGACAATGTTGAGTGTCACTAACGTTGGCTCATCATTCATTCCTCATCGTTAGCTTCCACGTTAACTAAGTTAACGTGGAAGTTAACGTGGCTCCTTGGGGGGTTGTGTGGTTGCTTCCAACGTTAGTGACAATGTTGAGTGTCACTAACATTGGCGACAATTCTCACTTCTTACGTTAGCTCCTACGTTAACCAAGTTAACGTGGGAGTTAACGTGGTGTGTTGCATCCTTAGGCCAACGTTAGTGACAATGTTAAATGTCACTAACGTTGGCTTCTCTTCCCCCTTTTAACGTTAGAGGCCACGTTAACTAGGTTAACATGGGCTCTAACGTGGCCACTCATGAGTGTTTGCCAACGTTAGTGACAATGTTAAGTGTCACTAACGTTGGCTTAACTTCCCTTTTCCACGTTAGAGTTCACGTTAACTTAGTTAATGTGACTCTTAATGTGGGCAATGATGTCTATGAGAGTGTCATTGGCAATCACTTTTCTCATTAACCTTGCAAGTTTCCTCCGTTTCCTTGCTTCCTTTGGTCCTGAAATCAAGCAATAGAGTGCATCAAAGTTCTAGTCCAAGTCATGGGCAATGCAACATACAATTTGTCACTAAACTTATGCAAAATCCTCATGAAATAATGTAAAATGCACAATGTATGCTTGAGTCAAGGTGTAAGTGAATATCTACCCAAAACTAGCTTATTTCCTAAGGAAATGCATGAAACTAACCTAAAAACAGTAAAGAAAAGGTCAGTGAAACTGGCCAAGATGCCCTGGCATCAAGACCCTATTTTTAGAACAAAATTTCACTGATTTTTATCTAAACTTTTATGTTAAGTCTGCTTGAAGTTGTATTTAGAACATGGTTTTTGAGCTAAAGAACAGACAACCTGTGAGACTTTGAGCCTTTATACATGGTTACATTATTTAACCATAATTATTTTATTCTTGTGTGTTTACTTCTCTATGATTGTAATTTATATTTTGTTTCATCCTATATGTCCAATGTTAATAAATTTATATGCCTTCATATGATTGAGGCCATTATTTGTTTAGCTCACTTATCCTAAATAAGCCTACCCTTGCAATTACCTTTGTTAGCCACTTTGAGCCTTTAAATCCCATTTGTTCTTTATTTTACCACATTACTAGCCTTAAGCGGAAAAATAATTTTATATCCCAATTGAATCTTTGGTTAGCTTAAGATAGAATTGTGTGTTAATTAAGTATGGGAAAATTGTGGGAACAAAAGATAATAAAGGAATGTGTCATGATGATATAATGGGAATTTGGGTACCTACTCATGTGAAACTATAAGAATTAAAAATCTATGTGCATTGATAAGCTATGTTTATTTTTATATTTATGTTCAAAAAAAAATAAAAAAATAAAAAAATAAAAAAATAAAAATAAAATCCAAAAATATTCAATAATTAAATAAGGGGACAAAATTACCCCAATGTTAAGTTAAGAATTCAAAGATCAGTGTATGTATGATAAAATTAAAATAAAAGTTGATACATGAGTAAGGAATGTGAAAGGAAAATTTTGGGTAGCTAGGTATGAAATTTAAGTTATATAGAATGTACATATGTGTGGGTTAAAGCTTAGGTTAATTAAAGATTCAATTTATAAGCTTACTTAACCATATATGTATCCTTACCCTGACCTTGGCCCCATTACAACCTTGAAAAGACCTCATGATGTTTGCATTGGTATATTAAATGTTGTTGATTGGTTAGGTGAAGAACAAAAATTAGAAAGCATGATTAGAGAAGGATAGAGTGATTACCCTATACACTAGAGAGATTAGAGCATACATACATCATCAGTGAGGGTTCAATGCTTAAATTCTATGTTCCCTGCTTTCATGAGTTACCTTCTTGCATTTTTATCTGTTGTTACTATATAAGAATTGAATTAGTGGAATTTGATTTGTGATTGTCTTGAAGAGCTTATTTACTTTTGACCAAGTGGACAAAAATCATATAGTTGCATTCACATATATAGGTTGCATTGCATTGCATGAGTTTTACATGTTCCTACTCATTTATTTTATCTCCTTCAACTAAGCATGAGGACATGCTAATATCTAAGTGTGGGGAGGTTGATAAACCATTATTTTATGGTTTATATTGTGTTTAATTGTGTGGTTTTATCAAATCTTTACCCACTTATTCATTAAATAAGCATGCATTTATAATTCCTTCCTAAAAATGCTTTATGGTTGAAAATTTGCTTCCTAAAACTTTTAATTTTGTATTTTAATTCTTCTTTATTCCATTCGATGCCGTGATCTGTGTGTTAAGTGTTTCAGGCTTTATAGGGCATGAATGACTTGGAGATTAGAAAGGAAGCTCGCAAAAATGGAAGGAACACAAGAAATTAAGGAGATGACCAGCGAGAAGTGACGCGGGCGCATGGCTCACGCGACCACACGACATAGAGGAAATTACAGTGATGCGGACGCATGACTCACGTGACCGCGCGGATTGGAAACTACACCATTGACGCGAAGGCGTGGATGACGCGCACGCGTGGCAAGGCGAAACGCTGGATGACGCGAATGCCTGCATGACGCGATCGCGTGACGTGCGCGTTCTGCAGAATCTGCAGAATTCGCTGGGGGCGATTTTGGGCCCTGTTTTGACCCAGTTTTCGGCCCAAAAAAGCAGATTAGAGCCAGGGAACATGCGAAGACAAAAAATAACATTCATTCCGCCTAATTTTTAGTTTTTAGATCTGATTTTTCCTCTCCTCTAGGTTTTCTCTCTACACATTCATAGTTCTTAGGATTTTGATTTTATTGTGTTTTGGATTGGGATATTGAGAAGAGTTATTACCTCCGTCAGAACTTCATCATTCTAGTTTGTTTTCCTTACTTGTCTCTTACTCTTCCATGTCTTCAATTTATTCAGAATTACTATTGGATTATTTTTAGAATTTATTAAAACAAGAACCACTTTTATTTTTAATTGATCTTTTTTATTATTATTTATCATGTCTTTCTTTATTTCCCTTTCTTATGTTGTGAAGTTTACATTTATAATGAGCGAGTAGTTCCATAACTTGATTGGAAGTTGATTGAAAGGAGGACCTTGAGTTGGAATGCTCAAGAGAAAAATTGTAATTGGGTTTATTGTTGGATTATCCTCTAGTCACTGACACTAATCCTTTCCAAGAGAGAGGATTGGAACTTGTGAATAGAAATAGCTTTCCAACTTGCTTGACTTTCCCCTACCTAGTAAGGGATAACTAAGCAGAACAACCTTCAATCATCAACTAATCTTGAGAGTACTCCAACAAGAATAGGGCTTCCAACTAATCTACTCACGTAAGGTATTACTTGGATGACCAAGTGCACTTGCTGGTCAGCTGCACGGAGTTGTGTGAAAAGTGTGCGATCACGATTCCGTGTACCAAGTTTTTGGCGCCGTTGCCGGGGATTGTTCGAGTTTGGACAACTGACGGTTCATCTTGTTGCTCAGATTAGGTAATTTTATTTTAATTTTAAGCTTTTTGTTTTTTTATTATTTTTATTTTCAAAAAATTTTCAAAAAAAAAATCTTGTTCTTTAGAGTTTTTAAGAATGAATTCTAGAGTTTCATGAGATACGTTGAATCCTGGCTGGCTGTTAAGCCATGTCTAATTTTTTGGACCAAGGGTTCACTTATCCTTAGAAGAGCTTCTTTGTCTTTCTCATCAATTTAGCTGTTGTATGCAATGTTTTGCTGAAGCTTGGCTGGCCATTGGCCATGTCTAGTATTTTGGACCAAAGCTTTCACTGAAAGCTTGGCTAGCTAGTAAGCCATGTCTAATTCCTAGACCGGAGCTTTAGACTAACATTGCATGATTCCTGGAATTCGTATTAAAAATTTTGAAATCCTTATCTTTTTTTTCTTTTTCCAAATAATTTTCGAAAAATTCAAAAAAATATTTTTAATAAAATCACAAAAATAAAAAAATTAATTTATGTTTCTTGTTTGAGTCTAGTGTCACATTTTAAGTTTGGTGTCTTGCATGTTTTTTATTTTTTAATATATGCATTAGGTTCTTCAATGATCTTCAAGTCGTTCTTGGTGATTTTATTTGGTCTGATCTTTAAATTCTCTTATTTTGTGTCTTTTGTTGTTTTTCATATGCATTTTCAAATTGTTATTGTCCCTAGTATACAAACTTCTAAGTTTGGTGTCTTGCATGTCTTTGTTTTCCTGAAAAATTTTCAAAAATGTGTTCTTGCATGCATTGTTTATTTAACCTTAGTTTTTCATGTTTAATTTCATTCTGTTGTTTTTCTCTCTCATCATGAAAAATTCAAAAATATATCTTTTCAAGTTAATAGCACAGAGAATTGAAGATTCAAAACATGCAGCAGAGGAATTATAGAGAAAAAGCTGGGCGTTCAAAACGCCTAGTGAAGAAGGAAAACTGGCGTTTAAATGCCAGCCAGGGTACCTGCCTGGGCGTTAAACGCCCAAAAGGGTAGTATTTTGGGCGTTAAATGCCAGAATGGATACCATTCTGGGCGTTTAATGCCAGGATAGCAGCAAGGAGGTAATTTTGTTTTCAATTCAAATCTTTTTCAATTTTGAAAGTTTTAAAACTAATTTTTCAAAATCTTATCATTTTTGTATCCTCTCTTGTCAATCATATCTTTTTCAAAATCAATTCTTTTAAATTATTTTTCAAAATCTTTTTCAAAATCACTTAACCACTTTCTCACTATTAATTTTCGAAAACCATCAACCACTTTTTCAAAATTCCTTTTAATTAATTTAAATTTTTAATTTTGTTTTCGAAAATTCTTCTTCCTCCTCACCTTTTTCTATTTAAGGACTACACTCCTCCTCAATTAGCAATTCATACTATCTCTCCTTCTTCATATGTTCGAATTCTTACCTACCTACCTCATCCCTCTGTTCCTATTTTCCTCTGACACCTCAAGGAATCTCTATACTGTGACATAGAGGATTCCATACTTTCTTGTTCTCTTCTCTTTCATATGAGCAGGAACAAAGACAAAGGTATTCTTGTTGAAGCTGATCCTGAACCTGAAAGGACCTTGAAGAGGAAGCTAAGAGAAGCTAAAGCACAACTCTCTGGAGAGGACCTGACAGAAATTTTTGAAAAGGAAGAAGACATGACAGCCAAAAATAATAACAATGACAACAATACAAGGAAGATGCTTGGTGACTTCACTGCACCCTCTTCTGACTTCTGTGGAAGGAGCATCTCAATTCCTGCAATTGGAGCAAACAACTTTGAGCTTAAGCCTCAATTAGTTTCTCTGATGCAGCAGAATTACAAGTATCATGGACTTCTATTGGAAGATCCTCATCAGTTTCTAGCTGAATTCATGCAAATCTGTGACACTGTCAAGACCAATGGGGTTGACCCTGAGGTCTACAGACTTATGCTTTTCCCCTTTGCAGTAAGAGACAGAGCTAGAACATGTTTGGACTCACAACCTAAAGAAAGCCTGACTCTTGGGAAAACCTGGTCAATGCCTTCTTGGCAAAGTTCTTTCCACCTCAAAAATTGAGTAAGCTTAGAGTGGAAGTCCAAACCATCAGACAGAAGGAAGGCGAATCCCTCTATGAAGCTTGGGAAAGATACAAGAAATTGATCAGAAGGTGTCGTTCTGGCATGCTTTCAGAATGGAGCATCATGTGCATATTCTATGATGGTCTGTTCGAACTGTCCAAGATGTCATTAGACAACTCTGCTGGTGGATCTCTTCATTTGAAGAAGACGCCTGAAGAAGCCCATGAACTCATTGAAATGGTTGCAAATAACCAATTTGTGTACACTTCTGAAAGAAATCTTGTGAACAATGGGACAACTCAAAAGAAAGGAGTTCTTGAGATTGATACTCTGAATGCCATATTGACTCAGAACAAAATATTGACTTAGCAAGTCAATATGATTTCTCAGAGTCTGTCTAAAATGCAAGCTGCATCAGGCAGTACTAAGGAGGCTTCCTCTGAAGAAGAAGCTTATGATCCTGAGAATTCTGCAATGGCAGAGGTGAATTATATGGGAGAACCCAATGGAAACACCTATAATCCTTCATGGAGAAATCATCCAAATCTCTCATGGAAGGACCAACAGAAGCCTCAACAATGCTTCAACAATAATAATGGTGGAAGAAATAAGTTTAGCAATAGCAAGCCTTCTCCATCATCTTCTCAGCAACAGACAGAGAATTCTGAGCAGAGTCTCTCTGGCTTAGCAGCCATAGTCTTTGATCTATCTAAAACCACACTAAGTTTCATGACTGAAACAAGGTCCTCCATTAGAAATTTGGAGGCACAGGTGGGTCAGCTGAGTAAGAAAGTTACTAAACTCCCTCCTAGTGCTCTCCCAAGCAATACAGAAGAGAATCCCAAGAGAGAGTGCAAGGCCATAAACAAGTCCCACATGGCCGAATGCATAGAGGAGGGAAAGGCAATGATTTCCACTGAGGAAGACCTCAATGGGTGTCCCCTGGCCTCCAAGGAGTTCCCTAATGAGGAACCAAAGGAATCTGATTCTCATATAGAGACCATAGAGATTCCAATGTACCTACTTCTGCCATTCATGAGCTCTGATGAGTATTCTTCCTCTGAAGAGGATGAAGATATTGCTGAAGAGCAAGTTGCTAAGTATCTTAGAGCAATCATGAAGCTTAATGCCAAGTTATTTGGTAATGAGACTTGGGAGAATAAACCTCCATTGCTCATCAATGAACTGAATACCTTGGTTAGGCAGAAATTACCTCAGAAGAAACCGGACCCTGGAAAGTTCTCAATACCTTGTACCATAGGCACCATGACCTTTGAGAAGGCTCTGTGTGACCTGGGATCAAGTATAAACCTCATGCCCCTCTCTGTAATATAAAAACTAGGGATCCTTGAGGTACAAGCTACAAGAATCTCACTAGAGATGGTAGATAATTCAAGAAAACAGTCTTATGGACTTGTAGAGGATGTCTTGGTGAAGGTTGAAGGCCTTTACATCCTTACTGATTTCATAATCCTGGAAACTGGGAAGAATATGGATGATTCCATCATCCTTGACAGACCCTTCCTAGCCACAGCAAAAGTTGTGATTGATGTTGACAGAGGAGAGTTGGTCCTTCAAGTGAATGAGGACTACCTTGTGTTTAAGGCTCAAGGATCTCCCTCTATAACCATGGAGAGAAAGCATGAAAAGCTTCTCTCAAAGCAGAGTCAAATAGAGCCCCCACATTCAAACTTTAGGTTTAGTGTTGGGAGGCCATCATCATGCTCTGAGTATTTGTGAGGCTCCATGAGAGCCCACTATCAAGCTATTGACATTAAAGAAGTGCTTATTGGGAGGCAACCCAATTTTATTCAATTATATTTATTTATTTTCCATTGTTATTTTATATTTTCTTTAGGTTGATGATCATGTGAAGTCACAAAAACAACTGAAAAAGCAAAAACAGAATGAAAAACAGCATTAAAAATAGCACACCCTGGAGGAGGAGCTTACTGGCATTTAAACACCAGTAAGGGTAGCAGAATGGGCGTTAAACGCCCAGTCTGCCACCATTCTGGGCGTTTAACGCCAGAAAAGGGCACCAGACTGGCGTTTAATGCCAGAAAAGGGCAACAAGCTGGCGTTTAACGCCAGAAAGGGAAGAAAAGCTGGCGTTAAACGCCAGAAATGGGCAGCAACCTGGCGTTTAATACCAGGATTGGCACTCCAAGGGGCGTTTACATGCCAACATGGTGCAGGGATGAGAAATCCTTGACACCTCAGGATCTGTGGACCCCACAGGATCCCTACCTACCTCAACTCTCTCCATCTCTTCTTCACACATTTCCATAACACCCTTTTCCAAATACCCCTCACCAATCATCTCCATTTCTCTTCCCCATCACATCTTCACCAATCACCTCCACCCACTCTTCCCCAAAAACCCCACCAACCTCACAATTCAAATTCAAATACTTTCCTCCCAAACCCAACCCCTAATACATGAAAACCCCCCCTCTCTCTCTCTCACCCTATAAATCCCCCCTTCACTACCTTCATTTTCACACATCATACGCACTTCTCTCCAACTTGGCCGAACCTACACCAACCCTCCATCTCCTCCATTTTCTTCTTCTTCTACTCACTTCTTTCTTCCTTTGCTCGAGGACGAGCAAACCTTTTAAGTTTGGTGTGGTAAAAGCATCGCTTTTTGTTTTTCCATAACCATTTATGGCACCTAAGGCCAGAGAAACCTCTAGAAAGAGGAAAGGGAAAGCAAAAGCTTCCACATCTAAGTCATGGGAGATGGAGAGATTCATCTCAAAGGTTCATCAAGACCACTTCTATCAAGTCGGAATCTTAATGGTTCAAGAGTTCTATGCTAATGCATGGATCACCAAAAACCATCATCAAAGTGTGAACCCGGACCCAAAGAATTGGCTTACAATGGTCCGGGAAAAATACTTAGATTTCAGTCCGGAAAATGTAAGATTGGCATTCAACTTGCCAATAATGCAAGGAGATGCACGCCCCTACACTAGAAGGGTCAACTTTGATCAAAGATTGGACCAAGTCCTTATGGACAATTGTGTGGAAGGCGCTCAATGGAAGAGAGATTCAAGAGGGAAGCTGGTTCAACTAAAAAGGCTTGACCTCAAGCTAGTGGCTAGGGGATGGTTGGAGTTCATCCAACGCTCAATCATTCCCACTAGCAACCGGTCTGAAGTTACTATAGACCGGGCTATCATGATCCATAGCATCATGAATGGAGAGGAAGTAGAAGTTCATGAGGTTATATCCCTAGAACTCTACAAGGTGGCGGACAAGTCCTCTACTTTGGCAAGGTTAGCCTTCCCTCATCTAATTTGTCACCTCTGCAATTCAGCTGGAATTGACATAGAGGAAGACATCCTCATTGATGAGGACAAGCCCATCACTAATAAAAGGATTGAGCAAGTAAGAGAGCCCACTCATGGACCTCAACAAGAGCATGAGGAAATTCCTCATCATGAAATCCCTGAGATGCCTCAAGGGATGCACTTCCCTCAATAAAATTATTGGGAGGAAATTAATACCTCCCTAGGAGAATTAAGTTCCAACATGGGACAACTAAGGGTGGAACACCAAGAGCATTCCATCCTCCTTCATGAAATTAGAGAAGACCAAAGAGCCATGAGGGAGGAGCAACAAAGGCAAGGAAGAGACATAGAGGAGCTCAAGCGTTCCATTCGATCTTCAAGAGGAAGAACTAGCCGCCATCACTAAGGTGGACCCGTTCTTTAATCTCATTGCTCTTATTTTTCTGTTTTTCGAAAATTATGCTTTATGCTCTATCTATGTTTGTGTCTTTATTACATGATCATTAGTGTCTAGGTCTTAAAGCTATGAATGTCCTATGAATCCATCACCTTTCTTAAATGAAAAATGTTTTTAATTGCAAAAGAAAAAGAAGTACATGAATTTCGAATTTTAAAATAGTTTAATTATTTTGATGTGGTGGAAATACTTTTTGTTTTCTGAATGAATGCTTGAATAGTGCATATTTTTGAATTTGTTGTTTATGAATGTTAAAATTGTTGGCTCTTGAAAGAATGATGAAAAAGGAAAAATGTTATTGATAATCTGAAAAATCATAAAATTGATTCTTGAAGCAAGAAAAAGCATTGAAAAGCTTGCGAAAAAAATGGCAAAAAAATAAAAGAAAAAGAAAGAAAAAGAAAAAGCAAGTAGAAAAAGCCAATAGCCCTTTAAACCAAAAGGCAAGGGTAAAATAAAAAGGATGCAAGGCTTTGAGCATCAGTGGATAGGAGGGTCCAAAGGAATAAAAATCCTGGCCTAAGCGGCTAAACCAAGTTGTCCCTAACCATGTGCTTGTGGCGTGAAGGTGTCAAGTGAAAGCTTGAGACTGAGCGGTTAAAGTCGTGGTCCAAAGCAAAAGAGTGTGCTTAAGAGCTCTTGACACCTCTAATTGGGGACTCTAGCAAAGCTGAGTCACAATCTAAAAAGGTTCACCCAGTTATGTGTCTGTGGAATTTATGTATCCGGTGGTAATACTGGAAAACAAAATGCTTAGGGTCACGGCCAAGACTCATAAAGTAACTGTGTTCAAGAATCAACATACTGAACTAGGAGAATCAATAACACTATTTGAATTCTGTGTTCCTATAGAAGCCAATCATTCTGAACTTCAAAAGATAAAATGAGATGCCAAAACTATTTATAAGCAAAAAGCTAAGAGCCCCGCACATCTAATTAAGACTGATCTTCATAGATATTTTCGGAATTTATTGTATATTCTCTTCTTTTTATCCTACCTTGTTTTTAGTTGCTTGGGGACAAGCAACAATTTAAGTTTGGTGTTGTGATGAGCGGATAATTTATACGCTTTTTGACATTGTTTTTAGGTAGTTTTCAGTATGTTTTAGTTACTTTTTATTATATTTTTATTAGTTTTTCAATAAAAATCACATTCCTAGACTTTACTATGATTTTGTGTGTTTATCTGTGATTTCAGGTATTTTCTGACTGAAATTGAGGGACCTGAGCAAAAATCTGATTCAGAGGCTGAAAAAGGACTGCAGATGCTGTTGGATTCTGACCTCCATGCACTCGAAATGGATTTTCTCGAGCTACAGAAGCCAAATTGGCGAGCTCTCAATTGCGTTGGAAAGTAGACATCCTGGGCTTTCCAGCAATATATAATAGTCTATACTTTGCTCGCGTTTTGATAACGCAAACTGGCATTTAAACGCTAACTTTCTACCCTATTCTGGCGTTAAACGCCAGAACTGGAATAAAAGATGGAGTTAAACGCCCAAACTGGCACCAGAGCTGGTGTTTAACTCCAAGAAAAGTCTCTACATGTGAAAGCTTCACCAAGTGGGCCCAGAAGTGGATTTCTGCATTAATTACTTATTTCTGTAAAGCCTAGGCTACTAGTTCATTATAAATAGGACCTTTTACTATTGTATTTTCATCTTGGGAACACATTATGTAACTTTTACGTTCTGAGACTGATGAGCGGATAATTTATACGCTTTTTGACATTGTTTTTAGTATATTTTTAGTAGGATCTAGTTACTTTTAGGGATGTTTTCATTAGTTTTTATGTTAAATTCATATTTCTGGACTTTACTATGAGTTTGTGTGTTTTTCTTTGATTTCAGGTATTTTCTAGCTGAAATTGAGGGACTTGAGCAGAAATCAGATTCAGAGGTTGAAGAAGGACTGCTGATGCTGTTGGATTCTGACCTCCCTGCACTCAAAGTGGATTTTCTGGAGCTACAGAACTCGAAATTGCACGCTTTCAATTGCGTTGGAAAGTAGACATCCAGGGCTTTCCAGCAATGTATAATAGTCCATACTTTGGCCAAGAATAGATGACGTAAACTGGCGTTCAACGCCAGCTTTCTACCCAAATCTGGCGTCCAGCGCCAGAAAAGGAGCCAAAACCAGAGTTGAATGCCCAAACTGGCACAAAAGCTGGCGTTCAACTCCAAAAAAGACCTCTACACGTGCAACACTCAAGCTCAGCCCAAACACACACCAAGTGGGCCCCGGAAGTGGATTTATGCATCAATTACTTACTCATGTAAACCCTAGTAGCTAGTTTATTATAAATAGGGCCTTTTACTAGTCTTTTTAGAACATCCTGGATCCTGGATTGTATTTGGATCCTGTGATCACGTTTTAGGGGGCTGGCCATCTCGGCCATGCCTGGACCTTTCACTTATGTATTTTTAACGGTAGAGTTTCTACACTCCATAGATTAAGGTGTGGAGCTCTACTGTTCCTCAAAGATTAATGCAAAGTACTACTGTTTTCTATTCAATTCATCTTATTTCGCTTCTAAGATATCCATTCGCACCCAAGAACGTGATGAAGGTGATGATTAAGTGTGACGCTCATCACCATTCTCCCCTATGAATACGTGCCTGACAAACACTTCCGTTCTACATGAAATAAGCTAGAATGAATATCTTTTAGATCTCCTAACCAGAATCTTCGTGGCATAAGCTAGAATGATGGCGGCATTCAAGAGAATCCGGAAAGTCTAAACCTTGTCTGTGGTATTCCGAGTAGGATTCAATGATTGAATGACTGTGACGAGCTTCAAACTCGCGATTGTTGGGCGTTAGTGACAGACGCAAAAGGAGGGTGAATCCTATTCCAGCATGATCGAGAACCGACAGATGATTAGCCGTGCTGTGACAGAGCATGTGAGCATATTTTTCACTGAGAGGAGGGGATGTAGCCACTGACAACGGTGATGCCCTTGCATAAAGCCAGCCATGGAAAGGAGTAAGACTGATTGGATGAAGATAGCAGGAAAGCAGAGGTTCAGAGGAACGAAAAGCATCTCCATTCGCTTATCTGAAATTCCTACCAATGAATTACATAAGTACCTTTATCCCTATTTTATTAATTAATTTCAAAAACCTCATTATCAATTTATATCTGCCTAACTGAGATTTGCAAGGTGACCATAGCTTGCTTCATACCAACAATCTCCGTGCGATTCGACCCTTACTCACGTAAGGTATTACTTGGACGACCCAGTGCACTTGCTAGTTAGTTGTATCAAAGTTGTGAACCATGGTATCGGCACCATGTTCTTGGCGCCATTGCCAGGGAAAGAAAGAGCCATGAATTTTACATAATTAAAGTGTAATCACGATTACGCGTACCAAGTTGCTCACGTTGCCAGGGATTGTTCGAGCCTGGACATCACAATTTCGTGCACCAAGTTTTTGGCGCCGTTGCCGGGGATTGTTCGAGTATGGACAACTGACGGTTTATCCTGTTGCTCAGATTGGGTAACTTTCTTTTCGTTTTCTTTTCAAAAATTTTTCAAAAATATTTCAAAAATTTTCTCATCTGTTTTCGAAAAAAAAATTTTTTTTTCAAAAATATATTTTTCTTCAGAATTTTTAAGAATGAATTCTAGTGTTTCACGAAGCATGCGAAGCCTGGCTGGCTGTAAAGCCATGTCTAAATTTATTTGGACTGAGGCAGCAATTTGTTATCAAGAGCAAGCTAGTTGTTGCTAATCCACCTGCTGCTGTTCCTGATTCACCTGCTGAAGCTTGGCTGGCCATTAGCCATGTCTAGTGTTTTGGACCAGAGCTTTCATTGAAAGCTTGGCTGGCTAGTGAGCCATGTCTAATTCCTGGACTGAAGCTTTAGACTAAGAATACAAGATTCCTGGAATTCATGTTAAAAATTTTGGAATCCTTATTTTTTCTTTTTCATATAATTTTCGAAAAAATCCAAAAAAATTAGAAAATCAAAAAAATCAAAAACATTTTTTGTGTTTCTTGTTTGAGTCATGAGTCATGTCATAAGTTTGGTGTCAGTTGCATGTGCATCTTGCATTTTTCGAAAATTCATGCATTCATAGTGTTCTTCATAATCTTCAAGTTGTTCTTGGTAAGTCTTCTTGCTTGATCTTTGCATTTGCATGTTTTGTGTCTTTTCTTGTTTTTCATATGCATTCTTGAATTCTTAGTGTCTAAGCATTAAAGAATTCTAAGTTTGGTGTCTTGCATGTTTTCTTTGCATTAAAAATTTTTTCAAAATTGTGTCTATGATGTTCATCTTGACATTCATAGTGTTCTTGGTGTTCATCTTGACATTCATAGCATTCTTGCATGCATCACATGTTTTGATCTAAAAATTTCATGCATTGCATCTCTTTAGTGTTTTTCTCTCTCATCATAAAAATTTCAAAAAATCAAAAAAATATCTTTCCCATTTTCTCTCATCAAATTCGAAAATTTGGATTGACTTTTTCAAAAATTTTTAAAATCAAATTGTTTCTCATGAGTCAAATCAAATTTTCAATTTGAAAATCTTATCTTTTTCAAAATCTTTTTTAAAAATCAAATCTTTTTCAAAATTCTTAGTTATTTTCGAAAATTCCAAAAATATTTTTCAAAAATCTTTTTCTTATTTTTATACCAAATTTTCGAAAATAACAATAACAATTAATGTTTTGATTCAAAAATTTCAAGTTTGTTACTTGCTTGTTAAGAAAGATTCAAACTTTGAGTTCTAGAATCATATCTTGTGATTTCTTATGAATCAAGTCATTAATTGTGATTTTAAAAATCAAATCTTTTTCAAAAAACTAATTTCTATCATATCTTTTCAAAAATATCTTCTTATCTTATCTTTTTCAAAAAATTTGATTTCAAAATATCTTTTCCAACTTCCTAACTTCTTATCTTTTCAAAATTTGTTTCAACTAACTAACTAACTTTTTGTTTGTTTCTTAACTTTTTCAAAACTATCTAACTAACTCTCTCTCTCTAATTTTCGAAAATATCTTCCCTCTTTTTCAAAAATTTCTTTTTAATAAACTAATTATTTTTATCTTTGATTTTTCAAAAATTACTAACCTTTTTCAAAAAACTATATTCGAAAATCACTAACGCTTTTTCAAAAAATTATTTTCGAAAATTCTCCCTCTCCCATCTTATTCTATTTATTTACTCATCTACTAACATCTCATCTCACATCTCAACCCTCCTCACAGTTGTGTTTCTTCCATTATATTACATTCTTTGTCTCCCCCTCTTGTTCTACTCACACAAGGATCCCTATACTGTGGTATAAAGGATCCATATTATTATTATTATTTTTTCTGTACCCTCTTCTTTGTCATATGAGCAGGAGCAAGGACAAGAATATTCTTGTTGAAGCAGATCCAGAACCTGAAAGGACTCTGAAGAGAAAATTAAGAGAAGCTAAATTACAACAATCCAGAGATAACCTTTTAGAAATTTTTGAACAGGAAGAGGAGATGGCAGCCGAAAATAATAATAATGTAAGGAAGATGCTTGGTGACTTTACTGCACCTAATTCCAATTTACATGGAAGAAGCATCTCCATTCCTGCCATTAGAGCAAATAACTTTGAGCTGAAACCTCAATTAGTTTCTCTGATGCAGCAGAACTGCAAGTTTTATGGACTTCCATCTGAAGATCCTTTTCAGTTCTTAACTGAATTCTTGCAGATATGTGATACTATTAAGACTCATGGAGTAGATCCCGAAGTCTACAGGCTCATGCTTTTCCCTTTTGCCGTAAGAGACAGAGCTAGATTATGGTTGGATTCTCAACCCAAAGACATCCTGAACTCTTGGGATAAGCTAGTCACGGCTTTCTTAGCCAAGTTCTTTCCTCCTCAAAAGCTGAGCAAGCATAGAGTGGATGTTCAAACTTTCAAACAAAAAGAAGGTGAATCCCTCTATGAAGCTTGGGAAAGATACAAATAGTTGACCAAAAAGTGTCCTTCTGACATGCTTTCAGAATGGACCATCCTGGATATATTCTATGATGGTTTATCTGAGCTATCAAAGATGTCACTGGACACTTCTGCAGGTGGATCCATTCACCTAAAGAAAACGCCTGCAGAAGCTCAAGAACTCATTGACATGGTTGCTAATAACCAGTTCATGTACACTTCTGAGAGGAATCCTGTGAGTAATGGGACGCCTATGAAGAAGGGAGTTCTTAAAGTTGATACTCTGAATGCCATATTGGCTCAGAATAAAATATTGACTCAGCAAGTCAATATGATCTCTCAAAGTCTGCATGGAATGCAAGCTGCATCCAACAGTACTCAAGAGGCATCTTCTGAAGAAGAAGCTTATGATCCTGAAAACCCTGCAATAGCAGAGGTAAATTATTTAGGTGAACCTTATGGAAACACCTATAACTCATCATGGAGAAATCATCCAAATTTCTCATGGAAGGATCAAAAGCCTCAACAAGGCTTTAATAATGGTGGAAGAAATAGGTTTAGCAATAATAAACCTTTTCCATCATCCACTCAGCAACAGACAGAGAACTCTGAACAAAATACTTCTAATTTGGCAAACTTAGTCTCTGATCTGTCTAAGGCCACTGTAAGTTTCATGAATGAAACAAGATCCTCCATTAGAAATCTGGAAGCACAAGTGGGCCAGCTGAGTAAAAGGATCACTGAAATCCCTCCCAGTACTCTCCCAAGCAATACAGAAGAGAACCCAAAAGGAGAGTGCAAGGCCATTGACATAAGCACCATGGCCGAACCTACAAGGGGAATGGAGGACATGAATCCCAAAGAGGAAGACCTCCTGGGACGTCCAGCGATCAATAAGGAGCTTCCCTCTGAGGAACCAAAGGACTCTGAGGCTCATCTAGAGACCATAGAGATCCCATTGAACCTCCTTATGCCCTTCATGAGCTCTGATGAGTATTCCTCTTCTGAAGAAAATGAGGATGTTACTGAAGAGCAAACTGCCAAGTTTCTTGGTGCAATCATGAAGCTGAATGCCAAACTATTTGGCATTGATACTTGGGAAGTTGAACCTCCCTTGTTCATCAATGAACTAAGTGATCTGGATCAACTGACATTGCCACAGAAGAGACAGGATCTTGGAAAGTTCATAATACCCTGTACCATAGGCACCATGATCTTTAAGGCTCTGTGTGACCTTGGTTCAGGAATAAACCTCATGCCCCTCTCTGTAATAGAGAAACTGGGAATCTATGGGGTGCAAGCTGCTAAAATCTCATTAGAGATGGCAGACAGTTCAAGAAAACAGGCTTATGGACAAGTAGAGGACGTGCTAGTAAAGGTTGAAGGCCTTTACATCCCTGCTGATTTCATAGTCCTGGATACTGGAAAGGAAGAGGATGAATCCATCATCCTAGGAAGACCTTTCCTGGCCACAGCAAGAGCTGTGATTGATGTTAACAGAGGTGAAATAGTCCTTCAATGGAATGAGGACTCCCTTGTGTTTAAAACTCAAGGATCTCCCTCTGCAACTATGGAGGGGAAGCAAAAAAAGCTTTTCTCAAAGCAGAGTCAACTAGAGCCCCCACAGTCAAACTCTAAGTTTGGTGTTGGGAGGCCACAACCAAACTCTAATAGACAAGTATATAGTATACTTGCATGCATATAGATAGTTGCATTTAATAAGTTGTTACCCCTTGATCATTCTTCTTTATTTGCTTTAGCATGAGGACATCCTATTATTTAAGTGTGGGGAAATTGATGAGTCCATATTTGACGATATTTTTTGGCTTGATTTAAATGGATTTCATCACATAAGCTCACACTTAATCAACAAAATAGCATACTTTTGTGTTTTATCCCTAAATTGAGTCTAAATGTGAAAACATACATTTTTGTACTTAAATTGAGCAATTTAATCCCACTTTTATTCTATTCGATGCCGTGATATGTTTGATGAGTGATTTCAGGTCCTAGAGGCAAGAATGGCTTGGTAGAAGTGAAAGAAAGCATGCAAAAAGGGAGAAAATATGAAGAAAACAAAGGAGAAAAGCATTTCAGAGTGTGCCCACGCACACCTTCTGTGCCCACGCACACCTTCTGTGCCCACGCACAAGGGTCAAAATCAGCACCTGTGCCCACGCACAGAATGAAAATCAGCAAGTGTGCCCATGCACAACTTCTGTGCATACGCATAGGAGGAAAAACAACATGTGTGCGTACGCACAGGTCCCTGCACGTGGATTCATTAATGAAACATGTGATCCGTGATTTTGGGGGCCTTTGGCCCAGTTTTGGAAGGCTGAAGCTGGTTTTTGAAGTGCTATATGAAGGGGAAAAGAAGCCATATGAAGACATTAGGACTTAGACTTTATTTGTCACATTTTTCTTCATATAGTAGGAGTAGGAGTAGTGTAGATTAGGGAGAGCTCTCTTAGGGTTTTTAATTAGGGTTTATTGTAGCATTTTATAGCAAGTTTTGATTTTGGATTTTGCTCAACTCTTTTGTAAGTACTCTTAATCTTCTCTTTAATTACATCACTTATGCTTTTATTTTCCTATGGTTCAAGTTACATTGTTTATATATGCAATTTTGGTATCTTGAAGTTTTGATTGATGAATTTCATGTTTTATGCTTTATATATGCTTGATTGCTTGTTTATAGTTGGTTTTGTGAATATTTTGGTTATAGCTTTTATTTGTCTTTGTAATTTTCCATGTTTTACTTTTATGCCCACAAGGTGTTTGTGAAAATTCCAATTATGAGTTTTAAGTAGATTTTCACACCTTGGCTTGGGAATTGAGTTCCTAGGATACTAGAATCATAATGTCCGACATTTAGTGGTAATTCTTGGGTAGTCAGTTGACTCTTGTTTCCATTGACTCTTGTTTCCTTGACTTACTCCTCGATGTTAGGGGTTAACTAAGCAATATTGACTCATCATAGTTGCCATAGTTGTGGTTATAGGGATAATAGGATTCCTTGGATCCTCATTCCCAAGTCAAGGCTCTTTTATGCATATCGTAGCATTTTCACTAGTTTTGATCTTGTTTCCTTCTTAATTGCATTGATTTCAATTTTGATCATTCCTTAGGTCTTTTATTTCTTAGTTCCTTTAATCTTTAGTTCTTTGATTGCAAAATCCTTTGTCCTCACAACCGAAAGTGTAACACTTCAATTGCATTCCTAGTGAGAACGACTCAAGGTTTCATTACTCTCGGTTATGATATGAATTTGGAAAAAACTAAACTTTGATGCTGAGAGTTAGTTGTTGATTTGGCTATACATGCAACGAAGAGATTCTTATTTTGAGAAATTCCGAATCAACAATAATTTTCACATCAATATAGACAGTGTGCATTGAATAAATGTTGATATCCTTTGTTTCTTTCTTGAGTTTAGCATGAGGACAAGCTTAGTTTAAGTGTGGGGAGGTTTGATAAACCCCAATTTTGTGGTTTATCTTGTGTTGAATTTAGGAGATTTTATCAACTTTTTCCACATTTATTCAATGAAATAGCATGGTTTCATGAATTTCTCCTAATTTGTTCTTAAGAGTGAAAACATGCTTTTTTAGGCCTTTAAATAGCTAAATTTAATTCACTTTAATTCCATTTGATGCCTTGATATGTTTGTTGAGTGATTTCAGGCTTATAAGGTAAGGATTGGATGGAAGAAGTGAGGAGAAAAGCATGCAAAGTGGAGGATTCCTGAAGAAATGAGCATTTGGAGGATTCATGGCCACGCGCACGCGTCATCCACGTGTACGCGTGAGAGAGGATTTTGCCAAGCGACGCGCACACGTCACCCACGCGTACGCTTGAGGAGGGAATTTGATAGGCGACGCGCACGCGTCATTCACACGCACGCGTGACATTGGTCACGTGACCTCATTGAACACGCTGGGCACAATTTCTGAGCCTTCCATGCCCAAATCCAACTCATTTCTGAAGCTATTTAACGCAGAATTAAAGATGGGACAAATGGGGAGCAATTAGGTAGTGTAGGAAACATGCCTTAGGTTAGTTCTAAAGAGGGAAGCTCCCTCTTCTCTCTAGAAATTAGGGTTCTTAGCTTAATTTCCTTCTAGATTTAGGTTTTGATTCTTGTTTTCAATTAGTTTTTCTTGCAATTTCTTCTTCCTACATCTTTGTTCTCTTAGTTTACATTGTTAATTCCTCTTTTATGCCTCTTTTTATGTTGATGAACTCTTGCCAATTTCAATTTTTTTTAATGCAATTTGATGTTTCTTTGTTTATTATTGCTTGATTGAGTTGTTATTGTCATTTTCTTGCATTGGGTAGTTGTAGAATTTACTATTTCTTGCAATTTACCATGTTTTTCTTTTATGCCTTCCAAGTGTTTGACAAAATGCTTGGTTTGATTTTAGGGTAGTTTTTGAACATTCTTAGCTTGGAAAGAGAAATTGGGTAATCTTGAGTCATTGATACCCAATTTAGATTGGTGATCTAGAGTGATTAGTTATTCTTGTATCCATTAACATTACCTATGGATTGGGATTAACTAGTCCTATTTGACTTTCTCTGAATATGAAGATAACATTATACCTTCTTCCGATGTTCGAGATTACAAAATAGGATTAGCTCTTGTTAACTATTGTATGATAATTAATAACTAAGATAGAAAGCCTTAATTCTCAATCTTTGTCATGAATGTCTCTTTTTAGTAATTTCTTTCTTTAGTTGTTTGATTTACTTTTTTAATGTCATTTAAATTTCTTGTTATTTAGATTGTAGTCTTCTTATTGCAAACCACCCCTTGGAACCTCATAACCAATAATACGCATACCTCACTGCAATTCCTTTGAGAGACGACCCGAGATCTAATACTCTCAGTTTTCATTGGTTTGCACTCGTGACAAACAAAGTTAAACTTTGATTGAGCGGTATTTGTCAGTTTGGGACTATACTTGCAACAAAGTTATTTCCTCCAAATTGTTGAGCAATTTTTCCCACTTGCTAATTATTGAGCAATTTGGCCCACTTCCACCTCAAAATTTCTCAATGAAGCTCCTTAATTCTTGAGGTTGGTCCTTGTATCCTCCATGAATGAGGCAGTGGCTTGAGATAGGTTTTCTAAGGCTAATTTAAGACTAGAAATCTTCTAAGAATCTTGTTGAGTGGGTTGTGTGGGAGGTGGTTGTTGGTGAGAATGGTTTTGAGGGTAGTTGTTTTGGTTTTGTGGTGAGGATTAAAGGTGTTGTGCTGAGGGTTAAAGTGGCTTTGTTAGCGGTTGTTTGTAAAATTATTAGGCCTCTGACTTTGATTTTCCCACCCAAAATTTTGTTGATTCCTCCACCCAGGATTGTAACTCTTGGAGAAGGGATCATTTTGAGGTGGCCTTGAGGGATTGTGATGCATGTGCATCTTTTCTATATTTTCTTATTATTTTAGATATGAATTTAATGATTTTTATTTATATTTTGTGTTTGAAGCCTATTTATATGCTACTTTGAGCCACATTATGGTTTTATTAATTTTATGAAAGATCCGGGCGAGTTTGGCAAAGTTTGTGCAACAGAAAAAGGAAGAAAGTGGGCTGACCTCCTCACAATCCAACGAGCATAACTTGAGCTACAGAGGTCCAATTGATGCAGTTGTAGTGGCATTAGAAAGCCAAATTCTTGAGCTTTCTAACGATATATAATAGTCTATACTTTTCTTCTGGCATCACGGTGCTAAACTCCAGGTACCTCGTAACCAGTGCCCAAGCCACTGCCTCGTGGGGCACTAAATACTGTGCCTGGTGTTTAGCGCCAGGAAGACAGCAACGAGTGAAAGCTTTCTGCCTCTAGGGGCACTCAATTCCAGTTCTAGCGTTTAGCGCCAATAGTGCGGATCCAACATAAGGAAATGGCTTCATTACTTAGATTTGGGTCATATTTATTATATTTTATTTTGTTTTGGTTATTTTTATTTACAAACATAATCCTTTATGCCTGGAATTTATTATTCTATTTTATTTTCGAATCAAAATTAGGTTAGATATAAAAGAAAAAAGATTAGCCCTTGGAGGATCTTTTTACTTCCGCACTTTCACATTTTCTGAATCCTTGTTTTCTCTCTGAGTCATGAGCCACTAAATCTCCTCGGTTAAGGTTAGGAGCTCTATTTTTTTCTATGGACTAAGATTGTTTTTCTATTTTAATTAATGTATTGATTCAGTTTCAAGGATTACTTTCGTTCTTCATTTTATGAATCTCGGTAAATCGGAAGAATAACCCTTTTTCTATATGCGTTCTTGTGATTCCTAGAAGATTTATCTCACTTGAACAACAGCTTGAAAGTAAATTCCTCCTAAATTACTAATTACTTGGCTTTAACAGGAAATGTGACATATAATCCTTTTATATCTAGGTAGTAAGGGTTTTTGTGGCTATAAACTAGAATTGAACTTAACATTCTAATCGAAATTAAGTGACCAAGACATTGGCGCTTAACTAGGTTAGTGGAGACTAAATCACTAAGACATTAGGGTATATTTACTAACAGTTTGCCATGAAATGAATCTTGCATAATTAAATTAGTTAGTAAGAAAACTTATTCCGGAAGAATAAACACCTCCAAAACCTTAACTATTTTCTCCCATAAATTTCACATCAATCCTATTATTTGCTTTCTTACTTTTTGAAGTACTGTTTAATGCTTTTGAACCCCAAAACATCACTTTCTACCTGCCTGACTAAGTGATTCATTTGACCGTTGTTGCTCAGTCTATTAATTCTTGTGGGATCGACCTTCACCCACCTGAGGTATTACTTGGTATGACCCGGTGCACTTGCCAGTTCAATTGTGGTTTCCAAAGTTCTGCACCAGATTGCCCATGTAATTCACTTGCTCTAGAGATGATTGATCATACTTGTAAACCCCGAGTAATTAGTAAATAACTAACCAATAAATAAATTATTAATCAAAGTAATTAGAAAATGAGATTTCATAGTTTAATATAATAGAGCTAATTAAAATATTAATTTTGACACAAATTTTAAAGAATTCGACCCAAGATTGGGCCGAACGAGCCGAACCGGTTGAACCGGACTGATAAACCATTATTTTATGGTTTATATTGTGCTTAATTGTGTGATTTTATCGAATCTTTACCCACTTATTCATTAATTTAGCATGTATTTACAATTCCTTCCCAAAATTGCTCCATGGTTGAACACTCCTTCTTAGAGACTTTTAATTATGTATTTTAATTCTCCGTTATTCCATTCGATGCCGTGATCTGTGTGTTAAGTGTTTCAGGCTTTATAGGGCATGAATGACTTGGAGATTGGAAAGGAGGCTTGCAAAAATGGAAGGAACACAAGAAATTAAGGAGATGACCAGCGAGAAGTGACGCGGGCGCATGGCTCACGCGACCGCGCGAAATAGAGGAGATTGTAGTGACGCGCTCGCGTGCCTGACACGAACGCGTGAACTGAAAGTTGCATGAGTGACGCGAATGTGTGGATGACGCGCACGCGTGGCAAGGCAAAACGCTGGATGACGCGAACGCGTGGATGACGCGATCGCGTGACATGCGCGATCTGCAGAATTCGCTGGGGGCGATTTTGGGCCCTGTTTTGACCCAGTTTCGGCCCAGAAAAATAGATTAGAGCCAGGGAACATGCAGAGACCAGAGAACAACATTCATTCTACATAATTTTAGTTTTTAGATCTGATTTCACTCCTCCTCTAGGTTTTCTCTCTACACATTGATAGTTCTTAGGATTTTGATTTTATTGCTTTTTGGATTGGGATATTGAGAAGAGTTATTACCTCCGTCCAAGACTTCATCATTCTAGTTTGTTTCCTTACTTGTTACTTACTCTTTCATATCCTTAATTTATTCAGAGTTACTATTGGATTATTTTTAGAATTTATTAATACAAGAACTATTTTTATTTTTAATTGATCCTTTTGATTATTATTTATCATGTCTTTCTTTATTTCCCTTTCTTATTTCGTGAATTCTACAATCATAATGAGCGAGTAGTTCTATAACTTGATTGGGAGTCGGTTGAAAGGAGGGCCTTGAGTTGGAATGCTCAAGAGTAAAATTATAGTTGGGTTTAGCGTTGGATCGCCCTCTAATCACTAACACTAGTCCTTCCCAAGGGAGAGGATTAGAACTTGTGAATAGAAACTGACTTCCAACTTGCTTAACTTTCCTTTATCTGGTAAAGGATAACTGAGCAGGCAACCTTCAATTATCAATTTGATCTTGGGAAAACTCCAACAAGGATAGGACTTCCGACTAATCTACTCCCGGTCAAGGTTTTTATTTAAATTACACAAATTCTCTGATTTAATTTTCTGTCTATCAAACTCAACCCCTTTTGGAAAACATCTAATTAATAAAATAGCACATCTTTCTGTAAGTCGTTGGGAGACGACCTGGGATTCATACTCCCAGTATTTTAATTCTTATTTTGTGACAACCCTTCTAAATTGATAAGCGGATTTTTGGTTGGTTAAGAACTGTACTTGCAACGTATCTCTCATAATAATTTCTTAACTCTCCAATTTTCGCCACATGAATTTTTGGAGCTGTTGCCAGGGAGTTGCAATAGAGTGCTAAGTTATTGATTGGAATTTATTTATTTGCATTTTATTTTATTTTGCTACTATGAGCTGCATGTTTCTTTCATTAAATAACATGTTCACTTCTTGATCCAAGCTTGCTAGTATTTGATCCTGAAATTGAAAGAACTATTTCACGTATAAGGCAAGCTCGGCGTCGGTTAGTCCTCCCCGAGGGCAAATCTGAAAAAGCTGCCTTTCTACTGATTCGGTTGATTTACATGCAGGTGACATGGCAGCACCTAGGAGAGTTACTATCCAGGAGGCTGGAGCCCCTGATTTTACAATGCAACTATTTCAAGCGCATCACCTAGCGGTGGCTACAGATTTTGAAATAAAGATTGCACTACTCAACTTGATGCCTAAGTTTCATGGCTTACCTGCTCAAGAGCCTATCAAGCACCTTAGGGATTTCCAAGCAGCCTGTTCTACTGTCAGGCGTGATGATGCAGATGAGACTTCTATTCTGTTAAAAGCCTTCTCATTTTCTCTTGAGGAAAAGGCGAGAGAGTGGTACTACACTCAACCCGCAGAAACTGTTTCTGACTGGGATACGCTTAGAAGAGAATTTTTGGAAAAATTCTTTCCAGCTAAAGTTACTGATAAACTGAGGAAAGACATTTCCATGATTGTTCAAGATGAGTCCGAGACTCTCTACGAATATTGGGAGCGCTTCAACAATCTTCTGGAAGTATGCCCCCACCATATGATTGACAAGATAGTGTTGCTCGGCTACGTCACACAGGGCACGAGGCCTCAAGATAAGACCACATTGGAAAGTGCTAGCAATGGGTCTATGAAAAAGTACAAGACCACTGATGAGGCATGGCAATTGATCAGCAACTTAGCTGAATCTACTCGGAATCACAGGCAGAAACAAAGCCGGTCAAAAGCTGTTGCAGAAGTATCCTCTAGCAGATAGACTGCTGCTCTAACTCAGAGTATATGTGAAATGACCAACTTACTGAAGCAGATGCAGTTGAGTCAACAACAAGCTCAGCAAGCTCAGCCCTCTCCACCACAACAAGGCCAACAGTTAGTTCCACAGAGAGTATGTGGAATCTGTGCCGATTATAGCCATTATACTGATGAATGTCCGCAGCTCCAGCAGGAAGACAACACTGTGGCAGCCACTCATAACTTCTATGACCGCCCCAACCAAGGATACAATCAGGGTGGCAGCTACAACCATGGATGGCAGGACAATTCCAACCAAGTTTGGAGGGATAATTCTAACCAGAGTTGGAGGGACAATAATAACAGAGGAGGCAGAGACAATCAAGGAAATCAGAGGTGGAATAACAACAACAGGCAGCAGAACAAGAACCAGCCTTACAGAGCACCTCACCTGAGGCAATCCCAAGGAGCATAGCACAACCAATAACAAGTTTCGCAGATCACTCAATCTAATTCATCTCCGAGTGATGAGGTGCTTCAATCCATTGCGCAAGGACAAAGGAACATGGAAAGTTCACTTAACGGTCTAGCATCCGCTATACAAGCTCTCATCTCTCAGTTGGGATCATCCAATACTTTAAACACTCAATATGCAAGCTCCAGTGGAATTCCTTCTCAACCCTTACCCAATTCAAATGGTGGCATCAATGCCATCACCCTAACGTCTGGAACCACACTGCAAGAGAGGAATCAGGAGGAGCCAATCCCATCAAAACATGCCTTAGCTGAAGAGGTGGTGGAGGTAGAGGATGCTGAAGAGGAAGAGGACATACAAGACATGGTTGAAGAAGAAGAAGGTCAACCACAGAAGGAAGCACCAAAGGATGCAGACCCTGCAGAAAATGCCCTTCCTATTCCATTTCCACAAATTGCAAGGAAGCCCAGGAAGCAGATGGAACCTGATCCCAAAATGGTAGAAATATTAAAAAAGGTTGAGGTAACTATTCCCCTTTTTGATGTTATTCAGCAGGTACCTAAATACACAAAGTTTCTAAAAGATTTATGTATACATAAAGACAAAATTAATTAATTAGAAAATATTCCTTTAGGTAGTTCTATATCTGCTTTAATGGGAGGAATACCTGAAAAGTGTAGTGATCGAGGTCCATGCATGGTTAACTGTATTATTGGAGGTGTGATATTTTCTGACTGCATGTGTGATTTAGGAGCATGTGTTAGTGATGAGCGGATAATTTATATGCTTTTTGGCATTGTTTTTACATAGTTTTTAGTATGATTTAGTTAGTTTTCAGTATATTTTTATTAGTTTTTAAATAAAAATCATATTTCTGGACTTTACTATGAGTTTGTGTGTTTTTCTGTGATTTTAGGTAATTTCTGGCTGAAATTGAGGGACTTGAACAAAAATCAGATTCAGAGGTTGAAGAAGGACTGCAGATGCTGTTGGATTCTGACCTCCCTGCACTCAAAGTGGATTTTTTGGAGCTACAGAACTCCAAATTACACGCTCGCAATCGTGTTGGAAGGTAGACATCCAGAGCTTTCCAGCAATATATAATTTTCCATACTTTGCCCGAGTTTAGATGACGCAAACTGGCGTTCAACGCCAGTTCCATGTTGCATTCTGGAGTTAAACGCTAGAAATAGGTTGCAAAGTGGAGTTAAACGCCAGAAATAGGTTACAAACTGGCGTTCAACTCCAAGAGAAGCCTCTACACGTGTAAATCTCAATGCTCAGCCCAAGCACACACCAAGTGGGCCCCAGAAGTGGATTTCTGCATCATTTACTCATTTCTGTAAACCCTAGTAACTAGTTTAGTATAAATAGGAGTTTTTACTATTGTATTTACATCTTTGGATCATCTTCGGATCATCTTTGATCAGTTTTATGCTATCTTAGACCTTTATGGGGGCTGGCCATTCGGCCATGCCTGAACCTTCATCACTTATGTATTTTCAACGGTAGAGTTTCTACACACCATAGATTAATGTGTGGAGCTCTACTGTTCCTCATGAATTAATGCAAAGTACTATTGTTTTTCTATTCAATTCAAGCTTATTCCTATTCTAAGATATTCATTCTCACACAAGAAATTGATGAATGTGATGTTGATGCTCATCACCATTCTTACCTATGAACGTGTGCCTGCCAACCACTTCCGTTCTACATGAAAAAGAGATAGAATGAGTATCTCTTAGATATCTAATACAAGGGACCGAGTCCGAGATATTAGAGTCTTCGTGGTATAAGTAAGAACCCATGGATGGCCATTCCTGAGATCTGGAAAGTCTAAACCTTGTCCGTGGTATTCCGAGTAGGATCTGGGAAGGGATGGCATTGACGAGCTTCAAACTCGCGAGTGCTGGGCGTAGTGACAGACGCAAAAGGATAGTAAATCCTATTTCAATATGATCGAGAACCGACAGATGATTAGCCATGCAGTGACAGCGCATTGGACCATTTTCACAGGGAGGACGGGATATAGCCATTGACAGCGGTGATGCCCAACATATAGCTTGCCATGGAAGGGAGTAGGAATGATTGGATGAAGACAGCAGGAAAGCAGAGGTTCAGGAGGAACGAAAGTATCTCTATACGCTTATCTAAAATTCTCACCAATGAATTACATAAGTATCTCTATCCTAGTTTATATTTTAATTATGTTTTAATTATCAATTCACCATAACCATTTGAATCCGCCTGACTGAGATTTACAAGGTGACCATAGCTTACTTCAAGCCGACAATCTCGGTGGGATCGACCCTTACTCACGTAAGGTTTATTACTTGGACGACCCAGTGCACTTGCTGGTTAGTTGTGCGAAGTTGTGACAAAGTGTGATTCACGTTTGAGAGCACCAAGTCTTTGGCGCCATTGTTGATGATCGCAATTTTGTGCATCATGTTTTTGGCGCCGTTGCCAGGGATTGTTCGAGTTTGGACAACTGACGGTTCATCTTGTTGCTCAGATTAGGTAATTTTATTTTATTTTTAAGCTTTTTTTTATTTTTTATTTTCGAAAATAATATAGAAAAAAAAATTTCTTCTTTTTTGTTTTTCCCAAAATAATTTTCGAAAAAACCAAAAAAATCTTATAAAATCATAAAAACCAAAAATTTTACGTTTCTTGTTTGAGTCTAGTGTCAATTTTTAAGTTTGGTGTCAATTGCATGTTTATCTCTTTCTTGCATTTTTCGAAAATTCATGCATCGCATTCTTCATGATCTTCAAGTTGTTCTTGATGAATCCTCTTGTTTGATCTTCATATTTTCTTGATTGTGTGTTGCATCTTGTTTTTCATATGCATTCTTGCATTCATAGTATCTAAAAACTAAAATTTTCTAAGTTTGGTGTCTTGCATGTTCTTCTTTTCTTCAAAATTTTCCAAAATAAGTTCTTGGTGTTCATCTTGACATTCAAATTGTTCTTGGTGTTCATCTTGACATTCATAGTGTTCTTGCATGCATCATTTGTTTTGATCCAAAATTTTCATGCATTAAGTCTTTTTATTATTTTTCTCTTTTTTCATTAAAAATTCAAAAATAAAAAAAAATATCTTTCCCTTTTTCACTCATAAATTTTTGAAAATTTGAGTTGACTTTTTCAAAACTTTTTAAAATTTAGTTGTTTCTTATGAGTTAAGTCAAATTTTCAATTTAAAAATTCTATCTTTTTCAAATCTTTTTCAAAAACTAAATCTTTTTCAATTTTCTTCTTAATATTTTCGAAAATTTCAAAATTTATTTTCAAAATCTTTTTCTTATTTTTATTTTATATTTTCAAAATTAATGCTAACAATTAATGTGATTGATTCAAAAATTTCAAGTTGTTACTTGCCTATTAAGAAAGATTCAATCTTTCAACTTTAAATTCATATCTTTTTGTTTCTTGTTAGTCAAGTAATCAACTTTAATTTTCAAAATCAAATCTTTTTAAATTTCTTTTTCAAATCTTTTTCAAAATAAGTTTCAATCACATCTTTTCAAAATCAATTTCAAAATCTTTTCTAACTTATTTTCTAACTTCTTATCTTTTCAATAATTGATTTTCAAATCTTTTCCAATTAATCCTATCTTTTTTGTTTGATTCTTATCTTTTTCAAAACTACCTAACTAATTCTCTCCCTCTAATTTTTGAAAATCACCTTCCTCTTTTTCAAAATTCCTTTTTTTTATTAACTAATTGTTTTAATTTTTACTTTAATTTAATTTCATTTTCCTTTTTTGTATTTTCGAATTCTAACTTTAAATTTAATTTAAAAACAAAAATATTTTTTTTTCTTTTCAATGATTTTCGAAATTCTTCTCCGTCATCTCCTTCTAATTATTTATTTATTTACTGACACTCCTCTTCATCTAAGAATTCGAACCCACTCCTCTCCCCTGTGTTTGGATTCTTATCTTTTCCTTCTTCTATTCTTATCTTCTTCTACTCACATAAAGGAATCTCTATACTGTGACATAGAGGATTCCATATTTTCTTTTCTATTTTCTTCTTTTTCATATGAGCAGGAACAAGGATAAGAACATTCTTGTTGAGGCTAATCCTAGACCTGAAAGGACTCTAAAGAGGAAGCTAAGGGAAGCTAAAGCACAACTCTCTGGAGAAACCTGACAGAAATTTTCAAAAAAGAAGGAGACATGGCCGAAAATAATAACAATGCAAGGAAGATGCTTGGTGACTTTACTGCACCAAATTCCAACTTACATGGAAGAAGTATCTCAATCCCTACCATTGGAGCAAACAATTTTGAGCTTAAGCCTCAATTAGTTTCTCTGATGCAACAGAATTGCAAGTTTCATGGACGTTCATCAGAAGATCCTTTTCAGTTCTTAATTGAATTCTTGCAGATCTGTGATACTGTTAAGACCAATGGGATTGATCCTGAGGTCTACAGACTCGTGCTTTTCCCATTTGCTGTAAGAGACAGAGCTAGAATATGGTTGGACTCTCAACCTAAAGATAGCCTGAACTCTTGGGATAAGCTGGTCACGGCTTTCTTAGCCAAGTTCTTTCCTCCTCAAAAGCTTAGTAAGCTTAGAGTGGATGTTCAAACCTTCAGACAGAAGGACGGTGAATCCCTCTATGAAGCTTGAGAGAGATATAAGCAACTGACCAAAAAGTGTCCTTCTGACATGCTATCAGAATGGACCATCCTGGATATATTCTATGCTGGTCTATCTGAGTTATCAAAGATGTCATTGGACCATTCTGCATGTGGATCCATTCACCTAAAGAAAACGCCTACAGAAGCTCAGGAACTCATTGACATGGTTGCAAATAACCAGTTTATGTACACTTCTGAGAGGAATCCTGTAAGTAATGGGACGCCTCAAAGAAAGGGAGTTCTTGAAATTGATGCTCTAAATGCCATATTGGCTCAGAACAAAATATTGACTCAGCAAGTCAATATGATTTCTCAGAGTCTGAATAGATTGCAAGCTGCATCCAACAGTACTCAGGAGGTATCTTCTAAAGAAGAAGCTTATGATCCTGAGAACTCTGCAATAGCAGAGGTGAATTACATGGAGAAACCCTATGGAAACACCTATAATCCCTCATGGAGAAATCATCCAAATTTCTCATGGAAGGATTAACAAAAGCCTCAACAAGACTTTAATAATGGTGGAAGAAACAGGTTTAGCAATAGCAAACCTTTTCCATCATCCACTCAGCAATAGACAGAGAATTCTGAGCAGAACCCATCTAGCTTAGCAAATATAGTCTCTGATCTATCTAAGGCCACTGTGAGTTTCATGAATGAAACAAGGTCCTCCATTAGAAATTTGGAGGCACAAGTGGGCCAGCTGAGTAAAAGGGTCACTGAAACTCCTCCTAGTACTCTCCCATGTAATACAGAAGAAAATTCAAAGGGAGAGTGCAAGGCCATTGACTTGACCATCATGGCCGAACCTACAAGGGAGGAGGAGGACGTGAATCCTAGTGAGGAAGACCTCCTCAGACATTCAGTGACCAAGAAGGAGTTTCCCTTTGAGGAACCAAAGGAATCTGAAGCTCATCTAGAGACCATAGAGATTCCATTGAACCTCTTTCTGCCCTTCATGAGCTCTGATGAGTATTCTTCTTCTGAAGAGAATGAAGACGTTAATGAAGAGCAAGTTGCTAAGTACCTTGGTGCAATCATGAAGCTGAATGCCAAATTATTTAGTAATGAGCCTTGGGAAGATGAACCTCCCTTACTCACCAATGAACTGAATGCATTAGATAGGTAGAAATTACCTCAAAAGAAACAGCATCCTGGCAAATTCTTAATACCCTGTACCATAGGCACCATGACCTTTGAGAAGGCTCTGTGTGACCTGGGGTCAGGCATAAACTTAATGCCACTCTCTGTAATGGAGAAACTTGGGATCTTTGAGGTGCAAGCTGCCAGAATCTCATTAGAGATGGCAGACAACTCAAGAAAACAGGCTTATGGACAAGTAGAGGACGTGTTAGTAAAGGTTGAAGGCCTTTACATCCCTGCTGATTTCATAATCCTAGAGACTGGGAAGGATGAGGATGAATCCATCATCCTTGGAAGACCCTTCCTAGCCACAACAAGAGCTGTGATTGATGTGGACAGAGGAGAGTTGGTCCTCCAACTGAATGAGGACAACCTTGTGTTTAAAACTCAAGGATCTCCTTCTGTAACCATGGAGAGGAAGCATAAAAAGCTTCTCTTACTGCAGAGTCAACCAAAGCCCCCACAGTCAAAATCTAAGTTTGGTGTTAGGAGGCCATAACCAAACTCTAAGTTTAGTGTTGAACACCCACATTCAAACTCTAAGTTTTGTATTAGGAGGTTCCAACCTTGCTCTGATTATCTGTGAGGCTCCATGAGAGCTCACTGTCAAGCTATTGACATTAAAGAAGCACTTGTTGGGAGGCAACCCAATGTTATTTAATCATATCTATTTTATTTTCTTTTTGTTATTTCGTGTTTATTAGGTTGATGATCATGTGCAGTCACAAAAACTACTGAAAAATCAAAAACAGAATAAAAAACAGCATTAAAAATAGCACACTCTGGAGGAGGAGCATTCTGGCATTTAAACGCCAGAAACAAGCATCTATCTGGCGTTTAACGCCAGAAACAAGCACCAAGCTGGCGTTTAACGCCAGAAACAAGCATCTACCTGGCGTTAAACGCCAGAAACAGGCTACATTTGGGCGTTTAATTCCAGAAACAAGCAGTAGTCTGGCGTTAAATGCTAGGATTGCACAGCAAGGGCATTTTACATGCCTAATTGGAGCAGGGATGTTAAGTCCTTGGCCCTACTGGATCTGTGGACCCCACAGGATCCCCACAGGATCTGTGGACCCCATAGGATCCCGACCACTTCTTCTCTCCTCTTCACACCTTTTCATAACCCTCTTCCCCAAATACCCTTCACCAATCACCTCAATCACTCTTCCCCATCCCCTCTTCACCACTCACATCTATCCTCTCTTCCCCAAAAACCCCACCTAGCTTCAAAACTCAAACTATTTTCCCTGCCAAACCCAACCCTAATAGCCGAACCCTAATGATGAGTATTTTGGTGAAAAATAAATTTCTCCCAAAACACACAAATCTAACCGGCAAGTGCACCGGGTCGCATCAAGTAATAATAACTCACGGGAATGAGGTCGATCCCACAGGGATTGATGGATCAAGCAACTTTAGTGGGTGATTAGTTTAGTCAAGCTAACATTGATGTGAATTGTGTGAAATGTAGCCAACAGAAAGTAAATTGCAATGAATCTTAAAGATGCAGAAAGTAAAATTGCAAGTAAGTTAAAGAACAAGAAAGTAAAATAGCTGAAACTTAAATTGCAAGAAAAGTAAATTGCATGAAAAGTAAAGGGGCTGGGGTGTTGGAAATTAAAAAGAGCAATAGATCACGCAACTAGAAATTTAAATTGCAGGAAGAATAAAGGAACTTGGATGCTGGGAATCAAAACAGAATTGAAATTTTAAAGTGCAGTGAATTAAAAGCAGCAAGAAAAACAAAGAGAAATCTCAGAGGGAGAATGAAACAGAACACTTTCAATTCTCCACCCAAGATTCAAAACAAAGAAAATTAAAGAGAGAGCTCTCAAATTCTAGTGCTCCCTAGTGGAGCCAGCCTCCCTTACAAATATGAAAATGATGCCTTATATAGGCTTTACATAATGGAAATGAAAATGAAATTAAAAACAAATTACAATTAAATGAAATTCCTATTTTATCTATTTCTTGTGCCTTTGAGTGATGATCATTTGGGCCCTTGCTCTTGATGGAATTGGGTTGATAAAGGCCTTGGTTGATTGCTCTTGGAGTTTGAAGAGGAACCGAATTGAACCGGGTTGAGTTTGCAAAAGTTGGACCAAAAGTTGGAGCTAAAGTTAGGGGTCTAACTTTGGCTCCAACTTTTCATAGCAGCCCACAAAACTTGCTGGTATGAACATTGGTGCCAACGTTAGGGGTCTAACTTTGACCCTAACGTTGGCCTCCCTTATGCACATTTATGGCGCCAACTTTGTCCTCTTGTCATGTTGCCAATTTTATGCCTAATATAGACTATCATATATGGTTGGAAAGCTCTGAATGTCAGCTTTCCAACCCACTTGGAATCACTTCAATTGGACATCTACAACTCAAGTTATGATCATTTGAAGAGGGCATGGTCGCTGGCTTTGGTGTGCAGCGTTTGAGGTAACGTTTGCCTCAAACGTTGGCGAAATCGCCAGTTCTGGAGGCTCAAACGTATTGTCCACCCCATACTATTATCCATTGTTGGAAAGCCCTGGATGTCTACTTTCCAATGCCGTTGGGAGCACATCAATTGGAGCTCTACAGCTCGAGTTATACTCCATCGAAGGTGCAGAGGTCAAGTGGCCTCACTGCATGTTGTCACCATGTTCATTTATGCACATTGCGGGGCAGTTTTCTCCCTCAATTTTAGTGTCCACCATGCAGTGCCATATATGCTTGGAAAGCTCTTGATTCCTACTTTCTAATGCTTCTTGAATCACCTCATTTGGAGCTCTGTAGCTCAAGTTATTTTTGTTGGAAGTATACCCTTTCAAGCTGTTGTGGTGTGTGGTGCCAACGTTAGCCTCAAAGTTAGGGGGCTAACGTTGGCGCAAACTTTTGCTCCTCCCCTTGTGAATTTCATGTGCCAACGTTAGCCTCCAAGTTAGGGGGCTAACGTTGGCGCAAACGTTTGGTGCCCAGGGGTGAATTTCATGTGCCAACGTTAGCCTCCAAGTTAGGGGTCTAACTTTGAGGCTAACTTTTTACCCAAAAGTTTTTGCTTCCTGGTTCAACTTATTCCATTGTCCTCTCTTTACTCCTAGCCATTCCTTCTTGCTTCACCCTTTCTCCAAGCCTTCTTCACCTATCATTAATCAACCAAATACATCAAAGCTATGCTCAAAATCATGAGATATTCATTCTTTCATAATATGTGACAATTTTAGCATAAAACCTCATGAAATAGCATGAATTCATACATGGTTGATTAAATCAAAGGAAGCATGAAAATCTACCCACTTGGCTTGCTTATGGCTCAAGAAAGTGCATAAAACCTATTGAAAACAAAGGAAAAAGGCATAGAAAAACATGACATGATGACATGTCATCACCTAACCCTCCCCACACTCCTATATAAACCCCTCATTCCTTCTTCATTTTCATACAACACAACCCTCTCTTCTTCCCCTTGGCCGAATACACCCCTCTCTCCCTCTCCTCCATTTCTCTTCTTCTTCTCCTTCTTTCTTTCTTCTTTTGCTCGGGGACGAGCAAACATTTTAAGTTTGGTGTGGTAAAAGCATAGCTTTTTGTTTTTCCATAACCATTAATGGCACCTAAGGCCAAAGAAACCTAAAGAAAGAGGAAAGGGAAGGCAATTGCTTCCACCTCTGAGCCATGGGAGATGGAGAGATTCATCTCAAAGGTCCATCAAGACCACTTCTATGAAGTTGTGGCCAAGAAGAAAGTGATTCCTGAGGTTCCTTTCAAGCTCAAAAAGAATGAGTATCTGGAGATCCGACTTGAGATCCAAAGAAGAGGTTGGAAAGTTCTCACCAACTCCATTCAACAAGTCGGGATCTTAATGGTTCAAGAGTTCTATGCAAACGCATGGATCACTAGGAACCGTGATCAAAGTGTGAACTCGAATCCAAAGCATTGGCTCACCATGGTTCGGGGGAAATACTTAGACTTCAGTCCGGAAAATGTAAGGCTAGCGTTCAACTTGCCAATGATGGAAGAAAATGCACGCCCTTACACTAGAAGGGTCAACTTTGATCAAAGGATGGACCAAGTCCTCATGGACATATGTGTGGAAGGAGCTCAATGGAAAATTGACTCAAGAGGCAATCCGGTTCAATTGAGAAGACTGGACCTTAAGCCTGTAGCTAGAGGATGGTTGGAGTTTATTCAACGCTCAATCATTCCTACTAGCAACCGGTCTGAAGTTACTATAGATCGGGCCATCATGATCCATAGTATCATGATTGGGGAGGAAGTGGAAGTTCATGAGATCATACCTCAAGAACTCTACAAGGTGGCTGACAAGTCCTCTACTTTGGCAAGGTTAGCCTTTCCTCACCTCATTTGCCACCTCTACAATTCGGCTGGAATTGACATAGAGGGAGACATCCTTATTGAAGAGGACAAACCCATCACTAAGAAAAGGATGAAGCAAACAAGAGAGCATGGATCTCAACAAGAGCATGAGGAAATTTCTCACCATGAAATCCCTGAGATGCCTCAGGGGATGCACTTTCCTCCACAGAATTATTGGGAGCGAATCAACAATTTCCTAGGAGAATTAAGTTCCAACATGGGACAACTAAGGATGGAGCACCAAGAGCACTCCATCATCCTCAATGAAATTAGAGAAGATCAAAGAGCTATGAGGGAGGAGCAACAAAGGCAAGGAAGAGACATAGAGGAACTCAAAAGCACCATTGGTTCTTCAAGAAGAGGAAGACGCCACCCTAACTAAGGTGGACTCATTCCTTAATCTCCTTGTCTATTTATTTTACTGTTTTTCGATTTTTTGAGCTTTATGTTTTATTTATGTTTGTGTCTTTCCTACATGATCACTAGTGTCTAAGTGTCTATGCCTTAAAGTTATGAATGTCCTATGAATCCATCACCTCTCTTAAATGAAAATTGTTTTAATTACAAAAGAACAAGAAGTACATAGTTTTGAATTCATCCTTGAAACTAGTTTAATTATTTTGATGTGGTGACAATACTTTTTGTTTTCTGAATGAATGCTTGAACAGTGCATATGTCTTTTGAAATTGTGGTTTATGAATGTTAAATAAGTTGGCTCTTGAAAGAATGATGAAAAAGGAGAAATGTTATTTGATGATCCGAAAAATCATAAAATTGATTCCTGAAGCAAGAAAAAGCAGTGAATACAAAGCTTGCAGAAAAGAAAAAGAGAAAGAAAAATAGCGAAAAAAAAGAGAAAGAAAAAGAAAAAGCAAGCAGAAAAAGCCAATAGCCCTTAAAACCAAAAGACAAGGATAATAAAAAGGATCCAAGGCTTTGAGCATCAGTGGATAGGAGGGCCTAAAGGAATAAAATCCTGGCCTAAGCGGCTAAACCATGCTGTCCCTAACCATGTGCTTGTGGCGTGAAGGTGTCAAGTGAATACTTGAGACTGAGCGGTTAAAGTCAAGGTCCAAAGCAAAAAAAATAGAGTGCTTAATAACCCTGGACACCTCTAATTGGGGACTTTAGCAAAGCTGAGTCACAATCTGAAAAGGTTCACCCAGTTATGTGTCTGTGGCATTTATGTATCCGGTGGTAATACTGGAAAACAAAGTGCTTAGGGCCACGACCAAGACTCATAAAGTAGCTGTGTTCAAGAATCAACATACTGAACTAGGAGAATCAATAACACTATCTAAATTCTAAGTTCCTATAGATGCCAATCATTCTGAACTTCAATGGATAAAGTAAGATGCCAAAACTATTCAAGAGGCAAAAAGCTACTAGTCCCGCTCATCTGATTGGAGCTAAGTTTCATTGATATTTTGGAATTTATAGTATATTCTCTTTTTTTTTTATCTTATTTGATTTTCAGTTGCTTGGGGACAAGCAACAATTTAAGTTTGGTGTTGTGATGAGCGGATAATTTATACACTTTTTGGCATTATTTTTACATAGTTTTTAGTATGATTTAGTTAGTTTTCAGTATATTTTTATTATTTTTAAATAAAAATCACATTTCTGGACTTTACTATGAGTTTGTGTGTTTTTATGTGATTTCAGGTAATTTCTGGCTGAAATTGAGGGACTTGAGCAAAAATCAGATTCAGAGGTTGAAGAAGGACTGCAGATGCTGTTGGATTCTGACCTCCCTGCACTCAAAGTGGATTTTTTGGAGCTACAAAACTCCAAATAGTGCGCTCGCAATTGCGTTGGAAAGTAGACATCCAGAGCTTTCCAGCAATATATAATAGTTCATACTTTGCCCGAGTTTAGATGATGAAAACTGGCGTTCAACGCCAGTTCCATGTTACATTCTGGAGTTAAACGCCAGAAACAGGTTGCAAAGTGGAGTTAAACGCCAGAAACAGGTTACAAACTGGCATTCAACTCCAAGAGAAGCCTCTATACGTGTAAAGCTCAATGCTCAGCCCAAGCACACACCAAGTAGGCCCCAGAAGTGGATTTCAGCATCATTTACTCATTTCTGTAAACCCTAGTAACTAGTTTAGTATAAATATGACTTTTTACTATTGTATTTACATCTTTGGATCATCTTCGGATCATCTTTGATTAAATTGGTGGATAACTAAATTGAGCATTTGTTTTTATTTTGTTTGATTTAAGTTCATTTGAGTAATTTACTTTCTGTTTAGTTATTTTCTTCCCTTTCCCCTGTTCATTTTTCTTAGTTGTTTACAATTCAGTCACTAACCCACTAACTGTTTGATATATTGCATCACTCACACTAACAGCATTTCTGTAGAAATTACTGTCTGCATCTATCTCTCTTGCTTGTGCCTTGTTGGTTGTATGACAGGTAGAAGAAGCGGGGCTTTAACTTTCTTTGATTCTAAACCTGAGAGGACCTTCCTTAGATTAAGGAGGGAAGCAAGAGGAAAGAGAGTAGTTGGTGCTGAGGAAGAGGAAGAGTACTTTGAACCAGACATGAATGAGAATATGGAAAACCATCAAGAAGAAGAGGCTCACAACCATGGCAGAGAAGGTCCGGCGCATCAGGCTGGGCAAGAGAGAAGAGTTCTGGGTTCTTACATCAACCCAAACCCAGGAAACTGTGGGAGTAGCATCCAAAGGCCAACCATACATGCCAACAACTTTGAACTAAAGCCACAGCTCATCACCCTTGTTCAGAACAATTGTTCATTCGGAGGAAGTGTCCAAGAAGACCCCAATCAACATCTAACCACCTTCCTGAGGATATGCGATACTGTGAAGTCTAATGGTGTTCATCCTGACACCTATAGACTACTTCTGTTCCCTTTCTCACTCAAGGAAAAAGCATCTAAATGGCTGGAATCCTTTCCAAAGGAGAGTTTAGCAACCTGGGAAGATGTGGTGAACAAATTCTTGGCAAGATTCTATCCTCCTCAACGGATCAACAGGTTGAGAGCTGAGGTACAAACCTTTAGGCAACAAGATGGTGAGACTCTATATGAAGCATGGGAGAGATTTAAGGACTTGACAAGAAGATGCCCGCCAGATATGTTCAATGAATGGGTGCAGTTGCACATTTTCTATGAAGGTCTTTCATATGAATCAAAGAAAGCAGTAGACCACTCATCTGGGGGATCTCTAAACAAGAAGAAGACCATTGAAGAAGCCATAGATGTCATTGAGACTATAGCTGAGAATGACTATTTCTATGCTTCTGAAAGAGGCAACACTAGAGGAGTGATTGAGCTGAACAACGTGGATGCACTGCTAGCTCAAAACAAGATGATTACCAAGTAATTAGCTGACCTCACTAAGAAGATGGAGAGGAATCAAGTAGCAGCAATCACCATTTCAGCAGCAACCCAAGAAGGAGTAAATGAAGAAGCAGAGGGTGATCAGGAACAAGCCAACTACATTGGGAATTCACCTAGGCAACACCATGACCCATACTCCAAAACATATAATCCTGGTTGGAGGAACCTGGTGCACAAAATTGTGATGTCCAGGCTCGAACAATCCCTGGCAATATGAGCAACTTGGTACGCGTAATCGTGATTACACTTTAATGATGTAAAATTCATGGCTCTTTCTTTCCCTGGCAATGGCGCCAAGAACATGGTGCCAATACCATGGTTCACAACTTCGATACAACTGACCAGTAAGTGCACTGGGTCGTCCAAGTAATACCTTACGTGAGTAAGGGTCGAATCCCACGGAGATTGTTGGTATGAAGCAAGCTATGGTCACCTTGCAAATCTCAGTTAGGCAGATATAAATTGATAATGGTGTTTTCGAATAATATATATAATAGAATAGGGATAGAAATACTTATGTAATTCATTAGTGAGAATTTCAGATAAGCGAATAGAGATGCTTTTCGTTCCTCTGAACCTCTGCTTTCCTGCTATCTTCATCCAATCTGTCTTACTCCTTTCCATGGCTGGCTTTATGCAAGGGCATCACCGTTGTAAGTGGCTACATCTCCTCCTCTCAGTGAAAAATATGCTCACATGCTCTGTCACAGCACGGCTAATCATCTGTCGGTTCTCGATCATGCTGGAATAGGATTCACCATCCTTTTGCGTCTGTCACTAACGCCCAACAATCGCGAGTTTGAAGCTCGTCACAGTCATTCAATCATTGAATCCTACTCGGAATACCACAGACAAGGTTTAGACTTTATGGATTCTCTTGAATGCCTCCATCATTCTAGCTTACGCCACGAAGATTCTGGTTAGGAGATCTAGGAGATATTCATTCTAGCTTATTTCATGTAGAACGGAAGTGTTTGTCAGGCACGTGTTCATTGGGGAGAATGGTGATGAGCGTCACACATAATCATCACCTTCATCACGTTCTTGGGTGCGAATGGATATCTTAGAAGCGAAATAAGATGAATTGAATAGAAAATAGTAGTACTTTGCATTAATCTTTGAGGAACAGCAGAGCTCCACACCTTAATCTATGGAGTGTAGAAACTCTACCATTAAAAATACATAAGTGAAAGGTCCAGGCATGGCCGAGATGGCCAGCCCCCTAAAACGTGATCACAGGATCAAAATACAATCCAGGATCCAGGATTGTCAAAAAGACTAGTAAAAGGCCCTATTTATAATAAACTAGCTACTAGGGTTTACATGAGTAAGTGATTGATGCATAAATCCACTTCCGGGGCCCACTTGGTGTGTGTTTGGGCTGAGTTTGAGTGTTGCACGTGTAGAGGTCTTTCTTGGAGTTGAACGCCAGCTTTTGTGCCAGTTTGGGCGTTCAACTCTGGTTTTGGCTCCTTTTCTGGCGCTGGACGCCAGATTTGAGTAGAAAGCTGGCGTTGAACGCCAGTTTACGTCATCTATTCTTGGCCAAAGTATAAACTATTATACATTTCTGGAAAGCCCTGGATGTCTACTTTCCAACTTAATTGGAAGCGTGCCATTTCAAGTTCTGTAGCTCCAGAAAATCCACTTTGAGTGCAGGGAGGTCAGAATCCAACAGCATCTGCAGTCCTTCTTCAACCTCTGAATCTGATTTCTGCTCAAGTCCCGCAATTTCAGCCAGAAAATACCTGAAATCACAGAAAAACACACAAACTCATAGTAAAGTCCAGAAATGTGAATTTAACATAAAAACTAATGAAAACATCCCTAAGAGTAACTAGATCCTACTAAAAACATACTAAAAACAATGCCAAAAAGCGTATAAATTATCCGCTCATCACAACACCAAACTTAAATTGTTGCTTGTCCCCAAGCAACTGAAAATCAAATAGGATAAAAAGAAGAGAATATACTATAAATTCCAAACTATCAATGAAACATAGCTCCAATTAAATGAGCGGGACTTATAGCTTTTTGCCTCTTGAATAGTTTTGGCATCTCACTTTATCCATTGAGGTTCAGAATGATTGGCATCTATAGGAACTTCAGATTTCGAAGTGTTATTGACTCTCCTAGTTCTGTATGATGATTCTTGAACACAGCTTCTTTATGAGTCTTGGCCGTGGCCCTAAGCACTTTGTTTTCCAGTATTACCACCGGATACATAAATGCCACAGACACATAATTGGGTGAACCTTTTCAGATTGTGACTCAGCTTTGCTAAAGTCCGCAATTAGAGGTGTCCAGGGTTCTTAAGCACACTCTTTTTTTGCTTTGGACCTTGACTTTAACCGCTCAGTCTCATGTTTTCACTTGACACCTACACGCCACAAGCACATGGTTAGGGACAGCTTGGTTTAGCCGCTTAGGCCAGGATTTATTCCTTTAGGCCCTCCTATCCACTGATGCTCAAAGCCTTGGGATCCTTTTTATTTGCCCTTGCCTTTTGGTTTTAAGGGTTATTGGCTTTTTGCTCTTGCCTCTTGGTTTTAAGAGCTTTTGGTTTTTTCTGCTTGCTTTTTCTTTTTCTTTCTATTATTTTTTTTCGCCTATTTTTTTTTCTGCAAGCTTTGTTCTTTGCTGCTTTTTCTTGCTTCAAGAATCATTTTTATGATTTTTTAGATTATCAAATAACATGTCTCCTAGTCATCATTCTTTCAAGAGCCAACATATTTAACATTCTTAAACAACAACTTCAAAAGACATATGCACTGTTCAAGCATACATTCAGAAAACAAGAAGCATTGTCACCACATCAATATAATTAAACTAAGTTCAAGGATAAATTCGAAACTCATGTACTTCTTGTTCTTTTGAATTAAAACATTTTTCATTTAAGAGAGGTGATGGATTCATAGGACATTCATATCTTTAAGACAAAGTTACTAACTACTAATGATCATGTAATGAAGACACAAACATAGATAAGCACATAACATGGAAAACGAAAAACAGAAGAGATAAGAACAAGGAATGAATCCACCTTAGTGATGGTGGCGTTTCCTTCTTGAGGAACCAATGATGTCTTTGAGCTCTTCTATGTCTCTTCCTTGTCTTTGTTGCTCCTCCCTCATTGCTTTTTGATCTTATCATATTTTATGAAGCATGATGGAGTGCTCTTGATGTTCCACCCTTAATTGTCTCATGTTGGAACTTAATTCTCCTAGGGAGGTGTTGATTTGCTCCCAATAGTTTTGTAGAGGAAAGTGCATTTGAGGCATCTCCGGGATCTCATGGTGATGAGCTTCATACGCCTCTTGAGCTCCATGAATGGGCTCTCTTGCTTGCTCCATCTTTTTCTTAGTGATGGGCTTGTCCTCTTTAATGAGGATATCTCCCTCTATGTCAATCCCAGCCGAATTGCATAGGTGGAAAATGAGGTGAGGAAAGGCTAACCTTGCCATAGTGGAGGACTTGTCAGCCACCTTGTAGAGTTCTTGAGGTATAATCTCATGAAATTCCACCTCTTGTCCAATCATGATGCTATGGATCATGATGGCCCGGTCTATAGTAACTTCAGACCGGTTGCTAGTGGGAATGATTGAGCATTGGATGAACTCCAACCATCCTCTAGCCACAGGCTTGAGGTCCAATCTTCTTAGTTGAACCGGCTTGCCTTTGGAGTCAATCTTCCATTGAGCTCCTTCTACACATATGTCCATAAGGACTTGGTCCAACCTTTGATCAAAGTTGACTCTCCTTGTGTAGGGGCGTGCGTTCTCTTCCATGTTTGGCAAGTTGAACGCCAACCTCACATTTTCAGGACTAAAATCCAAGTATTTCCCCCGAACCATTGTAACATAGTTCTTTGGATCCGGGTTCTTACTTTGATCATGGTTCTTGGTGATCCATGCATTAGCATAGAACTCTTGAACCATTAGGATGCCGACTTGTTGGATGGGATTTGTTAGAACTTCCCAACCTCTTCTTTGAATTTCATGTCGGATCTCCAGATACTCATTTCTTTTGAGTTTGAAAGGGACCTCAGGGATCACCTTCTTCTTGGCCACAACATCATAGAAGTGGTCTTGATGGGCTTTGGAGATGAACCTTTCCATCTCCCATGACTCGGATGTGGAAGCTTTTGTCTTCCCTTTCCCCTTTCTAGAGGATTCTCCGGTCTTAGGTGCCATCAATTGTAATGAAAAAACAAAAAGCTTATGCATTTACCACACCAAACTTAGAATATTGCTCACCCTCGAGCAATAAACAAAAGAATAGAAGAAGAAGAAGAAGAAATATGGAGAGGGAGAGGGAGATGTGGTTTCGGCCAAGAGGAGTGTAGAGGGATGTGTTATGTGAATTTGATGAAGAATGGAGGGCTTTATATAGGGAAGGGAGGGGGAAAGGTTTCGGCCATATGGGTGGGTTTGGGTGGGAAATTGGTTTTGAATTTTTGAAGGTAGGTGGAGTTTATGAGGTAGGTTTATGGGGAAGAGTGGATGGATGTGAGTGGTGAAGAGGTGATGGGGAAGAGAGTTTGAGGTGATTGGTGAAGGGTTTTTGGGGAAGAGTGTTTATGGGGAAGAGTGGTGAGAAGAAGTGAGTGGAGGTAGGTGGGGATCCTGTGGGGTCCACAGATCCTGAGTGTTCAAGGATTTACATCCCTGCACCCATTAGGCATGTAAAAATGCCTTTGCACCCAACTCTGGGCGTTCAGCGCCAGGTTGGTGGCCATTTTGGGCGTTCAACGCCCATTTGTGTGCCATTTCTGGCGTTGAACGCCAGAACCATGCCTGTTCTGGCGTTCAGCGCCCAGAAGCTGCCCATTTTGGGCGTTCAGCGCCAGAACCATGCTCTGTTCTGGCGCTGAACGCCAGACAGATGCTCCTCCAGGGTGTGATTTTTCTTCTGCTGTTTTTCTTCTGCTGTTTTTCATCAAGAGGCTGGAATTTCAAGTGGGATACCTATCTGAGAAGATTCCCAAACCTACTGATAGCTTCCCAAGTGACACAGAGAAAAATCCGAGAGGTGAAGCAAAGAAAGTCAGATGGGAAGATTGCAAGATAGTTACTATAAGTGATAAGGAGACTGAGGAAGAGCCGAACAAACCATCAGAATAACCTGAAGATACATCAGCAGGAAAGCAGGAAGAGAATCATCAAGAAACCACAATTACACAGAAAGAGCTGCTGAGACTCTATGCACCCTTTCCCCAATTACTCAATGGTGGTGTAGAGAAGAGAATATACTCAATGTTTCTTGACATATTTGCATCTTTCCATGTAAACATACCATTCATCAAGGCCCTCCAACAAATGCCCTCATACATTAAGTACATGAAAGAGCTGCTAACCAGGAAAAGCTCACTCAAAGGAGGATAAACTATAGTGATGAATAAGGAGTGCAGTGACCTCATTCAACCAGAGCTGCCTACAAAAAGGAAGGACCCAGGGAGTTTTCACATCCCCTGTGCCATAGGAGAAACAATGTTTGACAAAGGACTCTGTGATCTGGGAGCAAGCATCAACTTAATGCCTTTATCCCTTATGAAGAGGCTGCAAATCAATGAGCTGATGCCTACAGACGTAGTCATCAGGCTAGCGGACAAAACTCAAAAACAAGCAATTGGAGTGGTTGAAAACGTGCTGGTGAAGGTTGGGAACTACTTCCTTCCCACAGACTTTGTCATATTGGAAATGGAAGAAAGTCACCTTCACCCAATCATATTGGGAAGAGCATTCTTAGCTACAGCCAGAGCGCTCATAGATGTGAAGCGAGGAGAGCTAATACTGAGGATACATGACGAACAACTCACCTTTAACGTCTTCAAACCCTCACAAGAAGCAAGTCAGGAAGGCAAGGAACTAAGGGCAGAGCATGACAGAGCAATGGTGGGAGAAAAAAGCATTGAAGCATAAGCTGTACACCCTGGAATTCCTTTGGGTGATGAACAAGAGAATCAGCAGCTGTTACAGCTAAAGGAAACTCAAGTTGAGCCAAAACCACCAGAATCATATGAGACCAGCAACAAAATCTCCCTAGGGAAAGAAACCACAAAGAGCAGGATAACAGCAAAAGAAACAAAGAAGAAAGTACCAAGGAGATGGAGGAATAAAAAGATCCCTACAGAAGATTTCTCTCCAGGGGATAAAGTGATCTCAGCTTACTTCCTAGATATCCCACCTCATCTCCCCACCATCCCATCTCAGTTACCTAAGGTTTTCACCATCAACAAAGTTCTCTCCCTAGAACATGTGGAGATCATTGATGAAGCCAATGGATATAGGTTTACTGCAAGAGGGGAAGATCTGAAGCATTACCAACCACCATGACAAAGGCAGAACGTCAAGCTAGTGACGCTAAAGAAGCGCTTCATGGGAGGTAACCCATGTTTTACATGCTTTTAAAGTAGTTAATAAAGCAAAGTTCATGGATCGCAAATCAACTTTGACATATCCCTGAATAAATCCTTTTATGCAACATATAGTGAAGAACAAGTTTGGGGTTCAAGGCACACTAAGAGGACATGAATGCAACTCATAGCATGTCACTCTTAGCACCTTGAACAAATCATCTTACACCACATTGCCACAAACTAAGTTTGGTGTCACCAAGGTTGCATATATGGAAATTTAATTAGTCAGTTGGTTTGCATTTGTGAATAGCACTTAATAGTTAACAACAAAAATTTTTAAAAAGTAGTTACTCTTTCTAGTCTTTTAAATCTTGCCGTCACTTCCCACAATTTTATTTTTTCTTTTATTTTGTAGGAAGATTGGTGGGACAATTGAAGGGTTCGGCTACCACAAAAGGAGAGGACCATACACGTGTCTCCAAGGGGATTACATTGGGAATTGTTGCCATGCAACAATGGAAGAAGAACAAGCTTGGAAACTGAACCAACACCATCATAAAGTTGATGATCCTTGTGCTTATCCCATGCTAAACCCCATCCGTCCATCACACAACCACCCCATCAATCCACACCTTTCATTCACTCATCACTTTCCTATATAAGTGATTCCTAGTCCGTACTTCCCTTCACATTCCAGCAATCATTTCTTCAAACTTCTCACTCTCGAAGTACAACTCTCCAAGCTACACCTTATCCAAACCCAACCGAATTCCACCACTCATCACTCACCTCAACACCTTCACTTTTCAAAAATCATTCATGGCATCATCAAGCTCCAAGAGGCAAAAGAGAAAGGAGCCGGTTGAGAACAGCCCTTTTGATGAAGGGAAGTTCAAAACTGCATTCCATGAATGTGAATTTGAACGAATAAAGCTCAAGAAGATATTGCCTGAGTTAACATTCCAATTCAACGAAGATGAATGCCGACAGATTCGAGAGAAGATCGAACAAAGGGGTTTGCAAAGGCTCACGAACCTAGAAGCAAAGATAAATGCAAACCTCATCAAAGAATTCTATGCAAATGTAGTCAGAGAAGACAAAACCAAGGCCCCCACCTTCAAAGTTACGTGAGAGGAACAGAGGTGGACTTCAGCCCCAATGCCATAACAAGGGTTCTTCAGCTGAAATCACCACATTTTGATGAGCCCAGTTATCACGTGAGAATAAGTAATGGCCCCGAAAATGATGAACTTAAATAAATTGTGAATGATATGTGTGTTATAGGATCTGACTGGTAAAGGTATTCAAATAGAAGACCTCGGTTCATCAGGAGAGGAGACCTCATCCTGGAAGCCAAGGGATGGTTTGAACTTGTGAGGAGATCTATCCTCCCAGCTGCAAACAATTCTGAGGTCAACGTAACTCGAGCTACTATGGTACACTGCTTAGTAAAGGGTGGAAGCATCAATGTGAACGAAATTATACCTGAGGGAATTCAAGAATCAGCCGAGAAGAATGATCGAGGTGCTAGACTTTGGTTCCCCAGCACCATCCTTAGGCTGTGTACGAAAGCCAAGGTAGTCTTCGAGGACAGCAACCCAACTTGGGTAAACCCTGGAAGGATGGTTACACTCCAGCATATAACGTATGTGACACCCGCCCAACAACAAAGAAGGCCTCAAATAGGGAGAAGAACACCACAAGAAGAACCTCACCAAGAAGAACCTCAACAGGAAGAATATTAGCAAGAAGAGTACTATGATCCAACCAACATCAACTTGAATAACATTCACGGAGCCATTGAGGAGCTAGCGAGGAGTTATATGGAGGGACAAGAACAACAACTGCACGTTCAAGCCCAAAGGATGGATCGTCAAGAAGAACTCCTTTCTAATTGGATGAATCAACAAGGGAAGTGGCAGAAACAGCAAATGGAACATTATTCTCAGCTCACTCAAGCCATCAATCAACTGACTGAAAGGCAAGAGCGTCAAGATAAACGCCTTCAAGAACTCAACCAATGCCAACTAGCTCAGACGAAGGCATTCAATGAGTTTAGCGTACTGAATGAAGGACGGCAACTACATAGGGAGGAGTTCAACATAAACACTCAAGCCATGTTGAACTATATGTCTAGTCATATGCATAATCTACACTCTGTAATCCCTAGGTATGATGAGGTCCAAAAAGATCTCACAGAACAAGAGGAAAGGAAGGTGAAATAGCAGAAGGAAACATTGAAAAAGAAGATGGAAGATGCTGGCTTCTGGAAGAAGTTGATTGGAAAAAGCAAGGGAAGTGGGAGTGCAAGCACTCAAGAAAAACACATGGAGGACAAACAAGAAGGAGAGCATGAGCACCCCCAAGAGTAAAAGGTGGTGGAGTTCCCTTATTGTTCCATCTTTCTTTTTCAAATTTTTTTAAATAAGGAAAATCATGTATGAAATAGAACATGCTTCCATAGTAGCTTAGGAATTTTCAATTCTGTCTTTAAGTTTGCTTTTGCCTAGGTCTATGCTTGCTAGTCAAATTGCCTGCCTTCATTTTCATCTTGCTTATTGTATGCTTGTCCTTTTAAGTCCAATAAAAAGAGATGTTATGAAAGACCAGAGTGATGTTCAATTTGTGGGGTAAGTTCTTAGATTTGTGGTGTAGTAATCACTTAGCTAAGTTGGTTCACCAACAAGGTGGGAAGGCAACTATTTGTCCTAAATCATATGCTTGAAACACACCCCATGAGACCAGCTAAATAATAAGATCCTAATAAGAAAAAGGAAAAGAACAATAAGAGTTGAAAAAAGAAAGAAAAGTTAATAAGGAATAAGGCTAGGCACCAAGGGCTTGAATCTTGAGGGATGTGTCTGTGGTGCTCTTGTACCAAGGATGTGCTTGGATGAATAAGTTCTTAGGAGTGCTTCATCACTTGGTAACTTGGGTTAACTAACCCGGGATTATCAACTGAAAATCCACTATCAAGAGCAACCTTGCTACAGAACATTTAGTAACCCAAAGAGGTGCTGGACACCAAGACCTCAAGAGAAGAAAATAACAAACCATGTGCCTGTGGTGTGCATGTATGGGGGAGAGAGACTTGAGGGAGTAAGTCCTTAGGGGTGTTTCAACACCTAGCACCTTGAACTAACTGGTTCGGAAGTGTTGGCTGAAAACTTATCTTAAAGAGTCGCCCCCTCACAGAACACTTAGCCTAAGGAAGAAATGAACCTTGGAAAGACAAAGGGATCAATAAATAAAAGTCTCAAAGGGTGCAATCAAGTGAGTATTCCAAGGCATGATAAAGGACTGAAAGCCAGTAAAGGAATGAACCTAAGTTGCTATGCATGAAACCCCATAAAACCAAGAATATGACTTCCACAATAATGATTCATTCATCTTGTTATTTCATTCATCATTCTCTTGTTCCAGTACTTGCTTAGGGACAAGCAAGCTTTAAGTTTGGTGTTGTGATGCCAGGGCATTTTGGCCAGTTTCACTAACCCTTTCTTTATGGTTTTAGGGTAGTTTCATGCACTTTCTTAGGAAATAAGCAAGTTTTGGGTAGAATTTCACTTACATCTTGATTCAAGCTAACATTGTGATTTTTATATGAAGTCATGGGAATTATGCATGAATTGAATGACAAATTGGATGATGCATGTCTCATAACTTGGACTAGAACTTTGATGCACTTTATTGCTTGATTTCAGGACAAAGGAAGCAAGGAAGAACCACGTTAGCAGCCACGTTAGTCTAACTAACGTGGCCTCTAACGTGGAAGGGGAGCTAGCTTGCAACGTTAATGAGAAAAGTAATCGCCAATAACGTCCTCGAAGCCATCATAGCCCACGTTAATTGCCACGTTAACTACATTAACGTGGTAGTTAATGTGGAAGAAGAAAATGAAGCCAACGTTAGTGACACTCACTTTTGTCACTAACGTTGGACCAAGCTCATCTTGGCCACGTTAAGAGCCACGTTAACTCAGTTAACGTGGACTCTAACATGGGAAAACAAAAGAATGACCAACGTTAGTGACAGTCACCTTTGTCACTAACGTTGAGCTAAGCCACTTTGAGCCACGTTAACTCAGTTAACGTGGACTCTAACGTGGAGGGAGCAAAGAATCGCCAACGTTAGTGACACTCACCTTTGTCACTAATGTTGGGATGAGCCACTATGAGCCACGTTAACTCCCATGTTAACTACATTAACGTGAAAGCTAATGTGAGTAAAAGGGATGATGAGTCAACGTTAGTGACACTCACCTTTGTCACTAACATTGGAGATGGCTAGCAATACCACGTTAGAAGCCACGTTAACCTAGTTAACGTGAACTCTAACGTGGGAAATAGGGGCATTTTGGAACGTTAGTGACAAAGGTAAGTGTCACTAACATTCTCGAAGATGTGGCAAGCCTACGTTAAAGGTCACGTTAGCCACACTAACGTGAACTCTAACGTAGGGAGAAAGGAGGATTCTCAACGTTATTGGAAAAAGTAAGTCCCAATAACATGTGCGAAGGACCAAGAGGCAACGTTAGTGGTCACGTTGATGCCACTAACGTTGAAGTTAACGTGGAGCATCCTTGGGTTAGGAACGTTAGTAAAAAAGGTGATTGTCACTAACGTTCTCGAACCCACACTTTCACTTAACGTTAACGCCACTAACGTCCTAAGCTAGAATCCCTGCCTACTTCACACTTTCTCTCTACAAGTAAAGCTAAGCCCACTGAAGAAGATAACTGCTTCAACTCAAGATCTAAAGGCCCATATCCAAGACTTGAAGAGCCAACTAGAAGATCAGAAGAATAGTATAAATAGGGAAAGCTTTGAACTAGAGGGGAGCTTTTGGCATTATTAGAATTACTCTCTGTATTTTACTTTCTCTGCAACTTTTAGTTTAATTCTCAGAATGTACTCTCCATCTATGCTTTTCGTTCCCAGAGCTATGAACAACTAAACCCCTTTCATTGGGTTAGGGAGCTCTGTTGTAATTTGATGGATCAATAATAGTTTTCATTATCCTTCTTCTCTCTTTTCTCTTGATTTTACTAGAAAGCTTTCAATCTTTATCCAATTGAGTAGTTATCTTGGAAAAGAAGCTATTCATACTTGGATCTCTTCTGAACCTTGGAAGAGGAATGAAGAGATCATGCTAGAATTGCTTTCTCATGTTGGACCAAATTGGGGTTTGGGCGGATATGGTGACATATAATTCTCCCAATACTTTGATTTGGAAATACATGTGGTATAATCAGTGATCACACTTCATCTCTTCTCATGAGCAATCAGACCAAGGAATTGGCTATTGATCTGATTTGAGAGATTGAATTACCAAGGAATTAGAATTCAATCACTTAAGATTGCCAAGGAGATCAATGAATGCATTGATTGAGGAAGAGATGAAAAAGAACTTGATCCGGAGAATGCAACATCTCCTAAGCCCAATGAACTCCCCATTTCTGATCTTACCCATTCTCTTTACTTTCTGCTATTTACTTTCATGCTAAACTCCCCTTCCCCATTTAAGATTCTGCAATTTACCTTCCGTCATTTATTTTCTGCAATTTACTTTCCCGCCATTTAATTTCCTGCAATTCTCAACCCAATTTCTACTTAGCTCAACTAGAACCTTCTTACAATTAAAGTTGCTTGACCAATCAATCCCTGTGGGATTCCACCTCACTCTATTGTGAGTTTTTACTTGACGACAATTCGGTATACTTGCCGAAGGAGATTTGTTGAGAGACAAGTTTTCGTGCATCACAGTTTTATGCTATCTTAGACCTTTATGGGGGCTGGCCATTCAGCCATGCCTGAACCTTCATCACTTATGTATTTTTAACAGTAGAGTTTCTACACACCATAGATTAAGGTGTGGAGCTCTGCTGTTCCTCATGAATTAATGCAAAGTACTATTGTTTTTCTATTCAATTCAAGCTTATTCCTATTCTAAGATATTCATTCGCACCCAAGAACATGATGAATGTGATGATTATGTGATGCTCATCACCATTCTCACCTATGAACGCGTGCCTGACAACCACTTCTGTTCTACATGAAGAAGAGATAGAATGAGTATCTCTTAGATATCTAATACAGGGGACCGAGTCCGAGATATTAGAGTCTTCGTAGTATAAGTTAGAACCCATGGATGGCCATTCCTGAGATCCGGAAAGTCTAAACCTTGTCTGTGGTATTCCGAGTAGGATCTGGGAAGGGATGGCTGTGACGAGCTTCAAACTCGCGAGTGCTGGGCATAGTGACAGACGCAAAAGGATAGTAAATCCTATTCCAGTATGATCGAGAATCGGCAGATGATTAGCCATGCAGTGACAGCGCATTGGACCATTTTCACAGAGAGGACGGGATGTAGCCATTGACAACGGTGATGCCCAACATACAGCTTGCCATGGAATACAATAGGAATGATTGGATGAAGACAGCAGGAAAGCAGAGGTTCAGGAGGAATGAAAGCATCTATATACGCTTATCTGAAATTCTCACCAATGAATTACATAAGTATCTCTATCCTAGTTTATATTTTAATTATGTTTTAATTATCAATTCACCATAACTATTTAAATCCGCCTGACTGAGATTTACAAGGTGACCATAGCTTGCTTCAAGCCGACAATCTCCATGGGATCGACCCTTACTGACGTAAGGTTTATTACTTGGACGACCCAGTGCACTTGCTGGTTAGTTGTGCGAAGTTGTGACAAAGTGTGATTCACGTTTGAGAACACCAAGTCTTTGGCGCCATTGTTGATGATCGCAATTTCGTGCACCAGTTAGTATAATGCCTTTGTCTATATATGATACTTTGAGGCTCCCTCCCTTAAAAAGGTCGGCAGCTCGTTTTGTGTTAGCAGATAAAAGCATTATTACAGTGGTTAGAATTACTGAAGATGTATTAGTGAGTATTAAGGGTCTCACATTTCCCATTGAGTTCTATATCCTGGAAATGCCCCCTAATGACTCATGCCATCATCAATCCTGCTTGGAAGACCATTCCTAAAGACTTCAAAGTTCAAGCTGGACATATTTTTTGAAATTTATTCTTTTGAAATAGATGGCAGAATAGTGAAGTTCAGTTTAAATGGAGCTGCGAAGCACTCTCCAGATGATCTTTCTTTCTCCCAGTGTGACATCATAGATGAAACTGTGGCTGAAGTTCACCAGGAGAAATTAGAAGAGAAGTACACAGGACAAGGTCCAAGTGTGGGGACACTTTCAGAGGACAATGAGGGCACTTTGCCATTATCACCAGCTCCGGATGATCCAAAGCCTGGCCATGAGCAGAAATTAGAATTAAAGCCCCTCCCTCCACACCTCAAGTATGCTTACCTTGAGGACAGGCAGAAGTTTCCGTTTATTATTGCAAGGGAAATCACTTCCCAACAAGAAGAACAACTACTCAGTGTACTGAGGAAACACAAGAAAGCAATTGGATGGAGCCTGGCGGATATAGTAGGCATCAACCCTCAAGTTTGTGAGCACAGAATATTCCTAGAAGAGGGAGAAAAGCCTGTCCGTCAACCTCAGAGAAGACTGAATCCCACCATCTTAGAAGTTGTCAAGAAAGAAGTGACCAGGCTACTTGAAGCAGATATCATTTACGCCATCTCAGATAGCGAATGGGTCAGTCCAGTACAAGTGGTGCCCAAGAAGTCTAGAATCACAACAGTGTGAAATGAGCATGGAGAGCTTCTGACAACTAGAGTACAGAATTCATGGAGAGTTTGCATTGACTATAGGTGTCTCAACCAACCCACTCGCAAGGATCATTACCCCTTGCCATTCTTTGATCAGATGCTTGATCGCCTGTCAGGTAAATCCCATTATTGTTTTTTAGATGCTTATATAGGCTATTTTCAAATCCATATAGCTCCTGAAGATCAGGAAAAGACTACTTTTACATGTCCTTTTGGAACTTATGCTTATAAGAGAATGCCCTTTGGTTTATGTAATGCACCAGCTACTTTCCAAAGGTGCATGATGAGTCTTTTCTCCAACCTTATTGAGGACTATATGAAAGTTTTTATGGATGATTTTAGCGTTTATGGTGATTCATTTAGCCTTTGCTTGGACAGTTTATCTAGAGTATTAGATCGATGTGTCAGTACAAACCTTGTATTGAATTTTAAAAAATGTCACTTTATGGTAAAACAAGGGATTTTATTAGGACCTGTTGTGTCTAATACTGGCATTTCTATAGATCCAGCAAAGGTGGATGTTATTTCTAGTTTACCTTACCCCTCCTCTGTGAGGGAAGTCCATTCGTTCCTTGGCCATGTAGGTTTTTACCGGAGATTCATTAAGGACTTCAGTAAGGTAGCACTACCCTTATCCAGACTACTGCAGAAAGATATTGAGTTTGAGTTCATTGAGGATTGCAAACAAGCGTTTGACAAGCTGGAGACCGCCCTGACTCAAGCTCCAATTGTGAGAGGACCAGACTGGAGCCAGCCATTTGAAATTATGTGCGATGCTTCCAATCATGTAATAGGAGCGGCACTGGCTCAGCGTGAAGGTAAGGACCCTTTTGTAATCGCTTATACGTCTAATTACACTACTACTGAGAAAGAGCTTCTTGCTATTGTTTTTGCTCTGGATAAATTCCGAGCCTATTTACTTGGTGCTAAAGTAGTAGTGTACTCAGACCACGCAGCTCTAAAGTATTTATTAGCTAAAAAGGAGTCCAAACCAAGGCTTATACGTTGGATACTGCTACTACAAGAATTTGATTTAGAAATTAAGAACAGGAGTGGTAACCAGAATCTTGTGGCAGACCAATTGAGTCTCCTTGAGCACATTAAGGATACCTCCACTCCTATAAATGATAATTTCCCATTCGACAACTTACAAACAGTATCTGAAGTAGCCCATTGGTATGCGCCTGTAGCTAATTATCTAGTTAGCCGCACTTTTCCTCCAAACTTTACTAAGCATCAAAGAGACAAGCTGAAAAGCGAGTCCAAATATTATATATGGGATGACCCATATTTATGGAGATGTGGCGCTGACCAGGTAATTAGACGGTGTGTGCCTCAATCAGAATTCCAGTACATTTTAGAGGCCTGTCACTCATCTGAGAGTGGAGGACATTTTGGCCCTCAAAGAACAGCTAGAAAAATTTTAGATTGTGGATTCTTGTGGCCTACCCTTTTTAAAGACGCTGCTGAATTTTGTAAATCTTGTTCTCCATGCCAAAGGTTTGGTAATATATCCAAGAGGGATGAGATGCCTCAACAGACTATGCTTTTTTGTGAAATTTTTTATGTTTAGGACATTGACTTCATGGGTCCATTTCCAAATTCTAATGGTCATTTCTATATATTGTTAGTTGTAGACTACGTTTCTAAATGGGTGGAAGCAATTCCTACCCGCACTGATGATGCTAACACTGTTGTTTCCTTTGTTAGAACCCATATTATTTGTCACTTTGGATCACCACGAGCAATCGTGAGCGATCAAGGCACCCATTTCTGTAACAGGAAACTAACAGGATTACTGAAGAAGCATGGAATAGTTCATAAAGTGGCAACAGCTTACCATCCCCAGACCAATAGGCAAGCTGAGGTGTCTAACAGAGAGATAAAGAGTATATTGTAGAAGATACTCAAACCTAATAGAAGAGACTGGAGCACCAGGCTACAAGATGCACTCTGGGCATACAGAATAGCATACAAGACACCCATTGGGATGAGTCCCTTCCCTTTAGTTTATGGAAAAGCCTGTAACCTCCCAGTTGAGGTAGAACACAAAGTCTTTTGGGCAGCGAAGGAGTGCAATATGGAATTTGAGAAAGCCGGAGTTGAAAGGAAGTTGCAACTGCAAGAATTAGAAAGCCTTCACCTAGAAGCTTATGAGAACTTAAGGCTGTACAAGGAAAAGATGAAGGCTGTGCATGATAAGCACATCAAGAGGAGAGAGTTCCAACATGGGGACTTTGTCCTCTTTTACAACTCTAGACTGAGGCTCATGCCAGGCAAGTTGAGATCAAGATGGGAAGGTCCATATAGAGTAGAGAAGGCTGAGCCATACGGAGTTTTCCACCTGAGTCATCCTTCAAGGTCTGAATTAATCAAAGTTAATGGACATCGCTTAAAGCTATATCAAGGTGAGAAGGTGACGAAAACCAAAGAGCTAGAGATCTTCCTCTTGGAGGATCCACCCATAGCAGAAGACTGAGCTAGGGGAGCGTCCAACTTAAGGACGTTAAAGCAAAGTGCTGGGTGAGAGACAACCCACCATGGTAAGATCGTTCCTTTCTTTCTTCTTAGTTTTCTTTTTTGATAAAACATATCATTCTTAGCACATTTAGTTTGCATCTTCATTTGCACAATTGCATATTTAAAAAAAATGGCACGCGACGCGATAGCGTCGCCGACGCGTCCGCGTCATATGTGCGTAAGGAAGAAAAAGAAATCGAACAGAAATGCCTGGAGGCATGGAGGCATGCCTTAGGCACAAATTGATCCACGCGACCGCATCGCTGACGCGTCCGCGTCATATGAAAAAAAATGCCTCCCACGCGTCCACATCACCCACGCGGACGCGTGACCTGAAAATCGACGTAAGAAAGGGTGCATGGCCGAAAGTTGTGCTGGAGTGGAGCTGGGCTGGCACTAGACGGACAAGCCTTACCACGTGAACGCGTACCCCACGCGTTCGCATCGTACGCCAATATTGGCCACCCACGCGATCGCGTCCACCACGCGAACGCGTCACCCTGGAATTTGGCAACAATGAGTTTCGAACAGAGAGTTGTGCGAGCGCGAGGCTGCCCTCGCGCCAGTAGCACAGAACGAGTCACGCGTCTACGTGACCGACATGACCGCGTCGATTCATATAAGCGCCATCCGTGCGAACGCGTACCCCACGCGTCCGCGTCGCTTGCGCCGCACAACTTATCCTAATCTGCCAAAATATCTTATCTTTCTCTTTTCCAAATCCTACTTTTCCTTTTCCCTTCTTATTTCTTTCTTCCTCTTTCTTCCTTCTTCCCTCTTTCTCACTTTCTACTTTCTCTCTCTCACCACCATTATCAAGGTTTTTCTTTTCTTCTTCCCTCCTTCCTTTTCTATTCTTCTTGTTGTTTTTATGTTTCCTTCTTCTTTTCTTTTTCTTTTCACTTTCATTCTCCATGTTTTCTTTTTCTTTCTTTTTCTTTTAATTTGTGTTGGAAATTTATTTGGGTCATTGTTTCTTATGATATGCTTGTGGATTGTTGCAAAATTGTTTGGCAATTATATATTAATTTTTAAGGGTTGCTTGCATGTTCGATTCAATACTTTCAATAGCTTATTTACCATGCATGCTATGTGTTTGTGAAAACGCCCATATGGCATTATACACCATTTTGAGATTTCTTTTAATCTACTACTCTAATTGCTTGCTTTTCACAAAAACCCTTCTTTTATTTTATTATTTAAATATAATTGTCATTACAAACAGCTTATTAGATTGAAAGGCTTGGTAATCTAACTTGGACATTGAATGCTTGATCTATGCTACTCGTGCCTTTGCCTGCATGCCAATAAACACTTTGCATTTAATTGTCATTATATGCACTTGCTATATTTCCATAGTTGATTTTTCACATGTAGTCATGACCATGTGTTAATATCATTCATCTTTTAATGTGCATTGATTACCACCTTTCTCGCCCCCTTCCTTGCTCTAACCCTTGACATTTTAACATACTTTCTCTTTTCTTTCTTTTAGGATGGCCACCAAGAAAGGCAAGGAGAAACCTACTCCCAAATCAACAACAAGGAGAGGAACCAAACAAGCTCTAGTGGCAAACCCATCTTCAACGGCAGTTAAGCCCTCAACAAAAAGAATTAAGAGGATTATAAAGGTTGATGAAAAAGAGAAAGCCTTCCCAGCAAAGGACACTGCGCGATTTACCAATCGCTACTGTCAGCAGATGTTCCCTATCTTGGGAGAAAGGAGTTACAACAACGAATACCTTCTTATCCTCCTGACCCGTATTGCTGAATTTGTTGAGCCGCAAATTAAATAATGGGGTTTCCTACAGAGACAGCCACGGCAGGTTAATCTTTCCTGGGTAGTCGAGTTCTACTCTAATTTCCACCTGCCAACCCTGCAGTCTGTCTATGTCCGACAAAAGCAAGTCCCCATTACAGAAGAGGCCATTTAGCAAGCTTTAGATCTTCCCCCTCCTCTAGAAGGACTGTACGCATTTCAAGAGGCCGCACTCAAGTGCCAGATGTATCAATTTGACTGGGACACTATTCTCAAAGTTATCGCACTACCTGGCAGTAGCTGGATTTATGGATACCATCGTTCCCGTCCTAAGGGAATATCGGCTTCCGCACTTACCTTGGAGGCTCGCGTATGGGCACAGATTATGTCCCATTACGTCTTTCCGAGCACCCACGAGTCCTCCTTCACTGCAAACATGGCCATTCTACTATGGTGCATCCTTACAGACCAGCCTCTGAACCTACCAAGACACATCCAGAATGCCATGGGACACGTACAAATTGCGGGCAACTTACCTTTTCCCGCCTTGGTTTAAGATCTCGTCTCAGCAGCTGGAGTCTCCTATAGAGTTGGAGACACCAAAGCCATGCTCCCACGGGATGATCAGTACGTCCCTAACGGGAAATATATCAGACCTCCAGCAGCCACTACACGCCAGCCTACTGAACCGGCTGAAGACATTCCACCTTCAGCACCACAAGCACCTACAACAAATCAACTGCTCTATCAGATACTTGAGAGGTTGGATCGGTAGGAACACAAAGCAAAGCTGAGAGAGCGCCGTAATAAGCGCCGATTCACATACCTCAAAGAGCTACTTATGGGGAAGTACAAAGACCCAGATACCCCGGACTCCATTTCCTTTACCAGCACAGGGAGCCATGATGGTCCCGACTGTAGAGATACTGCTACCAGCCCACCTTTGTTCTTCACAGATGGCACCGAGGACGGTGCACAGCATTAAGTGTGGGGAGGTCGGTCAGTACCTGACTTCCGGAGGTAATTTTTCTTCCCTAACACCAATAAAATAGGATATTTAGTTAGTTTTTCTTCTGTAGAATAGGATAAATTGCATAGTAATAGGTTAGTTGCATGCATGTTCTACTTGATTGAAAAGATAATAAGTTTCTTCTAAGACCCTATTTTTAGAACAAAATTTCACTAATTTTAATCAAAACTTTTATGTTAAATTTGCTTGAAGTTGTATTTGGAACATGGTTTTTGAGCTAAAGAACACACAACCTGTGAGACTTTGAGCCTAAATACATGGTTACATTATTTAACCATAATTATTTTATTCTTGTGTGCTTACTTCTCTATGATTATAATCTATATTTTGTTTCATCCTATATGTCCAATGTTTAATATATTCATATACTTGCATATGATTGAGGCCATTATTTGTTTAGCTCACTTATCCAAATTAAGCCTACCCCTTAAGTTACCTTTGTTAGCCACTTTGAGTCTTTAAATTCCATTTGTTCTTTATTTTACCACATCACTAGCCTTAAGCGAAAAATAATTATATATCCCAATTGAATCTTTGGTTAGCTTGAGATAGAATTGTGTGTTAATTGAGTATGGGAAGATTGTGGGAACAAAAGATAATAAGGGAATGTGTCATGATAATATAATGAGAATTTGGGTACCTACTCATGTGAAACTATAAAAGAAAAATTAAAATTCTATGTGCATTGATAAGCTGTGTTTATTTTTAATGTTAAAAAAAATCCAAAAATATTCAATAAAGAAATAAGGGGACAAAATTATCCCAATGTTAAGTTAAAATTCAAAGATCAATGCATATATGATAAAATTAAAATAAAAGTTGATACATGAGTAAGGGATGTGAAGGAGAAATTTTGGGTAGCTAGGTATGAAATTTAAGTTATATAGAATATATATATGTGTGTTAGGTGAAAGCTTGGGTTAATTAAAGATTCAATTTATAAGCTTACTTAGCCATATATGTACCCTTACTCTTACCTTAGCCCCATTACAACCTTGAAAAGACCTCATGATGTTTGCATTGGTACATTAAATGTTGTTGATTCGTTAGGAGAAGAACAAAAATTAGAAAGCATGATTAGAGAAGGATAGAGTGATTACCCTATACACTAGAGAGATTAGAGCGTACATACATCATCAGTGAGGGTTCAATGCTTAAATTCTATGTTCCCTGCTTTCATGAGCTACCTTCTTGCATTTTTATCTGTTGTTACTGTATAAGAATTAAATTAGTGGAATTTGATTTGTGATTGTTTTGAAGAGCTTATTTACTTTTAACCAAGTGGACAAGAATCATATAGTTGCATTCATATGTATAGGTTGCATTGCATTGCATGAGTTTTACATTTTCCTACTCATTTATTTCATCTTCTTCAACTAAGCATGAGGACATGCTAATGTCTAAGTGTGGGGAGGTTGATAAACCATTATTTTATGGTTTATATTGTGTTTAATTGTGTGGTTTTATCGAATCTTTACCCACTTATTCATTAATTTGGCATGTATTTACAATTCCTTCCCAAAATTGCTCCATGGTTGAACACTGCTTCCTAGAGACTTTTAATTATGTATTTCAATTCTCTTTTATTCCATTCGATGCCGTGATCTGTGTGTTAAGTGTTTCAGGCTTTATAGGGCATGAATGACTTGGAGATTGGAAAGGAGGCTTGTAAAAATAGAAGGAACACAAGAAATTATGGAGATGACCAGGGAGAAGTGATGTGGGCGCATGGCTCACGCGACCGCGCCAAATAGAGGAGATTGCAGTGACGCGCTCGCGTGCCTGACGCGAACGCGTGAACTGAAAGCTGCATGAGTGACGCGAATGCGTGGATGACGCGCACGCGTGGCAAGGCAAAATGCTGGATGACGCGAACGCGTGGATGACGCGATCACATGATGTGCGCGATCTGCAGAATTCGCTGGCGGCGATTTTGGGCCCTGTTTTGACCCAGTTTCGGCCCAAAAAAATAGATTAAAGCCAGGGAACATGCAAAGACCAGAGAACAACATTCATTCCGCATAATTTTAGTTTTTAGATCTAATTTCACTCCTCCTCTAGGTTTTCTCTCTACACATTGATAGTTCTTAGTATTTTGATTTTATTGCTTTTTGGATTAGGATATTGAGAAGAGTTATTACCTCCGTCAAGACTTCATCATTCTAGTTTGTTTCCTTACTTGTTACTTACTTTTTCATATCCTTAATTTATTCAGAGTTACTATTGGATTATTTTTAGAATTTATTAATACAAGAACTATTTTTATTTTTAATTGATCCTTTTGATTATTATTTATCATGTATTTCTTTATTTCCCTTTCTTATTTCGTGAATTCTACAATCATAACGAGCGAGTAGTTCCATAAATTGATTGGGAGTCGGTTGAAAGGAGGGCCTTGAGTTGGAATTCTCAAGAGTAAAATTATAGTTGGGTTTAACGTTGGGTCGCCCTCTAATCACTAACACTAGTCTTTCCTAAGGGAGAGGATTAGAACTTGTGAATAGAAACTGACTTCCAACTTGCTTAACTTTCCTTTATCTGGTAAAGGATAACTGAGCAGGCAACCTTCAATTATCAATTTGATCTTGGGAAAACTCCAACAAGGATAGGACTTCCGACTAATCTACTCCCGGTAAAGGTTTTTATTTAAATTACACAAATTCTCTGATTTAATTTTCTGTCTATCAAACTCAACCCCTTTTGGAAAACATCTGATTAATAAAATAGCACATCTTTCTACAACTCGTTGGGAGACGACCTGGGATTCATACTCCCAGTATTTTAATTCTAATTTTGTGACAACCCTTCTAAATTGATAAGCGGATTTTTGGTTGGTTAAGAACTGTACTTGCAACGTATCTCTCATAATAATTTCTTAACTCGCCAATTTCTTCCACGTCATGGTGATGCCAGGGCATCTTGGCCAGTTTCACTGACCTTTTCTTTACTGTTTTTAGGTTAGTTTCATGCATTTCTTTAGGAAATAAGCTAGTTTTGGGTAGATATTTACCTACACCTTGATTCAAGCATATATTGTGCATTTTACATTATTTCATGAGGATTTTGCATGAATTTAGTGACAAATTGTATGCTGCATTACCCATGACTTGGACTAGAACTTTGATGCACTCTGTTGCTTGATTTCAGGACCAAAGGAAGCAAGGAAAGGGAGGTAACTTGCAAGGTTAAATGAGAAAAGTGATTGCCAATGACACTCTCAAAGCCATCATTGCCCACGTTAAGAGTCACGTTAACTGAGTTAACGTGAACTCTAACATGGAAAAGGGAAGTAGAGCCAACGTTAGTGACACTTAACATTGTCACTAACGTTGGCAAACACTCATGAGTGGCCACGTTAGAGCCCACGTTAACCTAGTTAACGTGGCCTCTAACGTTAAAGGGGGAAGAGAAGCCAACGTTAGTGACATTCAACATTGTCACTAACGTTGGCCTAAGGATGCAACACACCACGTTAACTCCCACGTTAACTTGGTTAACGTGGGAGCTAATGTAAGAAGTGAGAGTTGTCGCCAACGTTAGTGACACTCAACATTGTCACTAACATTGGAAGCAACCACACAACCCCCCAAGGAGCCACGTTAACTTCCACGTTAACTTAGTTAACGTGGAAGCTAACGATGAGGAATGAATGATGAGCCAACGTTAGTGACATTCAACATTGTCACTAACGTTGGGATGGCTAAGAATGGCCACGTTAGAAGCCACGTTAACCTAGTTAACGTGGACTCTAACGTGAGATCTAGGGGCACATTGGAACGTTAGTGACAATGTTGAGTGTCACTAACGTTCTCGAAGGTTGGCAAGGCCACGTTAGAAGCCACGTTAACCTAGTTAACGTGGGCTCTAACATGAGGCAAAGGGGTACATTGGAACGTTAGTGAAAATGTTAAGTGTCACTAACGTTCCCGAACTTATACTTTCACTAAATGTTAACACCCCTAACGCCCTGAGCTGAAGTCCCTGCCCACTTAGCACTTTCTCTCTACAAGTAAAGCCAAGCCCAAATGAAGAAAAGAACTGCTTCAAACTCAAGATCCAAAGGCCCAAGACTTGAAGAGCAAACTAGAAGCCGAGAAGAGTAGTATATATAGGAGTAGCTTTGAATTGTAAAAGGGAGTTCTAGAGGCTGGAAAAAGAGAACTACTCTCTGTATTTTACTTTCTCTGCATTTTCTAGTTGTATGATGTATTCTCCATCTTTGTTTTCATTTTCAAGAGCTATGAACAACTAAACCCCTTTCATTGGGTTAGGGAGCTCTGTTGTAATTTGATGGATCAATACTAATTTTCATTATTCTTCTTCTATCTTTTCTCTTGATTTTACTTGAAAGCTTTCGATCTTCATCCAATTGAGTAGTTATCTTGGAAGAGAAGCTATTCAAACATGGATCTCTTTTGAACCTTGAAAGAGGAATGAAGAGATCAAGCTAGAAATGCTTTCTCATGCTGGACCAAATTGGGTTTGGATGGGTATGTGACTATAACCCTCTCAATACTTGATTTGGGAAATGCATGTGGTATAATCAGTGACCATACTTCATCTCTTCTCATGAGCAATTGACCAAGGAATTGGCTATTGATCAAGATTTAAGAGATTGAATTGCAAGAAATTGTAATTCAATCACTTAAGATTGCCAAGGAGATCAATGAGTGCATTGATTGAGGAAGAGATGAAAATGAACTTGATCCGGAGAATTGCAACATCTCCTAAGCCCAATGAACTCCCCATCTCTGATCTTACCCATTCTCTTTAATTTCTGCCATTTACTTTTATCAGCAAATCCCCCATTCCCATTTACAATTCTGCAATTTATTTTCAGTCATTTGCTTCCAGTCCTTTAATTCTAGCATTTACTTTTCTGTTATTTACATTCCCGCCATTTTATTTTCTGTAACTCTCAACCCAAATTCTGGATTCGCTCAACTAGAACATTCTTCTAATTAAAGTTGCTTGATCAATCAATCTCTGTGGGATTCGACCTCACTCTATTGTGAGTTTTTACTTGACGACAAATTCGGTACACTTGCCGAAGGGAGATTTGTTGTGAGACAAGTTTTCCATGCATCACATGGACCCGAACCGGGCCATGGGCCAACCAACCCACTTACTTAAGTGAGCTGAAGCTCACTTCTCTCTCTTCTGTATGCAAGAATGCAGAAGCATAGCCAAGAAAGGAGGAAGAGCATTCCAAGGTTCCAAACCCTTGGTTCCACTTCAAATCCACACAACTTCTCGCTCTGAGCTCCGATCGCCGTACCATTTGTATCCACGCGTCCGCGGTGTCGAGCCCTACAAAGCCCATAACATTGTAAGGTAAGGAAGTCACATTTTCTTGATCAATTTCCTCATTTCCAATTTTGAATTCCTTGGGCTATCGTGTTGAGATTTTGTGTAATTTCAGTGTTTAGGATCGAATTAACTTGGTGGACTAGCCGAGTCTTGTCCCAATTTCCTGTTGATAAGGTGAAAATCCTAGAACTCTAGTGAATTCTCTAATTTTGTTTGTTGGGTATTAAATTTGGATATGTACATGTGTGGTAATGTGACGTTAGGTGTATATATATTAATTGGAGCTTATTTTTGGACACTTGAGTCTTGGTTGGAGTTTTGGTGATGTTGCCTTGATGATTCCGAATCTCTTGGGGTTGTGCTCGGTGCATTAGTGGGTGGTCTCGGGAAATACGTGAAAATTGGCCAAGGTATGATTTTGGTTTCTCATATATAATATATAATGTCTTGTGAAAACTTAGGCTAGGTTTTGGTTGGAACGTATGAGTATGTTTGATGACTAGCACCTTTGGTGTTGATTACTATTTTTCATGATGGTGTGTTAAGTGATGAGTTGATGGAGATTTATATAATGATATGAATGCGTCTATATATATGTATATTGGATTGGTGAATGTTAAACTTGATGATGTCTTTGGGATTGTTAAAAGTAAGAAATGGTAGGTTGTGAAGGTTATTATGGTGATGGCAAGGATATATTATGTTGATGATTTTGGTGCATAGTATGTTAGGTTTGAGTAACTATGTGTGGCCGGAATGGTCGAGAGGGAAAGATTTGGGTGCGATCCCGCTTGCTCGTTAACTTGAAAATGTATTCAGATGGCAAGTTGAGGACGGAAGTTCCCTCTCTTGTCATGATGGGGATATGGAGGAAAGTGGAAAGGCACTCTCCTTCATATTGTTTTCCCCACATTCTTCTCTGGTTGCAAGGTGGAAAGGCACACTCCTTCGATTTGGAAAGGTACTCTCCTTCGTATATCCTCCAAGAGAAGGTGGAAAGGCACACTCCTTCGATGTGGAAAGGCACTCTCCTTCGTTTATGATCCTCTTGGAGATGCGCAACCTAGAGACAAATGTCTAGGTTAGCTACCGAATGTGTCGGGTTCTGGTAGTTTAACCGACACGTGAGCTCACGGCCAGTAGGACAAGCATGCATCATGTTGCATTTGTTTACTTTTGTTAGGGTGTGAATAATTATTTTGGTTTGCCTATCTGATAAATTATGTTTAACTGATAACTGTGATACTTGCTGTAACTGTTCTTTAAATGTATTTGCCTTGTATTTGCTTGTGTTTGTGATTGTCTTTCTGTTTGAGTACCTTGGTGGTGGACGGGTGATAATGTTGATTTAATTTGAAATGGACCAGAGGCTGGGTTGAGTTTATTTGGGCCGGAGGCCGAACTAGTTTGATTTGGGCCATAGGCCGGGACTGGTTTGGTCAGTGGTAAGGGTTAGAGTTGAATGAGACAGTAAGTGAATTGTAATTTGAGAGATTAAGTTAGGATTGAGTTAAAACCTTAAGAACCTTAGATATCTACCCCCTGCTTATGGTTTTTGTTTTAGTTCCTCAAGAATTATAATCTGAGTGTCGGCATTCTAGGATTGCCACTAGCTTTCCCGGGACCTTATTTATTATATATGTGGGCACCTTAACCATACTGAGAACCCCCAGTTCTCATCCCATACAATATTTATAGTTTTTTCAGATGCAGGTTGAGAAGCACCACTCTGTATTCTGGAGATGCTGATGAAGCGAAGAACTCTTGGGACTTGGGGTCATATTGATAAACCCATATTTCATGAGTTCTTTTGTCCTTAATTAGAGTGATTTATAGAATCCTTCACCTACTTATTCACATTAATTGCATGATTTTACTTTCCCTTCCTTATTATGTGATGTAAATGAAAAACATGTTTTCTAAGCTTTAAAATTAACTATTTTAATTACCTTTATTTTCATTCGATGCCGTGATTAGTGTGTTGAGTAGTTTCAGATTTTCTAAAGGCAGAATGACTTAAAGGATGAAAAAGGAAACTGGTACCCACGCGATCGCATGGATGACGCAATCGCGTGCCAAGCACGAATCAGCAGCGACGCGGCCGCATGACTGACGCGACCGCGTGGCAAGGAAAAGCTCCGAATGACGCGACCGCGTGACCCACGCGTACGCGTGACAGAGGCCACGCACCAGAAATTACAGAATACGCCCCCAGCGAATTCTGAAGCCCTTTTTGGCCCAGATCCATGTACAGACAGCATAGACCAGAGGTTATAAAGTGGAGGAATGCATCCATTCAGAGAGAGCTCGCCAATTTCTAGTTTTCATGATTTAGATTTAGTTTAGAGAGAGATTCTCTCTCTCTCTTAGGATTTAGGACTTCTTCTTGTTTTGGGAGTAACTCTGGATCCAGGTTTTAATGTTCTTATATTTTAGTTTTACTTTTATCCCAACATTTGAATTGATTATTATAATTTGATTTATGAGTTATTCCATGTTACATATCTCTATTTGAATTAATGATATTTGAGGTATTTTCAGTTTATGATTGTTCTCTTTGAATTAAGTTGCCATTGCTTCCCATCTAAGGATACTTTTATTATTCCAGCAATTTACTTTTTCCCCTTTTGGTCTTGGTTAAGAATTCAGTAACTCAACAGTTATTAAACTCAACGTAATTGATAATCGTTATTTTGCTAATTGAGCTGAACCTAAATAATCCCAACCTTTTCTTAGGAAATAATGAGGATTCAAAGGTCAATTTAATTAGTCCCTTGACTTTCCTTTGCCCTGGCAAGGGTTGACCAAGTGGAATTAAATTACAACTTTCATTATTGTTGAGAGGGATAACTAAGTTGGACTTCTAATTCCCCTATCTTGCCAATAGTTGTTTTACAGTTATTATTTATTTTTAATTGCCATTTAATTCACTCGTCATTTAAATTACTTGCTTCTCGCCTTCTAAACCCCGATTACAACCTTTATAACCAATAATAAGAACATACTTCCTCGCAGTTCCTTGAGAAGACGACCTGAGGTTTGAATACTCGGTTAACAATTTTTAAAGGGTTTGTTACTTGTGACAACCAAAACGTTTGTACGAAGGGATTTTTGTCAGTTTAGAGACTCTATCTACAACGCGACTGTTTTTATGACATTCTTTACTGGCAGAAATCCCGACGTCAAAATGGCGCCGTTGCCGGGGAACTGCTAACGTGTGCCTTATTATTGGTTATTGTAAATATTTTTCTTTTGCTTGTTTATTTATTCTTGTTTTTCCTTTTTATCTTTATTTGCTACTATGAACTCTCACCCCTCTCGCTTTGAGTTTGGTTCTAATATTGTTAAAGGAAATAAAAGTTACAGCAGGAATGTGCATCAAGGTCAGACCAATCAAGGATGGATGTAGCCAAGAGGATCTAATCAACCCTTTAGGCAGCAACACCCTCCAAGATATCCTGGACAAAGACCATTCTACAATGCATACCCAGCTGAAAGATATGGTGCACAACCTTGTAACTACCAACAAGTCCCACCCCGTGCATATGAACCATCCTTTCAACATAACCTCGAACCACCACACTCACAAGCTTCTCTTCACCATTTGCCATCATATGATCCTTCCTTACCCCAATACCAATCCAATCGTTCCCAACCATCACCACTTTCCTCTGTATCATGTCCAAGTCTGGCAAACCGCGAAGCAGAGGATCGCCTAAGGGAAACAGTAATTAAATTTCAAACAACCATTCAACAACTGGAGCAAGCACTAATTCAATGGGCCACTAGGCGCTCAAATATACAAGGATCAACCACAGCCCCATGTGGACAACCCGATGAAGAGCATAGCATGAAAGAAATACTAGAGACTCCAGTGGACAAGACAGAGAATGAATTCATACTAGAACAAGCGGAAGAAGCTGTTATTGTTCAAGAAAAAGAATTGGTTGAAGATCTAGGAGATGCTGAACTTCCTTGGGAATCCAGAATTGAGGAAAACCTCGTCCAAGATGCTACAGTTGATGCTAAGGAGGATACTGTACAATCTCCAAGGCAAGTCGTTTACGAAGAATCAGACGGAATAATCCAAGGAGCAAATTTCCTTGATAATGATAGTCACAAGTCTAGTTCTCCTAGTGATGAACTTGCGTCCGCAAGTGAATTCTCTGAGATCGAAGAATCTTCCCCAAGTGAATATGAAGATGATGCGGAGGTAGATTTCTCTCAACCCCCAATCTATGACTCAAGTGATGAGGAAGACATAGAAGACTTTGACCAGGATACAGATACAATTGAAGATCTTTGCGAGGAAGTAGAAGAATTCACAGAAGAGCACAAGGAAACAGAACTTGCAGAACCACCAAAAACACCAATTCCAAGGCCATTACCACCTAATACAAGCTTCAAGTGGGTACAATCCTTAACTTATAGCTTTACTTATTCACTTGAATATGGTTTGCTTGAAACAAATGGCCAACTTAGAGCTCTCTGCACCAGGTTCAATAAGGTTCCGCGCTTCACCTCGAAGTACACGGATTGGTATCATGCTCAATTGCATGGATCACGGAGAACATTTGGTCACCACGGTGAGATTCTACTTTTTAAACCGCCCGGATGGAGACATGTAGACCAAGACGGAGGCGGATTTAAATGCAAGGATTGGAATCCTGAGGTTTATTCTGACATTTGTTACCCCAGGAGCCTAAAAATTTGTTTGACGCTGCTCAGAAGCTTCACATGCTTAGTTTGGGACCCCGGAGGCTATTGGCATTCCAAGCACTGGTGGAGATTTTTGGACGAATTTAAACATAAACCACCATAATAGGATACTCCTCCAATGTCCAACTTAAGGACTTTAACTAAAAGTGCTAGGTGGGAGACAACCCACCATGGTATGGTCGCTTATTTTTCAATTTATTTCTTGTTAATTGCTTTCATTTTTAAACCTATTTTTCCTTTTATTAAACCTGGAATCATGCATAAGCATTCATGATAGTCATTGCATTCTGCATTTTTCATGCATAAAAAAAAAGGGGGTTGCACGATGCGACCGCATGCCCCATGCGATCGCGTCATATAGCGAAAAACACCACCCATGCGACCGCGTGACCCACGCGGCCGCGTAATATATATATCGGCGTAAGGATCCAACGAACAGAAAGTTAGGCTGGAATCGTGCGGCCCTTGTGCGTTTCGCACAAATTGGCCCACGCGATCGCATGCCCCATGCGATCGCGTCACTTGCACAATACCAATCCCACGCGACCGCGTGAGTGACGCGATCGCGTCGCATGGACTGCACATCACCCCAAAAAGAGACAGAGAGTTGCGCTAAAACGGCACTGGAGTCGTGCGTTTAGCACAAATTCCAGCGACTCGATCGCGCGACCCACGCGATCGCGTCACCCTTCCTTCCCCCCCTCTCATGCGATCGCACACCCCACGCGATCGCGTCACTCCTATTTTCGCCCCAACCACGCGACCGCGTGCCCCACGCGGCTGTGTGGATTCGAAAATATAACCCCCCAGCCCGCGAACCCTATCAGTCGCGAGCCCCCCTCCACCCCCAACCCTCTTCTCCCTCTCTGCTCCCTCTCCCTCCAACCACCACCCAGCACCACCCAGCCGCCACCGTCGGCCACCCAGACGCCGCCGCCACCCCGTACGCTGCCGCCCGTACCCCCTCCCCTCCCTTCTTCTCCCTTCCTCCTCTCTCCCCCCTCTCTACCACTGCCTCCGCGACCACCGCCCCCATTGCCGGCCACCCAGCCGCGCCCCCCTCTCTCTCCGCCACCCAACCGCACCCCCCTTCTTCTATCACCAACCCAAAACCCTCGCCGCCGCAGCCACCTTCTTCCCTGTTCCACCCCTTCCGCTTACCAGGTTCCGCAACACGCAACCCTTTTTATCCATTCGTCACTTTTCTGTATTTTTTATTCCATTTATGTTCATGATTAGGATAGCTAGACTTGCATGTTATAGTGGATTTTTAGGTTGTTAGGTAGCTTAGGCTGTGGTTAGTGAATCTAGGTCTGTTTACTTGCACTGTTCTTACTTCTGTTTTATCCTATGTGCAAATCTGTTGCTGCTATAATCAATGATTCATATGCTGCTTTCTTGTATGTTGCTACTGTTTACATTGAGTTTTTATGTTTATTTTATATCTATGTACATGCAGCTTGATTTTTTTAATTCATATGAACTGATATGATTGCTGTTTATTTTCCGGGACAATCCAATTTTAGCCGAAATGCTGCCCAAATTTTTTAAAATTGTTTTCATTCATGTTTAGGTTTGGCATTTCTGAAATCTGTTTTACTCTGCTTTACCCTAACCATTACATGAATGCTATGGCAGCCTTTCTTATCCTCTTTGATTTCCTGGTTCATAACCTTCATTTGTGATTCACTGATTCCAATTTCTGATTTCTTTATTTCTATTCGAATCAGCATCATCCTGTTTTCTTTATTCTATTATGAGTACTTCTATTCTTACCTGTGAATCCTTGTTATATGGAATTTTTCTATGCCACTTACTTTCCTAACTCACTAATTTTAATTTACTAATTTCCTTTTACCATACTAACCCTCTTGATCTCTTTTCTGATTACTTTTACTTCCTCTAACTTTCTCACTATGGCATATTGATTTTTTTTCCATTTAACATAAATTCAATCACATTTAAATTACTCATTTTCCTTTTCTATTTCTCCCTTACCGCTTTGAGTTTCTTTTGTTTAAATTGCCTATTTGCTTTCCTATTTTATCCAATTCCTGGTTTTCTGTTTTTCAGGATGTCTGCCTCACAGAGGAAAGGTAAAGGCAAGCACAAGAGAGGAGATTCCTCCCAGTCCATCATTGCTCTAATACACGATTCATCATGGCGGAAGAAGAACTTCACACAACAGGAGAAAGCTAACCAGCTGCATCCTGCAAATGATCCTATAAAATTTGCAAACCGGTACTGTGAACTGAAGTACTCGACTTTTGCGAACTCCAGAAATCTATACCTGGAATGTACCTTGAAGATTCCAGAAGCCCTCCAGCAGTACACTACTGAGCAAATCAAGCAACGAGGGCTGGTTCTTTCTGGAGAGACCACTGACAGAGGTCAATGCATCTTGGGTCTGGGAATTCTATTGCAACTACTACCTTACTACCCTAGATGCAGTGAACCTGAGGGGAAAGCAAATTCTGGTCACTGAGGAGGCCATAGAGACCATTCTCCAGCTCCCAGCCAAGTCCGATCAGCCAGATGGTTTTGCACAGGCAAAGGAGGACATGGGCCAGATGCGGTTTGATTGGGATACTGTGAAGGCACGGATAGCTCTCGACCCTGCTGTTCCTTGGGAGATGGGTCAGAACACCACTATGCCTAAAGGGATCAAGAGAGTGTACTTGAATGATGAGGCTCGGCTTTGGCATCAGATCTTGAGTAATTTTGTGATGCCGAGTACTCACGAGATTGAGATCCCGGTTACCATGATCACCCTCCTCTGGTGTGTGCTGGAGGGTAAGGACCTGTACTTACCTCGTTTTATCCGGCATTATATGGCCAGGGTCCACGTCCGAGGCACCCTCCCCTTTCCTTATCTAGTTACACGGCTAGGCCGTCAGGCTGATGTGCCTTGGGAGGATGCCGATGAGCGACCACCAGCAGCGGACTGCAGGAAGATCATTCCTCACAGCAGGAACTTCCTTGCTTTGGGCTACAGACCACCACCTGTCACTGCTACTGATGAGACAGCCCCTCCGTCTGCTGGACCTTCTTCATCCACAGCTGCCCCAGCTGCCCCTGCTGCTACCACTGCACCTCCACCCGCCTCTGAGCCGGTTTATCGCCTCGTGCACCGTCTATTCCGCCAGCTTGATCAGATGGAGCACCGTAACAGGCGCCGGTATAAGCGATTGGAGCGCCGCAGCAGGCGACGCTATTCCCATCTGCAGCTGATGATCAGACAGGGCACCGACATCCCCTCCGAGCCCGACACACCATCAGAGCGATCAAAGGAGGAGGATGATGAGCACGAGGAGGAGCCTCATTCCCAGGCGGAGACCCATCAGCAGGCAGCCACAGAGCAGACTGCCCCGCCTCAGGAGGTTATGCCCCACCTTGAGGCTGCAGATCCGGAGATCCCGATCCAGTCACTCTCCCCTCTACAGCAGCCAGACTCTCAGCCCACCACCACCACAGAGACCCTAGCTATCATCCCTACCAGTGATGACACTCCTTCACACCTGGCTTGATTGAACATCCAGGACGTTGCTTCATTTTAAGCGTGGGGAGGTCGCCATCTCTGGCGTTTATTTTGGTGAACTACTACATACTTTTTCTCTTATTTTGGATATTTTCTGTATTTTTTTTCTCTTTTTCTTTTACTGTTATTTTCTGAGTACTTATACATTGCTACTTGTGTATTTTACTCTATTTTCTGCATTTTGCATTTTTTGTTCACATTTTAGTTATTTAGTTTAGTTTGCAATTCTGATTTATTAGTGGATCAATTAGTATAGTTTACCCTTTTTACATAAGATAGTTGAATTATAGCTTAGTTTAAATTGACAAATATAAAAAGAGTAAGCTAGGAACTTGAACATAATAGATTTAGATCCATAAAACCTTGTATATATAGCATTACATGATGTAGTTAAACTGACAACATTTCATCAAGGAGAAACACTAAAACTTCAAAGGATACCCTAAATTACTTTTTAAGAGAATAATGAGAATTTTTAACTAAACCTGCATGACATACATAAGTGATAAATGATTTTTCAGCTAGAGAACACATAGCCTGTGAGTTTTGAGCTTAACTGTATGGTTACATTCAAACCATAATTTTTATTCCTGTGTGTTCCGACCTTCTTTCTTATTCTGGTGTTCTTTACTTTGTTTTAGTCTATATGTCCGATTATAGAATATAGGTACATCTCAAAATAATGATTGAGGCCATCATTTGATTTTAGCTCACTTACCCCAAATTATCCTACCTTTTACATCACCCTTGTTAGCCCCCTTGAGCCTTTTAAAACCCCTTTATTCTATTTAGCCAAATTACTAGCCTTAAGTAGAAAAACAAAAGAAATTCCCAAGTGAATCCTTGGTTAGCTTAAGATAGAAAATCTTTAATAGAGTTAAATGTGGGAAACCTTTTGGGAACATGGATGATAGAAACAAAAGGTAGAAAAGTTAAAAGAAATAAAATAAATTTGGGAAGCATGTTCATGAGAAAATCAAAGTGCTTAAATTACCATGTGTATTCAAAAAAAAAAAAGAGAACATTAAAAAAAAAGAGTTAGTTTTCAAGCATGTAAATAAGGGGATACAAAAAGGACTCCCCAATGCAAAATAAAAAGCAATGCACATGGAATAAAAACAAGAATTGAAACATGAGCATGGGACATCAAAAGTGAGAAAATAGGGAAAATAGGTAAAGAAGCATTGTTTTACTAAGTATGTATGTTAGGTGAGATCTTAATCTAATTAAGGATTCACTTATTAGCTCACTTAACCTTATACATGTATCCTTACCCTTTGCCTTGACCCCATTACAACCTTAATTAAAGACCTCATGAGTTTTGGTATGACTATGTTCTATAATTGTTGATTGGTTAGACAAAAAACAAGGTTATAGAAAGAAAGAATAAAAAGAAGAATAGAGTGATTAACCCAATAAACACTGAGTGATTAGAGAGAAAACACAAAATCCAGTGAGGGTTTAAAAGCTCATTAACATTTATCTCTGATTGTCTTGCAAGTTTTTTCTCATCTCATTTGCTTTATTATTTGAGGGTTAGCTATATATGTATATATATCTCCTTGAGAATGTGAAATAATTTGACTACATGTAGGCTTTATATATGAGTGGATGAATTAGAATTGCATGACTTATTAGGTAGATGCATTTAGCGTAGGTTTCATTTCATAACATTCCATCACTTTAACCTTAATTATTTACCTTGGATTTAGCATGAGGACATGCTAGTGTTTAAGTGTGGGGAGGTTGATAAACCCATATTTCATGAGTTCTTTTGTGCTTAATTAGAGTGATTTATACAATCCTTCACCTACTTATTCACATTAATTGCATGGTTTTACTTTCCCTTCCTTATTATGTGATGTAAATGAAAAACATGTTTTCTAAGCTTTAAAATTAATTATTTTAATTACCTTTCTTTCCATTCGATGCCGTGATTAGTGTGTTGAGTAGTTTCAGATTTTTTAAAGGCAGAATGACTTAAAGGATGAAAAAGGAAACATACTAAAATGGAAGGAGGAAGCAAAATGGAGCTTTAAGGAAACTGGTACCCACGCGATCGCATGGATGATGCGATCGCGTGCCAAGCACGAATCAGCAGCGATGCGGCCGCATGACTGACGCGACCGCGCGCCTTAAGCAGAACGCACATGACGCGGTCGCATGACTGACGCGATCGCGTGGCAAGGAAAAGCTCCGAATGACGCGACCGCGTGACCCACGCGGACGCGTGACAGAGGCCACGCACCAGAAATTATAGAATACGCCCCCAGCGAATTCTGAAGCCCTTTTTGGCCCAGATCCAAGTACATACAGCATAAACCAGAGGTTATAAAGTGGAGGAATGCATCCATTCAGAGAAAGCTCGCCAATTTCTAGTTTTCATGATTTAGATTTAGTTTAGAGAGAGATTCTCTCTCTCTCTTAGGATTTAGGACTTCTTCTTGTTTTGGGAGTAACTCTGGATCCAGGTTTTAATGTTCTTTTATTTTAGTTTTACTTTTATCCCAACATTTGAATTGATTATTATAATTTGATTTATGAATTATTCCATGTTACAGATCTCTATTTGAATTAATGATATTTGAGGTATTTTCAGTTTATGATTGTTCTCTTTGAATTAAGTTGCCATTGTTTCCCATCTAAGGATACTCTTATTATTCCAGCAATTTACTTTTTCCCCTTTTGGTCTTGGTTAAGAATTCAATAACTCAACAGTTATTAAACTCAACGTAATTGATAATCGTTATTTTGCTAATTGAGCTGAACCTAAATAATCCCAACATTTTCTTAGGAAATAATTAGGATTCAAAGGTCAATTTAATTAGTCCCTTGACTTTCCTTTGCCCTGGCAAGGGTTGACCAAGTGGAATTAAATTACAACTTTCATTATTGTTGAGAGGGATAACTAAGTTGGACTTCTAATTTCCCCTATCTTGCCAAAAGTTGTTTTACAGTTATTATTTATTTTTAATTGCCATTTAATTCACTCGTCATTTAAATTACTTGCTTCTCACCTTCTAAACCCCGATTACAACCTTTATAACCAATAATAAGAACATACTTCCTCGCAGTTCCTTGAGAAGACGACCTGAGGTTTGAATACTCGGTTAACAATTTTTAAGGGGTTTGTTACTTGTGACAACCAAAACATTTGTACGAAGGGATTTTTGTCGGTTTAGAGACTATATCTACAACGCGACTATTTTTATGACATTCTTTACTGGCAGAAATCCCGACGTCACATATCTTTGTTTATATTTATGTATGTATATAAGATCTCCACCTTGTATTTTATATTTATCCCTCTTAGAGGTTCACTTGGAGAAACAGGTTGTCAGTTTTCTATTTTAGTTTACTTTTGGGTTTATTTGTGTATATGTATATATGCTTTGGCCGGTTCTAGCTTCGCGAGCCGAGTCAGAAGCCTTCTATATGTATCTTTGGAATTCTTCTCTCATAGTTATTGTTTACGCGATTGATGTGACTTTCTGTTTAACGCTTCACTTAACTCTTCTTTACAGGCTTCTAGTCAAAATTTCTTTCAACTATATATATATATATATATATATATATATTTAGAGGTCGTAATACCTTGCCACCTCAGCTTTATGACTTAAGCATAAGACTATGTGTGGTGGGGTGTTACAACACTGCATGACTTCACCTTGAGATAGTCCATTACCCACACCAAAGGAATTTTCTTGAGAGCTCACTGCCAAGACTTGCATTCTCCATAAGTGTTGAGTAATTGCATTAATTTGTTGGGACATGACTTTATTTTGAGCTAAAATGGTATCCAAAGCATCTAACACGATGACTCTTTTCCTTGTTGATCTTTCATAGGAATAGAGGTATCGAATGTTGGCTACCATTTCAATCAACTCCAATGCTTCATTAGTGGTCTTCTTCATATTCAAAGATCCTCCAGCCTAATTATCAAAAGAAACCCAAGAGGCGGGGGTGATCCCATCATAGAATATCTGGAGTTGGACCTAGTCTACAAACATATCCGGAGGGCACTTCCTGAGCATCTCTTTGTACCTTTTCCAATCCTCATAGAGGGAATTTCCTTCGTGTTGTCTGAAGGTTTGAATGACTGCTCTAAGCTTAATCAACATCTGAGGAGGAAAAAACTTGTTTAGGGACTTAGTGACCAAGTCCTCCCATGTAGCTATGCTCTCCTTGTGCTAATTATCCAGCCACTACTTAGCTTGATCCTTTATAGCAAAACGGAAGAGCAACGAATGATAAACCTCAAGCAAGACGCTACTTGTCTTGACCGTGTCACAAATTTGCAAGAAATTGGAGATAAACAAATTCGGATCTTCTTGCGGGCTCCTACTAAACTGACAATTTTGTTGAACCAATGCAACAAGCTGAGGCTTTAATAAAAAATTATTGGCATTGATAGTAGGTGTCACAATGCTACTTCCACAACTCCTTGGATTAGGAGGAATGAATGATCCAACGGTCCTCCTAGGTTGTGGGGCATTAGCATTGTGATTTGCATTCTCTCCCATGTTGAATTCAAGCTCTTCTTCCACTACCTCTTCAATTTCTTCTTCAACTGTTTGATTTATAGCTTGTTTTCTTTGTTGCCAACGAGTTCTTTCAATCTCAGGATCGTATTGAAGAGGTTCTTTATTCCTGTTATTCTGCATATACAAAAATAACAAGAAAATCAAATTGGAACTCCCTGCACAGTGTGAAGAAAAGTCCATGGGGAAAAATAAAATAGAAACAGAAAATAAACAAAAGCTAAAAAGGTCTAATCTAAGTAATCAATTGATTGATATTTTGTTAACCATAATTAATCCCTGACAATGGTGCCAAAAACTTGATGCGGATTTTATAAATCATAAAACACTGGAAAGTGAACCAGATCGTATCAAGTAATAACTCAAGTGAGCGAGTGTCGATCCCATGATAATTAACAGATTAAGCAAGCAATAGTCAACCAATTAATCTAGCTAGACAATCAAATTAGGGTTTTGAAGACTTGAAACATAAACAGCAAGTAAACGAGAACAAACAGTGAGTATTGAAAAGATGATATGATTAAAAAAGTTAAGGTTTTGGAGATATTAAAAACTTTCGAAATAACACTTTTCACTTTCTACCTTAATTATGCAAAGATACTTGATGAATCCATATTTGACGATAAATTTTCGATTGATTTGAGCGGATTTTATCACATAAACCCACATTTATTCCTTTAAATATCATGCTTTTTTGTTTTCTCTCTAAATTACGTCTAATTGTGAAAAGATGCTATTTTGTGCTTAATTTGATCAATTTTATTCTAATTTCATTCCATTCGATGCCTTGATATTTTTTATGAGTGATTTCAGGTGTAATAGGTTGGAATGGCTTGATATGAGTAGAAGAGAAGCATGCAATTGAAAAACATGAAGAAAATAAAGGAGAAGCACAGAGCCAGGTGTGCATACGCACAACGTCCTGTGCGTACGCACAAGTTCCTGCACGTGACTTCATTAAAAAGTCACGTGGCTTGTGTTTTGGGAAGCTTTTTGGCCCATTTATGAAGGCCTTGGAGCATATAAGGAGGCTAGCAACACACCCATTCATACCATACATTCATACAACACACTTAGATAGTTTTTAGGGTAGTTTTAGGTAGTTTAGCTTAGGTTTTTGTCTCAATTTTCCTTAGGATGTAATTAGGGTTTATCTACAAGTTTTCATTTTCAAATTTTGATCTTGGTCTCTAGTTATTTCCATTGTAAGTATTCCTTAATTTTTTCTTTCATCACATTGCTTGTTCTACACTTTCTTATATTTTAATTCACTTTACCAATACATATATAGTTTTGCAATTTTGAGTTTTAGTTGATGAATTTGATGTTTAATGGTTTTTATATGTTTGTCGAGTTGCCATTGTTGATTTTGTTTGTTGGTTGTTCATGGTTTTGAGTATTTTTTCAACTTTGCCATGTTTTATCATTATGCCTACCATGTGTTTGATGAAATGCCAATTTTGATTATGGGGTAGATTTTCACTCCTTAGCTTGGGGGGAATGAGTTTAAGGAATACTAGAGTCATAATGACCGACATTTAGTGATAATTCTTAGGTTGTTAGTTGTTATTGTTTCCATTATCACCAGCTTTTTACTAAGGTAATTAGTAAGTTAGCTAGGATTTGTGGATTACTAACAATTATGCTCACTTGACTTTCTCTTCGATGTTAAGGATTGACTAGGTGAGATTAATCCATCATAATTATCATAGTTATGGTTATGGCAAGGAAGAAATTCCATAACTCATCCCAAGTCAAGGTTCCATTTATGTTTTGAACCACTCTTCACTCACTTTAAAGCATTACTTGTTCATATTACATAGATATTTCTTTGATTCCTTTATTATTTTATTAATTGCAATTTTGATTGTTCTTTAATTTTTTTAATTGTTCGCTTCATCTTTGAAAGAACCCCCGATTTTCACAACCAAAATTGTATGCTCTTGGTCACTGTTCTTAAGGAAGACGACCCGAGGTTTAATTAATCTTGGTTATTTTTATTTGAATTTAAACTTTGATTGATGGAATTTAATTGCCGGTTTGGACTATGCTACCGACGAGGTGATTATTGTTTCTGAGAAATTTCTGAATCAGCACAAATCCTCATCTCATCAAGTTTTTGCCACCATTTTTAGGGAGCTAGTGCAATTGAGTGCCATCATTTTGGTTGTTGTGAATATGTAAATTGTGTGAATAGATACTTTTTGGGTTGTTTGTTTGCTTTTGTTAGTAATTAGGATTTTGTTTCTTTTGTTAGTTGATGTTTTTTGTTTTTATCTTCTATTTTTTTATGAGTTATCACCCTCTTTGTTTGGAGTATGGTAGTGATCAGTTTGTAGAGCTTGATAACTTCAACTTTGGATTCCATCAATGGATGGAGAAATCAACCGAGGAAAGAGCAACCTCCTTCTTATTATAATGAACCAAACCCTCCCCAATATGCATACCCAAACCAAGGACATGGTGGATTTCACAATGATTACTTACCTCTACCACCATATACCCATGACCTATACCCCCAACATAATCCTCAATCACCACATGTTCAAAGACCACACCAATACCATCATCTACCTCCTTACATACCACCTCGATATACTCACCAACACAAACCACCCTCCGATTACACAACCTTCCTCCTAAACATTGAAACCCCTTTTTTACCACAATCCGGAGTTCTCCAACCCTTGTCCCAAGAAGAACAAGACCTTCAAGCCTTTCTCCAAGAGCAAGAAGAACTTCAAAGGACACAAGGGCAACTCATGGCTACCATAGCCGAAGCGGTGAACCGTTTAGTCCTTCTACGCTCATCCGATCAAGGCACTCCTCTTGAAGAATGTGAAGGATCTACTAAAGAGTGTAGTAAAGAGAAAAACGTGGAACTTCAAGGGGAAGATGAAGAGTTGAAGCATGATTCACCACAAGTGGATGAATTTGAGCTTATTGAAGTTGAAGAAGTGGTTGAAGAATTGGCGAGGATTGAACAAGAAGTGGAGTTGATCGAAGAAGAGCACAAGGGAGTGAAAATGTCAAGGCTATTGGAAGTCTCCCTTCCTAAGCAACTGTCCGATACACTATTTAAGTGGGTAACAATCTCATCCCTTAACTTTATTTGCCCATGATAAACCCCAATTTTGTGGTTTATCTTGCGCTTAATTTAGGGGATTTTATCACCTTTTCTCACATTTATTCAACGAAATAGCATGGTTTTGCAATTCTCCCTTGATTTGTGCTTAAATGTGAAAACATGCTTTTTAGGCCCTAAAATTGGTGATTTTAATTCACTTTAATTCCATTCGATGCCTTGATATGTTTGTTGAGTGATTTCAGGTTCATAAGGCAAGTATTGAATGGAAGAAGTGAGGAGAAAAGCATGCAAAGTGGGAGAACTCATGAAGAAATGAAGGAACCGTAAAGCTGTCAAGCCTGACCTCTTCCCACTCAAGCGACCATAACTTGAGCTACAGAGATCCAAATGAGGCGGTTCCAGTTGCGTTGGAAAGCTAACATCCGGGGCTTCAAAATGATATAAAATTTGTAATATGTTACTTCGCGTTCAGGGGCGCGCACGCGCCATGTATGCGTGCGCACCGATGCTCTCCGTGGCCCACTAAAGTGAAATCGCCCCTAGCAATTTCTGAAGCATTTTGGGCCCAATCCAACTCATTTCTAATGCTATTGAACCCAAGGATTGGAGGGGGAATGAACCAAGTAGTCATAGTTTAGTTTTTATCATGTTTTAGGAGAAAATTCTTGAGAGAGAGGCTCTCTCACCTCTCTAGATTTAGGATAGAAATTAGGGTAGAGTTAGGTTAATTGATCTCAAATTTCTCTTTCAATTCTTGTTTTGATTTCAATTCTCTTTATATTTTAGTGTTCTATTGTCTTAATCTTCTTATTTTCTCTAGTCATTTTCTTATTTTGCTCTCTTTAATGTTGATGAACACTTGTTGGATCTTGTTTACATTTACTGAAATTTAATGTTGATGTTCTTTTAATTGATGATTTGGATTGTTGATTTACTTTTCTTGCAATTGGTAGTTGTTAGATTTTACTATTTCTTGTCATTTATTATGCTTTCCTTTTATGCCTTCCAAGTGTTTGATAAAATGCTTAGTTGGGCTTTAGAGTAGATTTTGAGCATTCTTGGCTTGAAAAGAGTAATTGGGCAATCTTGAGTCATGAAAACCCAACTTATGTTGGTGATCTAGAGTTGTTAGCTAATATTGTTTCCATTGACGCTAATCTTTTGCTAATTCAATTAGTAAGTTGATTAGGACTTTTGGATTTAGATTAGCTAGTCTTGTTAGACTTTCTCTCATAGAAGATAATATGATACCTTCTTCCAATGTTGGAGATGACGTAATAAGATAAATTCTTGTTATTATTGTGGTATGATTGATTAATCTTGTTTGACTTTCTCCCTATTTGTTGGAGTTGACTAAATAAGATGAATTAATCATTGCATGACTAGGATAGAAAGCCTATGATCTCAACACTTGCCATGAATGTCTCTCTTTATTAATTGCTTTCTTTAATTGCTCATTTTAATTTATTGCCATTTAATTTCTTGCCCTCTTATCAATCAAACCCCCCCCCTTTGATCTTCGTAGCCAATAATTAGAAAGTTCATTGCAATTCCTTGTGAGACGACCCGGAGTCTAAATACTCCGATTAATTCTTAATTGGGGTTTGTACATGTGAAAAAACCATATTTTAATTTGATGCAAGAGTTGTTTGTTGGTTTGGAGCTATGCTTACAACGAAATTCTTATTTCTACAAGAGAAAATCTAGACCGACAACGATTTTCGCTATCAAATTAATGGCGCCGTTGCCGAGGAGTTGCAATGGTGTTATGTTATTGGCTATTGTGAATATTGTGAATATGTTTGCCTTTTGCTTATTTGTTAGCTTTAGGACTTTGTTGCTTATTTTTGTTAGCTTTTGCTTTTATTTGCTACTATGAATTCTCACCACTTTGGCTATGAGTTTGTCTCAAATTATGTTGTAGGGAATGGGAACTATAATGACAATATGCATCAAGGATGGAACAATCAAAGGTGGGAGGAGCCTCAAAGGATTGATCACCCTTCTTGGCAACAACCCCCTCCAGATTCTTATGGGTATAACTCTCATCCTAATGCATATCAATCTAATGGATGTGGTGACCCTTATTGTGATTGTCAACAACTACCACCATATACCTATGAACCACCCCCTCAACATGACTTTGAACCACCTTACTCACAAGCCCCCTACTACCAAACACCCCCATATGACCCTAATCCTTATCCACCATATCAACCACGTTATGAATCATATGAACCATACATAGAACCACCACAATCCCAACAAAACTACTCTCAAGAACCACCTCCATATACACCAACTTCATACCCTTACCAAGATGAACCAACTTCCAAACATGATACCTTCCTCCCAAACAATGAACCTTCTCTTCCACCATCACCTCCCGATGAAGCCCCCACGCATGAATTGAGAGATCTTGAATCTCATATCTTAAGGCGACAAGAGGAGGATGAAAAGAAGTTTAAAGAGCAAGGAGCCAAGATGGCTATCCTAGTAGAAGCTGTTAGCAATATGGCCTCCTCCCGACTAAGCCTAAGCAACCAAGACACTCCTATTGATGAATGTAGAGAGGCAATTAAGGAGCATAGTGAGGGAGTGAGTTTAGAGCTTCAAGGTGAAGAAGAGGAGTTGAAGCAAGGAGTGCAACAAGAGGAGGAAGTTAAGACAATTGAGCTGAAAGAAGTGGTTGAAGCCTTTGAAGAGGTTGACCAAGAGATGGATTCAATCATTAAAGAATTATTATGTATAATTGAATCCTCTCCAATTGAGTTTGACATAGAGGGTAAGGAAGAAGATACCTCACCTCCCATGCCCTTGGTAAGCAATGAAGAAGAGATTGAATTGGAAGGAAGCTACCAAGAGGAAGAGGTTAAAATTGAAGAAGCTTGTGAAGAGGTGGAAATAATCAAAGAAGAGCACAAGGGAGTGGAACTTGCAAGACCATTGGAGACATCCCTTCCTAAGTTACCATCCAATACAACATTCAAGTGGGTAAAATTTCTATCCCTAAGCTTCACTTTCCCACTTGAATATGGTTTGATTGAAAATGATGGTCAACTTAGAGCTCTTTGTGGAGTTAAGAGTAAGAGGGAGTTGTGTAGTGGTTGGAAGCATCACTCTAAGTTCATGATGGTTGCTTGCTCAAAGTTTGATTGCAAGGTTTGGTGAGGAGCTAAATTGTATGGTTCTAGGAAGTTGTTTGGAGGCTTCTTTGAAAATTCCAAGGCTAAACCACCCAATTGGAATCATGATGATCAATTTGAAGATGGGTGTCAAAACAAAGTGTGGGATCCCGGATCGCACAAGGAGAATCAAATTTGGGAGCACATGGTTTGTGAAGAACTCCATCAAAACTTGAAGATATTAAAATTGAAGAATGGAGCTTATTGGAGACTCAAGCATTGGTGGATGTTCAAGGATAGCTTCAAGCACAAGCCACCTTAAGAGGAGCTTCCCATAAGTCTAACTTAAGGACAATAAACAAAAGTGGTAGGTGGGAGAGACCCCACCATGGTAAACTCTTTTCATTTTTCTCTTTTGTAAATATTGGTAGAATAGGTTTGATTTCATGTTTTGTTTTGTTTGTTGAGTTTATTTGGTAGCATAATATGTTAAATAAGGTTTTAAGGTGTTTGGGTAGCTGTTTGGAGGTTTGGAATGCTTGATTTGGTGCAAGAACTTGGAAAAATTTTGAAAAATAGAGCACCAACCCGCGCGTGCGCACACCTGGCGCGTACGCGCGCCTCAAGCATTTTCGACCATCCACGCAGACGCGCCATGTACGCGGACGCGTGGATGCAAAAATCTCACCCCTCCATACATTGACCCGAGAGTTGCACTTACACTGCGCCAGCACCATGCCTGAGGCACAAAACCACCCGCGCGTGCGCGCACCTGGCGCGTACGCGCCCTTGAAGCTAATTGCGTAATGCACGTGCACGCACGCTGTGCGCGTGCACGCCGATAGCATCACCTACCCTCCTGGTACATGTCCCAGAGAGTTATGCCCAGTTTGTGCCTATCCTGTGCCTGCAACCCACGCGTGCGCGCACCTGGCGCGTACGCATCCTTTAGCCAGACTGTGCATCGGCGCGGAAGCGTGCATGACGCGCCCGCGTCGGTAAAAAAAAAATTCTTTTCTTCCATTTTCTTTTATTACATTTGCTTATTTTCATTTATTGTATTTTAATTTTGTTTTTATATCTTGTTCTTATCTTCTTTTCTTAGTTTCTTATTTTAATAATGGTGTTGAATTCTCTTACTCAATTGTTGAGAATTTCTTGGTTAATCTTGGTACTTCTAGACTTGTTTGATATTGATGGGTAATGAAATATTTAATTCAATGCTTAACCTTTGATGATCCTTATATTCTTTGTGCGTTGATATGAGCTTACATGTCTTTCATGACCCACTCTTTCTAGTCGAACTTGATGCTTTTGAGTGCTCTTCATGCCTTGACTTTACTCTTGCATCAATTATTAATTGATATGCCCTTTGCCTATATTGCTTCCTCACTCACATGCGTAGCTAACATGTAGTGAGAACCTTATTCTTATTTAGCATTAGCCCTTGCCTATGTTTTATTGCTTTGATATCTTTGTTGTAGGCTTAATTTCCTTTCTTTCTCTTTCCTTTTAGGTTGGCCACCAAGAACGAAAGGGATGGAAAAGCTTCTAATGGGGCAACAAACAAGTTCACCCACACAACCTTTTGAAGGAGCTCATCAATTGTAGCAACCCGTCCACCTTGCTCTTCTTTGCATGCACCGAGGACGGTGTAAATTTTTAAGTGTGGGGAGGTCGTCCGACCGACCTCCATGGGTAACAACTTCCTCTTTCAACACCAATTCTTAATTTTTGTCCTTGTTAGTTAGTTGTTGTATTGCATGATAAGTTGCATGCTAGTTAGAAATTGTACATATTTCACCACTTCTTTTTATGTTAGGACTACTTGGTTAGGGTGATGATTTCTTTTCCAAGAAAAATTATTTTTAGGGCACCCTACCAATTCGAAAAATTTTTTTTTCTTGTTGAACTTGCTTGAAGAATTTATTTTGGAACATGGTTTTTGAGCTAAGAACACAAGCATGTGAGTTTTGAGCCTAATTGTGTGGTTACATCATATAACCACTTATTTTCATTCTTGTGTGCATTGTTCTCTTTCTATGATTGTAATCTTTGATTTGTTTGATTCTTTATGTCCATTATCCCATGTATACATGCATTTATATGATTGAGGCCATCACTTCATTTAGCTCACTTACCCAAATAGCCTACCTTTCATCAACCATTGTTAGCCAATTTGAGCTTATTAAATCCCTTTTGTTCTTAATTGTAGCACATCACTACCCTTAAGCGAAAAATAATAAATGTCCTTAATTTGGATCTTTCACTAGCTTAGGCTAGTGAGGGTGTGTATCATTTGGGTATGGAAAACTTGGGACATTGGTTGAGGTAAAAGTGTAATTTTTATTTTTGTTATAAATATTGGGAATTGGGTACATATTCATGCACCATATGTAAACTCATATGCATTAATATGTTTGTATATACTTTAGAAAAAAATAATAAAGAAAAAAAAAGAACATATATATATATAAAAGAAAAAAATATATATATAAAAAAAATATAAAAAAAGAAAAAAGAGAAAAATAAATAAAAAGGGGACAAAAATGCCCCAAAGTAAAGTTCAATAAAAATCAATGCATATGTGTGATGAATTATAAAGAATGCATGAGTATGTGAAAAAGTGGGAATCATGGGTAGCTAGGTTGTGTATTAGAATTATATAGGTTGTTATATGTGTTTGCTGAGACCTTAGGTTAGTCAAAGATTCAAATTTTAAGCTCACTTGACCATATACATTCCTACCTTTACCCTAGCCCCATTACAACCTATGAATAAGACCTCATGATGAATGTATGCATGCATTGAATAATTGTTGATTGTTAATTAGATGAAAAACAAATCTTGGAAAGCATGAGTAGAAGAGAATTGAGTGAATCGACCCTATACACTTGAGCGACTAGAGCGGATACACATCCGGTGAGGGTTTGATGCTCAATTCCTTGTTCCCGGCTTTCATGAGCTCTCTTCTTGCAAGTCTATTTGAACTTCATTTTGATATTTGAATTCGTAGGATTCATGAATCATCATACTACTTAGCCCTATATGTGCATATGTGTTCTTGGGGATTGATTTACTTTTAACCAAGTAGGTAGAAATATTTTGCATTTAGTTACATGCATGTAGATAGGAGCATATAGTTTATTTGCATTGAATAAATGTTCATACCCTTTTCTTGTCCTTCTTTATTCTTAGCATGAGGACATGCTTGGTTTAAGTGTGGGGAGATTTGATAAACTCCGATTTTGTAGTTTATCTTGTGCTTAATTTGGGGGATTTTATCACCTTTTCTCGCATTTATTCAACGAAATAGCATGGTTTTGCAATTCTCCCTTGATTTGTGCTTAAATGTGAAAACATACTTTTTAGGCCCTAAAATTGGTGATTTAAATTCACTTTAATTCCATTCGATGCCTTGATACATTTGTTGAGTGATTTCAGGTTCATAAGGCAAGTACTAGATGGAAGAAGTGAGGAGAAAAGCATGCAAAGTGGGAGAACTCATGAAGAAATGAAGGAACCGTAAAGCTGTCAAGCCTGACCTCTTCGCACTCAAATGACGATAACTTGAGCTACAAAGGTCCAAATGAGGCGGTTTCAGTTGTGTTGGAAAGCTAACCTCCGGGAATTCAAAATGATATAAAATTTACCATATGTTACTTCGCGTTCAGGGGCACGCACGCGCCATGTAGGCGTGCACACCGATGCTGTCTGTGGCCCACTAAAGTGAAATCTCCCCCAGCGATTTCTGAAGCATTTTTGGCCCAATCCAACTCATTTCTAATGCTATTGAACCCAAGAATTGGAGGGAGAATGAACCAAGTAGTCATAGTTTAGTTTTCATCATGTTTTAGGAGAGAATTCTAGAGAGAGAGGCTCTCTCCTCTCTCTAGATTTAGGATAGAAATTAGGGTAGAGTTAGGTTAATCACTCTCAAATTTCTCTTTCAATTCTTGTTTTGATTTCAATTCTCTTTATATTTTAGTGTTCTATTGTCTTAATCTTCTTATTTTCTCTAGTCATTTTCTTATTTTGCTCTCTTTAATGTTGATGAACACTTGTTGGATCTTATTTACATTTAATGAAATTTAATGTTGATGTTCTTTTAATTGATGATTTGGATTGTTGATTTACTTTTCTTGCAATTGGTAGTTGTTAGATTTTACTATTTCTTGTCATTTATTATGCTTTCCTTTTATGCCTTCCAAGTGTTTGATAAAATGCTTAGTTGGGCTTTAGAGTAGATTTTGAGCATTCTTGGCTTCGAAAGAGTAATTGGGCAATCTTGGGTCATGAAAACCCAACTTATGTTGGTGATCTAGAGTTGTTAGCTAATATTGTTTCCATTGACGCTAATCTTTTGCTAATTCAATTAGTAAGTGGATTAGGACTTTTGGATTGAGATTAGCTAGTCTTGTTAGACTTTCTCTCATGGAAGATAATATGATACCTTCTTCCAATATTGGAGATGACGTAATAAGATAAATTCTTGTTATTATTACGGTATGATTGATTAATCTTGTTTGACTTTCTCCCTATTTGTTGGAGTTGACTAAATAAGATGAATTAATCATTGCATGACTAGGATAGAAAACCTATGATCTCAACACTTGCCATGAATGTCTCTCTTTATTAATTGCTTTCTTTAATTGCTCATTTTACTTTATTGTCATTTAATTTGTTGCCCTCTTATCAATCAAAAACCCCCACCTTGATCTTCATAGCCAATAATTAGACACTTCATTGCAATTCCTTGTGAGACGACCCGGAGTCTAAATACTCCGGTTAATTCTTAATTGGGGTTTGTACATGTGACAAAACCATATTTTAATTTGATGCGAGAGTTGTTTGTTGGTTTTGAGCTATGCTTACAACGAGATTCTGATTTCTACAAGAGAAAATCTAGACCGACAACGATTCTTGCCATCAGCCCACATGAACATGCTTTATTGGAAACGGACGGTCAACTTAGAATCCTTTGTGGAGCGTTGAGTGAGAAAGAGATCAAGGTTGGGTGGCATGGTGAATTAAGGCTAACTAGGGTTGCACCTTTAAGATTTGAGTCCCAAGTGTGGTGCAAGGCACAATTGGATGGTTTTCAAAGGAGCATTTGGAGCCTTGGTGAGAATTTAAGAAGTTGGTCACCCTATTGGAAGCTTGAAGATCAACATGGAAGGGTGTCAATAAACAAAGTATGGGATCTCGGAGGACAAATGAAGACCAAGCAGGGGTGGAGGATCAAGGAGGAATGGAAGCACAAGCCTCCTTGATGTGAGCTACTCAAAATGTCCACCTTAAGGACAATAAACCAAAGTGCTAGGTGGGAGACACTCCACCATGGTAACATCTTTCTTACCATTTCCTTGTTTATATTCTTGTTTTATTACATTTTTCTTCTTTTAGCAAGCTTAGGATTAGCTTAATTTTGAGCTTAGCTAGGTTAATTGTTGTTTAGATCATGAATTTATGGATTTCTTTATGTTTTGGGTTAAAATTTGTGTTGAGCTAAAGTTGAGTGCCTTAGAATTTGAGGGAAAATTTTCGAAAAAATAGGGTATTGTGCGTGCGTACACCCTTGTGCGTACACACACAATCATTGAATTCTACGTCCTGTGCATACGCACCAACTGTGCGTATGCACACTTGTCTGGACAGCCCCTGTTGGGAGTGATTGCATGTCTCTATGTGTGTGCGCATCCCATTTTTTGCTCCTTCTGCGTGCGCACAAGCTTGTGCGTACGCTCAATAACCCCAAATTCCCCATTTTGTGCGTACGCACCCGTCTGTGCGCATGCAAACTCATTTGCATCCCTTCTTTCGGGAGCGCTCGCACCTGTCTGTGCGTACGCATCTTAGCCCTTTTTACTCCTATTCGTATGCGCACATGCGTGCGCACGCACACATGATCCTTTTTTCTGCAAAAAAAAGTCTTCTGTGCGTGCGCACACTTCTTAATTCCCTCTTTGCTGAAAGCGCTCACATACTCTTGTGCGTCCGCATACCCCCATTGTGCACCCTGTGTGTGTATGCACACATGTATCTGCATACGCACAAGTGCTGGTTTGGGCAAAAATTTTGATTACACGTTGAATTAAGCCTTAAAGCACTTCCACCCCTTCCATCTCTCTCTTTCCTTCCTTTTTCCTTATTTTCTACTTGTCCTAGTTAGTTTATTTACATTTCATTTTGATTTTAGTAATTATATTAGATTTGGTTTAGTTATTTGCTAATTAAATAAATTGCAAGTGTTTGATTGATGTTGATTGGGTTGCTTCTTGCTTGAATTTTGGTTTAATTTTTTATGAATATGTGCACTAAGCATTAAGTCCTTGTTTGATTGCCTAAACGAATTTTGAGTTTGATTCTGATGACATGTCATCATGTCATGTTTTTCTATACTTTTTCATACAAGAAATTAATGATTAGTGCTTAAATATTGAATGCTTTTGTGCCTAAATGGTATATTTCTTTGATCTTTTGATTTTATAAAATTTGTAGGAAATAATAGAAGAAAAAGGAATAAAAGCACCAAAAAGAAGAATCATACTCCCATGGTGGCAAGAGAGTTGGAAATAAACTCAACGAGGCTTCTGAGTTAAGCAAAGAGGATTTGCAACCCTGACCTCTTCACATTCCAACAAGAATAACATGAGCTAAAAAACATCAAATGAGGTGATTTTAGTGCCATTGGAAAGTAGACATCTAGAGCTTTCTAAGCATATATGGCACTGCATGGTGGACACTAAATCTGAGGGAGAAAACTTGCCCCGAAAGTGCATAGATGAACATGGTATCAACCTACAATAAGGCCAGCTGACCTCCTCACCTTCCAAGGCGGATAACATGAGCTTTAGAGCTTGGAATGATACGCTCTCAATTGCGTTGGAAAGTAGACATCCAGAGCTTTCTAAAGATATATAATATTATGGAGTGAACATTAAGTTTGAGCTTCAGAAGCTGGTGCTAAACTCTGGCCTCCAAGCAGCGTTCACTAAGTGAACGCCAACGTTCACTAATTGAATGTTTTCGGCCTCCACAATAGCGTGACGATGCCTTCTTCAAAGGACCATAACTTGAGCTACAGATGTCCAATTGATGCGCTTCTAGTTGCATTGGAAAGCTGACATTCAGAGATTTTCAACGATATATACCAATCCATATTTAGCATGAAATTGAAGCACAAGTGATAGGAATCTTTAAGGCCCAAGAACCACACTAAGCAAAGCTCACACCAAGGCTCGAAGAGGGAACCAAGGTAGCGCTCAACTACAAGGCACCAGCACTCAATTGAAGTGAGCACTATGTTAACTCCTTCTACCTTTTTCGTGGCCTTCATGCAAGGAAAGGAAGGGCAGCACTCAGAAAGTTGAGTAGGCAAGGCTCGAAGAGGGGCACGCAATGCATAGAAAGGGCACTATGTTGAAACCCCTCACTCAGCGCTACTTTGGCATGAGAAATTGCTAGAAAATGAAGCCGGCAAGGTTCGAAAGTGGAAACCAACTCAAGCATGTAGCGTTACGTTCAAATCATTCACTGAGTGCTACTTTGGCACAAGGCTTGGTTCGAAGGCTTGACACTAAGCAAGGGAGCGCTACGTTTTCTTACTTAACCGAGCGCTCAACTGGAGCATGGCTCCAACACATTTTAAACCAAATGCACCCTAACTCAATTGAACCAAGCCAATCCGGATCCACTCTTCTTCAAACACAAAGCAAGCAAAATCCATAGACATCACTCAAAGGCACAAGGATCAGTTAGATTAGGGATTTCATTTAATTGTTATTTATTTTTAATTTTAATTTTATTTTCATTTTTGTAAAGCCTATATAAAGGCATCACTTTCATTTCATTAGGAAGGCTGGCTCTACTAGAAAGCATTAGGAGTAGGAGAGCTCTCTTTTAATTTTCCTTTTTGAATTTAAGAATTAAGATCGAATCTGGGTTCATTTTCTGTTTTCATTGTCTTTCTTTTGCAACTTCTACTTTCTGATTCTAGGCTTCTGAACTCTGATTGAAGAATTCTTTGAAGTTCTTCCTCTTGGAGTTCCATTTCTTTTTTGTTTCCTGAATTTATGAATTAAAGATCGGATCTCAATTGTTTCTTTCTGATTTTCATTTCTTCTTCAAATTTTCATTTCTGCTTTAGTTCTTCTGCAAATCTTCTTCATCTTCTGCTTCTCTGCACTTTACAATCTCAGTTTTATTTCGAATCCCAGTCCCCAAATCCTTTATTCTTAAAGCAATTTAAGATTCCCAGTAATTTAGATTCAGTGATTTATGTTTCTTGCACTTTAAGTTTCAGTCATTTACTTTTCTTGCAATTTAAGTTTCAGCTATTTTACTTTCTTGCACTTTAAGTTTCTGCAATTTTACTTTCTGCACTTTAAATTCACTGCAACTTCCTTTCTGTTGGTTCAATTTCATCCAATTCACCAATGTTAGCTTGACTAAACTAATCACCCACTAAAGTTGTTTGATCCATCAATCCATGTGGGATCGACCTCACTCTAAGTGAGTTTTACTACTTGATGCGACCCAGTACACTTGCCGGTGAGTTTTGTGTGGGAATCTGATTTCCACCCATCAAGTTTTTGGTGCCATTGCCGGGGATTGATTGATTCAAGATAATTGTCGTGTCGGTATAGAATTTCACACAAAATGAATGAATTCTCATTGCAAGCATAGTCCTACACCAACAAACAATCCTCCCAATAAAAAATTTATGGTTTTGTCACAAGTACAAACCCCAGTGAAAATTTATCGAAGTATTTAGACTCCGGGTCGTCTCCCTAGGAATTGCAATGAAGTGTATGCGTATTGGCTATGGAGGGGTAAAAAGGGGTGTTTGATTAATAAGAGGGCAAGAAATTAAATGAGCAAGAATTTAAATGACAATATGTGTAAATCAAGGAAGTAATCAAAGAGAGCAAGATAAAGGACTCATGGCTAAGACTTAGGTAATTGAGATCACTATCCTTGTCAACAAGTCAACCATTGATAATTATGCAGAACCGAGCTCATTAGGTCTACTCACTAAAGCCTTAAGTACGTAATGTCTACTCCTAGGCTTGGAGTATGTCAAATGGCTTGATCAACATCAATCCATAAGTCCCAACCTAGCTACTAATTGACTTAGTAGTAGGCTAGAGTCAATAGTTATCAAATTGATCCCCAAGGGTTCTAGAATTACCAATTCAATGAAGCCCAAGGACTCAAGATCACTCAATTCCCTTAGCCTAAGCCAAGGGTCAAGAGAACTACTCAAAAACTATAGAGGACATTATATCAAACACCTAATGTGCAATAGGGTAAACATCACAAAATGCTAAAATTAAGGAGACCCATAACTTCATAAGCGAGAAATCAATAGTAGCGAGCAAGATCAACATGAAAGAAACATCAACATCAAATTGCATTAAATGTAAACCAAATCCAACATGAGTTGATCATCACAAAAGAAAACAAAATGAGAAATTAACATTACAACAAAGGAGATCAAGACGTAGACATGAGAAATTATAAAGGAAGCAAGATGAAAGTAAAGAATTAAACATGGATCTATGACAATTTAACCTAATCCTAACCTAATTCTAGAGAGAAGAGGGAGCTTCTCTCTCTAGAAAACTAACTAAAGGTTCATGTTGACTAACTAAATTGCACCCCCTTTTCTTGGACTTCAATTCTGCATGAAATACACTCAGAAACAAGTTGGATTTGGGCCTGGACAGCTCAGAAATCGCCCCCAACATTTTCCCTTTGAGTGAGTCACGTGCTGGTATCGGTGCGTACGCGCCATGTGCGCGTGCGCGTCGATTGGCTGTTTCTTCACCCGCGCAGACGCGTCTTATACGCGTGCGCGTCTCTATGCAAAACCACTTTTGCGCGCGCGCGCCTTGTACGCGTGCGTGCCCATTGATGCATTCCTAATCTTTGTTTCTTCATGCATTCTCCACTTTGTATGCTTTTCTCCTCATTTCATCCATCCAATACATGCCTTATGAACCTGAAATCACTCAACAAACACATCAAGGCATCGAATGGAATTAAAGTGAATTAAAATCATCAATTTAAGGCCTAAAAAGCATGTTTTTACATTTAAGCATAATTCAAGGGAGAATTACAAAACCATGATATTTCATTGAATAAATGTGGGAAAAGGTGGTAAAATCCCCTAAAATAAGCACAAGATAAACCACGAAATCGGGGTTTATCAAATCTCCCCACACTTAAACTAAGCATGTCCTCATGCTAAAATCAAGAAAGAAGCAAAGGGTATCAACATTTTTTCAATGCAAACTAACTAAATACAATCTATCTATACGCAACCTATTCACATGAATGCAATGGCTTAGTCAAAATAAATCAATCTCCAAGAATATAGATGCAAGCATAAGGGCTAAGGCAATAGCAATCAAAGCAAACCACAATTGGATTGAATCATTGAAAGATTTTACAAACTTGCAAGAAAAGATGATCATGGGTGGAAACATGTAATTGAGCGATCGAACCCTCGCCGGATGTGTATCCGCTCTAGGCACTCAAGTGTTTGGGGTTGATTCACTCAATTCTCTCCTAATCATGCTTTCCAAGATTTATTTTTCATCTAGCAATCAATAATTATTCTATGCATGCATACAAATATCATGAGGGCTTTATCATAGGTTGTAATGGGGCTAGGGTCAAGGTAGGATGCATATGGTCAAGTGAGCTTGAAATTTGAATCTTTGATTAACTTAAACTTCCCACCTAACCTATGACAACCTATACAATTCTAAACAATCTAGCTATCCATTCTTCTCTTTTCTACACACTCATGCATTCTCTTTTGATCACCACACATATGCATTGATCATTATTATGCTTTGAACCTTGGGGCATTTTTGTCCCCTTTTTATTGCAATTCTTTTTCTCTTTTTTTCTATATTTATTTTTTTTTAAACATAGAAACATAAAATATATACAAGAACATCAATGCATATGGTTTACACATGATTAATACATAAGTATGCACCCAGTTCCCAAAATTTTCAACAAAAACACACACACACACTTTTATCTCTACCCAATGTACCCAACTTTCCCAAGATCAAGTAATGAACACTCTCACTAGCCTAAGATAATCAAAGATCCAAATTAAGGACATTTATTATTTTTCACTTAAGCTTGTAATGTGCTTTAATTAAGAATAAGTGGGTTAAGCATAGGCTCAAAATTGGTTAACAATGGAAGATAAAAGGTAGGCTATTTAGGTAAGTGAGCTATTTGAACACTGGCCTCAATCATATAAATGCATGTATACACAAAATAGTGGACATAAAGAATCAAACAAATCAAAGATTACAATCATAGGAAGAGAATAATGCACACAAGAATAAAAATAAGTGGTTATATGATGTAACCACACAATTAGGCTCAAAACTCATGCTTGTGTTCTTTACTCGAAACTTGATCCACAAAGTGTATTAATCAAGCAAGTTCTAAAAAAAATTTCAACCAATTAGAGTGGTGCTCTAGAAATGGAATTCTTAGAAATTTTCATATATTGACTAAGCTTATTCTAATGCAATGTTGTGATTAAGAAAATTTTAAAAATTTTCCCTAGTTTATCCCCTTTTTCAATCAAAACACATCTCTTATACAAAAAGGGTCAACTAGGTTTTAACAATCCAAAATATTTTTCTAATCACAATCAAAAGCCAAAATGCAATATATACATATATAATAAAAGTGTGCAACAACCAAAATAAGGGTATCCACAATAGCAAATATGTACAATAATCCCAAAATAATCTCAAAGATAAAGTGCAAAATAAAATAAAGTAACAGAAACTAGAGATAAATGTATGAAAGTTCACCATATAAATGCTATCCACCGGTCACGAACGGTGACCTCCCCACACTTTAGGATGAAGCATCGTCCTCGATGGTACTGCTGAAGCTCGGGATGGGGATCAACAGTCGCGCCAGGCTGTGGCTCGGGCTGTGGCTGTGGCTCAGGCTCAAGTTGTGGCTGTGGTACTGGCTGTGAGTCCTCAGGGGGCTGCTGAACCTCTGCGGTGGCCTGTGTCTCATAGAAGATGAATTACATAGTTGTAAAGTTCCTTCTCTTCTCATTTGTTTCCAGCACTTTAAACTGCATGATTGTCTTTATCTTCTCTATCTGCATGTGTGGTAATTTTGATTTGTAACATGTTGCCATGCCATTATAACTACCAACTTGAGTTTTGTAAGTTCAAAAGCAATAAAGTATCATGATCATAAACAAACAGGGTCATTAAAGAAGAATTTAGCATGTGCATACAAGTATTGGAAGGCTAGTATGATTAATTGTTGCTCAATTGCATTAGATTTTATTTAATTGAAGTTTTCATCTAGGATATTCTGTGAAATCTTTGGAAATCATGAAAATCTTAAAGAAGCAATTGCAAAATAAGACGAAAAAAAAAGAAAAAGGGAACGAATGAGAAAGCCGAAGGCTCTGAGTACCAATGACAATTCAATTGTTAAGTACTCGTGGTGTTTATGTATCAAGCAAAAAGCTTGAAAACAAAACACTTAGGGTCAAGGTTAGGCTCAAGAACCACACTAAGAAAAAGTGATAAGCATCTTTAAGGCCCAAGAACCATCTTTAAGGCCCAAGAACCACACTAAGCAAAGCTCACACCAAGGTTTGAAGAGGGAACCAAGGTAGCGCTCAACTACAAGGCACCAGCACTCAATTGAAGTGAGCGCTACGTTAACTCCTTCTACCTTTTTTGTGGCCTTCATGCAAGGAAAGCAAGGGCAGCACTCACAAAGTGGGGTAGCCAAGGCTCAAAGAGGGGCACGCAATGCATAGAAAGGGCGCTACGTTGAAACCCTTCACTAAGCGCTACTTTGGCATGAGAAATTGCTAGAAAATAAAGCCAGCAAGGTTCGAAAGTGGAGACCAACTCAAGCATGTAGCGCTACGTTCAAATCATCCACTGAGCGCTACTTTGGCACAAGGCTTGGTTCGAAGGCTTGACACTAAGCAAGGGAGCGCTAGGTTTTCTTACTTAACCGAGCTCTCCACTGGAGCATGGCTCCAACCCATTTTGAAGTTCTTCCTCTTGGAGTTCCATTTCTTTTCTATTTCCTGAATTTATGAATTAAAGATCGGATCTCAATTGTTTCTTTCTGATTTTCACTTCTTCTGCAAATTTTCATTTCTGCTTTAGTTCTTCTGCAAATCTACTTCATCTTCTGCTTTTCTGCACTTTACAATCTCAGTTTTATTTCGAATCCCAGTCCCCAAATCCTTTATTCTTAAAGCAATTTAAGATTCCCAGTAATTTAGATTCAGCGATTTAAGTTTCTTGCACTTTAAGTTTTAGT